>NC_139516.1:99491108-100091108 GCF_947247035.1 Vipera ursinii | reverse complement strand
ATTAATGAAGAATCCATACAGTATTCACTAAACACTCCCCTGGTAGCAGAGCTTTTAAGGAGCTTTTGTACTGTTACTTTTTTTTCTTACAGAAAATGCAACATCGTAAAATGCAACGTAATGTAAAATCCAAGGATAAATGCCAAGCCAATGCTGCAAAGGAGTCACATTGATACTGCTGTGTAGTAAGAAGGTTTACTGATGGAATATCAAACATATGCACTCTTGCTATAAAATACTTAAAGGCAACAGAGAATATAAATTATTTCTGGTTCCCTCAAAAGTGTAGCCATGGAGCAGCTTAGTCTTAACTATTGCAGCCACTAATTTTTGGCTAGAAAATCCTGTTGATATCAGGGGTCCAGGTCAGATATAGTTGTCAAATCAGCATTTATTGAATTAATGAATGAATGAATGAATGAATCAATCAATCAATCAATCAATCAATCAATCAATCATTGAAAGAAAAATCTTCATCAAGCTGAGAATAAGCAAAATGGAGGCTGTTTAGGAAATAAGGTTTAGTTTATTTAGTTGCCAGAAACTTCAGTGACAGCAGCATGTTTCTGGGGTGGCTTACAAAATGGAGCTTGGAGTGGTGGGCTTTTATACCTTCTTTGGGCTTTGTATTTGAGGTTCTTCCTGTTCCTGTGGCTTTGTATTTGAAGTTCTTCCTGTTCCTGTGCTATGAACTTTGACCTGAGTGTGCCCTTTTGGTATTCTAATGGTCATGCTCCTTGGCATCTTTGTTTTTCTAATCCCATCAGCTCAAACCTTCTGTGGGGCTGTGGCTGAAGACATTTTGCTTATGAATAGATGGCCCAGTCTTTCTGAATAGGATTATCAAATCTGAATTTCTACAGAGCTGGCCTGCTGAGTTTCTGCCTGGGGGACAGGGAGAAGTTTCTGCCTTTTAAGATTTTCTCCCATTATTCCTTTGGGAAAATATAATATTCTACCTTTTTTAATATCTCCCAATATCTGGGGTGTGTGTGCTGACTTCATACTCAATCAATCAATCATGCTAAAAGAGCCACTTTACTACCTTTGTTATGACATCCTTCGAGTTCTTTGCAATCATATGGTTTACTCTCCAGTTTAATTGCCCTAGAGGTTGTATATTACAAGATTTTTTAAGTTAATCTTTTCAAAAATTAAATTGAACAGTTTAAAATTTAAATACAGATAAAAACAAAAAGGGCAGAAAAGGATTATACTTTTTATTCTGACAGACATCAATCTTTTTCTAGGATTGATTTTATTCTGTTGACTAATGATTTTTTTTGAGGACTAAAAAGGTGAAGATCTGTGCAAGAACTATCTCTGATCATAGTCCAGTTTGGTTAGAGATTGATAAGGAGAATAGAGACAGGCGCTCGTGGCACGTAAATGAGAATTTGTTTAGAAATCAGAGAAATGTGGAAGAATGCAAACAGCGGATGAAGGATTTTTTTTGAAATTAATATGAATAAGGGCACCTCTATGGATATGGTTTGGGATGCTAGCAAGGCCTACATGAGAGGGGTGTTGATATATATGAATAATAAACATAGACGTGCTGTGGAAGCTAGGAGGAAAGATCTGGAGAATGAAATAAAGGAAAAAGAAAAGGCTTTGATTTTGAATTCAGAGGATGTGAAGACTAAGGAGGCTATTAAACTGTTAAGAGGACAATTTGATAAATTAATGGCTGACCAAGTGGCAACCAATTTGCGGTTTGCCAGGCATAATACCTTTTGCAACGCTAACAAACCAGGTAGATGGTTAGCTTATAGATTGAGGAAAAAACAAAGGGCTTCTAATATAGACAAAATTGAGCATAAAGGAAGGGTTGTGTTTCAACAGGACCTTATCAAGAATGCTTTTGTGGATTTTTATTCTAAATTATATGCTAAGGAGAAGATTAATGAAAAAGACATTGATATATATTTGGAGAATGCTAGCATCCCGGTTCTTACGCAAGTACAAAAAGAGGGGATTAATCAATTGATTACAGAAGAAGAAATTTTTACAGCAATTAAGGGTTTGAAGGTGGATAAAGCACCAGGTACGGATGGTTTGACTGCGGCTTACTACAAAAATCTACAATTAGAGATGATAAAACCGTTAAAGGAACTGTTCCAGACAATCCAGAGGGGGGGAAAGGTGCCACCGTCTTGGAGAACAGCTTTTATTTCCTATTCTGAAGGAAGACCAAGATGCTACTCAAGTTAAAAATTATAGACCGATATCGCTTTTAAATACAGATTACAAGATATTTGCTAAGGTTTTGGCTAATAGACTGATGAGGGTTCTGCAACAGGTGATTCATGGGGACCAAACGGGGTTTATTAGTGGTAGGCAAATGAAAAATAATGTGAGGCATATAGTTGATGTGTTAGAGTTTTTGGAAAGGAACAACCAGATCCCTGCGGCGCTAATTTTTTTAGATGCTGAAAAAGCTTTTGATCAATTGAATTGGAAATTTTTGTTGAAAGTTTTAGACAAAATGGATTTTGGGGAAAAATTTTTACAACCGATTAGGGCATTATATCAAAAACAAACTGCCCGAATTATAGTTTCAAGTTTCAAGTTTTATTTAATTTGTATACCGCCCTTCTCCTTGGTAGGGACTCAGGGCGGTTCACAGGGCATATATAAAAAAGACAATACAAAAATTAAAAAAGATTAAACCCATGCCCAGTTAAAAAACAGTAATACAAATCTAAAACGACAAATTAAAACCCATAATCCCCCGTCAGGCCAGACCAGCCATTTCAAATAGGTGGGTCTTCAGGCCACGACGGAAAGTTCGGTCTGATGCCGTCTGGAGCTCCACCGGCAGTTGGTTCCATAATGCCGGAGTGCCCACAGAGAAGGCCCTCCCCCTGGGGGCCACCAGTCGGCATTCCTTGACTGGCGGCACCCTGAGGAGGCCCTCTCTGTGGGAACGCACAGGGCGGAGGGGAGTTGATGCTGGCAGCAGGTGGTCCCTGAGGTATCCCGGACCCATGCCATGTAAGGACTTAAAGATCGTAACCAAAACCTTGAACCTCACCCGAAAGACAACTGGTAACCAATGCAGCTCACGGAGCAAAGGTGTAACATGGGAGTACCGGGAAACTCCCAAGACAACTCTCGCAGCCGCATTCTGTACCAGTTGGAGCCTCCGAGTGGTCTTCAAGGGAAGCCCCATGTAGAGAGCATTACAGTAGTCAAGGCGAGAGGTCACGAGCGCATGAGTGACCGTACACAGGGCATCCCGGTTCAGATAGGGCCGCAACTGGCGCACCAGGCGAACCTGGGCGAAAGCCCCCCTAGTCACGGCCACTATATGATCTTCCAGGGTAAGCCGTGAATCTAGGAGGACTCCCAAGTTGCGAGCCCTATCCACGGGGGGGTAAGAGCTCACCCCCCATAGAAAGAGATGGAACATTTTGAATGTCCCAGGATGCCGGAATGTACAGCCACTCAGTCTTGTCAGGGTTGAGTTGAAGTCTGTTCCTCCCCATCCAGACCCAAACCGCCTCCAGGCAACAGGACATCACAGCGAGGGCATCACTGGGGTGGTTTGGGGTCGAAATAAAAAGTTGGGTATCATCGGCATATTGATGATACCCAACTCCAAAACCACGAATGATCTCACCCAGCGGTTTCATATAGATGTTGAACAGGAGGGGCGAGAGGACCGATCCCTGAGGAACTCCACAAGCGAGAGTCCTAGGGGTCGACCTCTGCCCCCCTGCCAACACCGACTGCGAGCGTCCCAGGAGATAGGAGGAGAACCACTGAAAAACTGTGCCTCCCACTCCCAATCCCCTGAGACGCCGCAGCAAGATACCATGGTCGATGGTATCGAAAGCCGCCGAGAGGTCTAATAGGACTAGGACAGAGGAATATCCCCTATCCCGAGCCCTGCAGAGATCATTCACCAGAGCGACCAATGCCGTCTCCGTGCTGTGCCCGGGCCTGAAACCCGATTGGTAAGGGTCCAGATAATCCGCTTCATCCAGGACCAGAGGGAGCTGATGCGCCACCACACTCTCAACAACCTTCGCAAGAAAGCGAAGGTTGGAGACTGGACGAAAGTTGTTCAATACAGCTGGGTCCAAGGCAGTCTTCTTGAGGAGAGGCCTCACCACCGCCTCCTTCAAGACGGTGGGGAAATAACCCTCACTCAAAGAAGCAGATATAACCGCCTGAAGCCAGCCTCGTGTCCTCTCCCTAGCTGCATAAACCAGCCAAGAAGGGCACGGATCCAATAAACATGTGGTGGAACTCAGCTTCCCCATAATCCTGTCCACTTCATCAGGGGTCACAGAATCAAACTCCTCCCAGATAACATTGACAGGACCGCCCGTGTCCTGATCGCCAGACTCTGCCCAGCTGGAGTCCAAACCGGTCCGAATTCGAGCGATTTTATCCGTCAGATGTTGACTAAATTCCTCGGCACGACCCTGCAAGGGATCCTCCCTAACCTCCTGATTAAGAAGTGAGCGAGTCACCCTAAACAAGGCGGCCGGGCGGTTATCTGCGGACGCGATGAGGGTGGAGAAGTAATTGCACCTCGCCACCCTCATCGCTGCGAGATAAGACCTAATATAGGTTCTTAACCGCAACCAGTCGGGTTCGGATCGGCTAGACCTCCAGCAGCTCTCTAGGCCCCGTTTCCGACACTTCATCTCCCGGAGCTCCGCGGAAAACCATGGAGCTCGCTGGGATCTGCGCCGGGTCAGGGGCCGCAAGGGTACAACCCGGTCAAGTGCCTCAGTGGCTGCCCTTTCCCAGGCTTCCACTAAGGCATCCGCCGAGCTGTGAGCAATGGAGGCAGGTGGGGGCCCCAGCGCCGCTTGGAATCTATCAGGATCCATTGAGCGTCTGGGGCGGTACCATCTAATTGGCTCCGTGCCCCCACGGCGGGGGGTGGCAAAACGGAAGACCAGCCGCAGGAGATGATGATCGGTCCATGACAGGGGCATAATAAATGGAGAGCCCCCACCAAGATCATCCAACCACCGTCTAGATAAAAAAATCAGGTCAAGGGTGTGGCCTCCCTCATGAGTTGGCTCTGAAATTACTTGCGTCAGGTCCATGGCCGCCATGGAAGCCATGAACTCCCGAGCTAGCTCAGATGAACCTCCCAGGGATGGTAGATTGAAGTCTCCCAAAACTATAAGTTTGGGAAACTCAACCACCAAGCCCGAGAGGATATCGAGCAGCTCGGGCAAGGCTGCCGCTGTGCGACTAGGCGAAATGTACACCAGCAGCAAGCCCAACTGCGCCCCAGAACCAAATCTCATAAAGAGAGACTCACACCCGACTATCTGAGAAACGGTGGTCTCCCGCGGACATAAGGTCTCCCTAATGGTAACCGCCACTCCCCCACCCCTACCATGAGCTCGTGGCCGGTGTAGCACCCGGAAGCCTGGTGGGCAGAGGTCAACCAAAGGGACCCCACCCTCTGGGCCCAACCAAGTCTCCGTGATGCAAGCCAGGTCCGCATGCTCACCCTCAACTAAATCCCTGATGAGGGGAGCTTTATTAACCACAGACCTGGCATTCAGGTACACCAGCCGGAGCTCAGGAGGCTGCACATCCTCGCTCCCGGGATCTCGGGGAAGAAACAGAGGGTCGGAGCGCCTCACCGCTTGCAAATAGCGGGGACGGCCCTCCCGGTAGCGATACGGCCCCCTGTCTATCCGCCTGCTGCCATTCCCCGTCGTGGGAATTGATAATCCCATGACCCGCTCATGAGCCCCGGCGACAACGCCACCCCGTTCTCCCCCCATGCTATCAGACCCAAGGCTGGTCTGAACCATGGTAGATCGGCCACCCCCCATAGCCAAACCACCGCTATCGCCCAACCCGCTCCCTAGCCTAATAAAAAATTTGGATAAAAAAATAATTAGAGGCTTTCTAGATTTACATGGATAGCCCCTGCCCCTCCCCAGCCATCTCTCAGAGACCCAAAACTCGGGCCCGTCATCAAGGTTATCAATGTTTAAGGAGGCAGGTCGCACCCAGGAGAGGGGGGCACCCCTGAGGGCGTACAAACACGTGCTCGTATATTGCCGCATAAGTATAAAAAAGTCCAACAGTCCAGGATAGGCATCCCTTAGTTGTCCATGGGAGGATTGAGCATGACAGAAGTCTGGATCCCCACCCAACTTCACTGCCACTCAGTTGGGTGGCCCCCAAGACAGGCCGCAGCCCGTTCTCTCACAACGGGTAGAGACTCCGTTCCTGGGGGTGGACCAGATATCCTCTGGGTAGGCAAACCCCATAGAGCTCCCACCTCTATGAGGTTGCAAATGGAGAAGTCCAGCCACTCTCCCACCGTGGCCGATACCCAGGTATGTCGAAAGTCCAAAGGGAGAGGGGAGAGGATAGGCAGGCAGATGGTAAAAAGTGTGTCCAAGGCAAGGAGGATAGGCAGGCCAGAGTAAAAATAGTCTGAATCACCGGCGTCACTGCAAAAGCAGTCCAAAGATGATACACGATGCAGGAGCCCCATGTCGTCCTTGCTCCGGTAAGATAACTCCCGGTTAATAATAGTCTGACAGAAGCATGTAATATTGAGAAGGGCACAAGGCAAGGGTGTCCGTTATCGCCCTTGTTATTTGTGTTAACATTAGAGATATTATTGGTTAAAATATGGAATTCGGAAAAAATTAAGGGGATACAAATTAGAGATCAGGATTATAGATTGAGAGCATTCGCAGATGATCTGGTTGTTACAGTGACCCAGCCTGAGAACTCTGTTGTGGACCTGATGGAGATAATAACACAATATGGAAAGGTTTCTGGATTTAAAGTTAATATACAGAAAACCAAAATTTTGGCCAAAAATATGACAGTTTCGCAAAAGGCTCTCTTAGAAGGCTTAACTGGATTTGAGATTGTTAAAAGGGTTAAATATTTGGGGGTGCTTTTGTCGCCCTCTAATACAAAGTTATATAAAAATAATTATGAAAAACTATGGGGGAAAATTCAAAAAGAATTGGAGAGTTGGGAAAAATTGCAATTGTCTTTGTTGGGACGGATTGCAGCAGTGAAAATGAATGTCCTGCCTAAATTTTTATTTTTATTTCAAATGATACTGATTCTTAAGAAAGATTCTAATTTGGAGGAATGGCAGCGAGGTATCAATAAATTTGTTTGGGCAGGGAAAAAGCCACGAGTTAAACTTAAGATTATGCAGGATACTCGTGAGAGAGGTGGCCTTAAAATGCCCAATTTTAAACTATATTATGAAGCTGCTGCATTAGTAGGAATAAGTGATTGGATTAATTTGACACAAGAGAGATTATTAAATCTTGAGGGCCACGATTTGTTGTTTGGCTGGCATGCATATTTGTTGTATGACAAGAAGGTAGACAATGTGTTTAGAGTGCATATTTTAAGACAGGCATTGCTGAGAGTTTGGAAGAAGTATAGACATAAGCTAGATTGCAAGATACCACTGTGGGCAATTCCAAAACACGCAATAGAAAATATACATGCTGGTTTCAAACATGATGTGACTACGTACAAGGAGATCCTAAGCTTGGAAAGAAATGTCTGGTGTTTGAAATCATATAGCCTCTTGCGAGAAGAGAAGGTTGTTCAAAATTGGTTTCAATATACACAGCTACGGGCCAGGTGGAAAGAAGACCAGAAAAATGGTTTTACAATGACTGATGAAAATCTGATAAAGCAAATTAGAAATCAGGGACCAGCACATATTAAACGGATATATCTTGCGTTGATAGAGATTGATTCAGAAACAGAACTTGTTAAGGATTGTATGATAAAATGGGCCCAAAATATCCAGGAAGTCATCACAATGGACACGTGGGAAAAGATTTGGGTGAGGAACGTAAAATTTACACAAGCTCAAAATTTAAGAGAGAATTTTTACAAAATGTTTTATAGATGGCATTTAGATCCTAAAAAGCTTGCAAGTATGTATCCGAATTATCAGCCTAAATGTTGGAGGTGCGGTGATGAAGACGCAACATATTTTCACATATGGTGGACTTGTAAAAAGGTTAAGGCTTTTTGGATAAAAGTCTGGTGGAACATGCAGAAGATTTTTAAACAGAGGATAAAGTTTTGTCCGCAATTTTTTTTGTTGGGAATAATTACAGATGCCACAGTTGTGGACACCAAGTTGATGTTGAATTTAATTACGGCAGCAAGACTTTTGATAGGTCAGTATTGGAAGAAAGAGGAACTGCCGACCATAGAAGAGTGGACTTTAAAGGTTTCCGACCTGACAGAGATGGCGAAGATTTCGGCCTATTTGAAAGATCACTCGCAAGAACGCTATATTATGGAATGGAGAAAATGGATTGAGTTTATCCAGAACAAGTATAGGGTTAAGAAGTTTCATGTAGCATTTGAATAAGTCTTCTTTCTTTTTTTTTCTTTTTCTATCTTAGTTTCTTTATATATATTTAATATTATTAAGGTTTGTTTTATCCTATATAAGCTAGAGAGTGATGGATTTTAGAGTTTATAGTTGTTAGTATATGGTTGTTTATGATTGTTTTTTTATATATACCTTGTATTTAGCTCTGGGAAGTCGGGGGGGGGAGGGGGAGGGGGGAGAGGTAGGGGGGGAGGGAGAAGGGAGGGGGAGGGGGGATTTTTAAAGAAAAATTGTATGTTAAAACTTTTCAATAAAAAAGGGCAGATTTCTTCATTCAAATAAATGATTCTGACTGCTTTTTTTTTAATCTGAGTCTGAACCTTTTTCATGTTCTGATGCTGACTTTTAAAGTTAATGTGCAAAGTGATCCGTGAACTTTCATCATTATAGTTCAGCAATGCTTCAGAAACTTTCATGAAACTCAAGAGGAAAGTAAAAAAATGTCTCTCAGTCACCTTGTAATAGACATGTTCCAAACTTTCTTTCTGGATATAAATATTTCAGATGGGAATGCATATTAGAAATTAAGAAAGAAAAAGTAAGAGAAAACAAACTAGTATCCTCTCATCCATCAGATACTAATTAAGGAAAGTGGATAGGATACATAAGCATTTAATTCTAGCTGTGGTATACATATAGAAAGCTTACTGTCAATAAAATATGACTTCCGGTGGCGGCGCGGCGCCGGAGACAGCCGTTTCGGGCTGCCCGCTGCTCAGCTGAGTTGTTTTCACCCGAAACAGCGCCGATCAGCTGTTTGGGTGGATTTGAAGCCCCCTCCTCAGGAGAAGAGGAGGGGGTGAGGCCCCAGGTAGGGGTTGAGTTCTCCGGGGCCGCCTGAGCTTAAAGCTTGGGCGGCTGAAGGATTGAACTCCCCTGTAGCCTGGGTTGCTCCCAGCTGTTCAGCGTCTCTGCTCCGGGATTTTTGGAGCAGAGCCAGGCGTTTGTGACCACCCCTGCCAGAAGGAAAGACCCTGGAATAAAAAGGAGCAGGCAGAGAGGTACAGGAGGACAAGGTGAAGAGGACTTTAAATTTACTTTCTATCTTAATGGACTTTATAAACTTAAAGTGAAAGTGCGCAACAAGTGAAAGTAAAAAGATGGCGGCTAAACCTCCCTCAAAAACTCTTCGGAGTGCGGGAACTTCCCCGGTGCAACAGATGTCGTTGCAAGCTTTGCTTCCTCCTGCTGCATTGACATCGAAGGACTTACAAGATGCTCTTGAAAAACAATCCCAGGTAATATTAGAAATGCTGGGTGATAAGTTGGCAAAGGTGGAGGAGAAATTGGAGAAACTGGAGGAGAGGATAGAAGAGAAGTTCAGTGCGATGAGGGTAGACATTTTGTCTACAGTGGAAAGCGTGGCTGAATGTGTGCAAGGTTTGGATGAAAAAGTGGAGGACCTGAGTCAAAAGAATGCTATACTAGAAGTAAAGGTACTGGAGAATGAAGATTTAAGGGACAAAATGGACAGAGAATTGAGTCTTGTCCAGTATCATCAGATGCAGTATGCTGTTAGAATTAGAGGCTTAAAAGAGAATACTAAAGAAGACCTAAAGCAGCTGATTTCTGAGGCTCTGGAAGCAGTATTGGGTCAGCCAGCATCTGAAATAAAGGGATGTATGGATAAAGTTTTTCGTGTAAACTCATGGATTGCTAGACAGAGAAAGCTACCTAGAGATGTGGTGGTTTATTTTACAAAGAGAGAAATTAGAGATGAAGTTATTCAAGCCGCCTATGATACTAAAGTTGTGGTTGCTGACCAAGAAGTTTTGGTTTTAAAAGAAATTCCTCCAAAGATTTTAAGGAGAGGGAAGGATTTTGCATTTCTTGTGCAGGAACTTAAGCAACGTGATATAAAGTTTAGATGGGAGATTCCAGTCGGATTGGTGGTGATGCATGAAGGAAAAAGATACCGTCTGGTTACTGTGACACAGGCGCGTGATTTCTACAATAATGTTTTAAAAGCAACCCCACTATCACTTCTGGAAGCTGCAAAGGGATTTGGAGAAGGGAAATCTCAAGAGACTGAAGATGGACAGACAGAGGAGAATGGTGCTGGAGGGGATCAAATTACAGCCTCGTCGGTTGTTGCTGGAGAACAGAGGGTGACGCGTGCCGAATTAAAACGAGCAAAACAAATAAAAGAACAAGACCAGCAGAAGTTTATGGAATTTTCAAAGCGTACTTACAGTGAAGCAGTGGGAGGAGCGTGGCCCAAAGGAGATAGAGGGGCTATTAAAGATGTGCTCCAACAGCTTCGGGATGGCATGTATGGCGACTAAATTTCTAACCTGGAACGTTAATGGACTAAACTCACCACAGAAGAGAAAGAAAGTTTTTCAATATTTAAAACAATTCAAGATTGATGTTATATGCTTGCAAGAAATGCATATTAGGGTTATGGACCAAAAGTATTTATCGAACTCAAGGTTGGGCACACAATTTGTTGCCTCTGCAATGAATAAGAAAAATGGAGTGGTTGTTTATGTTAAAAGTGCTTTAACAGTGGACTTAATTGAAGCAGATAAGCATGGAAGATATGTTATGATAGATTTGTTGCTAGAAGGCAAAAAAACGCTTTTACTTGGACTGTATGCTCCTAATCAACAACAAGCTGACTTTTTTAGTTTACTTCATACAAAGCTTACTCAGTTGGATTACAAATCGTTTATTTTTATGGGGGACTGCAATGGTCTTTTGGATGTACAGATGGATAAGGCTGGTTTTTTTAAGCATGCTCCGAGTCATGCCAGATTGCCTAAATCTTTTTTTGAAATGAAGGATGATTTGGAACTGCGAGATATTTGGCGTGACACACACCTGCATGAAAAAGATTATACTTTTTTTTCTGATAGACATCAATCTTTTTCCAGGATTGACTTCATTTTGTTGACTAATGACTTTTTTTCTAGGATTAAGAAGGTAAAGATCTGTGCAAGAGCTATTTCTGACCATAGTCCAGTTTGGTTAGAGATCAATAAGGACAATAGAGATAGGCACTCGTGGCGTGTAAATGAGAATTTGTTTAGAAATCAGAAAAATGTGGAAGAATGTAAACAGCGGATGAAGGATTTTTTTGAAATTAATATGAATAAGGATACTTCTATGGACATGGTTTGGGATGCTAGCAAGGCCTATATGAGAGGGGTGTTGATATATATGAACAATAAACACAGACGTACTTTGGAAGCCAGAAGGAAAGAATTGGAGAATGAAATTAAGGAAAAAGAAAAGGCCTTGATTTTGAACCCATTGGATGTGAAGACTAAGGAGGTTATTAAGCTATTAAGAGGACAATTCGATAAACTAATGGCTGATCAGGTGGCAACCAATTTGCGGTTTGCCAGGCATAATACTTTTTGTAATGCTAATAAGCCAGGTAGATGGCTAGCTTACAGATTAAGGAAAAAGCAAAGGGCTTCTAATATAGACAAAATTGAGCATAAGGGAAAGGTTGTGTTTCAACAGGATCTTATTAAGGAAGCCTTTGTGGATTTTTATTCTAAATTATATGCTAAGGAGAAGATTAATGAAAAAGACATTGATGTATATTTGGAGAATGCTAGCATCCCGGTTCTTACGCAAGCACAAAAAGAGGAGATTAATCAATTGATTACAGAAGAAGAAATTCTTACAGCAATTAAGGAATTGAAGGTGGATAAAGCGCCAGGTACGGATGGTTTGACTGCGGCTTACTACAAAAATTTACAATTAGAGTTGATAAAACCGTTAAAGGAATTGTTCCAGATAATTCAGAGAGGGGGAAAGGTGCCTCCGTCTTGGAGAACAGCTTTTATCTCTTTGATTCCGAAGGAAGACCAAGATGCTACTCAAGTAAAAAACTATAGACCGATATCACTTTTAAATACAGATTACAAGATATTTGCTAAGGTGTTGGCTAATAGATTGATGAGGGTTCTGCAACAGGTGATTCATGGGGACCAAACTGGGTTTATTAGTGGTAGGCAAATGAAAAATAACGTTAATGCACAAAAAACTAAAATTCTGGCCAAAAATATGACAGTATCGCAAAAGGCCCTTTTAGAAGGGTTAACTGGATTTGAGATTGTTAAAAGGGTCAAATATTTGGGAGTGCTTCTGTCGCCCTCTAATACAAAGTTATATAAAAATAACTATGAAAAATTATGGGGAAAAATTCAAAAAGAAATGGAGAGTTGGGAAAAATTGCAATTGTCTTTGTTGGGGCGAATCGCAGCAGTGAAAATGAATGTCCTGCCTAAATTTTTATTCTTATTTCAAATGATACCGGTTCTTAAGAAAGATTCTAATCTGGAGGAATGGCAGCGAGGTATCAATAAATTTGTTTGGGCAGGGAAAAGGCCACGAGTTAAACTTAAGATTATGCAGGATACTTGTGAAAGAAGTGGTCTTAAAATGCCCAATCTTAAATTATATTATGAAGCTGCTGCGTTAGCAGGAATAAGTGATTGGATTAATTTGACACAAGAGAGATTATTAAATCTTGAGGGCCACAACTTGTTGTTTGGCTGGCATGCATATTTGTTGTATGATAAGAAGGTAGACAATGTGTTTAGAGTGCATATTTTAAGACAGGCATTGTTGAGAGTTTGGAAGAAGTATAGACATAAGTTAGACTGTAAGATACCATTGTGGGCAATTCCAAAACACGCAATAGAAAATATAAATGTTGGTTTTAAACATGATGTGACTACGTATAAAGAGATTTTAAGCTTGGAAAGAAATGTCTGGTGTCTGAAACCATACAGCCTCTTGCGAGATGAGAAGATTGTTCAAACTTGGTTTCAATATATTCAGCTACGGGCCAGGTGGAAAGAAGATCAGAAAACTGGTTTTACAATGACTGATGAAAAGCTGATAAAGCAAATTAGAAATCAGGGTCCAGCACATATTAAACGGATATATCTTGCATTGATAGAGATTGACTCAGAAACAGAACTTGTTAAGGATTGTATGATAAAATGGGCCCAAAATATCCAAGAAGTTATTACAATGGACACGTGGGAAAAGATTTGGGTGAGGAACGTAAAATTTACACAAGCTCAAAACTTAAGAGAGAACTTTTATAAAATGTTTTATAGATGGCATCTAGATCCTAAAAAGCTTGCAAGTATGTACCCGAATTATCAGCCCAAATGCTGGAGGTGTGGCGATGAAGATGCAACATATTTTCACATATGTTGGACTTGTAAAAAGGTTAAGGCCTTTTGGATAAAAATTTGGTGGAATATGCAGAAGATTTTCAAGCAAAGGATAAAGTTTTGTCCGCAACTTTTTTTGTTGGGAATAATTACAGATGCTACGGTTGTGGACACTAAGTTGATGCTGAATTTAATTACGGCAGCAAGACTCTTAATAGGTCAGTATTGGAAGAAGGAGGAACTGCCGACTATAGAAGAATGGACTTTAAAGGTTTCTGACCTGGCAGAGATGGCAAAGATTTCGGCCTATTTGAAGGATCACTCGCAAGAACGTTATATTATGGAGTGGAGAAAATGGATTGAGTATATCCAGAACAAATATGGGACTAAAAAGTTTCATGTAGCATTTGAATAAGTCTTCCTTTCCTTTTTCATTTTTTTAATATATATTAATAGTGTTTGTAGTTATCCTATATGAGCTAGAGAGTGATAGATTTTAGAGTTTATGGTTGTTAATATATGGATGCTTACGATTGTTTATTTTTTTTTTGCTTTTATACCTTGTACTAAGCTCTGGGAAGTCGGGGGGGAGGGGGAGAGGGGTAGGGAGGGAGGGGGAGGGGAGGGGGAGGGGGGACTGTTAAAGACAAAATGTATGTTAAAACTTTTCAATAAAAAAAATAAAAATAAATAAAATTAGGCCTGATATACCATAACAGGTCATTAGTCTGGGTCCAAAGATCAGTAAAGATTAGTATCAAATCTGTGGTTTGATATGCTACATTTCCATTTTACACAATTGTTTAATAAAAATCTAACATAACAGAATTTTTATTTATTGTTCCATCTCTTTTATATTAGGAAAACCTACTGTTAGAACCCACTTCAGCTCACATCTTAAGAAAAAAGGACTCTTGGAGACAAGATTTTGCAAGCAGGAACTTTTACTAAGAAATAGGAAATAGCAGGCATAATAGATAACATCTGTGGAATCCCCTCACAGATCAATATTTTGTCCCCAAGCAAACCCCACCCCACAGTTCATTCGGTCAGTTCCGGATCAGCCAAGCTCCAGGCAGTAAGCCCATTGTGGGAGAGGACAGATAATAGTCCGTTTGCAGCAGGATCATTTCCACCCCCCTCACACTTCGGAGAAACAAACCAGATTCTGGAGAGTTTCATTCCTCCCTTTTCCACCCCCTTTCCTAGTTGCCCGTAAGATGAGAGGGAATGCCTAGTGAGACAGAAATTGATTATATTGTGATGGATAACAGGCAGGTGGAATAAACAAAGGTTACATTTAAGGGAGGAAGTGAAATCCATAAAGCTCCATGCCTGTTCCCTCTCCTGCTTGGGAATGGCAGAATCCAGGGGGAGATGAGATTTGGTGTTAGCTCAGAGGGGATATTTAGAAATGAAATATAAATGGATTCTGACACCTATTGAATATGCTATGTTTTATAGCTACAGAGGGCATGGACATAGGTCCAGTGTGAAACTGAATGGAAACTTTCCCAGATCATACTTCTTGAAAACCTATACCAGGAGATTAGAGTGGTTATCTGTACTTTTTAAAATTGGAAATCTGATTGCAAAATGCAAATAATATGCATGTTGGGGGGGGAATCATCCCAAAACAAATGTTAATTATTGTGCAGATTTTTAAAAGGAAATTTTTGCAACTGAATTGGAAAGAAACGGGGGGGGGGGGAAATCAGTAAGACAGATTTGCCTTTTAGAACTGATGAATCTCAAATCTTAGAGCCAGCAGCAATACTCATTCCAGGAATAAATAAAGGGAACCTTTGAGCTGGTTGATTTGTTAGGGGAATATCTTTCTATTCTATAAAGCAGGGGTCTTCAAACTTGGCCCTTTTATGACTTGTGGATTTCAACTCCCAGAATTCCTCAGATACGCTATAGACCCCTGCTATAAAGCAACACATAAGCATTGTGGTTTTTTTTATTGAAAAGTTTTAAAATACATTTTATCTTTAACAATCCCCCCCTCCCCCCACCCCTACCTATCCCTCCCTACCCCTCCCCCCCTACCCCCCTCCCCCCCCCGACTTCCCAGAGTTTTATACCCAGGGTATAAAAACAAAGAACAATCATAAACATCCATATGCTACCAACAATAAATTCTTAAATCTATCGCTCTCTAGCTCATATAAGATAACTACAAGCAATACTAATATTTCATATAAAAAAAAGAAAATAGAAAGGAAGACTTATTCAAATGCTAAATGAAACTGTTTAGTCCCATATTTGTTCTGGATATATTCAATCCACTTTTTCCACTCCATAATATAACGTTCTTGCGAATGATCTTTCAAATAAGCCGAGATCTTTGCCATTTCTGCCAGGTCAGAAACCTTTAAAGTCCATTCTTCTATAGTCGGCAGTTCCTCCTTCTTCCAATATTGACCTATTAAAAGTCTTGCTGCTGTAATTAAATTCAACATCAACTTAGTGTCCACAACAGTAACATCTGTAATTATACACAACAAAAAGAATTGCGAACAAAACTTTATCCTTTGCTTGAAGATCTTCTGCATATTCCACCAAATTTTTATCCAAAAAGCCTTGACCTTTTTACAGGCCCACCATATGTGAAAATATGGTGCATCTTCGCCACCACACCTCCAGCATTTTGGCTGATAATTCGGATACATACTTGCAAGCTTTTTAGGATCTAAATGCCATCTATAAAACATTTTATAAAAGTTCTCTCTTAGGTTTTGAGCTTGTGTAAATTTTACGTTCCTCACCCAGATCTTTTCCCACGTGTCCATTGTAATAACTTCTTGGATGTTCTGGGCCCATTTTATCATACAATCTTTAACAAGTTCTGTTTCTGAGTCAATTTCTATCAATGCAAGATATATCCGTTTGATATGTGCTGGACCCTGATTTCTAATTTGCTTTATCAAATTTTCATCAGTCATTGCAAAACCTGTTTTCTGATCTTCTTTCCACCTGGCCCGTAACTGAGTATATTGAAACCAAGTTTGAACAATCTTCTCATCTCGCAAGAGGTTGTATGATTTTAAACACCATACACTTCTTTCCAAGCTTAAAATCTCCTTATACGTAGTCACATCATGTTTAAAACCAACATTTATGTTTTCTATTGCGTGTTTTGGAATTGCCCACAATGGCATCTTACAGTCTAACTTATGTCTATACTTCTTCCAAACTCTCAACAATGCCTGTCTTAAAATATGCACTTTAAACACATTATCTACCTTCTTATCATACAACAAATATGCATGCCAGCCAAATAACAAGTCGTGGCTCTCAAGATTTAATAATCTCTCTTGTGTCAAATTAATCCAATCACTTATTCCTGCTAACGCAGCAGCTTCGTAATATAATTTAAGATTGGGCATTTTGAGACCACCTTTTTCACGAGTATCCTGCATAATCTTAAGTTTAACTCGTGGCCTTTTCCCTGCCCAAACAAATTTATTGATACCCCACTGCCATTCTTCCAGATTAGAATCTTTCTTAAGTACCGGTATCATTTGAAATAAGAATAAAAATTTAGGCAGGACATTCATTTTCACTGCTGCAATTCTTCCCAACAAAGACAATTGCAATTTTTCCCAACTCTCCATTTCTTTTTGAATTTTTCCCCATAATTTTTCATAGTTATTTTAATAAAACTTTGTATTAGAGGGTGACAAAAGCACCCCCAAATATTTGACCCTTTTAGCAATCTCAAATCCAGTTAATCCTTCTAAAAGAGCCTTTTGCGATACTGTCATATTTTTGGCCAAAATTTTAGTTTTTTGTGCATTAACTTTAAATCCAGAAACCTTCCCATATTGCATTATTATCTCCATCAGGTCCACAACAGAGTTCTCCGGCTGGGTCACCGTAACAACCAGATCATCTGCGAACGCTCTCAATCTATAATCCTGATCTCTAATTTGTATACCCTTAATTCTTTCCGATTTCCGTATTTTTACCAATAATATCTCCAATGTTAACACAAATAATAAAGGCGATAACGGACACCCTTGCCTTGTGCCCTTCTCAATATTACATGCTTCAGTCAAACTATTGTTAACTATTATTCGGGCAGTTTGTTTTTGATATAATGCCCTAATTGGTTGTAAAAATTTATCCCCAAAATTCATTTTATCTAAAACTTTCATCAAAAATTGCCAGTCCAGTTGATCAAAAGCTTTTTCAGCATCTAAAAAGATTAGCGCCGCAGGGATCTGGTTGTTCCTTTCCAAAAACTCTATCACATCAACTATATGCCTCACATTATTTTTCATTTGCCTACCACTAATAAACCCAGTTTGATCCCCATGAATCACCTGTTGCAGAACCCTCATCAATCTGTTAGCCAACACCTTAGCAAATATCTTGTAATCTGTATTTAAAAGTGATATCGGTCTATAGTTTTTTACTTGAGTAACATCTTGATCTTCCTTCGGAATCAAAGAGATAAAAGCAGTTCTCCAAGACGGAGGCACCTTTCCCCCTCTCTGAATTGCCTGGAACAGTTCCTTTAACGGCTTTATCAACTCCAATTGTAAATTTTTGTAGTAAGCCGCAGTCAAACCATCCGTACCTGGCTCTTTATCCACCTTCAATTCCTTAATTGCTATAAGAATTTCTTCTTCTGTTATCAATTGGTTAATCTCCTCTTTTTGTGCTTGCGTAAGAACCGGGATGCTAGCGTTTTCCAAATATACATCAATGTATTTTTCATTAATCTTCTCCTTAGCATATAATTTAGAATAAAAATCCACAAAGGCTTCCTTAATAAGATCCTGTTGAAACACAACCTTTCCCTTATGTTCAATTTTGTCTATATTAGAAGCCCTTTGCTTTTTCCTTAGTCTGTATGCTAGCCATCTACCTGGCTTATTAGCATTGCAAAAAGTATTATGCCTGGCAAACCGCAAATTGGTTGCCACTTGATCAGCCATCAATTTATCAAATTGTCCTCTTAATAGCTTAATAACCTCCTTAGTCTTCACATCCAATGGATTCAAAATTAAGGCCTTTTCTTTTTCCCTAATTTCATTCTCCAATTCTTTCCTTCTGGCTTCCAAAGTATGTCTGTATTTATTATTCATATATATCAACACCCCTCTCATGTAGGCCTTGGTAAGCATTGTTAATATGATATGGCCATACTCAAATATTTCCATTCCATGCCAGTTTTGCACATGTTCAATGATGCCCCATTTCAGTATTAATCCCCATTTGAAATAAATAAAATTCACAGTCTTTTTTCACAAGCACTCATATTTTTTCACAAGCACTCATTCGCATGTAACATTTATTCTAACATACATACATATTTATAGTTATTGAATAGTATTATATGCATATTGTTGCCTTTTTTGAGGGGACGGATGAGTCAAGGCTTTCCTTGATGTACTAAACCCAAAGAATCAACCTCCATTCTTAATGCAAAGTAAGGTGAATCAGTTTACACATAAAGGCAGACAGAATGACTTCTCAACCACCCTTAGTTAATGCCAATGCTGAGCCAAAATATTTTTCCTATTCACATTGTCCTGGGAACCCTCAAAAGTCTTCTCTGACACCGTAGATTTATTTCTTAAAAGGCTATTATTGAACGTTGCATTATGAAAATAATTGCCCGCACAGCATTGGTTGATGAAAGAGTGCAAAGACTTCCTATTGCTGAGGTAGCAACTCACTCTATCTTTCTTCCTCTTGAAAAAGAAACATAGCAACTTGTCAAGGTGATGATTTAAGAGCTGACCAGCTGATGCATTGATGGGAATGAGTCAGCAGGATCTTTGGCTGTTGTCTCTTTAGAAGCCTGTGTAAAAAGGGAGGCTCTGCTAGTGTGTTTTCTTTTCTTTTCCCTTTCCTGCTGTATTTGCTGTTTGTTGGATTCTGCTCATAGCACGTGTATGTATATTGTTTCTAGTGATACTTGTATAGCATTGTAGATATTGTAGACAAACCACCATTTGTTACAAACCACTGGTTTCTGTGTCTGCTCCTGGGTTGTCACACATGATAGGACTGTGCACGCTCTGACACAACTGATTATTTTCCAGACAATGAAGGGTCATGTTTTCTTCTAAGTCAGGGGTGTCAAACTCGCAATGTCACATGACGTGTCACAATGTATTGCGACTTTTTTCCCATTGCCGGCAATGGGGTGGGTGCAGTTTCAACATGATGCATCCAGCCTGCACGCCGGCAGTTTGACATCCCTGTTCTAACTTCCCCTCCTTGTTTAGCTCCTTGAAAGAGGTAAAATTTCCTTTTTAAAATATTCATTTCAAATAACACAAGTTAATGAACTAGCTTCGCAGCCTTAATACATATTTCTATTGAATTCTAGCCAGTGGTATGTTGATAAATATATAACAACTAGATCTGCTGGCTCAATTGCCACTGTTGCACTGAGAGCAATCAAATAGCTGACAAGCACTGTAGGGTGTAAAGGCTCAGCTCTGCTTTCAACTAGCTTGTAAAATTCCAGAAAATTCAATGATCAGGTCTCAGGAGCTGATAAAAGCTTCCTCTAATATACTATTGACCCCAAGAAACATTTCTCTCACTTAAAAAGCCAAATGAAACAAAACACAACAGAACCAAGTAAAATAAAACAATAAATTGAATTGAATTTTGGCTTGCAATTTAACTTTGAATATATTCAAAGTCAGGTCTTTAGACTTGCAGAATCTTCTCTCTTTCTATATCCTCTCCAATTTCTCCTAGACTCAAAGCCTCATAAATACACCTTGTATTCCAAGTTTAAATAAAAATGAATCAAGGTGTCAGGACCCACCTCAATTCACATCTTAGGAAATAAAAACTCTTGGATGCAAGTTTAGTCCAAAAGGAAAATATTTACTAGGATGGAATCGATTGTGGGAATACAAGACGGAATCTGAGAAAAGTTTCATTTCAATCCTATATAAACCATTCCCATTTCAGCCCCTCCCCTCATCCATTTGGTGAGGCTGTCGTCAGTTGCTAGGTGTCAGGTCCTTCCATGGGAAAGGGAACTCTCCTTGGTTTTATGGTTATTGCTTTCCTTTTCAGTTGTAAATGAAGATACAAACCAGACCTGTCTGTCCCCCTCCCTTCCCCCGTTAAAACATCCCCTGTTGTTTGAAAATTGCTTTAGTAACCATCCTCTCCCCCCCCCTCGGAGAGATGGCAGAATCCCCAGTAATAGCACGTTGTTCTACCTATACAATTATGAAATGAGATATAAATGGATTCTGACATTCGGCTCTCCTTTTAGAAAAAAGATGAGTCCATCTGTGGGGAAAGAAAACATATAAATGTTAGCCTGGTTTGTTTGGATATTCTGTATGAAACCTCTTAAGCAACTTATGTGCTTTAACATGGAGTTTGTTAACCCACTCATTTTCTGAGGAGGGGAGGTGTTTCCATGCCACTAAATATTGTATAGTTCCATGGTGTTTTCTGGAATCTAAGATTTCTTTCACTTCAAAATGTTCTTCTCCTTCCACCATGATGAGGGGTGGTGGTGGTGGGATTTTTTCTCATAGTGGTGATTGTTGTTCTCTCTTTAATAGACTGCAGTGGAAGGTTGGGTGTATTCGTCTAAGATTTTTGGGTAGTGCTAATTCAACTGTTACTGGGTTTATGATTCTTTTAATTGGAAAGGGTCCAATATATTTTGGTCCTAGTTTTTTACAGGGTTGGAGTGATTTCAGGTATTTTGTGGATAAATATACCATCTCTCCTACCCTAAATGGTGTGGGATCGGTTCTTTTTTTGTCTGCCTGTGTCTTGTATGCTTTTCTGGCATCTTCCAACGCTTTCCTAACGATTGGCCATGTATTTTGTAATTGAGCAATCCATTCCTTCAGATCAGGGATAACCGGTTCTTTTGGGGTTAGTTCTGGTATTGGGTTGAAACTCTGGCCTGTAGCTACTTGAAAAGGAGTGTAACCTGTGCTTGAGTGGACTGCATTATTATATGCTACTTCTGCAAAAGGCAGTAGGTCCGTCCAGTCGGACTGCTGAAAATTAATATAGCATCTCAGATATTGTTCAAGTATATTATTAAGTCTTTCAGAAGCTCCGTCTGTCTGAGGATGGTGACTAGATGACAGTCCTTGGGTGGTTCCTAAGAGGGATAAAAATTCTTTCCAAAATGTCGATGTAAATTGCACCCCTCTGTCAGATATGATGCGTTGTGGTACCCCGTGCAATCTGTAAATATGCTGTACAAAAAGTTTTGCTAATGCTTTTGCAGTCGGGATTTTTTGGCAAGGTATGAAGTGTACTTGCTTAGAGAACAGATCTGTGACAGTCCAGACTACGGTGTTTCCATTACTTAATGGCAGTTCTACGATAAAATCCATGGCTATTTCTTTCCATGGGGCTGAGGGGTTTGCCACCGGTTGTAACAGACCTGGCGGTTTCCCTTGCAGTCTTTTGGCCATCGCGCAAATTTGACAGCTACCCACATAGCTTTCTATGTCCTTTTTCATAGATGGCCACCAAAATTGCCTTTTAGTTAAGTGTAAGGTTTTTACAAAGCCAAAGTGTCCTGCTGATTTTGTATCATGGCACAGTTGCATGAAATTGATTCTCTGTGTGGCAGGTATATATAGCTTCTCCCCCACCCATGGCAGTCCATCTTTAATTGTGCACACATGTTTATTTTTCTGGAACCATTCATCACTTTCCAAAGATTTCCTGAATTCTATTCCAGTTTGGCTATCTACCTTCGGCTTCATTTTTTCTTGTGCCCTGGTGGTGACTGGTGCTGCCAGTTGTTGTTCCGGTACAAGTGGTTCAAAGTCAGTAACTCTTGTGCTGTTATATTGGGGCATGCGGGATAATGCATCTGCCAGGAAGTTCTTTTCCCCCGGTAAGTGTTTGAGAGTGAAATTGAATCGGTGAAAATGTTGGGACCAGCGGGCTTGCTTAGGAGTGAGCTTCCTGGGCGTTTTTAGTGCTTCCAAATTTTTGTGGTCTGTCCAGACCTGGAAAGGTATTTTATTTCCTTCTAAAAATTGGCGCCATGTTAGTAATGCCCACCTCAATGAGAATGCCTCTTTTTCCCATATTGGCCAGCGTTGTTCTGTTTCTGTGAGTTTTCTGGATGTGTATGCGCATGGTTGCAATGTCCCCCCATCATTTTCTTGTAATAGTACGGCTCCTACCACTACATCACTCGCATCTGCCTGTATTACAAAAGGTTTGTCGGAATCTGGGTGTTTTAGGACAGGTTCAGCAGAAAAAAGTCTCTTTAGCCTCTCAAATGCTGCTTGACATTCCATTGACCATTTCAGAGGCTGGCTGGGTTTCACGGGTGACCCCCCCTTCGTTTTCAACAAATTTGTGAGGGGCATGGCTATTTGGCCAAATGCGGGGATGAATTGGCGGTAGAAGTTTGCAAACCCCAGGAAACTTTGCAATTGCTTCCGTGTGCGGGGGGGTGCCTACTCTAGTACTGCCCTGACCTTCTCAGGGTCCATTTCGATGCCCTCTGGAGATATGCGATATCCCAGGTAGTCGATTTTTTCCTGATGGAATTCACACTTCGATAATTTAGCATATAAGTGGGCAGCTCGCAACTTCTTCAGGACTGCTCTGACTAGTTTGATATGTTCCTCTTTGGTTTCTGTGAAGATAAGGATGTCATCGAGGTAAACCAGGACCCCCTTATATAGGTGCTCTCTCGGCACGTCATTAATTAATTGCATAAAGACTGCGGGGGCCCCTTGCAGTCCGAATGGCAATACTTTGAATTGATAGCACCCCATTGGGCAGTTGAATGCAGTCTTCCATTCGTCTCCTTCCTTAATCCTAATACGGTAGTATGCTTCCCTCAGGTCTAGTTTGGTAAAAATCTTTCCTTTCGATAGGTGGGATAACATATCCTTCATTAGGGGAAGGGGGTACAGATTACATTCACTAATTGTGTTCAAATTTCTATAGTCCACAACCAAACGAAAGGACCCATCCTTCTTCTCCCTGAACAGAACCGGGGCGGCCACTTTGGGTTTGGCAGGCTCAATAAATCCTCTTTCTAAGTTTTTCTTTATGAATCTCTCCAATTCTGCCATTTCCCTTGGGCTCATGGCATACATCCTGGGTTTTGGGAGTTTTGCCCCAGGTTTGAATTCTATTGTGCAGTCTGTGGGGCGGTGGGGGGGGGAAGCTCATCTGCTCTTTCCTCACTGAAAACCTCAGCCAGGTCCCTGTATTCCTCCGGTATCTCTGGTAATCCCTTCTCTTTCCCCACTGCTGCTGTCTCCTCCCTCTGGGTTGGGGGGGTGCTTTTGGAGTCTAAGTTCTTCTGCCCCCCCTTTGGGAAATTGAGTTCTGCTGTCCTCCAGTTTATCTCGGGGTTCCAATTCTTCAGCCATTCCAGTCCTAGGATCATTGGGCATTCCATGCCTGGGGCCACTATAAACGTTATGTCCTCTTCATGGGGCCCCAGTGATAGGTGGATTGGTAAAGTGGCTAGGGTGGCTGGTCCTCCCCCTGCTATTGTCACATCTAATTGACTAAAAGAGATTGGTTGTTTTAGCCTCCTCACTGGGATGCTCAATCTCTCCACTAGCGTTGGGCTGATAAGGCAGCGGATGCACCCAGAGTCTATCAGAGCTTTTATTTTGGCTGCTTCAGGCATAGGGGAAGCTAATATAGTCACTGTCTTAAGTATGGGTGGAAGGGGTCCACTTACCAATGGTTCTCTCTCTGAGCTGTCTTCCGAGTTGTCCACCATCCCTGCGGTGCAGGCCGGAGTCCAGTCCCAGTTCCTGGCAGGAATTGTGGACTCTACAGCCTCTGTCCCCTTCATGGAAGATTCTTTTGTGTTGCCTTGGGGCTTCCCCGGCTTATTGGAGGATGATGCCTCTGGTTTTCGTGGGGGGGCTTTTGAACGACATTCTGCAGCACGGTGGCCCTCTCTCCCGCAGTTGAAGCAACTTGTTGATTTTTTGGCTGTGGCTGGTGGTTTTTCCCCCTCGCGTGTTTGCTCAGGTGGCAGGCACCCCCATGGTTTTCCTCTGCTGTGTCTCTTCAGTAGGTCTATTTCCACTTCCTCCACCAGGATGTACCAGTCGTCGAGGTGGGATAGGTCTCCTCGAGGCAGGCAAGCATCATACAGGTCGTAGTTCAGACCGTCTTTGAAGTGGCTAAGGAGGATGTCTTCTGGCCAGTTCAGCTTGCTGGCAATGGCTCGGAATTCTTGGGTATAATCAGCCACTGCTCGCCTGCCCTGCCTCACCGTTTTGATTCTCTCCCGGGCCTTACGGTCAGCCAAAGGATCCTCGAACCGTTGCCTCAAAGATGACATGAATCGGTTGAAGTCGTTGAGTTCTGGGGCATTGGAGTCATGCAAGTTCACCACCCAGTCTGCAGCCGTCCCGTCCAGGGCAGATTGCACAATTCGGATGCGTGTTTTGTCACTGTCCGTACTCTTCCATGTAGCTGAGGACTTGGGTTAGGAAAAATCCCAGTCGTGATGGCTCCCCCTTGAATTTGACTTCCAGGGACGGGAGTCTTTGTCTGGAGCGTTGTCTGCGCCGTGGCCGGTATCGCTCCTCATCCTGGTCCCCATCTGTGGTTCTGGGGGGGGGGTACTGCTGAGGCAGCAATTCCTGTTCCATTGGATGGCCCCGGGGTTTCAGGTGTTGGATCCCTTCCGTTACCTTTCCAGTTGCGTCCCCAGGCGCTGCCTCGGTTGCGATTTCCAGCTCTCTCCTCCCTCAGTGAACTCAGGGTTGCTTGCATCAGATCAATGGCCTTTTTCAGGATCCGCTCCTCCTCGCTGGCGTGCAGGGAACTCTCCATCTCTTGCCTCCATTCCGGTTGGTGGTTACTATGCCTCAGGGTCCTTTCTCCCGAAGCCTTTTCCCACTCACTTTTCCTTCCAACGCCCATCGACCACCGGGGTTTTCGGTCGTACTGCTCCACCGCTTCTTTCCCGGGGGAATATGCTGCTTCAGCTTCCCATTGTCTCTGGGATTCCATTTGGGGGGAAGACTCCCCCTCCATGGGGCTTCCCTCCTCTCTTGCTTCGTCGCCAGACATTTTATTTGTTGCAAAGTCCCCCGGTAAGGTTTTCCGTTCCAGGTTGACTCTTAAAGCAGATTCTGTCTACTGTCAGGACCCACCTCAATCCACATCTTAGGAAATAAGAACTCTTGGATGCAAGTTTATTCCAAAAGGAAAATGTTTACTAGGATGGAATCGATTGTGGGAATACAAGACGGAATCTGAGAAAAGTTACATTTCAATCCTATATAAACCATTCCCATTTCAGCCCCTGCCCTCATCCATTTGGTCAGGCTGTCGTCAGTTGCTAGGTGTCAGGTCCTTCCATGGGAAAGGGAACTCTCCTTGGTTTTATGGTTATTGCTTTCCTTTTCAGTTGTAAATGAAGATACAAACCAGACCTGTCTGTCCCCCTCCCTTCCCCCATTAAAACATCCCCTGTTGTTTGAAAATCGCTTTAGTAACCATCCTCTCCCCCCCCCTCGGAGAGATGGCAGAATCCCCAGTAATAGCACGTTGTTCTACCTATACAATTATGAAATGAGATATAAATGGATTCTGACACAAGGCATATATGATCATAAGGATGGTGTGTCAACAAGTCAGTTATCAACCTTCTTCGGCCACTAACCTGACCATTTAGACCTTCCAACATTATACTGATTGTGAGATTTAAAAACCCAAAATTTGATACTCACAACTCAAAGACAAGTCTGGTTAACAAAAAAAAAGATTTATTGAAGAGAAATTGAAAATAATAAAGAAAATAATAAAGAAAGAAAGTGTTTGCAAACGCGGCCTCTTAGACCCTTCCCAAGTTGGATTGGGTTCAAAGAGCGCGCTGAGCAAGTTTCAAAGCAAGTATTTATACTTTCTTTTCTCGATACATGCCCCCCTTAAGAAACTTAAGTCAGTCTTTGAAGTCAAAAAGATCTTCTTTGAACCTTTACTTCCAAAAGACTTATTGTAACAACTTCCTTACATCCGTCACTACACTATCTTGTTTTACTCACCTTCTTGAGGTGAGTATCCTTTTTAACATTTCAAAAGAGCTTTGTTGATTACCATGTGTGAATTCTCTGTCTAAGCAGGAAATAGATGGTCCCCACATCTTAGTGTTACATTTGATACAATTCATTGGTGTTACATTTGATGTTACATTTGGTACCATTTATAAAAGAACAACCTTTATTTATTTTCCATTAATTCCACCCTTTTTCTCTTCTACCTGAATTATTCTTTTATACTTTTAGGAATTCATCATTTCCTAATTTTTTTTCAAATTTGTGTGGAAGCAAGTTATTGTATTCTGAATCTTCTTTCCCCAACCCTTGTTTTCCTACCTTCATTATTAACATTGTTTCTTTTTTCCCATTTTCAACTGAAGATGTTATTATAGTCATACTTTTCATTGTTCATCTGATTAGTATTTGTATGAGAGGAATCAAACATGGTAAAAACATAATAGCCAAGAATCCTAGTATTGCAAATTTTGCTAGTTCTTTCCAATTTGTAAACCACCCTCCAAACCAATTATTTACCCCATCTAAGGTCAACCCCTTCCAGGTTTGGACTGGGACATGAGCTAATTTTATCATTTTGTCTGTAATTTCCTTTACTACCATACCACTCTCATCTACTTCAATGCAGCAATTGCTCAGATTAAATTTTCCACACACACCTCCTTCTTGAGCTAATAAGTAGTCTAAGGCTAACCGATTCTGCATAATGTAAGTTCGAGACTTTACACTTTCCTTAGCTAAATGCGTTAGAGTACTTACAGTGTCATTTGTAATTACTTCAAGCACTGCTTGTAGCCTAATTACCCTATTTAGAATATAGATGGGCTCTCTGGCACCTAAAGTGCCATCTTCCACCCATGTAGCTGGTCCATAATAGTTGATGATCTTCTCTGGAGTCCAATCATCATCTTTCCAGATTCCAATTTTCATATTGCTTGGTTGTATGGCTCTTTTCTTTCGGACTTTATCTGATAAATCATCATATACAGTTAGTCCCAGCAATTGTTTTTGTTTGATGGGGAGAAGGAAAAAACTTGGCTTTATTATACCTAAGATACAAGATCCATACCACCCCTTGGGTAGATACCCATAGGCATATTTTCTACATATCCAATACATACCTTCCGGGACTACCCAGTCCAGGGTGTTGTTTTCAGGATCTTTTAAATAAGCCATCTCAGTTATTTCACTTAATGTCTCTTTCTTTGATATTCCACTTCCTCCCCACCAACTGTCATTGTTCCATACAGCCAAGCAAATCATGTCTCCTACTGCGACTTTCCTATTCTTTCTTTGTCTTTCATAACATACTTTCCCTACTAAATTTGTGGTTAATGCCCATGTTCCCTCTTTTCCTTTTATGAACTTGAGAGTTTTATTTTTCCACATTTCCACCACAATGTCATGTTTTAATTCTTGAGCCTCCCATGGCCATTGTTCTCCCATATTTGTTCCTCCACAAACAAAACAATTTCTTACTGTTAGAGTCTTAGCAATTTCTTCAGCCAATTGTACAAACATATTCACTGTTTTCTTAGGAAATTCAGGTAATTCTAATTTTTTGAATTCCTGATAATATGACCAGAAGATACTCTTGCGTATTGGTTTTATTTTAGTTGTTTCTATTTTTAATACTAGCCACCCCCACGGGTCTTTTCCAGTTCCATCAATTCCTATTCCAAAGTCCTTATATTGAATTCCTTTTTCTAATGACTGATTTATATGTATACACATTGGGTTACATTTTCCTTGAGTGCAATCAGTCCTGGTACTTCCGATACTAATATTCACTTCCTTTGGACCTATACTTCTCTCATTTGGGACCGTAGTAGTGTAGCTTGGAGCAAAGGCAACAGGTACTGCACTTAATATATGCACTTTCTGAAATAAATACTTCCTTTCTTTTATATAATTTCTTTCCCACTCTAAGTTTTCACATCTCACCCCAAACGAATTATCAGATCCTTGTCCATTATTAATAGCTTGGCAAGCATCAAAGCACACCCCCACACTAGTTCCATCCCTGGTTTAATTATGGGCTATGTAACCTCATCTGATTTGACTTAATGAGAACATCTGAATTGCACCTACCCCTCCCTTATAAGCATACACCCACATTTTTGCAGTTACTGGTCCTTTTGCTTTTGGGTCATAACATTCTACCCCTATGTTGGTGTGACAATGCTTATATTGTGTGTCATTTTGAATACAGTCTGTTAAGTTAGTTTGTAAACATTCAGGAATCATAGTATGGTATATCATTGTTTTCGCAATTTTCCCTTCCCTTTTTGTCATTTTTACACATTGCGTACATGGTTCTAGTGGTTGGACAGGTTTTAAGAGTATAATAAGAAGAACTCCCAAGTACCACCCAGTAACGTTCCAATACATCCTCTATGCTCTTAATATCGCACTCTATCTTACACCCTGTACATAAAATGTAATCAATATACAGTAATGGGAGCAACAACAACATCCACAAAGGCACTTACAAAACCAGCACCTCCTGGAGATATTGGATTTTTCTCAATCTTGGCTTTTCTCTGGGAGTGGAAGCATAAAAAAAATGCAATGTTTAGTCCTTATGTCTCTTTTACCCCTCCTTCTGTCAAGAGTCCGTTAGGTCCTTCGAAGCTTTAACTTCAGTGGATCTCCTTGGTGAGATTCCACCTTCCACCTCTCTGGGGCTGGCATGGGCCCTTTCACTCGGGAGTAATGAGTCCAACCTCTTTCAGCTGTCCAGATGGCTGTTTCAGTAGTTAACAAGACGATGTAAGGTCCCTCCCAAGTTGGAGTTAGTTTTTCATCTTTCCAGGCTTTTATCAACACCCACTGCCCTGCTTTGTATCGGTGTACTGCAAAGTCCAAGGGTGGAGTTTGAGCAAGAATGCCTTTCTGTCGCAAGAGAGAAAAACATCTGGACAGCTCAAGTACATATTCTCTTATTATTTTATCTTTCAGTTCAACTCGTGGCAATCCCTCCTTCCCCATATAAGGTACTCCAAACATGAGTTCAAATGATGACAATCCAATATCTTTACGTGGTTGTGTTCGTATCCTTAATAAGGCCAAGGGGAGGCATTTATTCCAGGGTAAATTTGCTTCCTCCATTAATTTAATCAAAGTTTGTTTTAATTTTTGATTAGCACGTTCAGAAATCCCAGAACATTTAATTCCTATGGCCTCATTAATTAATTTTACTACCCTTGCCGTAAAATGCATCCCCTGGTCACTGTCTATTACTTCAGGAAGACCATACCTGGGTATTATGTTTTCTAACAATATTCTACCCGTGGTGCTAGCATTTGCATTCACACATGGAAAAGCTTCTACCCATCGAGTTAAATGATCCATTATGACAAGTAAAAACCTTATTTTTCCTGCTTTTGGTAATTCAGTATAGTCAATTTGAATTCTCTGAAAAGGTCGTATTGCCAACTCCCTTCCCCCCATTGGTTGTTTTCTTAGCGCTGCTTTATTTGTTTTTAGACAGACCATACATTTTCTAACCATTTGTAAGGCCAGGCTATATATTCCTTTACATACATATTTTCTGTGTATCAAATCTATTAAAGCCTGTGCCCCCCAGTGTGTCCCTTCATGTAACCTCTCAATCAGATTTCTCATGATAGGTTTGTTTAACATCTTTCTCCCATCTGGCAATATCCACTCCCCATCTGCATTTTGAACTATCCCCTCTTTTCCCATTTCTTCCTCCTCTTCCTTGGAAAACTTTGGTACCCTTTGTTCTTCTATTTCAGGTACCATTATAAAAACGTTTTCCTTTTCCATGAGTCCTGCTTCTTTGGCTCTTTCATCTGCTAAATTGTTGCCATAGACTTCAAATCTCTCTCCCTTTTGGTGTGCTTTTACATGTATTATGGCTAATGCCTGAGGTATAGTTATTAAATTTAAAATGTCAATGACTAACTCTTCCTTTGCTAATCTCTTCCCCTTACTATTCACCAACCCCCTTTCTTTCCATATTTTTCCAAAAAGAGCCTTGGTGGAGCAGTGGGCTAATGCCTCCTTAAGTAACACCAGCTGCCTGCAATTAGTGCAGGTTCGCATCCCACCAGGCTCAAGGTTGACTCAGCCTTCCATCCTTCCGAGTTAGATAAAATGAGGACCCAGATTGTTGGGGGCAATTAAGCTGACTTTGTAATAATGCCGCTTGAGGTGTGTGTGAAAGCCCTAATAAGCAGGCATATACATAGAATGAAGGCTACTGCTAAGCTTGTAAGCCGCCCTGCGTCTTCGGAGAAGGGCGGGATATAAATGGAATTAAAATAAAAATAAAAATAAATAAAAAAGTGTGCATTATTCCAAAAGTATACAAAGAATCTGTGTATATGTTACCACCTTCCTTTCCCAGTTCCTTCAGAGCCATTTTTAATGCATATAATTCACAAGTCTGAGCAGACCACTGATTTGGTAATCTCTCGGCTAGCACAGTTTTCCATGTTTCCCCTTCAACTATGGCATAGGCACTTCTTCGCTCCCCCTCTATTACCCTGGAGCTTCCATCTATAAACAAAGTCCTTAATCCTCCTATTCGACTTTCTTTTAGATCATCCCTCACTTTGGTCTGATAATCAATTGCTTCTAGACAATCATGTTCTATTTCTTGTGAATCTCTCTCTCCACTTAGAAACTGAGCTGAGTTTACATTAGCTTCAGTCACGATCACTAAGCTTGGATCTTCTAATAAAATGCTTTCATATTTCATTAACCTAGAATTTGTCATCCACTTTTGAGCTTGCTGATTCAAAATATTCCTTACTTGGTGTGGACTACTCACCACAATTGCCCCTCCAAAACCTATCTTCCTGCTTTCTTGAACTAGCAAGGCAGTAGCTGCAATTACTTGTACACAGACCGGCCACCCCTTTATTACTGGATCCATCAGTTTTGATAAAAATGCCACAGGTTTCTTCAGTCCTCCCCATTTCTGGGCTAGAACCCCTTTGGCTACTCCATTCTCTACAGCGACACAAAGATGAAATGTTTTTTCTAAGTCTGGTAATGATAAGACAGGTGCCTTTTCTAATTTCTCCTTTAGTTCCTGAAATTTCCCTTTCTCCTCCTCCGACCATTGGATTTCCCATGGTTCGGAATCTATCAGTTTTGAGTACAATGGTTTAGTTGTTTCTGCATAATTTACAATCCATTGTCTACAATACCCTACTAATCCCAAAAATTTCCTAAGGGCTTTTTTATCCTTTGGCAGTGGTTGTGTAATTATTCCTTCTATTCTAGAGGGAGTAATTTTTCTGCTGCCTTTACTTATCAAGTGCCCTAAATATTTCACTTCCCTTTCTACATACTGGAGTTTGTTTTTAGATACTCTCAACCCTTGAGATGCTAAATAATTTAGCAAGTCGTTAGTTCCTTTCTCTACATCCTGTTTCTTTTCCCCTGAGAGCAATAAGTCATCCACATATTGTATCAAAGATAATTTTGGATCTTTTTCAAATTTTTCCAGAATTTGTTCTAGGATTTGGCCGAATAAGTTAGGGCTTTCAGTATACCCTTGGGGCAACACTGTCCATCTGAGTCGGCTTTTTCTTCCTGTATCTGGATCTTCCCACTCAAATGCAAACACATCCTGAGATTCAGGATCGAGTGGACAAGCCCAAAAAGCATCCTTTAAATCAATTACACTAAACAATTGATGCTCTGGAGGGATTCTACTCAATAATGTGTAGGGATTAGCAACTACAGGGTGTCGAGATACAATTATCTTATTGATTTTTCTCAAGTCTACCACCAAGCGGAAATTTCCATCAGGTTTTTGAACTGCTAAGATAGGAGAATTATATGGAGACATGGCTGGTTCCAACAATCCGTCTTGTATTAATTCTTCTATTACTGGTTTTAACCATCTTCTTCCTTCCAAACTAATCTCATATTGCTTCTGCCTTATGGGCTCTGTGTTTTTAAGAGTAATCTTTAAAGGAGTTATTTGCAATCCTTCCCGGTTTCCCTTTGTGGCCCAAACTATTGGAGTTATTTCTTCCTCATTTTGTTCAGTCAATATTAACATCTGTTCCCTAAGTATTTGTATTCCCCACTCCCAACATTTGAGTACATCTCTTCCTAACAAATTTACTCCAGCCGCTGGGACATATAATTGTTGAATCTTGGTTTTTCCATTTAAGAGTTATTTTTCTATTTGAGGGACTTCAAAAGATCGTCTGGCTACCCCCAAAATTCTTATTGTACTATTAATTAAATGGCAGCCTTGGGGTATATTTGTCAGAGATGTCCTAGAAGCCCCGGTATCTATTAGGAACACTAATTCCTGTTTTTCGGGTCCCACTTGTATGTTTATCAAGGGCTCTTGGTGGAACCTTAATATCAAGGGCCCCTGACCTCCCTATTCTTCATCCTCATCCATTAGCCTATATACTTGCTGCTCTCTTTCCCTTTCTCTCATTTGCTGTGGGCAATTTCTTGCGAAATGCCCTTCCTTTCCACAACTGAAACACTGGTTCTTGCTACCCAATCCCATAGTTTTCCTGCCTCTCCCTCTTCCTCTTCCTCTCTCTTGATTCCCAAATTCTCTTCTTTGTCCCCTCTGATCTCCTAACTTCTTATCCATCATTTGTCCTACTGTTGACAATAACACCTTCTTATCTTCTCTTCGCTCTTGTATATCACGATTCACAAATACTTTCTGAGCCTCTGCTAACAAATCCATTATACTCTTTTCTCCCCATCCTTCCATCTTCTGTATTTTTCTTTGTATATCTCCATATGCTCCAATCACAAACTGACTCTTTAATAATTGTCTAAAACCTTCACTTTCTTCTCTCATTCCTCCATATTTTCTCATCTGGTCTCTAAGTCTCTCTAAGTGGTGACTCTTCCTTCTTCTGTTTTACATTAAAAGCTTTACTGATATTTTTGCTTTGGGGCACACAGTTCCGAATGCCCTCTATAATTATTTGTTTTAAATCATCCATTTGCTGCCTATGGGCGGGATTGTTATTATCCCAATCTGGTCTTTGTAATGGAAACCTTTCCTCAGGAGTTGGATCATTTGCCCCCGAATGATGGTCTTTCCAATATGCCATAGCAGCATTTCGGATTAGATCCCTCTCTTCCGGAGTAAATAGAAAACCCAGAGAATACTGGAGTTCATCTCACATGTATGTATTGGGACCTAAAAAGGCAGAGAACTCCTCAGCTACTGTTTGGGGTTCCTCTTGAACCTTCTTTATTCTTTGCTTAAATTCCCTCAATTCAGTAGCTGTGATATTTACTGCTACATAACCCATCACTGGCTGTCCCTGTGCATTTATGCCCTGAGGGATTTGCCGCAAAGGATATAATTTTTCTTCTTTTTCATTTTTTCTCTCTCTCTCTCTTTTTCGTGTTCTTTCGGCTATAGGTTGTTCTTCAACTCCCCCTACTGCTCCTTGATCATCCTCTAAGGCTGGAGCATTTGGTATTACTTGTGGAGGGGGAGCAAGAGGAGGAGGTGAGAAAGGGAGGTTTTCTAAAGGATCCCATCCCGGTCTTTCCTCCTTCAATTTAAAAATCTTATCTTCCTCTGGTGGTACTGGTCCTTCCCAATTCACAAAATACCATGGCTTTACGTATGGTATTTCACTGCTTAGGGTAGGTCTTTTAAGAATATATTGCTCTAACTTTCCTATCCAATATTTATTTGGCTCTCCCAACCGGTCCCAATGATAATCAGGTGGACTAATTACATCATGAGGCCATTTCTTTAAACACAAAGTTATCATTCTGCTCTTTGTTATCTTACAAGTCCATGCTTCCAAATTTTCATCATCCCACTGACTTAGTAATTGTCCTAATGGACTATCAGAAGGAATTTCTATATCTCGATTAGTTAATTTTATAGTTTCTTTCCTTTCTTCAGGTTTGCAACAACAACTACAACAATTGCCCATCTTCTTTTAGAGTTTCCCTGATTATGGTTCCCTGAGGTTCTCGATTTTATGGCCACTCAAAATTTTCAACACCATTTCGCTTCCCTTCAGGCTGTCCTTTCCCCTTGCGGGTTAAGGAAATGCAACCTTTCAGGTCCGCACTCGCTTTGGACTTACCAGTGTTCCCAGAACACAGCCCATCACACTCACACAGCCATTATCGCAGAAACCTCCCACAATCGCTCTCCTGACCACCCAGGTACAATTGCGTGTTTCCCTCCTTCGGGGCAAAAGTTTCTTACCTGGGTCAGTGCACTGGGTTACCTGGTCCTGGGCCTCAGTTGTTGACTCTCTTCCTTTTTCCTATTCTTTGATTTGGTAGACCAGAATTGTTAATTTAGTTTGGCTCGGAGCCTGCAATGGGAAGCTAGATCTCAGACAACTCCAGGCAGTTGAAATCAACAGGCGCGCCCCTGGACTTTACTGAGAACAGCTCGCCCCAAGAGGCTCTTTCGAGCCCCACGTTTGGTCGCCAAGATTGTGAGATTTAAAAACCCAAAATTTGATACTCACAACTCAAAGACAAGTCTGGTTAACAAAAACAAAGATTTATTGAAAAGAAATTGAAAATAATAAAGAAAATAATAAAGAAAGAAAGTGTTTGCAAACGCGGCCTCTTAGACCCTTCCCAAGCTGGATTGGGTTCAAAGAGCGCGCTGAGGAAGTTTCAAAGCAAGTATTTATACTTTCTTTTCTCGATACATGCCCCCCCTTAAGAAACTTAAGTCAGTCTTTGAAGTCAAAAAGATCTTCTTTGAACCTTTACTTCCAAAAGACTTATTGTAACAACTTCCTTACATCCATCACTACACTATCTTGTTTTACTCACCTTCTTGAGGTGAGTATCCTTTTTAACATTTCAAAAGAGCTTTGTTGATTACCATGTGTGAATTCTCTGTCTAAGCAGGAAATAGATGGCCCCCACATCTTAGTGTTACATTTGATACAATTCATTGATGTTACATTTGGTGTTACATTTGGTACCATTTATAAAAGAATAACCTTTATTTATTTTCCTTTATGATTGCCAGTGTAATCATCTTATCTTTCCATGTTTCCTTCTTCCTTCTCAAGGAACATGGAACTTTGAAAAGAGATGTCCAAAATATGACAAAATGAGCTTGGTCATTTATGCCTTGAATGAGAACTCTTGATTGATTTATTTTTATTAATTATTTATTATTGCCTATTTGTGATGTTTTCAGGAGCTTTATCCAACATCAAAGTTGATAAGCATCAATATTATTTGTATTCTACTTCTATAAAGTCTTAATATTTGCTTCCGTAGAGTGTCATAGGGAAAACCATTGTCCACACAATTTGATCACGTCTCAGAATAGCATCTGAATATCTTTGTCAATGCTATCATTCCTACCTTATAAGAGTAAGAAGAGTGCTGCTCACAGAGAAATTAGTCCAAAATTATATATCTATGCCTTACTTACTGCTCTCGAGAGAAAAAGCTAATTGCTAACCTTTTTTTAAAACACCAACAACAACATAGTCAATAGATTTTTAAGGGAAATTAGATGCTTTATGAGGGGAATCATAAATTAGACTTGTTATAATGATGGCAATAGTATGGACATATGGACTATTGTGTTGGCAGTATGCAATTTGTTTTATGCATAGCATAATGAGCAGCAGACACCATTTATTTTCTAATGGGCATTATAACTTCCAGCTATAATTTTACATTGCAAAAAAGAATAAGTTTCTTTCTGATGAGTAATATGAATAGATCTCTTCTGAAACGGTCACGGTAGGTTGTCTTTTCCAGTGCAGTGAAATTTCTCTGATAGGAAGTTAATCGAGCAGTGAGACACTTTAATTAGAAAAAGAAAACCAAACAAAGCACATGAGAGCCTCTCTTGATAAATGCATAGAGAAAATTGGGTGGACTGATGTCTAATTTCAGTATATGACTGAAAATAATGAAGAAAAGTCTCTGAAGGTTTATATTCAGATTTTTTGACTGATCAAAATAAGTATTCTGAAAGTTCCTGCTATGTTTTTTTTGGGGGGGGACAAAAAATAAAAAAACAGATTGGGAGAATTTGGCTGAATATTCTCAAGACATAGAGGAGCTAAAATTCTCTAACAGTTAATGAGCAATTTAGAAACATTTTAGAAATGATATGTCAGTCCTTTGAGCAGGCAAGGTTAAAAAGAAAAGCAGCAGGGATTTCAAAATGTTCTTTATACTTGTGGAGTAGAATAACAGAATCTTGAAAACCCATCAGAGTTTCTCTGTTCTGCTTCTTACACCAAATAAAATCAAGGCATTATAAGTTTTGTTTCCATGACTGAGTAATCTGTTCCAAGACTGAGTAATCTGTTCTCCTTCCTTAATAGACCACTGCTCCCTTACCCCATCCCAAGACCAGGTCTACATTCTTCCACATGAATTGTCAAATTTCAGCTGCGCTCTAGAGTTCCTGCTCATTATATTATTATAATATTTATTTATATACTTGGTTTATTCCCACTCCTTACTCCAAAAAATGCTCAGAGAATAGCATAATAACATCAGTAGGAATGATCACATTCCTGCATCTAGGTTACAGTTTAGATCAGGGGTCCCCAACCCCCGGTCCATGCACCAGTACTAGGCCACAGCATGCCAGCAACCGGTACACACAAACAAGCAAAATGCCATTTGCAGGATGCAGGCAGCACACAAAACAATGACCCCTCCAGTCTTCAGAAAAATCTCTCTCCACATAACCAGTCCCTGATGCCCAAAAGGTTGGAGACCTCTGATTTAGAGTGTGGCCTATATGGGAAGTGGAAGGGGTAGAGGAAAATAAGAAATTTGTTCAAATTCTAGTGCTTATCACAGTTGAATGGTATGAAAATAGACACACTAGTTGGTGGAATGGCCACCTGGTAGACAACTAAGGAAAGACCAGAATAGTACAATCACTGGAGAGGTGATTGGGTTTGCGATCGTGGTGCTGGTGGACGTATGCGGAGATCACTCCCCCCACCATCCGGTTTTCTCCTGCCGGGGGACCCTGAAGAGGGTTGGAAGTCACCTTGGAGGGGTGACGAGTGTGAAGAGGACCCCCAAGTGATTGCAGAAGGGTGGCAGCCCTCCTGTTTGAACCAGGGCAGCTGTTTGAACCGATGGAGAAAAGATCGGCCATTTATGGCCCATCATCAAGCCGCTGACAGCCAAGGCCAAACTCATTACCAAGCACCCTGAAAGCAATGTAGAAAATTGGGTGAGATTTTAACTTCTCTCTACCCCAAATCTATCCTGTTAAAAGCATATTGAAAATTTATCCCCTTCTGAGGAAAGAGGGAAGGGAACTCCATTACCCCACTCTCTAAAATGGCAGCTCCTGCTTACCCTGGGGAAATAAAGCTTTGAAAAGTGTAACTTACCACAACTGGACATCTGTCTTCTGTTTGGAATTTGGGGACCCAAAAAATTCATATTCTCACTGGAATCTGCTATTTAGCTTTACTTGCAAAAAGAACTTAAATCGGATAAGAATCTAGCCCAAAATCTGAAAAAGACTCTAAATGCTATTGGGAACATCTTGTGATGAGGCTCAGTACAGCAGTTTTATTAATTCTGACAAAGAGACTTGTTTATTTCCCAGGTCTGACCTTGGTACTATCTATGAGAGAATTAAGCTTGAGAGAGCAGCTGGGTAATGTAATTGGTAGGAATGGTGGAGGAGAACACTTACTGACTGTTGTTTAATAAATAGCCTTCACTAGAAAGACCGTCTCTAACTATATCAGAAATGGAGGAGGATCAACAAAAGAGCTCAGATACACTAAAACTTATACTTGAAATCATCCTGGCAGATATTGACAGACTTAAAGCTAACTTGAAAGGCAAAGGTTCCAGCTTATCTCCAGAAAGTGAAATCCTGATTGCAGCTAGAAAATGATTAACTCAAAAAACAATAGGAGTGGAACAAGTGGATATCAAGACAGAGGGCTCTACAGAACAACAAGCACAATAAAATCAGATGAAAAAAGCAATAATTCCAAAAGTGGAAATGACCTTCTATGCAAACCAGAAAAATTTTGAGAAAAAAGAAAGACCAGATCGAATTGAAGACAACTACATCAGAACAAACAGATTGATCTGGGATATCAGGGCAACAGCCTAAGGACTATAAATGGGCCAGATTTTTCAGAAAACTGGCAATGAAATGGTCTCCTTTAATTCAAATCATACATGCAAGAATGAAAGGAGATCTACGTATTTGATGACTTAAAAACATTGGTATGGAAACCTAGTTGCCAAAAGAAGAAAGCTAGAATTAGGTTAAAAAACTGGGGCCTTTTGATTTATTAGAGAGGATTCTAATTTGTTAGCTAGTGGGCTAAAGGGAGATTTTGGGATAAAGGGAAATTTGATTACTAGATTTAAAATAGTTGGAAAATAACAAAAATAAGGGATTAATCTGTTTAATATTGAAGATTTAGATGTACAAGGGAAATGTAAACTAACTATTAGAAAATAGGTTTGAATTATTGACTAGCCCAGAGAATTAATTAAGATGGTAATGTATTAGGACCAGAAGAAGAAAATGTTTAGGGAATAGAATAAGAATATATTTAAGTACCCCTTCATGGATTACTGCCCTGTCGTGGTGAAGGGGCTTGCGTAATTCAATGAAGCTATGAGCTATGCCGTGCAGGGCCACCCAAGATGGAAAGGTCATAGCAGAGAGTTCTGACAAAACATGATCCACTGGAGAAGGAAATGGCAAACCACTCCAGTATTTTTGCCATGAAAACCCTATGGACAGTACCAAAAGGCAAAACGATATGACGCTGGAAGATGAACGCCTCAGGTCGGAAGGCATCCAATATGCTACTGGGGAAGAGCAGAGGGCTAGTACTAGTAGCGCCAGAAAGAATGAAGCGACTGGGCCAAAGCCGAAAGGATGCTCAGCTGTGGATATGTCTGGTGGTAAAACGAAAGTCCGATGCTGTAAAGATTTTTTTCTCCATAGGAACCTGGAATGTAAGATCCATGAATCAAGGAAAGCTGGACGTGGTCAAACAAGAGATGACAAGACTAAACATCGACATGTTAGGTATCAGCGAACAAAAATGGACAGGAATGGGTGAATTTAATTCAAATGACCATCAGGTATACTACTGCGGGCAAGAATCCCTCAGAAGAAATGGAGTAGCCTTCATAGTCAATAAAAGAGTAGGAAAAGCAATACTGGGATACAATCCTCAAAATGACAGAATGATCTCAGTTTGAATCCAAGGCAAACCATTCAATATCACAGTAGTCCAAGTCTATGCGCCAACCACCGGTGCTGAAGAGGATGAAATTGACCGGTTCTATGAAGCCCTCCAGCACCTTATAGAACTAACACCCAAAAATGATGTCCTTATCATCATGGGGGATTGGAATGCTAAAGTAGGAAGCCAAAAGATAACTGGAATACCAGCCAAGTTTGGCCTTGGAGTACAAAATGAAGCAAGGCACAGGCTGATAGAATTTTGTCAAGAGAATACGATGGTCATAACAAACACTCTTTTCCAACAACCCAAGAGACGGCTCTACACATGGACATCACCAGACGGTCAACACAGAAATCAGATTGACTATATGCTCTGCAGCCAAAGATGGAGAAGCTCTATACAGTCAGTAAAAACAAGACCAGGAGCTGACTGTGGCTCAGACCATAAGCTTCTTGTTGCAAAGTTTAGGCTTAAATTAAAGAAAGTAGGGAAAAGCACTAGGCCAGTCAGGTATGAATTAAATCATATCCCTGTTCAATATACAGTAGAGGTGACAAATAGATTTAAGGAATTAGATCTGATAGACAGAGTGCCTGAAGAACTATGGACAGAGGTTCGCAACATTGTACAACAGGTAGCAACCAAAACCATCCCAAAGAAAAAGAAATGCAAGAAAGCAAAATGGCTGTCTGAGGAAGCTTTGCAAATAGCTGAGGAAAGGAGGGAAGCGAAAGGCAAGGGAGAAAAAGAAAGATACGCCCAATTGAATACAGAATTCCAGAGAATAGCTAGAAGAGATAAGAATGCCTTCTTAAATGAACAGTGCAAAGAAATAGAAGAAAACAATAGAATAGGGAGGACCAGAGATCTTTTCAAGAAAATTGGAGAGATGAAAGGAACGTTTCATGCAAAAATGGGCATGATAAAGGACCAAAATGGCAGGGACCTAACAGAGGCAGAAGAGATTAAGAAGAGGTGGAAAAATTACACAGAAGAACTATACAAGAATGAGCTTAACGTCCCTTGATAATCACAATGAGATGGTCACTGACCTCGAGCCAGACATCCTAGAATGTGAAGTGAAGTGGGCCTTAGAAAAGTTGACCAACAACCAAGCTAGTGGAGGTGACAGTATTCCAGCTGAGCTATTCAAAATCTTAAAAGACAATGCAGTAAAAGTGCTACACTCAATTTGCCAGCAAATTGGGAAAACTCAACAGTGGCCACAGGATTGGAAAAGATCAGTTTACATTCCAATTCCAAAGAAAGGCAGTGCCAAAGAATGTTCAAACTATCACACCATTGCACTCATTTCTCATGCTAGTAAAGTTATGCTTAAAATTCTACAAGCTAGACTCCAGCAGTATGTGGATCGAGAACTACCAGAAGTACAGGCAGGATTTCGAAGAGGCAGAGGAACTAGAGGTCAAATTGCTAACATATGCTGGATCATGGAGAAAGCTAGAGAGTTCCAGAAAAACATCTACTTCTGCTTCATTGACTATGCTAAAGCCTTTGATTGTGTGGATCATAACAAACTGTGGCAAGTCCTTAAAGAGATTGGCATACCAAACCATCTTATTTGTCTCTTGAGAAATCTATATGCAGGCCAAGAAGCAACAGTGAAAACTGGACACGGAACCACTGATTGGTTCAAAATTGGGAAAGGAGTCCAGCAAGGCTGTATACTGTCACCTTGCCTATTTAACTTATATGCAGAGCACATCATGAGAAAGGCAGGGCTAGATGAATCAAAAGTTGGAATTAAGATTGCCGGAAGAAACATCAACAACCTAAGATATGCAGATGATACCACTCTAATGGCAGAAAGTGAAGAGGAACTAAAGAGCCTCTTGTTGCGAGTGAAGAAGGAGAGTGCAAAAGTTGGGTTGAAACTAAACATTTAGAAAATCAAGATCATGGCATCCGGCCCTCTCAATTCCTGGCAAATAGATGGGGAAGAAATGGAGGTAGTGACAGATTTTATTTTCCTGGGCTCCAAGATCACTGCAGATGGGGACTGTAGCCAAGAAATTAAAAGACACTTGCTCCTTGGGAGGAAAGCCATGGCAAATCTAGACAGCACACTAAAAAGCAGAGACATCACCCTGTCAACAAAAGTGCGTATAGTCAAGGCTATGGTCTTCCCAGTTGCAATGTATGGCAGTGAAAGATGGACCATAAGAAAGGCTGAGCGCCAAAGAATTGAAGCCTTTGAACTATGGTGCCGGAGAAGACTCCTGAGAGTTCCTTGGACTGCAAGGCGATCAAACCGGTCAGTCCTAGAGGAGATCAACCCTGACTGCTCTTTAGAAGGCCAGATCCTGAAGCTAAAACTCAAATACTTTGGCCACCTAATGAGAAGGAAGGACTCACTGGAGAAGAGCCTAATGCTGGGAAAGATTGAGGGCAAGAGAAGAAGGGGATGACAGAGAATGAGGTAGCTGGATGGAGTCACTGAAGCAGTAGGCGTGAGCTTAAATGGACTCCAGAAGATGGTAGAGGACAGGAAGGCCTGGAGGAACATTGTCCATAGGGTCGCGATGGGTCGGACACAACTTCGCAACTAACAACAACAACAAATATTTAAGTATCTAATATGTGTATTTAAAATATTATAATTTTCATGAAATGAGAAAAAGGAAGTTTAGGTCACCTGAAAGATAAATACTACAGATATTAAAAATCAAACTGGAAATATGTAATTAAAATTTAAAATTAGGTAAAATTTAACAACAGGGCATTGACTGTTTATCAAGATTTATCAAGATATGCAGGGCTTCTTTTGTCATAGAACGCTCAGAACGGAGTTCCGGCACCTTTTTTGGATGGAACCTTGTAGGGTAGGCTACGCGGGTTGTATAACATGTGTGAGTTCCGGCACCTTTTTCGTTTACAAAAAAAGCACTGAAGATATGTATTAGTAAAAATGTATTTATAACTGTGATAATGAAGTTTATACTAATTTGTTAGCTTAAATATGAAATAGCAAATGTTAAGGGAAACAGAGAAGAAATATTTGATGATATAACCTGAGATACCTACCAAAGATTGTATTACTGAACTATTGTTTAACCCAATTACCATGTTGCCTTCTAAATACTTATATGTAAAACTGGAAAATCAATAAAATATTTTATTAAAAAAAGAATATTCTTTTCTTATCTTTCTCCCTTCATAAATGTTACCTATTAGAATGGTTTCTATTAATAATCATACGGTCTTATTAGTCCTTGTCAGGCTGGGATCTCTTGGATTATATTTATTTATTGGGACATCCTCATATTTAAAAACCAATATCATAACTCCATATCAGAAACATAGAGGTTATTATAGTCAAAAGGATAAGTACAGAGAATGATTGAAGAAATTGGCCTGGAGAAGAACAAATTCATAACAACTAAAACTGAATGGTAGAAACAAATACTAAAATATGGCTTAATTGTTTTGGATCAAGCTTTCAGAGATTATCTAGATAAATGATCACTTTTGTCAATTGCTAGTACACAAAAGTTTATGCAGCTATTTGTCCAGCTTTTTCAAAATGTTTAGAAGAATACAACAATATGATAGACTGTTCCCCAAATATAAGGAAGTGCTTGTTAAAATCTCTAATTATTATTATTAGCAAAGGCCATATGATTGCCTGTTTGCAAATCACTTAATGCTTGTAATTGCATGTTCATTCTGATAACCAGAGAAAATCAGATCTTATGTTTACCTTCTATAAACCTGACTCAGTTTATTGGTCTGACAGTTGTATGAACAGAAAACCAAAATGTCCTCTACCTTGACTATTGACTTCTGCCCAGATTTATTTTATATAATCAATATTGTTTAATGCAGCTAAGCAGAAAAGCTGCTGGCTGGGATCTCAGACACATACTGTAGATAGACAGATAAATACATTTGACTTTATGGATTGCAGAGAGAGAGAAAAAAATAATGCACTTGCATCTGGGTTAGCAGCAGTTTCTCCAAAGTTTATTCGAAAATAGATCAGGGGTTTTCAACCGGGGGTACGCGTACCACTAGTGGTACGCGAGCACCTGGCTGGTGGTATGCGTAAGATGGGTTGAACAGCACTGTAAAAGCCACGTGTTTGTGGGACAAAAAGTCTCCATTATCTCATGATACACCCTTCAGAGAATTTCTCACCATTGAAAATGCCACTTCCCCCTACATCCCTCCCAAATCCTGCTCGCTGACTTCCAGGGGGCTCCCATCAAGTTAAAGGGAAAACTAAGCTGAAAGTCGAATACAAGCAGTTCCGAGGGGAGCTCTCCACCCAACTACTGAGGGGAGGCAGACCAGCCTCATCGGCCTCGACTGGTTCGAAGCCCTGGGAATAAGAATTGAGGGAATAGACCAAACACAGACCCCAGCCCTGGAAGCTGTCTGCCATCAGTTCGCAGACGTGTTTGACGGATCCTTAGGGAAATACACAGGCCCCCCGATAGAATTAAAACTGAACCCTGAGATTTTGCCTGTCAGGATAAAAGCCAGAAGAGTCCCCTTTGCCCTCAAGAGCAAAATTGAGGATGAACTAGACAGGCTAGTAAAACTCAGGCTATTAGAGCTGACTGACGAGGGAACTTGGGAAACCCCCATAGTCACCCCAGTCAAGCCTAACAGGGAGGTCTGGGTCTGCGCTGACTATAAGGTGACCCTCAACCGTGCCCTGAACCCCCATGCTTACCCGGTCCCGGCTGTCAAGGATGTGCTGTCAGAAATCCAGTCAGGCACCATTTTCGCCAAACTAGACTTAGCGCATGCATTCCTTCAGCTCCCAGTCTCCAAGGAAACGGCAGATGCACAGACCATTGTCACTCACCGCGGGGCTTTCAAAGTGAACCACCTGCAATTCGGCATAGCAGTGGCTCCTGGCATTTTCCAGGAAGTCATGGAGAAAACACTTAAAGGAATTCCCAGGGTTTGCCCCTATTTTGACGATGTGTTAATCGCAGGGGAAACCAAGGGGATTTCAGCAGAGAGACTGCAGGAGGTGCTGAGCAGATTTCGCACCGCAGGTCACAAATTAAAAAAGGAAAAATGCTCAATAGGGGTACCTTCCACTGAATTTTTGGGGTACAGAATCGATGCCCAAGGAATTCACCCCACAGACTCAAAAATCCTGGCCATCAAGGCTGCCCCAGCACCTAAGAACAAGTCTGAGCTACAAGCCTTCCTGGGGCTCCTTAACTTTTATCATGCCTTCCTGCCCCAGAAAGCAACCATCGCTGAGCCCTTACACAGATTGCTTGACAAAGGGCCCCCCTGCCAGTGGACCCAAATGCACAAGGACAGTTTCAGGCATCTTAAAAGACTTCTCTCCAACAAGTCCACTGTCACCCACTATAGAGAAAAAATGCCTCTGTGCGTAGCATGCGATGCCTCCCCATATGGAATTGGAGCAGTTCTGAGCCACTTGCATACAGACGGGACCCAATCGCCTGTCGCGTACTATTCCAGAACTCTCTCTAGGGCAGAGCGCAACTACGCACAAATAGACAAAGAAGCATTAGCAATCGTGGCCAGCGTAAAAAAATTTCATGGTTACCTATACGGCCGCCCATTTACAATCTTTACAGATCACAAACCTCTGCTAGGGGACAAGCAAACACCCCAAATCCTGTCCCCAAGAATGCTGCGATGGACCACATTCTTGGCAGCATATTCCTTTAAACTAGTACACAAACCAGGGAAGCAAATGGGCCATGCTGATGGGTTAAGTAGACTGCCCTTGCCCAGTCTGGACTCAGACCCAGCACCAGCAGGCCACATCCTTGCGATCCAGGAGCTGCCGGAACGCCCCCTGTCAGCTAAAGACATTGCCACCACAACAAGCAGGGACAAAGTCCTTAGCAGGGTACTAGCATGGGTCTTGTCAGGATGGCAGGCCATCACCCCCGGCCCAGAATTCCAGGCCTATTTTATTAGGCGACATGAACTGTCTTCACATTTGGGCTGTATACTGTGGGGCAGCTGGGTTATAATCCCAGACCCTCACAGATCAAAAGCTTTACACACACTCCACGACGGCCACCCAGGCATTATTAAAATGAAGGCGCTGGCCCACAGCTACTTCTGGTGGCCGGGTTTCGATAAAGATATAGAAAGGCATGTAGCTGGCTGCTACATGTGCCAACAAACCAGACCCCCCCAACCACAGACCCCTGTCCACAAATGGGAAATGACTAGGAACCCCTGGTCCAGGATCACATTGACTATGCTGGCCCCTTTCAAGGTCAAGTGTTCTTTATTGTGGTCGATAGTTTCTCTAAATGGCTAGAGGTCATTCCAGGCTCCAGCATGACCTCAGCCGCCACAATCAGGGGTTTGAGAGGGGTTTTTTGCTACCCATGGGCTTCCAGATGTCCTAGTCTCTGACAACGGCCCCAATTTGCTTCTTGTGACTTCCAGATTTTCACCAGGGACAACTCAATTAGACATACTATGTCAGCTCCCTTCCATCCAACTTCGAATGGCCTTGCAGAGGTCATGGTGAAGGCCACCAAGGACTCCCTGCGGAAAATCATCACTGGAGACTGGCACTGTCGCTTGGCCCAGTTCCTCCTGGCCCAACACTCCACTCCCTTCTCTACCACCGGAAAATCACCTGCAGAACTGCGGTGGGGCTGCCGGCTTGTAACTAAGTTGGACAGACTGCATCCAGACAGAGCAGCCACGGAAGCAGAACATCCCACCCTGCCAAGGACTTTTGCCCCCGGTCAACTCATTTGGGTGAGGAACTTTGGGGGAGGGGACAAATGGCTTCAGGGCATTGTCACGGAGCAAACCGGACCCATCTCCTACGTGATAGATCTGCGGGGAGGGAACCACATCAGGGGACATGTGGATCAACTCAGGAATAGGTGGCCCCAAAATCTCCCCCTCAACCCATTCCCCTGTCCATGCCCCACTGAGGCATGGAAATCTCCCCATACCTACTCCAGCACCAGAGGTACACAGCCCCACCCCTCTTCTCCTGATATCCCCACCACCCAGGGACCAGAGGGCCATGGATCCTCCACTTCCCCCCATTAGGGGGAAGGAGGACCTGGGCAGTGAAACCCACCCCCCGCTGCTCCAGCAGATCTAAAATGGCTCCTGCATACCTTGCAGATTTTGAATGGGCCAGAAACAGGTCAGAGAATCAATAGGGTAGGAAAACACCCTTAACAGCCCACAATCTCCAAGCGTATTCTGTCTAAAGCAAGAGAGGGGGAAAAGGGGTGTTGTATATTTACAGTTCTGTAAAAGACACAAACGCCATGAGGTAAAAAAGGCGTGGCAGCCACTTGACAGTTGACAGCTGTCAAAAGGCCGCTGCTAGCTGGCCACGCAGGCGCAGCTCATGACAGCTATCAAGGCTGCCTGCGGCCACGCATGCACATTAGCCGGAGCTGTCAAAAGGCTTGCCGCCAGCTGAAGAAGAGGTGCAGCGGTTGTTGACAGCTCCCGGCTGTCAGAGCTTGCCGACAGAGGATTGGCTGAAGCCACGTGGTGGGAGAACTGTTTGTTGTTATTGGTTGGTTACCTGTCAAAGTTGTGTATAAATAGAGGGAACCCCCGGCTGTGTTTTCGCTGGGTGCCCTTTGCAAATAAAGCTTCAAGAACCAAGCCTGCTGTCTCTAGTGGTCCTTGCTGCACGATAAACTGTATATCTTGTGCTAACAGTGGTTTGATGTATTTTTTGGCTACCAATTAACTTAGCATTGACTGTAATTATTAGCCACTGTTCATCTGCTGTACAATAGCAGCAAAACAGAGTTTATCATACATTTTGAAAACCATTATGGGTTCTGATTATACTGTAGGTATTTGCAGGAGGGATAAGGGGAGGCAAATGATATCTATCTATCTATCTATCTATCTATCTATCTATCTATCTATCTATCTGTCTGTCTATCTGTCTGTCTGTTTGTCTGTCCGTCTGTCTATCTATCTCAGGTCTACAAAATATAAGTCAGAAAATGTGAATAGATGAAAGTCTCTTCTGGCTAGGAATTGAAAGGTAGTAAGAAAGATAGCAAGTCTACTTCTCCTCAAATAATTGTATAGAATTTATAAAGAAATGTTGGAAGTATGGATGGTCCATGTGAATTACATAATCTAAAATAATAGCCGCCTGATCTTGGGAAGCATTAAGCTCTAGGAGACAGTGAAAATCAGCTGTTCCGAGGCGCCAAAGTCTCTCCCTTGGGAGAAGAGGGAGAGATGAGCTTGTCTGTGTAGAGGTAGAGCTCCCCTGTCAATTCCTCAATTAGTTTGGGGGTAGATAGGGTGAGTTCCCTTGGAGCCCAGGCTCTCTCCGCTCCCAGGACGCTTTCACTCCATAAGGGAGTGGAACCAGATGCGACAACTACATCTGCTGCTTAGATGGGACTGTGAGTATTTTTTCTTTGATTAGCAGGCAGAGCGAAACAGGAGGATTTGAATTTTTAAGCTGGATTTTAACTTTAACTCAGATTCATTATCTTCTTCAAGTTTTAAGCTGATTGAAATGGAGTAAAAATGGCACTGGAATGTTGCTTTCTTGTATGAACTGACAGTTTTGGAAAGTTGCTACATTTCGCAACATAGTATGAGATACAATTTGCAACTGATTCTAACCACTACCGGATTTTGTGTATTTGAGAGTTTGCAAGTATTACAGCAAGAAATAAAGGAAACAAAGGAAGAATTTGTTAATCAAAACAAGCAGATGAGGGAGGATATAGTGCTTGCACTTCAGGGCTTGGGTGCACACATTGAACGCCTGGATGTTCGTGTGGATTCAGTTATGGAGTATGTTGAGAATTTGGAAAATAAAATTATCAGTGCTGAACCAAAATTGGACAGAGCAGAGATTAAAATTGACAGAACAGAAGATGAAATTATCATTTCACAATATAGAGACATGGAGTTTGCATTGCATATAAGGGGTTTGAGAGAGAACCCTAAAGAAGATTTGCAATGGGAAGTGGCTCAGGCAGTGGCTCCTGTCTTGAAATGTGAACCTGAAGAATTAGTTAAAGAGATGGATAAGACATTTAGGGTTAATTCCTGGATTGCTAGACAGAAAAAATTACCTAGAGATGTAGTGATTTACTTCTCCAGGAGATTAACTAGAAATGCAATCATCCAAGCTTTTTACCGGGAAAGATTCCAAATTGCAGGCCAAGATATTATAATTTTAAAGGAGATACCCCAAAAAATTCTTAGAAAAAGGAAAGACTTCGTCTTTTTGTCTGATGAGCTTAAGAAGCGACAAATTCAGTTTAGATGGGAAATACCCATTGGAATTGTGGTGAATTATGCAGGGATGACTACAGGTTGAATACAATTTCAAAAGCAAAAGATTTTTATACTAAGGTCCTTAAAGCAGGCTCACCACCGTCTCCTCCGGTTAAAAGAACAGAGGTAAGGCAAGAAGATAAACAGTTGAGTGAAGGGGCAATGTCACTGCCTCTTGAGGAGATGCAGCAGGCTGATACTATGGAGCAGAGTTTGGTGTTAAAGGAGGACCTGAGAGAACAGAGGATGACTAGGGCTACATACAAGTGTAAGGAAAAAGAGCAAAAAAAGAAGCTTGTATCTGGTTTAACTACACAAGATGCGTCTGTTCCAGAGCCTGTGGGAGGAGCACGCCCGAAGAGAGCAACAGGTGATATTCAGGTCATGTTCCAAAGGCTCCTGGTCACCAGAGATGGTGAAGTTCCTGACATGGAATGTTAATGGTTTAAACTCACCAAAGAAAAGAAAGAAAGTATTTTACTATTTGAAACAACATAAAAATGACATTGTTTGCTTACAAGAGACTCATATTGCATTAAAGAACCAAACGTTTTTGGTTAATTCCCAGTTGGGAAGACATTTTGCAGCCTGTGCTCCGGACAAAAAGGCTGGAGTGGTCATTTATCTAAGAAAAGATTTTTTGGCTAGATTAATTGAATCGGATAAACAAGGGAGATATGTTAGTATTGAACTGATGTTACAAGGAAAGAAAGTTCTTCTTATTGGATTATATGCTCCAAATCAACAACAGCAAAAGTTTTTTTTAAAATTTTTACATCAAAGACTAATCGAACTGGATTACAAATCTGTTTTTATGATGGGGGACTGGAATGGAGTTTTGGACTCATTTGAAGATAAGAAGGGTTCTTTTAAAAACCCTTCTAATTATTCGAAACTGCCCAAAGCCTTTTTTGATTTGAAGGAGGATTTGGAGCTAAGAGGTGTATGGCGGGAAAGGAATATGAAGGGCAGAGATTTTACTTTTTTTCTGGACAGACACAAATCCTTCTCTAGGATTGATTTTATTTTAATTACTACTGATCTTCTCTCTAGGGTTAAGAACGTTAAGATTTTTCCTAGGACATTGTCGGATCATAGTCCTGTTTGGTTGGAGTTCTTTGCTGAAGATGATAATAGAAGATCCTGGAGATTGAATGAGAATCTATTTACAAATGAGGTGTTTTTGCAGAAATGTAGAAAACATCTGAAAGAATTTTTTGTTATAAATATGCATAAAGGTACATCGATGGGAATGGTTTGGGATGCTAGTAAAGCTTACATGAGAGGGGTGTTGATTTATATGAATAATGCTTATAGGCATAAGCAAATGCAAAAACATAAAGATCTTGAGGAAGAGATTAAATCTAAGGAGAAAGATTTTATTTTGAATCCATTGGATAATAATTTAAGGACCTCGATACATTTATTGAAAGAACAATTTAGTATGCTAATGGCTGACCAAGTAGCAACTAATTTGCGTTATGCTAGGCATAATGCTTTTTGTAATGCTAATAAGCCTGGTAGGTGGCTGGCTTATCAATTAAGGAAGAAACAGAAATTACGTACTATAGATAAAATAGAATATAAAGGAAAAGAAGTCTATCAACAAAAATTGATTAAGAGGAGTTTTTCAGATTTTTACTCGAAATTATATTCTAGAGAAAACATACAAGCTTTAGATATAGATAAATATTTACAGGAAGCACATTTTCCTAGACTTTCAAAAGAACAACAACTTGAGATGAACAGCTTAATAACATCAGAGGAAATCTCTTTAGCTATTAAACAGTTGAAAGTGGGCAAAGCCCCGGGAACAGATGGATTAACAGTAATTTATTATAAAATGTTGTTGGTTGAAATGATTGAACCTTTAAAGATGTTGTTTAATGAAATTCAGACTGGAGGAGCAGTTCCTCCATCTTGGGGGACAGCCTTTGTATCATTGATTCCGAAGGAGGATCAAGACCTTACTCAACCTAAAAATTATAGACCTATATCACTTTTGAATACAGATTATAAGATCTTTGCTAAAGTATTGGCTAATAGATTAATGCAAGTTTTAAAGCAAATGATTCATAGTGATCAATTGGGATTTATATCTGGAAGGTATATAAAATATAATGTAGCTTGAATATTTGGATAAGAACAACCAAGTGCCTGCAGCATTGATATTTTTGGATGCAGAAAAAGCTTTTGATCAATTGAATTGGCAATTTTTATTTAGAGTTGTTGAGGAAATGAATTTTGGAGAAGGATTCTTACATTCTATTAAAGCTATATATCAACAACAAACTGCACAAATTATAATAAATGGGGGGTTAACAGAGATGTTTAAAATTGAAAAAGGTACAAGACAGGGATGCCCCCTATCACCATTGTTGTTTGTTTTAACGTTAGAGATTTTATTAATTAAAATTCGAGAGTCCTCTATGATAAAGGGAATTAAAATAAAACAGAATGATTATAGATTGAGAGCTTTTGCTGATGACTTGGTTGTGACATTATCTCAACCGATACAATCGGTTATAGATTTGATGGAAATTATTACTCAGTATGGTAAGGTTTCTGGGTTAAAGGTAAATAGTAATAAGACCAAGATATTGTCTAAGAATATGACTATGAGTGAAAGGGACATGTTAATTAAATTAACAGGTTTTGAAATAGTAAAAAAGGTTAAGTATTTGGGAGTGTATATTGCAGTTTCAAATGCAAAATTATATAAGAATAACTATGAAACACTATGGTTGAAGATACAAAAAGATTTAAATAATTGGAAAAAATTACAATTATCTCTATTGGGAAGAATTGCAGCTGTTAAAATGAATGTTCTGCTGAAGTTTTTCTTTTTGTTTCAAATGATACCTATATTGAAAAAGGATGCCAACCTTGATGAATGGCAGAAGGTTATTAATAAATTTATTTGGGTGGGGGGAAAAATCAAGAGTCAAATTTAAGATTTTTCAAGATGCTAGGGAAAGAGGGGGACTCAAGGTGCCTAATTTGAAATTGTATTATGATGTGGTGGTTTTGACATGGGTTAGCGATTGGCTTAATTTAACTAATAAAAGAATACTTCACCTTGAGGGTTGGGACTTGGTATATGGATGGCATGCATATTTGCTTTATAATAAAAAGGTGGACAGGGCTTTTAAATCTCATATTCTTAGAAGTGCCTTGCTGCGTGTCTGGAAAAAGTATCATTATAAGTTAAATTATAAAATACCGATTTGGGGAATTCCCGGACATGCGATAGAAGGCGTATCTATGGGAGTGAGTTTGGATATGTTTTCCTATAAGGAATTACTTAGATTGGAAGGGAATAATTGGCAACTTAAATCATTAGATGAGTTAAGACAAGAAAACATAAGTTACTCTTGGTTCCAATACACCCAATTGAAAGCTAGGTGGAAGCTGGATCAGAAGATTGGCATTACAATTACAGATGAAAATTTAGTAAAACAAATTTGAGATTTAAATCGTGCACATATAAAGAGGATATATAACATTTTAATTGAATTGGACTCGAAAACGGAATTAGTTAATGATTGTATGATAAAGTGGGCACAAAACATACAGGAACCAATTCCGTTGGATACTTGGGAGGTAATCTGGGTCAGAAATGTTAAATTTACTCAGGCTCAAAATTTAAGAGAAAATTTTTATAAAATGTTTTATAGATGGCATTTGGATCCCAAAAAGTTGTCTAATCTGTATCCTAACCTACAGTCTAAATGGTGGAGATGTGGTAGTTTAGATGCTACTTATTTTCATATGTGGTGGACTTATAGAAATATAAAAGCTTTTTGGATTAAAATTTGGTGGAATATTCAAAAGATTTTTAAGAAAAAAATAAAGTTCTCTCCACAATTGTTTTTATTGGGTATTGTTGTAGATTGTGATACTAAAGAAACCAATCTGATGTTGAATTTGATAACAGCAGCATGGTTACTGGTGGGACAATACTGGAAGAAGGATAGTTTGCCTACTATAGAAGAATGGGTACTTAAAGTATCGAATCTTGCAGAAATGTCTAAGGTTTCTGCTTATTTGAAGGATCATTCACAAGAAAGATATATTTCAGTTTGGAGAAGATGGATAGATTATATTCAGAATAAATATGGGACTAAAAAGTTCCACTTAGCTTATGAGTAGATTTTAGAGGGATATTGTTATTAATTTTAGTATTAGTATTGATTATATTTTTCTTAATATTTTCTATAAGTTATTATTATTATGTTTTTAATGATTTGAATGTATCTATGTTAAAGGGGAGTTAAAGCACATTATGAATTTGGTTAATTTTATAATGGATAATTTTAGTTAGAATATGATTATTATATCTATAACCCTGTATTCAGCTCTGGGAAGTGGGGGGAAGGGGGGTGGTTTGGGGTCGGTGGGTTTTGGGGATATGTATTGTAAAAATTTTTTGTAAAACTCTTTAATAAAAAAAATTATTAGCCCCAAGAATGCTTGCAGTTCTGCCTTATTCTTTGGTGCTGGAGCTGATTTTATTGCTTTTATTTTTGATTCAGTTGGGTGAATATCCTGAGCATTAATTCTGTAGCCCAAGAACTCTGTGGATGTCACTCTTATTGAGCACTTCTCCTTTTTTAATTTCAAACCAGCTTCTCTGAACCTCTCTAGGACCATCTCCAGCCTGTCAGCTAATATTCCTTCATCCTCCCCTGCAATTAACACATCATCAAAATATGGGCACACCCCAGGGATACCTTTTACTGTTTTCTCCATCAGTTCTTGAAAGATGCCTGGGGCTGCTGCGATGTCGAATTGCAATCTGTTGACTCAGAACGCCCCCTTGTGGGTGATGATCGTTTGTGCATCAGCAGCCTCTTTAGTTACTTGTAATTGCTGATACACTTGCGTTAAATCCAGTTTAGCAAAGATGGCGCCCTTCTGAATGGCGGAGAGGACCTGCTTCACCGTCGGGATGGGGTAAGCATGCTGATTTAAAGCTTTATTTACTGTTTCTTTGTAATCAGCGCAAATTCTTATTTCACCGTTGGGTTTGAGGGGGTGATGATGAGTGTCTTCCAGGGCCCCCCCTCCACTGGTTCCAGTACTCCTTGACCCACTAACTTGTCCAGTTCGTTCTCAATTTTTTGTTTGAGAGCGAACAGGACTCTCCTAGCTTTAATTCTTATAGGGAGTACTGCAGTGTTTAAATTTAATTTAATTGGGGAGCCCCTATATTTTCCCAATGATCCATCGAATAGATCTGCAAATTTTTTGCAAACATATTTGAGGTTTTTGTTTTGAATCAAGTTAACTCCCCATACCCAGATTCCTAGTGCCCCGAACCAGTTGAGCCCTACCAAACTAGCTCTCCTCCCTTCAGTTACCAGCAGTTCCAATGGACCTTTAAATTTTTTAAAACAAACTTCAATGGTGACCTTACCTTTTATTTTAATTAGTGCCCTTTGGAAATCTGTTAACTTTATGGGGGTGGGTTTGAGGTGAATCCACCAGCCGCTTCTTTTCTCTATTTCGGACAATGTTTCCCCTGATATTATTGAAACTGAAGCCCCTGAGTCGATCTCCATCTTGCAAGGAATTCCTTGCAACTGGACATCGACTCTGATTTTTGGGCCTAGTATTTGATTAACTGCGGAGTGGCCAATGGATTGCACCCCCCCTCCCCGGTTAGAAGTTCATGCCTGAGGCCGAAGGGACTCAGCGCCACAACTTGAAGGGGTTACAGTACCTGGTGCCCAAGCTTCTAGGTCATGTAGGCTGTCCCGGACTCGGCTCCTGCAGATGACTTGAATATGGCCCGTCTTGCCACAGTTTTGGCATTTAGCATTACGGAACTGGCATGAAGCTCTGGGGTGATTCCCTCCACAGCTGCCACATTTTTGTTCCATCTCTCTGTGCCTGTTGTTCCCGTCCCGCTGCGGTCTGGTTGTTGCAGTTGTTGTCAGTCTCCTTTGTCTGTCTGTGGTGTCACAGCAGTCATTCTTAACTGATGTTCTTTCTACTTTCTGTGTGATTTCGTCTATCTCCGTCTCAAAGTCGTAGTCTCTCACCCCACCTTCCACAAGAGTCTCTTGGTGGATTGACCTGCTCTCGCCATTGCTATTGGGGGAGTGGCATTGGACGGTGACCTTGTATGTTAACAGCTCATCTAGCACTTCTTGGAGGGTCCCTGTGGGCTTCACAATCACTCTGTTTTGAAGGTGTTCATCTCTGAGCTCCAAGACCACTCTGTCCCTTATCCACTCATCTAACTTCTCATATTTGCAGCGGTATGCGGCTTCTCTTACTGTGGCCACAAAGTCTGTGATTGATTTGCCTTGCCTCTGGTTCCTACGCTCAAATATTCACCTCCAAAAGAGCTCAGAACTTTTTGGCATATAGTGTTCTTTCAGTCTCTTTGTGAGTTCAGTATACAAGACGTTGGAAATTGGGTCTGGTTGGCATAGACCCGCAGCTACTCTGTAAACTGCCGGACCACTGAGGGACAATAATGCTGCTGCTTTCTTACAGTCATCGGTAATGCCATTGACCAGCATGTAGCCTTTGACCTGCCCCACATGATCTTCCCAATCTTCTGGGTGCTGGGTATCGAATTCTCTCACGATGCCCAGCTTTGCCATTCTCTGCCTGCGCTTGCTGCGACTGTTTCCTGGCTTCCGCGGCAGGCAATGATGGCTTTTAGAATTTCCCACGTTGTGCTCTGTCTTCTGCTTCTGCGGCAGACGCTCTCCAGTTCTGGGTCCTGTTATTCGCTTTGCGGGAATCCCATCCTTGTCGCCACTGTTAAGTCGTGGGTGCCATGTGTAATGACCAGGAGATGACAATGAGAGTTTACACCTTTATTGATTACAATATCGAACTGAAGAACTTCCCTCCTGTTGCCCTCTTATAGATTCCCCGCATCCCCGCAGTCAGCCAACCCACTGGCTCTATTCTCCTGCCGGACAGGTGACACCCAACCCGGTGTCCTACATTTCCCGCTGGACAGGTTGACCAATTAACCAGTGGAACAACCTGCCTCCAGAGGTGGTGAACGCTCCAACACTGGAGGTTTTTAAAAAGAGACTGGACAGCCATTTGCCTGAAATGGTATAAAGTTTCCTGCCTGAGCAGGGGGTTGGACTAGATGACCTCCAAGGACACCTTCCAACATTATTATTATTATTATTATTATTATTATTATTATTATTATTATTATTATTATTATTATTATTATTATTATTATTATTATTATTATTATTATTCCTTGCTTCCCATGTCACCATGAGGTGATTCTTTTTAAAGTGGCAAATACTTCATTTTCCTGTCCCCCCGGGTAAATTTGATTTCTAATATTCTCTTTTATTTTGCCCAATTGTTTGCTATTTTGGAAAAAAATGTTGTGTATGCCACATTAACACCAGGTGGCAGTGGTCAGGTGACCTGATTGGTCAACCTGTCAGGAAGTTTCTCCTTAGTTCTAGGTTGCTTCTCTCCTTGACCAGTTTCCATCCATTGCTTCTTGTCCTGCTTTCAGGTGCTTTGGAGAATAGCTTGACTTCCTCTTCTTTGTGGTAGCCCCTGAGATATTGGAACACTGCTATTATGTCACCCCTCACCCTTCTCTTCATTAAACTACACATACCCAATTCCAGCAACCGTTCCCTATATGTTTTAGCCTCCAGCCCCCTAATCATCTTGGTTGCTCTTCTCTGTACCCTTTCTAGAGTCTCGACATCTTTTTTACATCGTGGTGACCAAAACTGGATGCAGTATTCCAGGTGTGGCCTTACCAAAGCATTGTAAAGTGGTATTAGTACTTCGCTTGATCTTGATTCTATCCCTCTGTTAATGCAGCCTAGCACTGTGTTGGCTTTTTTGGCAGCTGCAGCACACTGCTGGCTCATATTTAAGTGATTGTCTACTAAGACTCCGAGATCCCTCTCACAGTTGAGCAAGGTACCACCTATACTATACCTATGCATTTGATTTTTCCTGCCTAAATGTAGAACCTTACTTTTTTCACCATTGAATTTCATTTTGTTAGATAGTGCCCAGTGTTTGAGTCTGTCCAGATCCTTCTGTATCTTAAGCCTATCTTCTGGAGTATTGGCTATTCCTGCCAGCTTGGTGTCGTCTGCAAATTTGATGAGTTCCCCATCTATCCCCTCATCCAAATCATTAATGAAGATATTGAAGAGCACTGGGCCCAGAACAGAGCCCTGGGGCACCCCACTACACACTTCCTTCCATGTAGATGCAGTTCCATTGAGGACCACACGCTGAGTACGGCCTGTCAGCCAGCTATGAATCCATCTGGTGGTAAAGCTATCTAACCCACATTTTTCTATCTTATCAAGTAGTAGGTTGTGATCTACTTTATTAAATGCTTTACTGAAGTCCAAGTAAATTATATCTACAGCATTCCTGTAGATTAAATAAAAGATGGAAATAAAAGCTGAGAAAATGCCATGAAGCTGAAATATCTCTATTTCCTAATGACAATTGCTATTTTGTGCTAGCTGTCTCTAGATAATCATTGTCCTCTTTTAACCTTATGATGACGCCTTCTAAAAACACTGTTGGATCCCTTTTAACTTCTGCTTTTATCTTCTTTCCTGAGAATTTTGTGTTTAAACATCTGAATGAGTATGGTACTAGGTCTAACTTAGCAATAATGCCTATGCAAATGCTAGAACTTCTATTCTCTATCACTACCATCCTGTCTTAAACATTATCCCCTCCAAGTAATAAATGTCAGTGACTAATCTCTAGCCTGTTAAAAGGACATAGAAAGGGTTGCAGAACTATGCATAACTAGCATGTCAACAAAATGAGAAGTTTAAAGTCCTCTTTCAGCTGCAGAAGAAGTCTTACAAGCATTGGAGTAGAATGAGACTGGAGCCCAGGAAAGTTGAACGTGGATGTTTGAGGATTGTTGTCTTTTTGCCTTTGGGTTGCTGGGAGTTTTCATTATTGAGTTTATTTGTTTTTACTATTGCTTTGTGAGCTTACTAGGGGTGTGATGTATTGTACTTATGTACAGACACTTGAACTGTGTTTGGGTAATGAAATTTCTGCCCTTCAAATAGCTGCCTTTTTGAGGACTGGGACACTACTCAACAGCCTTGACAGCGCAACATTGAAGGAATATTATTGCCATACATGTTGGTTGCCTCTCAGAAAATTAAAAAAGTGCTTCTTGCTTCACTGCCATGACAAGATTATTTTTCTTAGTGCTTTCCTGCAAGTGAAAATACCCAAGGGATGTACAGTACTCTTTTTGTTTTTGTTTTTTCTATCAGTTCGAGTGTTGATCCATTGGTTGAGACAGGAATTGACTGACTGGCTTGTCACCTGAGCCTGATGGAGTGGGCCCAAAATCACCCTGCTGGCTTTCACACTAAGGTTGGATTAGAACTCCAGTCTCCTAGCTTCTACCCTGGTGCCTTAGCAAGTAGACCAAGAGTGACTCTTGTTGGAATGACAATATTTTGTGACCTAAATGAGGGAAAGTCAGGAAAGTCATTTTATAGCAAGGGGTTTCCTGTGGTATTTCTTTCCCTAAATTGCACCCCCACTTTGGCTCAGTGTTGCTCTTTTGACCAGTCATGAATAAAATAATATTAAACAGAATCAATGTTAACCTGCCCAGACAGATTTGACCTAATGTGATTCATATATTTTCCCAGTCTTTCCATTTCCATGATGTATTGTATTGTGTTGCATTGCATTGTGTTGCATTGCATTGCATTGCACTGTATTGTACAGATTTGGCAGAAGAATATTTGTACTAAGAATATCCCCTTTAGTCACTTATGGATCACTTGTGAAAATGCTAGAGAGAATAGAGCAGGACCTGAGGCTCTAAAACAGTGACTGTGAGAGGGACCTTAGAGTCCTAGTGGATAATCATTTGACTATGAGCCAGCAGTGTGCAGCAGCAACCAAAAAAACTAATACAATCCTAGGTTGTATAAACAGTGGCATAGAATCAAGATCATGCAAAGTATTAGTACTTTATAAAACCCTAGTAAGACCACACCTGGAATACTGCAGCCAATTTTGGTCACCGTATCATAAAAAAGATGTTGAGAGTTTGGAAAAAATTCAGAGAAGAGAAACTAAGATGATCAAAGGCCTGGAAACTAAAACATACAAAGAATGGCTGCAGGACTTGGGTTTGGCTAGTCTAAAGAAAAGAAGAAATAGGGGAGACATGATAGCAGTATTCCAGTATTTGAAAGGCTGCCACAAAGAAGAGGGAGTCAAATTATTCTCCAAAGCACCAGAGGGCAGGACAAGAATCAATGGTTGGAAACTGATCAAAGAGAGAAGCAACCTGGAATTAAGGAGAAACTTTCTGACAGTGAGGACAGTGGAACAGCTTGCCTTCAGAAATCATGGGCACTCCATCATTGGAGATTTTTAAAAAGAGACTCAGACAATTACCTGTCTGAGATGGTATAGGTTCTCCTGCTTGAGCGGGGGGCTGAACTAGAAGACCTCCAAGGTCCCTTCCATTTCTATTCTATTCTATTCTTTTTATATTTTATATTCTTCCCACTCCTCTACTCTCTTCCCTCTCTCCTTTCCTTTCTTCCCTCCCATTCGTCTTCCGATACAATTCAGGGGTAATGTCTGAGCAGCTCCTCTCCTTAGATTTTCAATATCTATATTAGGTATGATAACATTAATTTTCTATTACATCAAGAATCAATGGTTGGAAACTGATCAAAGAGAGAAGCAACCTGGAATTAAGGAGAAACTTTCTGACAGTGAGGACAGTGGAACAGCTTGCCTTCAGAAATCATGGGCACTCCATCATTGGAGATTTTTAAAAAGAGACTCAGACAATTACCTGTCTGAGATGGTATAGGTTCTCCTGCTTGAGCGGGGGGCTGAACTAGAAGACCTCCAAGGTCCCTTCCATTTCTATTCTATTCTATTCTTTTTATATTTTATATTCTTCCCACTCCTCTACTCTCTTCCCTCTCTCCTTTCCTTTCTTCCCTCCCATTCGTCTTCCGATACAATTCAGGGGTAATGTCTGAGCAGCTCCTCTCCTTAGATTTTCAATATCTATATTAGGTATGATAACATTAATTTTCTATTACATCAATATTTCTATAAATCTGGCCTTCTCGGTATATACTTCTATAAATTTATATTGTACCTCCGGTTATGCAATACTGTGTCGCCTGGGTCTCCCTCCTTATCTCCTCATTTTTCTTCCATCTAAATTAGTGTTAGCTGTCTTTTAAGCATATTCTCTTTTTCACCCACTCATAAAATTTTCCCCAAATTTCATAATACTCTGACTCTGTCTTATCTTTAATTATCATTGTTAATCTATTCATTTCCGCACATTCCATTATTTTCCTGACCACCTCTTCTTCTGGAGGAGCTTTCAGTGCCTTCCAGTTTTGTGCAAACACAATCCTAGCTGCAGTGGTTATATGAATAATCAAATATGTGTTCTCTTTGCTATATTTCTCTGGTAAAATACCCAACAGGAATATTTCTGGTCTTAGTTCTATATGTTGTTGTATCATCTTTTCTATCCATGATCTGATTATATTCCAATAGGTTTTAGTTTCTGCACACGTCCACCACATATGATAGAAAGAGCCTGGTATTTGATGGCATTTCCAACATTTCATAGATCTGTCCTTAAACATTTTAGCTAGTCTTTCGGGGGACATATGCCATCTGTAGAACATCTTGTACATATTTTCTTTATTCGCTGTCACCATTGTCAGTTTATAGTTTCTTTCCCATAATTGCTGCCATCTATCTAATTCAATTGTATATCCAAAGTTTCTTGACTATTTTATCATTGACTTCTTAACTTGTTCCTCCTCTAATTCCCTATATAATCCATTTTTCTTCAGTTCCTGTAAGTATTTCATCTAACTCTGTTCTCCCCAAATTAAAACCATCTATTTTAGCATCTTTTTCATATCTAGATTGTATTTGTGTTCTCATGTACCAATCCATCTTTATTCCTTGTTCCTCTAATTGTTGTTTGGTTTTCAGCTTCCCTGTGTCTGTTAGTAGGTCTTTATATCTTATAATGTTTCCCATGTTAAACATATTGGGGTGTATTAACACTTCCAGAATTGAGAGACAATCTGGAATCCTCAAGTAATGCTTTCTCTTTATTTTCTCCCAAACAATTAATAAAGAATTCCTGATATGATGTCTCTGGAAATAGCTGTTTATTCTATTTTTCCCATACCATATGAACGCATGCCATCCCAACTGTAAGTCATGTCCCTCTAATGTCAATAAACTAGTATTCCTCAGCAAAATCCATTCTCTCATCCATGACAATGCTGCAGCCTGGTAATATAATTCCCAATTAGGTAAGCCAAACCCACCTCTGAGTTTTGCATCCTGTAACATTTTAAAATTAATCCTTGCCTTTTTCCCCTGCCAAATATATTTCAAACTTATTTTATTTAGCCCCTCAAAATATTTCTTTTCAAATCTTATTGGTATTGTTGAAAACAAAAACAACAATCGTGGTAATATATTCATTTTGATTATTGCAATCCAAGCCATTAATGATAGTTGTACCTTTTTCCATTTATCCAAATCTACTTCGATTTGTCTTTTCAATTTATAATAGTTATCTTCTTTAATTGTTATACATTTTGCTGTCAAATAAATCCCGAAATATTTTACCTTCTTTACAATCTGTATCTCTAACTTTCCCATCAATTCTTTTCTTTGTTTTTCAGTAATATTTTTCACTAACATTTTTGTTTTATCTTTATTAATCTTCAAATCTGCTATCTCACCATATTTTTCTATTTCTTCTATTAATACAGGTCCTGTCTCTAGTGGCTCCTCCAAGATAAATACTAGATCATCTGCGAAAGCCTGTAGCTTATATTCTTCTCTCTTAACTTTCATACCTTTTATATCCTTATTCTGTCTTATAGTTCCATTTAGTATCTCTAGTGTCAATACAAACAATAATGGGGATAAAGGGAATCCCTGCCTTGTTTCCTTATTAATATTAATCTTTTAGTCATATCTCCATTAATTATTATTTTGACTATTTGCTTATTGTAGATTGCTTTAATTACATTTATAAATTTCTCCCCAAAATCCATAATCTGTAGTTGTCTTATCATGAATTGCCAATTCACGTTATCGAATGCTTTCTGCACATCCAGAAACATCAATGCCATCTGTTTTTCGGGATGTGTTTCATAGTATTCTAATGTGTTTAATATAATTTGCATATTGTCTCTAATCTGTCTTTTGGGGAGGAACCCATTTTGATCCAAATGTATAAATTCATTTAGGAACTTTTTAAGTCTTTCGGCCATGATTGATGCGAATATTTTGTAGTCCACATTCAGCAGAGAAATTGGTCTATAGTTCTTTATTTTCTGTATTTCTGTTTCTTCCTTTGGTATCAGGGTAATAATCTGGTATCTGAGCTTCAGAGAGGAGTTCATTACAGAGTTCCAGCATTACATTGCCTAGCAATTCCTGCAATGTTCTTTGAACATAAACCCTATCCCCCCTACCCCTACCCCTAACCCATACCCTAACCCACCCAATACCCCTACCTCCCCCAGCCCCCCCTGACTTCCCAAAGCAGAATACAGGGTATTATTTTCACAATTTTAATCTAAAATATACTAACTATAATTACACTTTAAATCCAGTCGCGCTTTAACTCTCCTTAAACATCATAATATATCTCCATTACAAATATTCTTCACATATTCCAAATTCTACCATTTCTATCTAATTCAAAACTTTCAAAATCCATTCTTCTATAATAAACAAATCAGCCTTCTTCCAATATAACAGTACCAAAAATGCTACTATAGTTATTAGTTATAAATATCTTTTTCTTAAAGATCTTACATATTCCACTAAATTACTTTAACTTTTAAAGTTGTAATCTTTTACAATTCAACCATACATAATAATACATTGCATCATCACAGCCACATCTTCAACATTTAGACTAACAATTTAAATACATACATACTAATTTTTAAGATCTACTGTAAATACCATCCCCAAATATGCACCATTATTAGATCTTGATTATCCTACAATATTTAACAAGTTCCATTTCTAAATCTTATTTCTATCAAAGTCCTCCATTAATCTTCATTATTATTATTATTATTATTATTATTATTATTATTATTATTATTATTATTATTATTATTATTATTATTATTATTCCTTAAATCTAAATGCAGCCTGTGTCATTCTTTGAATCTTAAGATCTTTAAATAAAGCCAAGGATTGCACAGCCTCCGAAACTATTTCTTGTAATTGTCGCTCTCCTTCTTCCTTTCCTTTTTTTTTCTTCTGAGGATGACGATAAGCCTGCTTTCAATACATTAGAATAAAAATCATGTGCCTTCTCTACTGTATTAAGACAATATCTTTCTCCAGAATAATTCACCACAATCCCCACTGGTATCTCCCACCTAAACCGAAGCTGTTGTTTCTTTAATTCATCTGTCAGAAAGAAAAAATCTTTCCTTTTTTCTCAAAATTCTTGGAGGAATCTTTTTTAGAATCAAAACCTCCTGATTAGCCACTTTAATTCTTTTATTATAAGAGATTTGAATGATCTCATTTCTAATCTTTCTCTTTGTAAAATACACAACCACATCCCTCGGCAGTTTCCTTTGTTTAGCAATCCAAGAATTAACATGAAATACTTTATCTATCTTCCAAAAAAAATCCTCAAGTTGAAACCCCAAAATAGGTGCCAGGGCATCCACCAATATCTCTTCCAAATTCTCCTGTGGATTTTCTTTCAAACCTCTGATCCTCAGGGCGGATTCCATATCTCTATATTGCATCATCATCGTTTCATCTTCAAGTTTTTCCATTTTATTCTCCACTTCACCCATTTTAGCCTCCAGTATCAGATTATTTTGTTTCACTTCTTCCACACATTCATCCAGATTCTCAATACAGCCTGAAAACACTTGAAGTGCCATCAAAGTATCCTCCCTTATTTTCTTGCTCTCCTTTCCAATAAATTCTGCCACCTTCTCAAATAGTTTTTCAGACTGAATTTTTAAGGCATCGTTTAGAGCATATTGTAAATCTGTTAAAGTCAATACAGATGCAGCAGCTTCGGGAGGTAACTTCAAAGACTGTGTTCCAGATTGCTGAACAAACAATGGCTCCGCACTTTTAAAAATGGGTCTATGTGGTTTGGGAGCCAAATTTGCAACTAATGACTTTCAATACACATTTTCACTTTCTAGTACATTTATTACTTTGAAGTTAAACTGTGAAATAACCAAATTTTAAAAATAACTTTTTAGCACCTCCAAATTATAAGTAGCTCTTTTAAGGTTTAAAAGTCCATTTTACATATTCCAACTCAGTTCAAACAGTCACTTTACTTTAAAGAAAAACACTTTCGCTTCTTGTTAAAAAGAAAAAAAATCAGTCAGGCGCCATCTTCCCCTTCTTTCAAAACGATCGTTGGAGCAGGAAGAGAGTTTGAGTTTCAGAGTTAAAGCTTTGTACTTGAGAAAATCAAAAATATGGTCTCCAAACTGAAAAACAACCCACCATTCCGCAAACTAAAAAACAGACTCTGTAAACTTCTTATCAGTGAGTCCAGCAGATGTCATTCAAGGTCACTTACTCTCCCTTTTTTCCCATAAGCTTCAAGAGTATTCTCAGCCGAGATACTTGATTCATTGCCTTCTTTTGCCTTCCATTGTTGTCCGCTCCTGCAGTTCCAGAAAAGGAGCAGCTTAAAAGTCCGCTCCCCCTCCACTTCTCCATGGCTTCAAATTCTTCTTATTGCCCCCCCCAATTTCCAGAATTTAAGGTCTCTCAATCATCTCACCCAGGCAGTCCTCCAAACTTACTTTCCAGATCTTCCAAGTGGCCGCCCGGGCTTGTGATGGCTCACAATGGTCCTTTGACAGCTGCTGGTCTGGGAAGCTTCCGTCGGCTCTCCAGGAGGTTGCGATCCCTCCTGTGCTGCCAAACTGTACTTCCCCTCTTCACCATTCTATTCTATTCTATTCTATTCAACAATGCAATGCAATGCAATGCAATGCAATGCAATGCAATGCAATGCAATGCAATGCAATGCAATGCAATGCAATGCAATGCAATGCAATAATGTATAGTACAATACAGTACAGTATAATCTCAATCTAGTGTAGTAATATTTAGCCATGCTTATAGAAGGATACTGGATGTTATTGTGTGTTGTCTATGGGAGAGTTTTCAGGAAGTTCTTTTGGGTAAAGGTAGCCTGCAAATTGGAAGGAAAGACTCTGTGCCAGTTTGGCAAAAGCACAAAAGGAGCTTCCTATTGCCAGACTAGAGCCTTGGAAGTAGGCAGAGTATAAATTCCTGAATAAATGAAAAATAAATAGTGGCATACCAAAGACATGGACTTAAGTTTCTACAAGCATTCACACACACACACACACACACACACACACACACACACATCATTTGTCACATCCTGCTATTGTGGTTAAATTCTATCACATCAGTGAAGCCTTTAATTGTGCATATTTTAAGGTTTTATTCTTGACAGATTCTGGATGGCAAACAATAGAACAAAACAATGCAAGGAAAGCAAGTCCTAGCAAACACAATGCAATTCCAGCCATCACAACACCCCTGTTCAGCTTGGACAAAAGGCACAATGAAATAAAATTGTTCTAATCTGTTTAGGAAATATCAGAAGTATAATGATTGCACAAACCCCCAGATGGTGGGGATTATTTCTGGGAATGCCTTTGCTGCCTCCATGTCCCTCTCACAATGGCAAGAGTGAGTCTATTCAACCAAAAGCGTCTCCTTTTTTAAAGATAACAATTGATAGTATCGGCCTCACTTTTTATGATACTGAAGAATCTTCTCCCCATCTCTTCAGTCCAAGTAGTAGAAAGAGGAGGTATGTGTGGGGAGGAATTGTTTCTTTCCTCTACTATTCAAAACACATTTTTAAAATAATTTTTCCTCCACCCTAAGGAAGAATTGGCTTTGCTGTTATCTCATTCATTAAATTTAAAATTTTAAAGATGTGCCCCCATCTTTACAATCACCCCATCCCCCCAAAAAATCCTGTTTGGTTGGGAAACTTTTCTTTCTCTCTCTTAATCTGATCCTAGAAATGCTAGTTTCACAACTAGGTCACAATTCTGGGGGAAAATAGTTGTTTCTCTCTTTTTCTGCTTTTTCCTGTGTCTTCCCCCAAATATAAACTTTCGCATTATTCTTTGTTCCCAAACTAAGCTGCATCTTACAGCATGCTTGTGTTGAATTTGTGAATGCCTCACATCTTAACTTCTCGCCTTCTTTAGCATGTCTCATTTGCAATGGGTAGAAGCTTTAACATTATATCTTTATTGCTGAGCTCTGTATGTTCCACTACAGTGTATTGCTTTTCGAAATACTTGGCTACCACTGGTTTTCATTGAACTCATTCTCCTTTTCTCTTATTGAGCTTAAAGTATTAAATTTTATGAGGACTGCTAACTTCCAATACATTTTCTGTGTTAGCCTGAAAACTACAGATTATAACAAGTAATTGTTTGACCTATATAGAGTCCCATTAATCCCAAATATCATTTAATTGATGATATTATCATTTAATCAAATGCATTGATTAGTTATTTAGTACTAATAACTAAGTTTCAGTTTGTGATTTCCAGAAACATGTTACTCAGTCATGGGATTCAGCCAGTTCACACCAGTTCAGCAGAACCAGTACCTATTTTTTTTGTTGCCCAGGACCAGAATGGACTTCCAGAAGGGGAATCCACACAGAGAATCAGTTGTTCACATACTATAATCCCACCACTGATGTTAGTTTGTTATTGGAAAAAAAACCTCATGAGCAACAGAGTTCCCTTTCCCTTCTCAGCTGGTTTTGCAGCAAGATTGATCCTAGTCAGTGCTTCTACTCACTCAAGACCACAAACCCAATACTCAATTTTTAAAGAGTTTATTTGTAAAAGTATACAGAAGCTGGTCAGTCATACAAAGGACATGTTAGCAATGTTCTCAAAGTGAAAGATTCCCCCTCCCACACCCAAGTACAAGATATAGAGTATCTATTTTATAGAAACAAAGAGACAAAGAAAGTTAATGCCAAGCACTTCATATTCAGACACATATGAAATCATAGTAAAATAAACATGTGAATTAGAAAAATGTGCACTAAGGCACTATTGCTACTGTGTTATGTGCTATTGCATTGTGCCTGTGTGGCACTTAATTTTAATCCACACTGTTTAATAACTTGACATGTTCAAGAACCCAACAGAATAGGTCCTTGGGGTCCCAGTTCATTACAAAGTAAAATCCATAGAAACTGAATAGCAACATCGTATTTTTACCAAAAAAAAAAAAAACTTGTTAAAAATTGTCCTGGAATGCCTAACAATTGCTAATCAGTAAAAATAACAGCAACAATAATAGCAGATTATTATCACTGTACAGCTTAATGAACATCATCTTTTCATTTTGCATCCTGCAATAAAGAAAACCTCAAAATTCAGACCTACATTTTCCAGGGTCGTCCCCTGACAAGCTTTACAGTCATTAGAAGCCAAAAGAAAAGGTAAAATAAAGGTTTAAGCCCTGATTATAAAAAATAAAGGTGTGTGTCCTACTGCATATGTTCTGGGTAAGCTGCTTCTCACTTCAAGTATCTACAAAGATTAAATTAAATATAATTGAATTACAAGCTGGGTGGTGGCTTAACGTTTTTCCTCTCAGAAAATGAGAAATATAAAGGTGGAACACTTTTATCCTAATACTGGATACAATCAGAACTACAGTTCAACAGTTCAGCTACATCACTTATATAGTTTTGGGAAACACTAAAATACAGTTAAAATACTTTCTGCCTCATTGTTTGGGTTGTTGTTGTTAGTTGCGAAGTCATGTCTGACCCATCGCGACCCTATGGACAACATTCCTCACTTCCGATGGCGACGCGACGCTGAAGACAGCCATCTCCGGGCTGTCCGCTCCGTGGCTTCGTAGAAGTGCTGAAAACAGTGCCGATCAGCTGTTTCAGCGGTTCGGAAGCCCCCTCCTCGGGAGAAGAGGAGGGGTGAGGCCCCAGGTAGGGGTTGAGCTCTCCAGGGCCGCCTGAGCTTTTAGTTCAGGCGGCTGAAGGATCGAGCCCCCCTGAAGCCTGAGTTTGCTCCGGGCTGCGCAGTGTTTCTGCTCCGTGTTTTTGGGAGCAGAACTAAGCATTAGCAACCACCCCTGCCAGAAGGAAGGACTTTGGAGTGTGAAGAGGCAGGCAGAGCAATACAGGAGGTCAAGGTGAAATGGATTTTTGTTCTCTAGTTCAATGGATTTTATGGACTTTAAAAGTGAAAGTGCGTAGCAAGTGAAAGTGGGGGACGATGGCATCTAAAACTTCTAAAGTTCTCCGGAGTGCGGGGGCTTCCCCGGTGCAACAGTCCTCGCTGCAAGCCTTATTGCCTCCTGTACCTGACGGTTAAAGATTTACAGGATGCTTTGGAAAAGCACTCACAACAAATAGCAGATATTATAAATGAAAAGATGGAAAAGCTGGAGGAGAAGTTTACAGCAATGAGGGCAGACATTTTGCCTGCACTTCAAGGTGTGGCTTCATGTATTCAATGCTTGGATGAAAAAATGGAAGATCTTAGCCAGAAGAATTCTGGATTAGAAGCAAAAGTGTTAGAGAATGAAAATGTGATGGATAAAATGGATGGTGATTTGACTCTGGTCCAGTACCACCAGATGGAGTTTGCTTTCAGAATCAGAGGTTTAAAAGAGAATCCTAAAGAAGATTTAAAGCAGATAGTCTCTGAGGCTTTGGAAGTGGTACTGGGACAGCCAGCAGCTGAAATTAAGGGAAATATAGACAAAATCTTTCATGTGAATTCATGGATTGCAAGACAGAGGAAGCTACCTAGAGATGTGGTGGTTTATTTCACAAAGAGAGCAATCAGGAATGAAGTTATCCAAGTTTCTTATGATACTAAGCTTGTGGTTGCTGAGCAAGAAGTTTTGGTTTTAAAAGAGATTCCTCCAAGAATTTTAAGGAGAAGGAAAGATTTTGCTTTTCTGGCACAGGAACTTAAGAAATGTGACATCAAGTTTAGATGGGAGATACCAGTGGGCATGGTGGTGAAGCATGAAGGCATAAGACACCGTTTGGTCACAGTGATCCAGGCACGTGATTTTTATAGCAATGTTTTAAAAGCAGCCTCTTTACCACCTTTGGAATCTGCAAAGAAAAATGGTGAGGGAAAGCCTCAAGATGCTGAAGGAACACAGACAGATGAGAAAGTTACTGGAGGGGATCAAATTACAGCTTCATCGGAAGATGCCAGAGAGCAGAGGATGACGCGTGCTGCCTTGAGATGAGCGAGACAAGAGCAAGAGCAAGATCAGCAGAAAGTTATGGAACCGCCAAAGCGTACCTATAGCGAAGCTGTGGGAGGGGCGCGGCCTAAGGAAGTTAAGGGAATCTTGACAGACGTGCTCCAGAAGCTTCAGGCCGCTAAGGATGGCGACTAAGTTTCTAACTTGGAATGCAAATGGCTTAAACTCACCACAGAAGAGAAAGAAAGTTTTTCAATACTTAAAACAATTTAAGATTGATGTTATTTGCTTGCAAGAAACACATAATAGGGTTATGGACCAAAAGTACCTATTGAACTCTAGATTGGGTACACAATTTAGTGCTTCAGCAATGAATAAGAAAAATGGAGTGGTTATCTATGTCAAGAATACTGTGACAGCGGAGCTAATAGAAGCAGATAAACAAGGAAGATTTGTTATAATAGATTTGCTGTTAGAAGGCAAAAAATGCTTTTGGTTGGACTGTATGCTCCTAATCAACAACAAGCTGACTTTTATAGTTTATTACACAGTAAGATTACTCAGTTGGATTACAAATCTTTTATTTTTATGGGAGATTGGAACGGAGTCTTGGACGTACAACTGGACAAGGGTGGCTCTTTTAGTCATATTCCGAGCCACGCTAGATTGCCTAAATCTTTTTTTGAAATGAAGCATGATTTGGAGTTGCGAGACATTTGGAGAGAAATACATTTGCAAGAAAAGGATTATAATTTTTTTTCCTGATAGACATCAATCTTTTTCCAGGATTGATTTTATATTATTGACTAATGATTTTTTTTCCAGGATTAAAAAGATAAAGATTTGTACAAGAACTATGTCTGATCATAGTCCAGTTTGGTTAGAGATTGACAAGGATAATAGAGATAGGCGCTCTTGGCGCTTAAATGAGAACTTGTTTAGAAATCAGAGAAATGTGGAAGAATGTAAAAAACAGATGAAGGACTTTTTTGAAACTAACATGAATAAGGGCACTTCTATGGACATGGTCTGGGATGCTAGTAAAGCTTATATGAGAGGGGTGTTAATATATATGAATAACAAATACAGACGTAACTTGGAATTTAGGAGGAAGGAATTGGAGAATGAAATTAGAGAAAAAGAAAAGGCCCTAATCCATCTGATGTGAAGATCAAAGAGGTTATTAATCTGTTAAGAGGACAATTTGATAAGTTGATGGCTGACCAGGTGGCAACTAATTTACGGTTTGCTAGGCACAATACTTTTTGCAATGCCAATAAACCAGGCAGATGGTTAGCTTACAGGTTAAGGAAGAAGCAAAGGGCTTCTAACATAGATAAAATAGAACATAAGAGTAAGGTTGTGTATCAAAACAGGATCTTATCAAGGAAACCTTTTTGGACTTTTATTCCAAACTATATGCTAAAGATAAGATTAATGAAGCAGATATTGATGTATATTTGAGGAATGCTAACATCCCGGTTCTTACACAAGAACAAAATGAAGAGATTAATCAACTGATAACAGAAGAAGAAATCCTTTTAGCAATTAGACAACATTCCTCCAGGCTTTAATGTCCTCTACCATCTTCTGGAGTCCATTTAAGCTCACACCTACTGCTTCAGTAACTCCATCCAGCCACCTCATTCTCTGTCGTCCCCTTCTTCTATTGCCCTCAATCTTTCCCAGCATTAGGCTCTTCTCCAGTGAGTCCTTCCTTCTCATTAGGTGGCCAAAGTATTTGAGTTTTAGCTTCAGGATCTGGCCTTCTAAAGAGCAGTCAGGGTTGATCTCCTCTAGGACTGACCGGTTTGGGACTCGCAGGAGTCTTCTCAAGCACCAGAGTTCAAAGGCCTCAATTCTTTGGCGCTCAGCCTTTTTTATGGTCCAACTTTCACTACCATACATTGCACCTGGGAAGACCATAGCCTTGACTATACGCACTTTTGTTGACAGGGTGATATCTCTGCATTTTAGTGTGCTGTCTGGATTTGCCATGGCTTTCCTCCCCAGGAGCAAGCGTCTTTTAATTTTTTGGCTACAGTCCCCATCTGCAGTGATCTTTTAGCCCAGGAAAATAAAATCTGTCACTAGCTCCATTTCTTCCCCATCTATTTGCCAGGAATTGAGAGGGCCGGATGCCATGATCTTGGTTTTCTTAATGTTTAGTTTCAACCCAACTTTTCCACTCTCCTTCTTCACTCACAACAAGAGACTCTTCAGTTCCTCTTCACTTTCTGCCATTAGAGTGGTATCATCTGCATATCTTAGGTTGTTGATATTTCTTCCAGCAATCTAAATTCCAACTTTTGATTCATCTAGCCCTGCCTTTCTCATGATGTCCTCTGCATATAAGTTAAATAGGCAGGGTGACAGTATACAGCCTTGCCGGACTCCTTTCCCAATTTTGAACCAATCAGTGGTTCCGTGTCCAGTTCTCACTGTTGCTTTTTGGCCTGCATATAGGTTTCTCAAGAGACAAATAAGATGGTCTGGTATGCCCATCTCTTTAAGGACTTGCCACAGTTTGTTATGATCCACACAATCAAAGGCTTTAGCATAGTCAATGAAGTAGAAATAGATGTTTTTCTGGAACTCTCTAGCTTTCTCCATGATCCAGCGTATATTGGCAATTTGATCTCTAGTTCCTCTGCCTCTTCGAAATCCTTCCTGTACTTCTGGTAGTTCTCGATCCACATACTGCTGAAGTCTAGCTTGTAGGATTTTAAGCATAACTTTACTAGCATGAGAAATGAGTGCAATGGTGCGATAGTTTGAACATTCTTTGGCACTGCCTTTCATTGGAATTGAAATGTAAACTGATCTTTTCCAATCCTGTGGCCACTGTTGAGTTTTCCCAATTTGCTGGCAAATTGAGTGTAGCACTTTTACTGCATCGTCTTTTAAGATTGTGAATAGGTCAGTTGGAATACTGTCACCTCCACTAGCTTGGTTGTTGCTCAGCTTTTCTAAGGCCCAGTTCACTTCACATTCTAGGATGTCTGGCTCGAGGTCAGTGACCACCTCATTGTGTTTATCAGGGATGTTAAGCTCATTCTTGTACAGTTCTTCTGTGTAATTTTGCCATCTCTTCTTAATTGCTTCTGCTTCTCTTAGGTCCTTGCCATTTTGATCCTTTATCATGCCCATTTTTGCATTGAACGTTCCCTTCATCTCTCCAATTTTCTTGAAAAGATCTCTGGCCCTCCCTATTCTATTGTTTTCTTCTATTTCTTTTCACTGTTCATTTAAGAAGGCATTCTTATCTCTTCTAGCTATTCTCTGGAATTCTGCATTCAATTGGGTGTATCTTTCTTTTTCTCCCTTGCCTTTCACTTCCCTCCTTTCCTCAGCTATTTGCAAAGCTTCCTCAGACAGCCATTTTGGTTTCTTGCATTTCTTTTTCTTTGGGATGGTTTTGGTTGCTACCTCTTGTACAAAGTTGCGAACCTCTGTCCATAGTTCTTCAGGCACCCTGTCTATCAGATGTAATTCCTTAAATCTATTTGTCACCTCTACTGTATATTCAACAGGGATATGATTTAATTCATACCTGACTGGCCTAGTGCTTTTCCCTACTTTCTTCAGTTTAAGCCTAAACTTTGCAAGGAGAAGCTCATGGTCTGAGCCACAGTCAGCTCCTGGTCTTGTTTTTACTGACTGTATAGAGCTTCTCCATCTTTGGCTGCAGAGCATATAGTCAATCTGATTTCTGTGTTGACCGTCTGGTGATGTTCATGTGTAGAGCCGTCTCTTGGGTTGTTGGAAAAGAGTGTTTGCTATGACCATCGTATTCTCTTGACAAAATTCTATCAGCCTGTGCCTTGCTTCATTTTGTACTCCAAGGCCAAACTTGGCTGGTATTCCAGTTATCTTTTGGCTTCCTACTTTAGCATTCCAATCCCCCATGATGATAAGGACATCATTTTTGGGTGTTAGTTCTATAAGGTGCTGTAGGGCTTCATAGAACCGGTCAATTTCATCCTCTTCAGCACCGGTGGTTGGGGCATAGACTTGGACTACTGTGATATTGAATGGTTTGCCTTGGATTCGAACTGAGATCATTCTGTCATTTTGAGGATTGTATCCCAGTATTGCTTTTCCTACTCTTTTATTGACTATGAAGGCTACTCCATTTCTTCTGAGGGATTCTTGCCCGCAGTAGTATACCTGATGGTCATCTGAATTAAATTCACCCATTCCTATCCATTTTAGTTCGCTGATAACTAAGATGTCGATGTTTAGTCTTGTCATCTCTTGTTTGACCACGTCCACCTTTCCTTGATTCATGGATCTTACATTCCAGGTTCCTATGGAGAAAAAATCTTTACAGCATCGGACTTTCCTTTTTCCACCAGACATATCCACAGCTGAGCGTCCTTTCGGCTTTGGCCCAGTCGCTTCATTCTTTCTGGCGCTACTAGTACTAGCCCTCTGCTCTTCCCCAGTAGCATATTGGATGCCTTCTGACCTGAGGGGTTCATCTTCCAGCGTCATATCATTTTGCCTTTTGGTACTGTCCATATGGTTTTCATGGCAAAGATACTGGAGTGGGTTGTCATTTCCTTCTCCAGTGGATCACGTTTTGTCAGAACTCTCTGCTATGACCTGTCTGTCTTGGGTGGCCCTGCATGGCAAAGCTGATAGCTTCTTTGAATTACGCAAGCCCCTTCGCCACGACAAGGCAGTAATCCATGAAGGGGATTGTTTGGGTACTGGTCCTTTATTTATTTATTTATTTATTTATTTATTTATTATTGGGATTTATATGCCGCCGTATCTCCCGAAGGACTCAGGGCGGCTAACAACAATAACATACAATAATACAGAATTTAAAAGAAAAATTAAATTAATGGCCCTGTAGAATAAATTAAAATTAAAATAAGTTAAAAATTAAAGTTAAAAATTAAAATCATAATTAAAATCCCTGTCAGTCCAGGTCAGCCTGGTGGAGAAAGAGTGTTTTGAGGCCGCGGTGAAAGGACTGGAGATCTGGGGCCATCCGAAGCTCAGGGGAGAGCTGGTTCCATAGGGCTGGCGCTCCTACAGAGAAGGCCCTCTCCCTGGGGGTCGCCAGCCGACATTGCCTAGCTGACGGTACCCTGAGGAGGCCTTCTCTGTGTGAGCATACTGGGCAATGGGAAGTCGTTCCCGGCAGCAGATGTGGCCGCACTCTGCACCAGTTGAAGCCTCCGGGTGGTCTTCAAGGGCTGCCCCATGTAGAGAGCATTGCAGTAATCCATACGGGAGGTAACGAGTGCGTGGGTGACTGTACGTAGGGCATCTCGGTCCAGAAAGGGGTGCAACTGGCGTACCAGGTGAACCTGGGCAAATGCCCCCCTAGCCACGACTCCAATATGATCTTCAAAACTGAGTCATGAATCCAGGAGGACGCCTAGATGTATTATGTTTTTTATTTATTAGATTTATGTGTCTGTGGAGATTCTCAGTCATCCAGGTCACAGTTGTCCCGAAATTGCTTTTCCAAAAGGCAACTGGACTTCCTTTGTTTTTGTTTGAAGATGTTTCACTTCTCATCCAAGAAGCTTCTTCAGTTCTTCAGTTAGATTTATATCCTGTCTTTAGGAATTCAATGCATCTTGCACAAGCATCACCCTTCATTTTCTTTTTCTTTTTTTAAATGTTTATTCTTTTTTGTTTTGTATAGAATTCAAGCAGGTGAACATACCTAAAACTCATCTCTCCAATTATTTACCTCACAACAGCAATCCTGTGAGGTGAGGTAGATATGAGTGGCCTAAAGTTACCCAGGTGGTTTTTCATGCTTAAAGTTGTACAAGAACTCACAGCCTCCTGATTTCTAGGCCAGCACCATAACTACTATACCAATAACAATACTGTGAAGGAGATCAAGCACAAAGCCACCCATATTTCATAGGTGAGGATGAACTTGAACCCGGATCTCTTAAGTCCTGATTCCACACTACATTTATCACTACTGTCAGAATCCATTTATATTTCATTTCTAACTCCCTATCTGTGCAAACCCAAATCTCACCCCCCCCCGCTTACTGGATTCTGCCATTCCCAAGGATAAAAGAGAAGACAGGAGTGCTGATTTCCCCTTCTCTATCCCTTAGATGTAATGTTTGTTTATTCAGCCTGCCTGGTGGCCATCACAAAAGACTGAACAACAAAGAAAAGGGGTAGGGAGTATTCTGGCTCTTGCCGAAGAAAGGAAATCCTCTCCCTATCTGATTTACGAACAAACAAGAAAGGTGGAGGGGAGAATTCTGGTTTGTATCTCTGGATGGAATGTGAAAGGGAGGAAGTAATAATGTTGCAAATGTACTGGTGGATCTCCTTTTTCTCCCATGAGGGGTTTGACACCTGAGACTCAACTGATCCGTGACTGACCAAATGGACTGAGGGGTGGGGTTATTACCAGGGGACACTTTAAAAGTATTGATCTGTCAAACAGTTTCAGATCCTGTTATTATATCCACTGTCATCTATGTTTTAGTAATAGTTCCTGCTTGGGCAATCTTGTCTCCAAGAGTTTTTCTTTCCTAAGATATGGATTGGAGTGGGTTCTGACATTAGACAGGATCTGCATTAAGAGTCAACCTGGAAGAAACAACCTTACCAGAGGACTTTGGAAAAAATACAGTGTCTAATGACAAGGCAAGGAAGGAGAAAAGCCCCATGGAAAGGGAACTTTCCCCCCAAACGAAACCCCACCAACTATCCGAAGCTGAAGCGTCATATTCCTCCAAAGAAGAGGTAGTGGAGACGCATGATCACAAACCACGGTGGTCGATGGGCATTGGAAGGAAAAGCGAGTGGGAAAAGGCATTGAGGAAAGTGACCCTGAGGTGGGGCGGCCACCAACCCAAATGGAGGCAACAGATGGAGAGCTCCCTGCACATCAGTTAAGAGGACGGGAGCTATGCACCACATGCAGAGTGCATCCTAGAGAAAGCTATTGACCTGATGAAGAAAGCCCTTAGCTCACTAAGAGAGGAGAAACCTGAATACTGCAGCTGCAGCTGTGCCTGGGGCCACAACTGGAGAAACAGTGGGGGGGGATCCAGAACCTGCAACACCATCTGCTGAACCAGAAGCTGCCACCTCAGCAGCACCCACCCCCTGTCGAACCACAGATGGGGATCAAGATGGGAGGCAATACTGCCCACGACGCAGACACTGATCCATTCAAAGACTACCACCCCTGGAAGCGAAATTCAAGGGGAGCCACCACACTTGGGGTTTATCCTAACCTAAGTCCTCAACTATATGGAAGAATACAGATGGGACATCCCCAGTGACAAAGCCTGCATCCCCATCATGCAATCTGCCCTGGACAGACCGGCTGCAGACTGGGTGGTGAACCTGCATGACTCCAACGCCCCAGAACTCAATGACTTCAACCGGTTCATGTCATCCTTGAGGAGGTGGTTTGAGGACCCTTTGGCTGATCGTAAGTCCTGGGAGAGAATCAAAATGGTGAATCAGTGCTGACAGCTGGTGGCTGAATATACCCAAGAATTCTGAGCCATTGCCAATAAGCTGAACTGGCCGGAAGACATCATCCTTAGCCATTTCGAAGATGGGTTAAACTACAACCTGTATGATGCTTGCCTGCCCCAAGGAGACCAACACCACCTCGATGACTGGTATGTCCTGGCAGAGGAGGCAGAGATAGACCTACTAAAAAGGCACCACCAAAGAAAACCATGGGGCCGCCTACCACCTGAGCAAACATGCGAGCCAGCGAAACCACCAACCATGGGTAAGGAATCAACAGGCTGTTTCAAATGCAGGATAGAGGGCTACCATGCCGCAGAATCCTGCTCAAAAGCCCCTCAGCACAAATCAGAAGCATCACGCTCCAGGAGACCAAGGAAGTCCCAAGGCAACCCAAAAGAACCTGCCATGGGGGGAACAGAGGCTGTAGAGTCCCCAACCCCTGCCAAGGACTGGGAGGGATTCCGGCCTACACCGCAGGGGCAAGTGATACCTCGGAAGACAGCTTGGAGGGAGAAACCTTGGTAAGTGGATCCATTCCACCCATCCTTAAGACAGTGACTATATTAGCTTCTTCCATGCCTGAAGCCATCAAAGTAAAAGCCCTAATAGACTCCTGCTGCCTTATCAGCCTGATGCTGGTGGGGAATTTGGGCATTGTGGTAAGGAGACTAAAACAACCAATATCTTTTGGCCAGCTAGATGGGTCCATAGCAGGGGGTGTACCAGCTACCCTAGCCACCTTACCAGTTCACCAGTCCCGGGGCACCCATGAGGAAGACATAATGTTTGTAGTGACCCCAGGCATAGAATGCCCAATTATCTTAGGACTGGAATGGCTGAAGAAATGGAACCCCTGGGTAAATTGTAGGACAGCAGAACTCAACTTCCCAGAGGGGGAGCATAGGAACTTAAAACCCCAAACCACCCCCCAACCTGAAGAGAGGAGACAGCATCAGTGGGGAAAGAGAAGGGCTTACCATAAATACCAGAGGAATACAGGGACCTTGCTGAAGTTTTCAATGAGGAACAGGCAAATGAGCTTCCCCCTCACTGACCCACAGACTGTGCTATAGAATTCAAAACTTCCGATGCCCAGGATGTACGTCATGAGCCCAAAAGAAATGGTGGAGATGGAAAGATTCATTTTTTAAAAACCTAGAAAGGGGATTTATTGAGCCTGCCAAACCCAAAGTGGCCAACCTGGTCCTGTTCAGGGAGGAGAAGGATGGCACTCTTCGTTTGTGCATGGATTATAGGTCCCTTAACACAATTAGTGAATGTAATCTGTATCTTCTACCCCTAATGAAGGATATGCTATCCCCTATCGAAAGGAAGGATATTTACCAAACTAGACCTGAGAGAAGCAAACTACCACATTAGGATTAAGGAAGGGGACAAATAGAAGACTGTGTTCAATTGCCCAATGGGCTGCTACCAGTTCAAAGTCCTGCCATTTGGACTGCAAGCCCCCCCCCCCGCAGTTTTTATGCAATTAATTATTGAAGTGCTAAGCAAGCACCTATATAAAGGGGTCCTGGTTTACCTAGATGACATCCTTATCTTCACTGAGACCAAAGAGGAGCATGTTAACCTAGTCAGAGCACTTTTGAAAGCATTGTGGGCCGCCTACCTATATGCAAAATTATCGAAATGTGAATTCCACCAGGAAAGAATAGACTACCTGGGGTATCGCATATCCCCACAGGGCATCAAAATAGACCCTGAGAAAGTCAGGGCAGTATTAGAATGGGGACACACACACCTGCACAAGGAAGCAATTGCAAATTTTCCTGGGGTTTGCAAACTTCTACCACCCTTCATTTGCCCAAATAACCCTGCCCCTCACAAACTTGTTGAAAATGAAGGGGGGGTGGCAGTGAAAACCAGCCAGTCCCTGAACTGGACAATGGAAGGTCAAGCAGCATTTGAGAGGCTAAAGAGGGTTTTTTTATGCCAAACCTGTGCTGAGACACCCACAATCCCTATAAACCTTTTGTAATACAGCAGATGCGAGCGATGTGGTGGTGGAAGCTGTATTATTACAGGAAAATGTTGAGGGGGCATTGCAACAATGTGTATATATGTCCAGGAAACTCACAGAGACAGAATAATGTTGGGCCGTGTGGGAAAAGGAGGCATACCCTGTGAGGTGGTCATTACTTACATGGCGCCATTTCCTTGAAGGAAATAAAATCCCCTTCCAGATCTGGACAGACCACAAAAATTTGGAAGTGCTAAAAACACCCATGAAACTCATTCCTAAGCAAGCCCGCTGGTTCCAACATTTTCACCAATTCCGTTTCACTCTCAAACACTTACTGCAGGGGCGGGGGAGAATTTCTTGGTGGATGCATTATCTCGCATGCTCAAATATAACAGCATATGGGCCACTGACTCTAAACCACTCATGCCTGAACAACAACTGGCAGCACCAGTCACCACCAGGACCCAAGCTAAAATAAAGCCGTGGGTGGATAGCCAAACTGGAATAGAATTCCGAAAGTCTTTGGAAACTGATGAATGGTTCCAGAAAAATAGACGTGTGCACAATCAAAGATGGACTACCCTGGGTGGGTCAGAAGTTATACATACCTGCCACCCAGAGGATCAATTTCATGCAATTGTGTCATGATACAAAATCAGCAGGACATTTCAGGTTTGTAAAACCCCTACACTTAACTAAAAGGCAATTTTGGTGGCCATCCATGAAAAAGGACATAGAAAGTTACGTGGCCAACTGTCATACTTGCATGACAGCTAAGAGGATGCAAGGGAAGTCTACAGGACTGTTACAACCAGTGGCGAATCCCTCAGCCCCATGGAAAGAGATAGCCATGGATTTTATAGTGGAATTACCAGAAAGCAATGGGAACACTGTAATCTGGACAGTCACAGACTTGTTTTCCAAACAGCTGCACTTCATCCCTTGCAAAAAGATCCCCACCACAAAAGCATTAGCAAAACTTTTTGTGCAGCATATTTACAGATTGCATGGGGCACCACAACACATCATATCTGATAGGGGGGGTGCAATTTACGTTGGCATTTTGGAAAGAATTTTTTTCCCTTTTAGGAACCACGCAAAGACTGTCATCTAGTCGTCATCCTCAGATGGGTGGTTCGGCTGAATGTTCAAACTCAGTACTTGAGCAATATTTAAGATGCTTTATTAATTTCCAGCAAACAAATTGGACGGACCTACACCCTTTTGCAGAAGTGGCATATAATAATGTAGTCCACTTCAACACAGGTTACAATCTTTTTCAAGTACTTACCGGTCAAAGTTTTAACCCCATGCCAGAACTAACCCCAAACGAACCGGTAATCCCATCACTGAAGGAATGGATTGCACAATTACAAAACATGTGGCCAATCATTAGGAAAGCCTTAGACGAAGGTAGACAACCATACAAAGCACAAGCAGACAAAAAAAGAGTCAATCCCAAACCATTTAGGGTGGGAGAGATGGTATATTTATCCACAAAATACCTTAAAATCCCTTCAACCTTGGACCAAAATATATTGGACCCTTTCCAAATTAAAGAATCATAAACCCAGTAACAGTAAATTAGAATTACCCAAAAATCTTAGGCAGATACACCCAATTTTTCACTGCAGTTTACTAAAAAGAGAACAACAGTCACCCCTACGAACAACCCCCCCCCCACCACCTCCTATCATGGTTGAAGGAGAACAACACTTCGAGGTAAAAGAAATCCTGTATTCTAGGAAACACCATGGAGCAATTCAATACTTAGTAGCTTGGAAACACCTCCCTTCCTCAGAAAATGAGTGGGTCAATAAACATCACATTAGAGCATCCAAGTGGCTTAAGACGTTTCATACAGAATATCCTAACAAACCGGGCTAACATTTATATTTTGTTTCCTCTACAGGTGGACCTCTCTTTTTTTAAAAAAGGAGGGCAGAATGTCAGAATCCATTTATATATCATTTCTAACTCCCTATCTGTGCAAACACAAATCTCACCCTTCTTACTGGATTCTGCCATTCCCAAGGATAAAAGAGAAGACAGGGGTGCTAATTTCCCCCTCTCTTTTAGACGTAATGTTTGTTTATTCAGCCTGCCTGGTGGCCATCACAAAAGACACTTTAAAAGTATTGATCTGTGAAACAGCTTCAGATCCTGTCTATTATATCCTCTGTCGTCTATGTTTTAGTAAAAGTTCCTGCTTGGACAATCCTGTCTCCAAGAGTTTTTCTTTCCTAAGATGTGGATTGGAGTGGCTTCTGACAACTACACTGTGCTTGTTCCAAGGTACTGATACGTATGTCTATTAATATTTAGGTTAAAAAATCCTCCCAAAATTGTCTAGGGCTGTCTACAGCACAAAGAGGGGACAGGTAGCCATGGGAAATGGGATATATGATGACTAGATACATTCTTGTAAAAAACACATTCCTGAGTGAAAAGTGCATCTTTGTCTCAGGGATGGCCTTGATGTTCAAGTTACTGACCTTTAGAATTGCCCCCCTCTCTCTCTCTCTCTCTCTCTCTCTCTCTCTCTCTCTCTCTCTCTCTCTTTCTCTCTCTCTCTCTCTCTCTCTCTGTGTGTGTGTGTGTGTGTGTGTGTGTGTAACTTTCAGGGAACACCACTATTTTAGATCTAAATTAATGGCCTATCAATGAATGCATGTTATTCAGGTAAAAGGCATATGTTGCACTCTGGGAAACAGATGATGCAATATATTATTTCAAATTGTAAATGATTTCATACTTGTTTTCACCTTCTACTTTCCTCATCTCTAATTTCACTGAGTCTCTTTATTCCTTATCAATCTTTGGGGAGGGGGGTGATCTAAGTCAGAATTGCTTTCCCATAATTCTTTATCTTTTTTAAAACAGAATTTTTGGTAATGTCAAACTAATCAAACAAGACAGTGAGGATCTTATATTGGTTTAGTGACTGCAAAAAAAAATCATCTTCAAGTAATTTTTTTTGCTTCTTTGAAAAAAAGCTGAAGATACAAACTGGGATATTCAAACATGATAAATGATCTTCATCATTGTGAATATGCTGAAATGTACAAAATGATGGCCATTAAACTTCAAACTTCCTCTGGCACACTGTAAAATAAAGAATATAATAATGCATGAAATGAGTGAGAAAAATTATGCAGTGCGATGTTCAGTGGAAGTCCACTTTGGGTTTATATCATTTATTAAATGTCAGTCCGTGAATATAATGTGGAAAGGTGTAAATTATCATTAATGTTTTTAAATATATTTTAGCTTTTTAAACTAATGTTAAAGGCAAAAAGTATTTTAAGAAAGTAGAACTCTTGGAGACACTTTTTCCAAGCAGGAATTTTTACTAAGAAATAGGAGATAGCAGGCACAATAGACAGGATCTGAGGGATTCCCTTACATCTCAATAATTTTAAAGTGCCCCCAAGCAAACCCCACCCCACAGTTCATTCGGTCGGTTCCAGATCAGCCAATCTCCAGGTGGTAAGTCCATCGTGGGAAATGAAAATAACATCCTTGATCATTTCCACAGCTCCTCACACCTCCTTTGGAGAAATAAATCAGATCCAGGAGGGTTGTATCTCTTCCCTTTTTCTAGTTGCCCGGTAAGGGAGGGAGGTTCAGAGAGAATGCATAGCATAAAAAGCAATTTGTTACATTGTAATGGATAACAGACAGGCAGATAAACAAAAGGGTACATTTATGGAGGAAGTGAAAACAATAAAGCCCACATGCCTGTTCCCTCTCCCCCTTGGGAATAATGGCAGAATCCAGGGGAAGATGAGATTTGGTTTTAGCACAGAGGAGATAGTTAGAAATGAAATATAAATGGATTCTGACAATATCTCTGAGAGCTTTCTTTGTCAGTAAAAATGAACTTTGATCTATGCTTAGAAAGTAGTGCTAATAGAATTGTGACAATGTGAGGTCCTGGCAATGAATATAGGCCTGGCTTTTGGAACTGGAAAAGAAATGAATTGGACTATTAAGAGGGGACTTTCTTCTTACTCATTCTTGGAAAAGAGGACATTGTGAGAAAGAAACTCAAAATAAATCAATCTTGATCTAGTTTGCTATAAGTATATATGTTGTTACAGAAAAATGTGGAATGTATAATGGGTAATTATATAATATATAATTATATAATATATAATAGTGAACTGGAGGCTAAAACATATAAAGAATGGTTGCTGGAATAGGGTATGTCTAGTCTAATGAAAAGAGGGACTAGAGGTGACATGATAGCAGTCTTCCAATATTTCAGAGGTTGCCACAAAGAAGAGAGTCAAACTATTCTCCAAAACACCTGAGGGCAGGACAAGAAGCAATGGATGGAAACTAATCAAGGAGAGAAGCAACCTAGAACTAAGAAGAAATTCCCTGACACAATTAACCAGTGTTACAACATACCTGTTCCAACACTGGAAGTTTTTAGGAAGAGACTGGACAACCATTTGTCTGAAATGGTATAGGGCTTCCTGCCTGAGCAGGGGGTTGGACTAGAAGACTTCCAAAATCCCTTCCAACTCCTATTCTATTCTGTTCTATTCTATTCTATTCTATTCTATTCTATTCTATTCTATTCTATTCTATTCTATTCTATTCTATTCTATTCTATTCTATTCTATTCTATTCTTTCTTTCATATTGATTCAGGCAGTACAAACTTTAACTGAGCCTCTGTGAATTGGAATAAGCACAGTGCTCTTTCCTAACCCCCCCCATCCCCCTTAGGTTTAGCTAAGAGCTAAGGGTTAAAAAAATATATCTTCCCCATAAAAGGAAACCCACCTTAAAATAGAGGTTAATCCTGAGTTGAAGCACTAATTTCCCCAAGAATCCATATGAGCTCTCCTCAGCTTTTAAGCACTTTCATTTAATTAAAGTCCAATGCCATGTGTGCTTCCATTCAGAAAGGCTTTGTGGATTAATTTCCTCCCTCTGTCAAGAAAATCCAAATAAAATGGGAGGTACATCTTGGTTGTTAAGAGGAAACAGATTTGCTACTAATCTAACGAAATAACTTTATAAACTACAGCCTGTTAGGAGGGGGAAAAACCTAACACCTTAAATAATGATCGCATTAGGAGTTAAAGTAGTCTTAAAATTTAGAAGATAAGAGTGTATGGTTTCTAAAGCATCATTTTTTTTATGTAGATTTAGAATGTTCATTCAGACTCAGAGTTGTCTTTAGAGCTCAAGTTGGCAATTTTAAAGGAAGAGTACATATGAAAGGGATAATACTGGTGCAGTGGGTAAACAATTCATTTGTGCAGGTTTGTTATGCTCCAGGTCCTTTCAATTGAAGAATGTGTCATTTCTTAGGGCCCCAGAAGTATGCCTTTTTTATAGAATAGAGTAGAGTAGAGTAGAGTAGAGTAGAGTAGAGTAGAGTAGAGTAGAATAGAATAGAATAGAATAGAATAGAATAGAATAGAATAGAATAGAATAGAATAGAATAGAATAGAATAGAATAGCGCTGGAAGGGACCTTGGAGGTCTTCTAGTTCAGCCTCCCCTGCCCTGGCTCAAGCAGGAGGACCTATACCATCTCAGACAACTGACTGTCTAGCCTCTTGTTAAAAATCTCCCGTGATGGAGCACCCACAATCTCTGGAGGCAAGCTGTTCCACTGGGTTAATTGTCCTCACTGTTAGGAAGTTTCTCCTTAATTCTAGGTTGCTTCTCTCTTTGTTCAGTTTCCAATCATTGTTTCTTGTCCTGCACTCTGGTGCTTTGGTGAATAATATGACCCCCCTCTTCTTTGTGGCAGCCCTTCAAATACTGGAATACTGCTATCATGTCTCCCCTATTTCTTCTTTTTCTTTAGACTAGCCAGACCCAAGTCCTGCAGCCGTTCTTTGTATGTTTTAGTCTCCAGGCCTTTGATCATCTTAATTGCTCTTCTATGAATTTTTTCCAAACTCTCAACTTCTTTTTTGTGAAATAGTGACCAAAATTGGCTGCAGTATTCCAGGTGCGGTATTACTAGGGTTTTATAAAGTGGTACTAACATTTCACATTTTCTAGATTCTATGCCTTTGTTTATATAACCCAGGATTGTATTAGCTTTTTTGGCAGCTGCTAAGTTCTCTCAGAACCCCTACAAGTCTGCCCACTGAGGTTTCCCCAACATCTAGATGGCCCCCACATTATTGTTGTTCAGAAATGCTGTAAAGACCTGGATTCTCACCTAGGTCTTTGATGAGTGAAAGAGAGAGAGAGAGAGAGAGAGAGAGAGAGAGAGAGAGAGAGAGAGAGAGAGAGAGAGAGAGAGAGAGAGAGAGAGAGAGAGAGAGAGATGCCTCTTGGTTCATTATACTTGCCATCTTTTATTTTTAGTTTTTAAGTTTTATTGATTTGTAGTTTATCTGATTGATTGTTGGCAGCCACCAAGAGTCATTGAGAGTACAGGATGATGATGATGATGATGATGGTAGTGGACATTGCAGTTCCTGAAAACAAAATATAAGAGAATGCACTGGAGAAAATCATAAAGTATAAAGATCTGCATATAGAAATAGAATGACTGTAGCAAGAGAAAGCAAAGATAGTACCAATAGTAATAGGTGCCCCAACCCCAAAGCAACTACAGCACTACCTGAACCCATTGGCATTGACAAAATCACTATCAATCAATTGGAAAAGGCAGGTTTACTTGGAACAGCTTACATCCTCAAATAATACCATCAAACAACAACATCTGCCCATCTTAGGTCCTTGGGAAAAACTTGATAGAGGGATAAAAATGTTGCTTCCAGTCTAAATACCTGGCCTATTGTATGATCTGTCATAATAATATTATATGTTTTGTGTTCTGAAAATCAAAAGTTCAATCCTGCCATTTTCATGAAAGATATTTAACAGCAGAATGGAAAAATATACCCTGGAAAACTGTAACTAGGCAAACTAGGTTTTATAGGAAGATCAGAAGCTAGAGTCAAGTTTATAGGACCTTCTTACAGTAAACAGATTGCTTAAAGCAGAAATGAGTAACATTTTTGAAAATTTCCTATTTGCACTCCTCAAGAATCTTATTAAATTCCTATAGCTTAGTAATTCTGTGAATAATTGTATCTAACACTATACTTAATTGCTGGTTAATTAAGTCTCATCAAGATGCTCCCTCTGCCACTAACTTAGGCAGAACAATTAATTCTTTCAGTTAAAACAAAGCTACCTATATTTGATTTCTGCATTCAAGCTAAAATTACTTGTAAATGCTGCTTAACTTTAGTGCAATTCTCTACTTTTGTAAAATTTATTCAATCATTGGAGTATTACATATTAAAACTACTTAATTCCACAACCTATTGTTCTATTTAGATCAGTGTTTCCCAACCTAGACAAATTTGAGATGTCTCGAGTTCAACTCCCAGAATTCTTAGCAACAGCCATATCAGCTACATAATGCTGGAAGTTGAAATCTATGCATCACAAAGTTGACCAAGATGGGAAACACTGGTTTAGGTCTATTTACCAAGTTATAAGACTGTCAGAAGGTAATTTGTGATGAACCATCTTTAAAATATAGGAAGGCTCTCATGATTATATTTAGTAGCAATATAAAATCCAACTTATGCTAAAAAAAAGAAGGACGAGAGGAGACAATGAATAATAAATGCATCATGAATGACTCCATTATCTGTGCTGAGGCAGGAGTCACTGGATGCAAGGTGCACTGGATGCAATCTTTCTACCTCTCCACCGTCAAATAGAAATGTAGTAGTTGCTGCTCCTATAATTATCATTGTATATGTGAACTCAAAGGACAATTTATGGATGAAAAATGGAGAGTGATTCCCAAATAACAATCAATTAACCTCACAGATATAATCTACTTTCTAGAATCTGCTTAAAAGACATTTAAAAACACCAAGTGTATTGCAATGATATTGTCAAAACCCACTCCAATCCACATCTTAGGAAAGAAGAACTCTTGGAGTCGAGATTGTCTAAACAGAAACTTTTACTAAAACATGGTTGACAGTGGATAATCTAGAGAGGATCTGGAAACTGTCTTGCAGGTTGATACTTTTAAAGTGTCCCCGAGTAAAAACCCCTCCCTTCAGTCCATTTGGTCAGTACTAGATCACTTGAGTTACAGGTGTCAAAACCCCTCGTGGGAAAAGAGAAACACCAGTACATTTGCAACATTATTACTTAGATTTGCACAGTTAGAAATGAAATATAATTGGATTCTGACCAATAGAATACAGTATTGTGAGATACTGACTGAACCAGTAGAATTAGCAGCAGTTGTAATAAATCCTGGAGCACAGCAGGACAAAGCGCAAGTAGAAATGATTGTCTTTATTATTATGTGTCCTTAAACAAATATTTTCCTCCTATTTTACCCACAACAACCCTATAAGGTGAGTTGGGCTGAGAGAGAGGGTGACTGGACTAAAGTCACTCAGCTGGCTTTTATAAGGCAGGACCTGAACCCTTTCTAGGGTGGTGTCTTAGCCCTAGAACAAACTGGCTCTTAGCTTCTTGTACCACTTTTAAGTTGAGGTCCTAGCATGGGGACTAAAAGTAATGAAAACCTGATCCAACCACAGATCTTAGAATTAGAAATAGAGAAGGAGACTTATACAACAATTGATGGAGTAACAATGTAGATAAAAATATAACCAAAGATTGTTGCTGCTATTATAAAAACGCCTGGACCCTTCATCCAAATTCATATTCATTTATATTAATTCAGTAGTAGCTGTCTAAAGTAGCTGGAAACCTGAAACAATCTACTTTAAACCTCAGTAACATCTAGACTGAATCTGGAATGCTTACATTTTTCTTCCACTTTTAAGCTATCAAACAAATAAGGATGAAGTGGAATGGGGTGAGAGGTTGTCAAGATACATTTGGTACTAGCAGATCACAGTTAGTTATCCATGTTTGTCACAAGAACACCTGCACTTGATTTGATGACACTAGTGAAGATGGATTCAAAGCTTCCATAAAACTCTAATGAATATGAAGAAATGCCTCATTAATTAAATGATTAAAGAATTTCAGTAAGGAATGCCAGATTTTATTGTGGCCCTGCAGAGTGCTGAGCTGTGAAAAAGATGCACAGATTTTTTTAAAAAAAAAGCCCTTAGAGATGTAATAATTTGTCCACAATGCATCTTCTTTTTAATTAGGCAAAGTCAGCAGTTATGGGTGTAAACATGCAAAGAACTCGATATAAACTTTATCAGACAAAGGCCTTACCTTCTATATATCTGACATTGCAATGGACAGACCACTTAACAAATTTAAAACCTTCAAATAATATGAAGTAGTTTTCCAAGCTGAATAATTCACCTGATTTATGTATTTTAAAAAGTAGACAAATTAGTCTCAGTCATCTAAGCTTTTTTATTTTGCTTGAGCTACACAGTTTTTATGTTCTAAAATTCAGCTGTTCTTTGCAGTTAAAATTTGAACATAGCTGTTAAATAGGACTCATTCAAGACTGTGTAACAACATGGTTATTCTAGAAAAAGACCAAGCCATGTTTCTGACATTGATTGATTGATTTAACAAATTTATTATAGCCATCTATCCCACTGAAGGTGAGTCTTGGTGGTACACAACAATAGGTAAAAATGTAAAAACAGTAAATGCAAATATAAGGAACTATTAAAATAAATATCCTTTAAAAATAAAATACATTTAAAATACAGGGAGAATAAAAAATAAATAAAACAGTGGAGCCATCTAGTCAAGTGTCCAAGCCTGGTCACATAACCAGCTTTTGAGGGCCTTATGGTATGTCAAAAGGGTTGGGGGCAACTCATGTGGAAGGATGTTCCATAAATTGGGCACCACAACAAAGAAGTCACCTCTGGGGGCCATTAAAAGTACATCCTTGGCCGATGGTACCAGCAACATGCCTTCTGTGCAAGATCTGATGGGGAAGGTTGACGTAAATGGGCAAAGGTAGAACCTCAGAAAGTTCATTCCTACACATAGAGGTTTTCAAATGTTAAAAATAACACCTTGAATTGAATTCATAAACAAACTGGCAACTAGTGCAGCTCATGGATCCAGCGGTGTAATATACATGGTTCTAGGAATGTACATAATTGCCTTGAGGCTCCCCTAAACCAAAGCCACTCAGTTTTGCCAGGGCTTGTTCCACATCCAGCCTCTCAAAGCCTTCAGACACCAAAATAAGATGGTCATGACATCACTTAATTGGCCAGGGATAGAGATATACAATTGGGTACCATCAGCATAATGATGATACTTCATCCCATGGCAATGGATGAACTCACTCAGTAGATGTTGAAAAGAAGAGGAGAAAGCACTGAAGTCCAAATAATAGGGGCTGTGGGTAGGACCTCTCCTCCCCCAATTATCATTGACTGAAATTGACTTCAAAGGAAGAAGGTGAACCAGCATGGCACCATATATCTCAACCCCAGCCCACTGAGCCTGTCAAGTGCAAAGAATCAGGACTATATATTAAGTAGAAGTCAAGAAGATGTATTACTCAAGATTTATTACAAGAATCTAGTAAATTAATGTTCAATATTAAACTGGTGGTAGATAAGGGTCAATGGATATCAAAAGTTGGACTTGGAATGTTTGTGGGAACATAACAATTCTAGGCTGTTTACTTGCTTAACTCTGCCTCCAACCTCTGTCTGTTATTCTCCTATATTGCCAGTCCAAAAGGATATCATGTTTAATGGTATTGAAAGCCATTGTGACATCAAGAAGGACAAAGATGGATTTGCTAGAGGTCATCCAAAAACTCAACCCATCATTTTTGTCCCACATCAAGCTCTGAATCCTGACTGAAAATGATCCAGATAATCTTTTTATTGTTCAAGTTACCCACTGTGTCCCAAAGATAGTATTTTGGTAAGAAGCAGGAGTTAGAAATCTACCCTTTGAATATATGTTCCCCTTATTGGCTAAAACTACTCCATAACCCAGTTGGACTGGCCTATCTAATTTGTCATATAGTTTGAATTATTTGTGGAAAAACTGGATTGAATTGTTATGGCTTTTCCTTATCATGGGGGCCAGATCAAGCAAATTTAATTTTTAAAGTTTTTAGACACAGGTCAGTTAGAATCTGGTGCTTCTTTCCAGGATGTATTTATTAACGATCAATTTTCAGTCTTCAGATCAACTTCTTGAAACTAATCCTCATTTTTTGAAGGATGATAACTCTGACTGATTTCACTGTGTTTTCCATAGTAGTTTTGGACTGGAAATGCAGACTTTTTTTTAAGGTTTGTGCTTCCCTTCTAGCACATAAGCTATAGAAACCATGACCCATGGTGTCAGAATCCATTTATATTTCATTTCTAACTATCTCCTCTGAGCTAAAACCAAATCTCACCTTCCCCTGGATTCTGCCATATTTCCTAGGGGGAGAGGGAATAAGAATGCGGGCCTTATTGCTTTCACTTCCTCCACTAATGTAACCTTTTGTTTATTTGCTATCCATTACAATGTAACAAATTGATTCCTATACTATGCATCTCTCTGCACTTTTTTTCCCTTACCGGGCAACTAGGAAAAGGGGTCGGGGAAGAGACACAAACCTCCGGGATCTGGTTTATTTCTCCAAAGGAGGTGTGAAAAGCTGTAGAATGATCGTGCTGCAAATGGAACCGGATTGATGTTATCTTTCCTTTCCCATGATGGACTTACCACCTGGAGATTGGCCAGTCTGGAACTGCACAAATGGACTGTGGGGTGGGGTTTGCTTGGGGACACTTTAAAAATATCGCTCTGTGAGGGAATCCCTCAGATCCTGTCTATTATGCCTGCTATTTCTTAGTAAAAGTTCCTGCTTGGAAAAAACTGTCTCCAAGAGTTCTGCTTTCTTAAGATGTGGGTGAAGTAGGTCCTGATATTATGGTCTCTTTTCTTAACAGATCTACAGTGTATCTGTCTTCAGCTGATCATCCCTTTCCTATTTATATTTCTTGAGTTTTAATTTGATTGGCACTAGGTACAAGGCAGCAAAAATAATAAAAGTAGCAAAATATTGTTACATCCTATATAATTCTACAGGCGGACATTAATGGTTGTAAATTCTATCACTTAATGATACTTTGTGCTGGCTTACAAACAAATACAAGATTACTTACTGTAAGGTTACTAATACATTTTTTTTTCCAGATGACAACTTTCTGGACCAAAATGCAATCCTGAAACCTATCTCATATTCTCTATTAAAACTTCTCAGTTCTTCCTCCCCTAGAATCAGAGACATTGCCAAAGATGCACAGAGAGAGAGGGGGAGAGGGAGAGGGAGAGGGAGATGGGAAACAGGAGAAAAGTAAACACACAATAGAAATTGAATATAAAAAGGACCTAAAATTAAGAATTGTTTCTACAATCTAGCAAAACAGACTGGAAACGTGTACCTCTTAACATTTTTTTTAAAAAAATACATTTGGGAGAATCTGAATAAAGAAATGTAAATGTCAGTGGAGTTATTTCTGCAGCTGAATAAAAAAGTCACAAAAGATCGAAACAATTCTGTTTGAAATATGAAAAGTGTCAGAGTAACTGCAGCAAAATAATGGGGCCACTTTTAATTGAATTGCTTTGAGCAAGGTTTCATGTCAGAATCCAGTTATATTTCATTTCTATCTATCTTCTCTGATTTAAAAACCAATCCTTACTATCTCCTGGATTCTGTCACACAAACAAAGGGAGGGGGTATGCATGGGGGTTTTACTACTTTCACTTCCTGTATACAATACAAAGTAACCTTTTGTTGATTCACTTCGGGTTTACTAACTATAACAATGTAGCCATCTGCCTTTCATCCTATGCCTCTCTGAAGCTCTTCTCTTTACCAACAGCAAGGGAAAATCTGGGCAATAAGAGGACTGAATGATCGTGCCGATGGAGCCGGACTGATGTTTTCTTTCCTGAAGTAATACCTAGAAATCTGGTGGTTTGAATAACCTGGCTTGTATTACCGAAACCTGGTTGGGCCCAGAGGGTGGGGTCCCTTTGGTTGATCTTTGCCCACCAGGTTTCCGAGCGTTACACCAGCCTCGGGCTCAAGGTAGGGGCGGGGGAGTGGCGGTAGTTATCAGGGAGACCTTATGTCCGCGGGAGACCACCGTTCCTCAGATAGTCGGGTGTGAGTCTCTCTTTTTGAGGTTTGGTTCGGGGGCGCAGTTGGGCTTGCTGCTGGTGTACATTTCGCCTAGTCACACAGCGGCAGCCCTGCCTGAGCTACTCGATGTCCTCTCCGGTTTGGTGATTGAGTTCCCCAAACTGTTAGTTTTGGGTGACTTCAATCTACCATCCCTGGGAGGGTCATCTGAGTTGGCTCGGGAGTTCATGGCTTCCATGACGGCCATGGACCTGACGCAGGTAATTTCTGAACCGACTCATGAGGGAGGCCACACCCTGGACCTAGTTTTTTTATCTGGACGATGGTTGGATGATCTTGGTGGGGGCTCTCCATTTATCATGCCCCTGTCATGGACCGATCATCACCTCCTGCGGCTGGTCTTCCGTTTTACCACCCCCCGCCGTGGGGATACGGAACCAATTAGATGGTACCGTCCCAGGCGCTTAATGGACCCTGATGGGTTCCAGGCGGCGCTGGGATCCCCACCTGCCTCCGTCGCTCACAACTCGGCGGATGCCTTAGTGGAAGCCTGGGAAAGGGCAGCCACTGGGGCACTGGACCGAGTTGTACCCTTGCGGCCCCTGACCCGGTGCAGATCCCAACGAGCTCCATGGTTCTCCGCGGAGCTCCGGGAGATGAAGCGTCGGAAACGGGGCCTAGAGAGCTGCTGGAGGTCCAGCCGATCCGAATCCGACCGGTTGCGGTTAAGAACCTATATTAGGTCTTATCTCGCTGCGATGAGGGTGGCGAGGTGTAATTACTTCTCCACCCTCATCGCGTCCGCAGATAATCGCCCGGCCGCCCTGTTTAGGGTGACTCGCTCGCTCCTTAATCAGGAGGTGAGGGAGGATCCCTTGCAGGGTCGTGCCGAGGAGTTTGGTCAGCATCTGTCGGATAAAATCGCTCGGATTCGGACCGGTTTGGACTCCAGCTGGGCAGAGTCTGGCGATCAGGACACGGGCGGTCTTGTCAATGTTACCTGGGAGGAGTTTGATTCTGTGACCCCTGATGAAGTGGACAGGATTATGGGGAGGCTGAGCTCCACCACATGTTTATTGGACCCGTGCCCTTCCTGGCTGGTTTATGCAGCTAGGGAGAGGACACGAGGCTGGTTCCAGGCGGTGATATCTGCTTCCTTGAGTGAGGGTAACTTCCCCTCCGTCTTGAAGGAGGCGGTGGTGAGACCCCTCCTCAAGAAGCCTGCCTTGGACCCAGCTGTGTTGAACAACTTTCGTCCAGTCTCCAACCTTCGCTTTCTTGCGAAGGTTGTTGAGAGTGTGGTGGCGCATCAGCTCCCTTTGGCCCTGGATGAAGCGGATTATCTGGATCCGTACCAATCGGGTTTCAGGCCCGGGTACAGCACAGAGACGGCATTGGTCGCGCTGGTGAATGATCTCTGGAGGGCTCGGGATAGGGGATGTTCCTCTGTCCTAGTCCTATTAGACCTCTCAGCGGCTTTCGATACCATCGACCATGGTATCTTGCTGCGGCGTCTCAGGGGATTGGGAGTGGGAGGCACGGTCCTTCGGTGGTTCTCCTCCTATCTCCTGGGACGCTCGCAGTCGGTGTTGGCAGGGGGGCAGAGATCGGCCCCTAGGTCTCTCGTTTGTGGAGTTCCTCAGGGGTCGGTTCTCTCGCCTCTCCTGTTCAACATCTATATGAAACCGCTGGGTGAGATCATTCGTGGTTTTGGAGTTGGGTATCATCAATATGCTGATGATACCCAACTTTTCTTTTCGACCCCAAACCACCCCAGTGATGCCCTCGCTGTGATGTCCCGTTGCCTGGAGGCGGTTCGGGTCTGGATGGGGAGGAACAGACTTCAACTCAACCCTGACAAGACTGAGTGGCTGTACATTCCGGCATCCCGGGACATTCAAAATGTTCCATCTCTTTCTATGGGGGGTGAGTTGTTACCCCCCGTGGATAGGGCTCGCAACTTGGGAGTCCTCCTAGACTCACGACTTACCTTGGAAGAACATGTAGCAGCTGTGACTAGGGGGGCTTTCGCCCAGGTTCGCCTGGTGCGCCAGTTGCGGCCCTATCTGGACCGGGATGCCCTGTGTACGGTCACTCATGCGCTCGTGACCTCTCGCCTTGACTACTGTAATGCTCTCTACATGGGGCTTCCCTTGAAGACCACTCGGAGGCTCCAACTGGTACAGAATGCGGCCGCGAGAGTTGTCTTGGGAGTTTCCCGGTACTCCCATGTTACACCTTTGCTCCGTGAGCTGCATTGGCTACCAGTTGTCTTCCGGGTGAGGTTCAAGGTCTTAGTGATGGTTTTTAAGTCCTTACATGGCATGGGTCCGGAATACCTCGGGGATCACCTGCTGCCGGCGTCAACTCCCCTCCGCCCAGTGCGTTCCCACAGAGAGGGCCTCCTCAGGGTGCCTCCGGTCAGAGAATGTCGGCTGGTGGCCCCCAGGGGGAGGGCCTTCTCTGTGGGCGCCCCGGCTTTGTGGAATCAGCTGCCGGTGGAGCTCCGGATGGCACCGGATCTCCGCTCCTTCCGGCGCGGGTTAAAGACCCACCTATTTGAACAAGCTGGCCTGGCCTGATGGGGAATTAATTTGGGTTTTAAATATTGCTATATTTTATTGTTTTATCGTGGGCATTAATTTAATTCTATTTTAACTTTTGTAGTTTTGTATTTTTATTATATGCCCTGTACACCGCCCTGAGTCCCTTGGGAGAAGGGCGGTATAAAAATTTAATTAAATAAATAAATAAATAAATAAACCTGGAAGAACTGTGGGTAGTGGCTGCTAGGGAACACCTTAAAACATTGAATGGTGTGGGGGATCACCCAGATCCTGTCTAGGATGCCTTCATTCAATTTCTCTTAATAAAAATTCCTGTTGGAAGAAACCACTTCCAAGAGTTCTGCTTTCTTAAGATGTAGATTGAAATAGGTCTTTACATTAGAAAGGATCTGCAAAAATAGTCAACCTGGAAGGGAGAACCTTACTGGGGGACTTTGCAAAAAATACAATGTCAGAAGATGATGCAGGGAAGGGAGAAAGTCTCCTGGAGAGGGAGCCGGTTCCCTGACCGAAAACCTGCCAGCTGTCAGGATCTGAAATGTCATACTCCTCAGGAGAAGAGGTGGTGGAGATGTGTAACCAAAAACCTCGGTGGTCAATGGGCATTGGGAAGAAAAGTGAGCAAGAAAAGAAATCAAGAACGGTGACCCTGAGACAGGGGCCCAACCAACCAGAATGGAAGCAGGAGATGGAGAAATCCCTGCACGTAAGCAAAGAGGAAGGAAGTTGGACACAGTACTAGAACTGGATCCTAGAGAAAGCTATCAACCTGATGAAAAGAACCCTTGGCTCCCTAGGGGAGGAGAGTTCTGAGCCCCACGGCTGCACCAGCACCTGGAGCTGCAGTTGGAGGGACACTGAGGGGGAATTGGAACCTGCAGTCCCGGGGACATCCACTGATCCAGTAGCAACATTTCAGCAGCCCCCACTCCCCACCAAACTACAGATGATGATCTGGATGGAAGACAATACCACCAACGATGAAGGGACCAATCCATTCAAAGACTTCCGCTGCTGGATGCAAAATTCAAGGGGGAGCTGAAACGCTTGTGGTTTTTCCTAACCCAAGTCCTCAACTACATGGAAGAATACAGCTAGCACATCCCCAGTGACAAAGCCTGTATCCGGATCGTGCAATCTGCTCTGGACAGATTGGCCGCAGACTGGGTGGTGAATTTGCATGACTTCGATGCCCCAGAGTTCAATGACTTCACCTGTTTCATGTCCTCTCTGAGGAGGTGATTTGAGGACCCCCTGACTGATCGCAAAGCCCACGAAAGAATCAAAATGATGAGGCAAGGCAGACACCCGGTAGCTGAATATACGTAAGAATTCTGGGCCATTGCCAGCAAGCTGAACTGGCCGGAAGACATCCTCCTTAGCCATTTCAAAGATGGCTTAAATTATGACCTATACGACACCTGCCTTCCCCCAGGGGGACCCACAACAACTCGATGAATGGTACATCCTGGCAGAGGAAGCAGAGATCGACCTACTGAAGAGACACTGCTGAGGAAAACAATGGAGCCGTTCACCACCTGAGCCAATGTGCAAGCCAGAGAAGCCACCGGCTATGGCCAAGAAGCCAACGGGCTGTTTCAAAAGCAAGAGAGAGGGGCATTGGGTTGTAGAATGCTGCTCAACCCCCCCCCCAACACAACCCAGACAGATCACTGGCCAGCAAATCCAGTAAGTCCCCAGCGAAGCCGAAAGAATCCACCACGAGAGTGATAAGAGGCTGTGGAATCCCCAACCTCTGTTCAACATCTGGAAGGAACTGCAGCCTACACGGCAGATCCAGTGAACACCTCAGATGACAGCTCGGAGGGTGAACCCCTGGTAAGTGGACCCATCGCACCCATCTTCAAGACAGTGACTATATTAATTCCCTCCATGCTCGAAGCTGTCAAAGTGAAAGCCTTAACGGACTCTGGCTCCACCCAATGCCTCATTAATTTAATTTAATTTAATTTAATAACATTTATATACCGCCCTTCTCCCTGAGGACTCAGGGCGGTTCACAGGGCAGAATAAAATAGCAAATACAAACATTAAAAAAGATTAAACAATTGCCCTAGTTAAAAACAATGGAAATACAGCGCTAAAAACCCCAAGAAAAATTAAAAGACCAAAGATAAAACAACCCCAGCAATCCCCATCAGGCTAGGCCAGCTTGTACAAACAGAAATGTCTTAAGATCACGACGAAAGGAGCGAAGATCGGGCGCCATCCGGAGCTCTACCGGTAGCTGATTCCACAGCTCCGGAGCGCCCACAGAGAAGGATCTCCCCCTGGGGGCCACCAATCGACATTCTCTGATCGGTGGCACCCTGAGGAGGCCCTCTCTGTGGGAACGCACAGGGCGCAGGGAGCTTGATGCCGGCAGCAGATGTTCCCTGAGGTACTCCGGCCCCATGCCATGGAGTGCTTTGAACACCGTTACCAGTACCTTGAATCTCACCCGGAAGACAACTGGCAACCAATGCAGCTCACGGAGCAGAGGTGTAACGTGGGAGTATCGGGAGACTCCCAACACCACTCTCGCGGCTGCATTCTGTACCAGTTGGAGCTTCCGGGTGGTCCTCAAGGGCAGCCCCATGTAGAGAGCGTTGCAGTAGTCCAGACGAGAGGACACAAGCGCATGAGTGACCGTGCATAGATCATCCCGGCTAAGATAGGGCCGCAACTGACGCACCAGGCGAACCTGTGCGAAGGCCCCCCTAGTCACAGCTCCTATATGGTCTTCCAAGGTGAGCCGTGAATCTAGGAGGACCCCCAAGTTGCGAGCCCTATCTACGGGGGGTAATAGTTCACCCCCCATAGCCAGAGGTGGAATGTCCGAATAAACCCGGGATGAAGGTATGCAAAGCCACTCAGTCTTGTCGGGGTTGAGTTGGAGTCTGTTCCTCCCCATCCAGACCCGAACCGCCTCCAGGCAACGGGACATCACGTTGAGGGCATCACTGGGGTGGTTTGGGGTAGAAAAGAAAAGTTGGGTATCATCAGCATACTGATGATACCCAACTCCAAAGCCACGAATGATCTCACCCAGCGGCTTCATGTAGATGTTGAACAGGAGAGGCGAGAGGACCGACCCCTGAGGAACTCCACAAATGAGAGACCTCGCGGTCGACCTCTGCCCCCCTGCCAACACCGACTGCGAACGTCCCAAGAGATAGGAGGAGAACCACTGTAAAACTGTGCCTCCCACTCCCAATCCCCTGAGACGCCGCAGCAAGATACCATGGTCGATGGTATCGAAAGCCGCCGAGAGGTCTAATAGGACTAGGACAGAGGAATGCCCCCTGTCCCGAGCCCTCCAGAGATCATTCACCAGCGCGACCAATGCCGTCTCCGTGCTGTGCCCGGGCCTGAAACCCGATTGGTACGGGTCTAGATAATCCGCTTCATCCAGGACCAGAGGGAGCTGATGCGCCACCACACTCTCAACAACCTTCGCAAGAAAGCGAAGGTTGGAGACAGGACGAAAGTTGTTCAATACAGCCGGGTCCAGGGCAGGCTTCTTGAGGAGAGGCCTCACCACCGCCTCCTTCAAGATGGCGGGGAAGATACCCTCACTCAAAGAAGCCGATATAACTGCCTGGAACCAGCTGCGTGTCCTCTCCCGGGCTGCATAAACCAGCCAGGAAGGGCACGGGTCCAGTAAACATGTGGTGGTGCTCAGCCTCCCCATGATCCTGTCCACTTCCTCCGGAGTCACAGAATCAAACTCCTCCCAGGTGATATCGACAAGACCACCCGTGTCCTGATCGTCAGACTCTGCCCAGTCAGAGTCCAGACCGGTCCGAATCCGAGCGATTTTGTCCGACAGATGTTGGTTAAACTCCTCGGCACGTCCCTGCAAGGGATCCTCCCTCACCTCCTGATTTAGGAGGGAGCGAGTCACCCTAAACAGGGCAGCCGGGCGATTATCTGCGGACGCAATAAGGGTGGCGAAGTGGTTGGACCTCGCCTCCCTAATTGCAGCGAGATAAGACCTAATATAGGCTCTTAGTCGCAATCGGTCGGGTTCGGATCGGCTGGACCTCCAACCGCTCTCTAGGCCCCGTCTCCGACGCTTCATCTCCCGGAGCTCCGCAGAGAACCATGGAGCTCGACGGGATCTGCACCGGGTCAGGGGCCGCAGGGGTACAACTCGGTCAAGGGCCTCAGTGGCCGTCCTTTCCCAGGCTTCCACTAAGGCCTCGGCCGAGCTGTGAGCAAGGGAGGCAGGTGGGGACCCCAGCGCCGCCTGGAACCTCTGGGGATCCATTAAGCGTCTGGGGCGGTACCATTTGAGTGGTTCCAAACACCCACGGCGGGGGGTGGCAAAACGGAAGACCAGCCGCAGGAGATGATGATCGGTCCATGACAGGGGCATGATAATTGGAGAGCCACCACCAAGATCATCTAACCACCGTCCAGACAAGAAAACAAGGTCAAGGGTGTGGCCTCCCTCATGAGTCGGTCCCGAAATTACTTGCGTCAGGTCCATGGCTGTCATGGAAGCCATGAACTCCCGAGCCAACTCAGATGATCCTCCCAGAGATGGTAGGTTGAAGTCCCCCAAAACTATAAGTTTCGGGAACTCAACCACCAGCCCAGAGAGGGCATCGAGCAGCTCAGGCAGGGCTGCTGCTGCGTGACTAGGCGAAAGGTACACCAGCAGCAAGCCCAACTGCGCACCAGGGCCGCATCTCAAAAAGAGAGACTCACACCCGACTATCTGGGGAACGGTGGCCTCCCGCGGACACAAGGTCTCCCTCATAACAACAGCCACTCCCCCACCCCTACCCTGAGCCCGAGGCCGGTGCAGCAACACTAATGGGAAATCTGGGCATTACATTGAGGAGGCTAGAACAACCAATCTCATTTGACCAGTTACATGGGTCCAAAGCAGGGGGGGGTGCCAGCTACCCTAGCCACTTTACCAGTCCATCTATCCCTGGGGAACCATGAGGAAGACATAACATTTGTAGAGACCCCAGGCATGAAATGCCCAATGATCCTAGGGATGGAATGGTTAAAGAAATGTAACCCCTGGGTAAATTGTAGGACAGCAGAAATCAACTTCCTGAAGGGGGACCCTACGAATTTAAAACCCCAAGGGGATCAAACAAAATTAAGAACAGAAAAAGCATCCATGGGAGAACAAAAGGGGGTACCTGAAATACCAGAGGAATACAGAGATCTTGCTGAAGATTTCAGTGAGGAGAGGGTGGATGAGCTTCCACCACCACCACCGACCCACAGACTGTGCCACAGAATTCAAGTTTGGGGCAAAACTCCCAAAGCCCAGATTATATTCCATGAACCAAAGGAGAAGGAGGAAATGGAAAGATTCATAAAGAAAAACCTAGAAAGGGGGTTCATTGAGCCAGCCAAGCCTAAAGTGGTCACTCCAGTCTTCTTTAGAGAGAAGAAGGATGGCCCTTTACACTTGTGTGTGGACTATCACCTATTGAACACAATCAGTGAAAGCAACCTATACCCCTTATCCCTCATGAAGGACATGTTATCACACCTCTCAAAAGGATTTTTTTTTTACTAAACTAGATCTAAGGGAAGCGTATTGCCACATTAGAATTAAGGAAGGGAATGAATGGAAAACCACATTTAATTGCCCAATGGGGTGCTACCAATTCAAAGTTTTGCCATGTGGATTACAAGGGGGCCCTCCAGTATCTATGCAATTAATCAATGAGGTACTAAGGGATCACCTACTTAAGGGGGTCTTGGTTTATCTAGACAACATCCTTATTTTCACCGAAACAAAAGGGGAACATGTCAACCTAGTCAGAGCATTTTTAAAGAAACTGAGAGCTGCTCACCTATATGCCAAATTATCGAAATGCAAATTCCACCAGGAAAGAATAGACTACCTGGGTTATTGCATATCTTCACAGGGCATTGAAATGGACCCAGAGTAGGTTAGAGCAGTATTAGAATGGGCACCACCTTGCACAAGAAAGCAACTGCAAAGTTTCTTGGGCTTTGCAAACCTTTACTGCCAATTCATCCCCTCATTTGCCCAGAGAGCAATGCCCCTCACAAACTTATTAAAAATGAAGGGAGTATCCTCAGTAAAGCCTAGCCAGCCACTAAAATGGCTAATGGAATGCCAAGCGGCATTTGAGAGATTAAAGAGACTCTTTTCTGCAGAACCTATTCTGAAACACCCAGACATGGATACAGCCTTTATAATGCAGGCAGATGCAAGCGATGTGGCAGTGGGAGCTGTACTATTACAAGAAAACAATGAAGGGATATTGCAACCCTGCGTATATACATCCAAGAAACTCACCAAAATGGAACAGCACAGGCCCATGTGGGAGAAAGAGGCATATGGGATACATTGGTCATTACTTACATGGCATCAGTTCCTTGAAGGGAATAAAATCCCTTTTCAGGTGCGGACAGATATCTGAAAGCATTGAAAACACCCAGGAAACTCAATCCCAAGCAAGCCCGCTGGTCCCAACATTTTCACAAATTCCACTTTATGCTCAAGCATTTGCTGGGGGGGAGAACTTCCTGGCAGATGCGCTATCTCTCATGCCCCAATATAACAGCACACTAACCACCGATTCCAAACCACTTAGGTGGAATCACAACTGGAAGTGCCAGGAACTACCAGAACCCAAGCTAAATTAAATAGCCAAACCAGAATTGAATTGAATTCCGAAAAACTTTGGAAACGGATGAATGATTCCATAAAAATAGACACGTTTGTACAATGAAGGATGGACTACCTTATATTTGAGTACAGAGTACAGAGAAGAGCAACAAAGATGATTGGGGGACTGGAGGCTAAAACATATAGGGAACGATTGCTGGAATTGGGTATGTGTAGTTTAATGAAGAGAAGGGTGAGGGGTGACATGATAGCAGTGTTCCAATATCTCAGGGGCTGCCACAAAGAAGAGGGAGTCAAGCTATTCTCCAAAGCACCTGAAAGCAGGACAAGAAGCAATGGATGGAAACTAATCAAGGAGAGAAGCAACCTCCAACACTGGAAGTTTTTAAGTAGAGATTGGCCAGCCATTTGTCTGAAATGTTATAGAGTTTCCTGCCTGAGCAGGGGGTTGGACTAGATGACCTCTAAGGTCCCTTCCAAAATGCCCAATTGAATGCAGAATTCCAGAGAATAGCTAGAAGAGATAAGAATGCCTTCTTAAATGAACAGTGCAAAGAAATATTTTTATTTATTTTTATTTTTATTCCATTTATATCCTGCCCTTCTCCGAAGACTCAGGGCGGCTTACAAGCTTAGCAGTAGCCTTCATTCTATGTATATGCCTGCTTATTAGGGCTTTCACACACACCCCAAGCAGCATTATTACAAAGTCAGCTTAATTGCCCCCAACAATCTGGGTCCTCATTTTACCTACTTCAGAAGGACGGAAGGCTGAGTCAACCTTGAGCCTGGTGGGATGCGAACCTGCACTAATTGCAGGCAGCTGGTGTTACTTAAGGAGGCATTAGCCCACTGCTCCACCAAGGCTCTAGAAGAAAACAATAGAATAGGGAGGACCAGAGATCTTTTCAAGAAAATTGGAGAGGTGAAGGGAACGTTTAATGCAAAAATGGGCATGATAAAGGACCAAACTGGCAGGGACCTAACAGAGGCAGAAGTTATAAAGAAGAGATGGCAAAATTACACAGAAGAGCTATACAAGAATGAGCTTAACATCCCTGATAATCACAATGAGGTGGTCACTGACCTTGAGCCAGACATCCTAGAATGTGAAGTGAAGTGGGCCTTAGAAAAGTTGAGCAACAACAAAGCTAGTGGAGGTGACAGTATTCCAGCTGAGCTATTCAAAATCTTAAAAGATGATGCAGTAAAAGTGCTACACTCAATTTGCCAGCAAATTGGGAAAACTCAACAGTGGCCACAGGATTGGAAAAGATCAGTTTACATTCCAATTCCAAAGAAAGGCAGTGCCAAAGAATGTTCAAACTATCACACCATTGCACTCATTTCTCATGCTAGTAAAGTTATGCTTAAAATCCTACAGGCTAGAATCCAGCAGTATGTGGATCGAGAACTACCAGAAGTACAGGCAGGATTTCGAAGAGGCAGAGGAACTAGAGATCAAATTGCCAACATACGCTGGATCATGGAAAAAGCTAGGGAGTTCCAGAAAAACATCTACTTCTGCTTCATTGACTATGCTAAAGCCTTTGATTGTGTGGATCATAACAAAATGTGGCAAGTTCTTAAAGAGATGGGCATACCAGACCATCTTATTTGTCTCTTGAGAAACCTATATGTGGGCCAAGAAGCAACAGTGAGAACTGGACACGGAACCACTGATTGGTTCAAAATTGGGAAAGGAATCCAGCAAGGCTGTATACTGTCGCCCTGCCTATTTAACTTATATGCAGAGCACATCATGAGAAAGGCAGGGCTAGATGAATCAAAAGTTGGAATTAAGATTGCTGGAAGAAACATCAACAACCTAAGATATGCAGATGATATCACTCTAATGGCAGAAAGTGAAGAAGAACTAAAGAGCCTCTTGTTGCGGGTGAAGGAGAGTGCAAAATTTGAGTTGAAACTTAACATTAAGAAAACCAAGATCATGGCATGTGGCCCTCTCAATTCCTGGCAAATAGATGGGGAAGAAATGGAGGTAGTGACAGATTTTATTTTCTTGGGCTCCAAGATCACTGCAGATGGGGACTGTAGCCAAGAAATTAAAAGACGCTTGCTCCTGGGGAGGAAAGCCATGGCAAATCTAGACAGCACACTAAAAAGCAGGCATATATCCCTGTCAACAAAAGTGCGTATAGTCAAGGCTATGGTCTTCCCAGTTGCAATGTATGGCAGTGAAAGTTGGACCATAAAAAAGGCTGAGTGCCAAAGAATTGAGGCCTTTGAACTCTGGTGCTGGAGAAGACTCCTGCGAGTCCCTTGGACTGCAAGGCGATCAAACCGGTCAGTCCTAGAGGAGATCAACCCTGACTTCTCTTTAGAAGGCCATATCCTGAAGCTAAAACTCAAATACTTTGGCCACCTAATGAGAAGGAAAGACTCACTGGAGAAGAGCCTAATGCTGGGAAAGATTGAGGGCAATAGAAGAAGGGGACGACAGAGAATGAGGTGTCTGGATGGAGTCACCGAAGCAGTAGGCATGTGCTTAAATGGACTCCAGAAGATGGTAGAGGACAGGAACGTTATCCATGGGGTCGCGATGGGTCGGACACGACTTTGCAGCTAACAACAACAAAAACCCAGTAACAGTAGAATTAGTATTACCCATACACCCAATTTTTCACTGCAATTTGCTGAAAAGAGAACAACAGTCACCATTACGGCCAAAACTTCCCACCACCACCACCTCCAATCATGTTGGAAGGAGAACAACACTTCAATATAAAAGAAATCCTAGACTCTAGAACAGGGTAGGCAACCTCGGCTTTTTTATGACTCATGGACTTCAACTCCCAGAATTCCTGAGTCAGCTGACTCAGGAATACTGGGAGTTGAAGTCCACGAGTCATAAAAGAGCCGAAGTTGCCTACCCCTGCTCTAGAAGATACCATGGAACAACTCAATACCTAGTAGCATGGAAACTCCTCCCCTCTTCAGAAAACAAGTGGGTCCATAAACGTCATGTAAAAGCCCTGAAGCTATTAATGAAGTTTCATTCTGATTATCCTAACAAGCCAGACTAACTTTTATACCTGATTTATTTTCTTTACAGGCAGATCTCTCTTATTTTTAAGGGCAGCAGGATGTCAGAATCCAGTTATATTTCATTTTTATCTATCTTCTCTGATTTAAAAAACAATCCTTACTATCTCCTGGATTCTGCCACACTAAAAAAAAGGGGAGGGGGTATGCATGGGATTTTTACTACTTTCACTTCCTGTATACAATACAAAGTAACCTTTTGTTGATTCACTTTGGGGCTGCTAACAATAACAATGTAGCTATCTGTTTTTCATCCTATGCCCCTCTGAAGCTCTTCTCTTTACCGACAGTGAGGGAAAAGGGGAGGGGGAAAGATGCAACAGTTGGAATCTGGGCAATAAGTGGATTAAATGATCGTGCCAATGGAGCCAAACTGATGTTTTCTTTCCTGAAGTAACACCTAGAAATTTGATGGTTTAAATCACCCGGAAGAACTGTGGGTGGGGGGCTGCTTGGGAACACTTTAAAACATTGAATGGTGCAGGGGGGGAATTCCCCAGATCCTGTCTAGCATGCCTTCAGTCTATTTCTCTTAATAAAAATTCCTTTTGGAAGAAACCACTTCCAAGATTTCTGTTTTCTTAAGATGTAGATTGAAGTGGGTCTTTACACTTTCTTTCATTTGAGTTATTAAATGGGATCTCAAAAGCATTACAAAATAAAAACTATTATGAACATAGTTATTATTTATATAGCCCTTTCATTCAAAGGGTGACCGTGTACACGTTTCCCAAACTTTCTTATCATAGGTAGAAAATATCACTTTAAATATTTATTCTACATTGAAGGGGCTAAGAGAGAAGATGGTTTCTCTGGCAGAAAATGCATGTTCAGATCCAGATTGCTATTAGAGTTTGGGAGGAAAAAAGAAAGTTAAAATCTGACCTAACCAGAAGTTGGGAAGTTGCTACTGCAGAAATCATGTATACAAGACTCTTCAGAGGGGGGAGGTAGCAAAATGAACAAGTTGTAGGATAGGAAACAAAGATATTGCTACAGTCATCAAGAAGGCAGAAAGTTAATAATTAAGAAACTCCAAATCTAGCTAGAGGTCAGAAGAAAAGAAAAGAAAAAAGCTCAAGAAACCTCCATTATTGGATAGACTTTTTTCCACGGAGTGAAATCCAGACATAAGGTAAATTGAGACAGAAACTTAATGAGTGAGAGTCAAAAAGAAGTGACTTATATGATTATTCAGCAAGAAGGAGAGAAGCACAGGGGAGTATGTATAACTAGGATCACCTTAGCAAGGCACTCTTGGCAAGGAAGATGCAAGGAAAAGAGGACACTCAAGAAAAGAGAAGGCTAAGCACAAGAAAGAAATAGTGGAAAGAAATTTTTTTAAAGGAATGTATTAAGAGTAAAGAATGAGATGGGAAAAAAGAAAATAGAACCTTTTCTTCTCAAGCAAGTTTACCTGGGGGGAGAGGAGAAATGTCTAGGGGATCAGTCAGCCATTTGTATTATTGGATTGGAATTTTCATCTATTTATTGAGTCTTTGCTAAGGACCTGGGTTAGGAAGAAGTTAGGGTTTGATGGTGTTAAAGGTACAGTCACAGAATGCAAGCTGTTTCTAGTAAAGCTGCTTTTTGCAATTGATTGGTGGTGATTTTGTCAATTTCAAGAAAATCAAAATCAATGTTCATGTGATGTTCCAGATATGTTGGGATAGCACCCAAAGCACTTATTGCAGTTGATAATTTCTTTGTTTTCTTTTGCCAGAGTCATTTTACTATTATTTCAACTTTGCTTCACTTCACTTCACTTCTGTTTTCTCTTCTCTTCTCCACATAATGCCACATCCACCATGAAGATTTTTTTTCTTTTTTATCAACAATTATTAAGTCTAGGGTGTTATGTGGCAGATGATATCTGTTTGAATTCTAAAGTCCCAATGCATGTTAGCTTCTTTATTTTCCATTATTTTGTTTTGCTTTTTGTAGGCCAGTTTGGTCTCTCCAGTAAGCCTTCAGTGTATCTTCTTCACTGTCCTTCGGATATACTTCCAGTGTGCTTTTTTTTTTCTTCTCCAACTGTCTGGTGTGTAGGCTTGTTTTCTGAGTCCATCTTGAAGTATACATTCTGCAAGTTCATGTTCAAGATTCATGTGAGTCTCCTTTCATACTACACTGGTGTACTTGCAACATTCCACACTCCTATTTTCCTTGATAAGTACAGTGTGTAAATATTGCTGCAGTGATGAAGGACATGATTCATTGTCATTATTTTTCTGGTCTTCCTATCTAGAGCTTTTAGTTCTGCTCGAGTCCAGTGCACTATTCCAGCTGTGTATTTAATGACTGGAATTGCCTAGGTATTAATTGCCTTGATAGTATTTCTTCCATTGAGTTTGAACTTCAAGATCTTGAGTTTGAACTTCAAGATCTTCTTCACTCTCATGGTGTATCCACTTCTAATCTTTTTTACTTCAGTGTATTTAATGTTATCAGCTTGAAGGATATCCAGGTAGTTTTAGTGATCATCTTTATCCATACTCTTCATGTCATTGTCCTTTGAGTCAATCCTGACTAATTTTTTTTAAAAAATATGGAATCTGAACCCTCAATGTTACCAAGAACAGGAGAGCATCCCGTAATGTCTGTGTTTTGATGCAGATACAATAGATATATTTATGGATCCCAAGTCAGGGCTTTTTTTTCTCATAGAACACTCAGAACGGCGTTCCGGCACCTTTTTTTGCAAAAAAAAAAAAAAAAGCTCCCTCTATTGGCTTTAGGAGTAGGCAATCTTGGCTCAATTTTATTATTTTATTTTATTTTTTATTAGTTTTCCAATATTACAATAGTATCTTTAAAAAGCAACGTGGTGTCTTGGTTACAATAGTTCCATTTCAGACAAATTCATATTATTACAAATCTCCAAATTGTTGTAACCAATACTTCCTCTCTCTCTTTTCCTTTAATACATACTATTTCTTATCTAAATTAACATACTTCTCATTGCTATCCATCAGTCATTTAATAGTTTTCTTATATTTATCAATACTTTAGAATATTTTATATTTTAACATTCCATCTTTAAAACATCAAACACCTTAAATATTTTTCTAGCTTTAATTTTACATTGATACTAAAATTAAACATTTAAAATTTCTCATTTTCATATTGCTAAATAACCTCCTTTCCCTTTACACAATTTTCTCCAATACCTAGTATTATTTATCTCATTTCCATATCAATATTAGTAGTACAATATTAGAATAGTAGTCATTAGAATAACAATTGCAAAGAGGAGAAAGAGGAGGAGGACAATATAATATTCTTGTTTCTCATTTATAGTTTCCACATATTAAAAATTAACCAAAATTTCTTCTGTTTCAACATTTAAGATATCCTCTCATGTCACTACATCCAAGTATATTAGTTACATTCTATCATTCTTAACATATATACATCTTAATCCATATCATTTAAGGAACTCAATATTTCAATGTTAGTATTCATACATCTGTGTTTTATTTTTATTTTTTTTAATTAGTCAGTATTTTTATGTACTCATCAAAACAATCTCTCATAATCCAAGTACAATCCTGTCTATTTTGGTATTATCTATTTCAGGCCTCTTAAGAATGCCCATATTTCTTCAATCTTCTTCTTGCTTTCTTCCTTTGCCATGTCATTTTTCGCTTATTTGCCTCAGGGTCATCAAAACATTCTTGTGTTGTTATATCATATTGAAGTGGCCAGTCTCCACTTTTGAAGGATTGAGGAGTCTGTTAACAGCACCAAATCTTCTCCTTACTTTCGCCTCTTGATATAATTGTCCTCATCTGAATAGACTTTTTTCCACCTGTTTTCCATTATAATCTTCAAAAGTCTGTATTTGTTGAATATTTAATTCTTCTGCCAATGTATTTGATTGTTCAATTTCTTCTATTAAGTTCTGTCCCAATAAAATATTAGTGGTAGTCACAGTATGAGTTTGTTTCTTCGAGATGCTTTCTAGTTCTTTTCCAAAAGCTCTTATTTCATCACCAGCTGAAGAAAGGAACTGCTATGTTTGGTAAGATATTTCCCACATAGCATAGATTTGTTTTTGAAACTCTTCCATAGTGAAGTGTTCTAGTGTTCAAGGTTAATCTTATCTTGTCTTTCTTAAATATTTTCTTGATTTTTTTAAAGAGAAAGTCAGATTGCAATTTCAGGTTTAGCCACTGGGTGTCCCCCAAGTACTTTGAAAATTCTTTTCTTTTAGTCCGTTTCTCTTTTCAATATTTTTTTTAAAAAAAAAAACCTCTGGGCTTGTTTTTTTTAGTTTTGCCAGCTTCACTCATTTCTACTTGTACATCTCTTTCTGCTCTGCACCTGTGTATTATCTTATCATGTAACCATAGTGACTCCAGCTATGTCCAGCCATGTTTTGGTTTTAAACTGTTCTGTGGAGTAGTGTGATAAATCACACCCCTTATTTCATGTTATATGGACATAAGCCTGACCTCTCACGTCTCCATATTTTTGGTTCCTACGCTATGGTCAATATTCCTTTAGCCCAAAGAAAGAAAGGGGGTCCTGCAGCAAAAAGGATGAGATTTATGGGCATTGATGATAATTCAAAATGGAGCAAATACATGGACTCTCATCATGTTGTAGTAATTTCACAATCTGCTATTTTTGAGGAAGATGCTGACTGGTCCAGGATTCATGCTAATGATCCTTGAGTTTATTTTCATAGAGATGATGCTGCTGATGCCACGCAGCCTGATGGTCGAGATGCACAGGCGAATGTTCCTTCCACGGGTTCTTCTCAACCCATTGTTCCGTCTTCGCAAGCCACCAATGCTGCCGCTGGCGACGACGATGAAGACGAGGACGAAGCAGAAGAAGAATGGAGGGTTGTTCCGAGACGTTCCAAGAGGACAACAAAGGGAGTTCCTCCAAAGCGATATTCGTGGCAAGTAACAAAAGCACCTTTACCTTTGATTTGTAATGTTACACTTCCTCCTGACACGTTCACACAAATCAAACATCTTCCTGAATCAGAGCAAGATAAATGGTTAGGGGCAATGCAGGCTGAAATGGACAGTCTAAAGAAACTTCATGTGTTTACGCCTGCAAGTTCTCCAGCAAACAAGAAAGTCATTGGCACTCGATGGGTCTACAGAATTAAAAAGAAGCCAAATAGTGAGACGTTGTACAAGGCCAGACTTGTAGCCCAGGGTTTCGCTCAATGTTATCCTGAGGACTATACAAATACTTATTCACCCACAGTGCGGACTGAGAGTGTGAAAATCGCCTTAGCCACTGCAACTATCCTTGGCCTAGAAGTTTTCCAGTTTGATGTTGAAACAGCTTATTTACACGCTGATCTTGATGAAGAAATTTATGTCAAAGGTCCTCCAGGTTTCCGACAGCAAGAAGGGGATACTTGGTTTCTACACAAAAGTCTTTATGGTCTGAAACAGTCTGGTTTAATGTGGTACTTATGTCTTTCTGACAAACTAAATTCAATGGGCTTTATTAAGTCCGAAACAGATGAATGCGTGCTTACAAAAAGATCTGATAATAGGTATGAGATAATTCTTGTTTATGTTGATGATATTGTTTATATTAGTCCAAATAAGCAGATGAGTGAATGTTTTGCTAACGCTTTACAACAGTTTTTCACATTGAGGTCTTTAGGACATATTAATACTTATTTAGGTGTTCAAGTTACCAAAACTCAGAAGGGGTTCAGTCTTACATAGGAAGATAAGATTGAACAACTATTGCATCACTGCAACATGAAGGATGCTAAACCTGTGAGAATACCCATGCAAACCGACTTTCACAACTTGACACATGAACCGAGTCCTGAGTTCGAGGATCAAACACTTTATCGCTCAGTCATTGGGTCACTGCTATATATTAGTAGTTGGACTAGACCTGACATTGCACTTAGTGTTAATCTCCTATCACGACACATAGGCAAGGCAAAACAGTTTCATTGGATATGTGTTAAGAAATTATTGAGATATCTAAAATACACCAAAGACATGAAGTTATTGTTAGAACCCACACATACTGACTATGCAGAGTTATGTTATTGTGCAGATTCAGATTGGGCAAGTGATAGGAAAACACGTAAAAGCACTTCAGGTTATATGATGTTTTTGAATGGATGTCCTGTTTACTGGCATGTGCGTAAACAGACTTTTTTGTTTCTTGTTCTTCTACAGAAGCTGAGTATGCTTGTGTTTCAGATGCATGTAATTCTCTAACATGGTTTGATGCCTTAATCACAGATATCTGGACACCTCCGATTCAACCAATCACTGTGATGGAGGACAATGAATCTGTGGTCTATATATCTGAGAATCGCTTTACAGGTTCCAGGTCTAGACACATTGACATCAGTTACCAAAACATAAGACAAGCAGTTAAACAAGGTTTTGTCAAATTGCAGTATATGCCTACACATGACCAAATTGCTGATATCCTGAACAAACCACTTCCTACAGCCCAACACGAGTATCTGCGCAAGAAGATGTGCCTTATCTGATTTTCTGCTTCGCTGACAAAAGAAGGGGATGTCACTGCGTGTTTTTTTTAGTTTTGCCAGCTTCGCTCATTTCTACTTGTACATCTCTTTCTGCTCTGCACCTGTGTATTATATTATCATGTAACCATAGTGACTCCAGCTATGTCCAGCCATGTTTTGGTTTTAAACTGTTCTGTGCCTAGAAAAAGTTCTCACAGTTACTTTTATTTTGTTCTTCTGCCTGATGAGAGAATGTAGTCAGTCTAGGTCTTTTGTTTTTTCTCATTAAACAAATTTTACTATGTTTTGGATTTCTTTTCTTTGATATTGACCATGCAAATGAACCACGGTCCATCCACCTCTGGTCGGACTGTTAATTGTTCCGCGACACTATGGCCAGTCTTTTGTCTGCCGGTATAAAGGAAATGCAGGCACCAATGGGGGAGGGGTGTGTGGCTCCCCCGCATTTCTGCAAAAGCCCCTTCTGTCTGGTCACCCCTCCAAGGCAGCTCTTTGGCCCTTTTAGGACCCCCCCCCAGCGATGCGAAACTGGAAGTGGAAGATGTCGGCTGACTTGGCAAACTGGAAGCCAATCTTGGCTCTTTTTTTATGACTCGTGGACTTCACCTCCCAGAAATCTTGAGCCAGCCACGCTGAGGGGAAAGAGAGAGGTTTCCAAGCTGAGCCATGCTGGCTCAGGAATTCTGGGAGTTAAAGTCCTTGAGTCATAAAAGAGCCAAGGTTACCTACCCTGCACTAGAGGAGGACATTAAAATTATTTACAAGGTTACTTCTTTAGGAACTAAACTTTTAGAATCTAAAACAGCTAATTCAAAAAAGCCAACAGGAAAGAATCTCATATTTTTCATCTGCTTCTGTCTTTTGGAAGGTAAAATTAGATAACAAAATAATCTATTTCCTATGTTAACATCTCTGCAATGAAATCAATAAAGGTAACAGGAAAGAAATGAGAAACATTTTTCTCAATGTACTATGTCTAATTTAGCTGATGCTAGAAAAAAATGGAGTCACTGAAGCAGTAGGCGTGAGCTTAAATGGACTCCAGAAGATGGTAGAGGACAGGAAGGCCTGGAGGAACATTGTCCATAGGGTCGCGATGGGTCGGACACAACTTCGCAGCTAACAACAACAACAAAGAAAAAATAATATCTTTTGTACACTCTTGAAAACTATTTTGAATCTATAACCATCTATTACAACTAAACCACTTTAAATTAAACAATTCTTAAGAATGAAATATTCTTAATTTGGACTTTACTTTTACTGTTTGGATTGTTGTGTGGTTTGAAAAATAGATTATTTAGAATCTAGTTATGTTGCACTTCAGTCTTTAAATGATTAACCTAGTATATACATAGCAATATATGATGTTTTCCATGGTGAGCTTAACATAAATAACAACATTTATTAAAAAAGCTAAAATAATTTCTGGTATTATCTGTACATTAAAATTTTGTTTAGTCCCAATCTTTCACTTTTCACATTCTGGACAAGCAGTGGTCATGTATTCTAGAAAAAGACATTACATATGTGCATAAGAGTAGTCAGTAGCATATGCGTTTTTAAAAATATCCAACATGCAAAGAAACAAAAATAAGTCCAAAATATCTGTATTACATCCAGAAATGCCAACTTTGCAACCAATATTTCTCTTCCATAACTATGGCACCCTAAGGATACCTGCATAAATGCAAATGCTTCTCTGGGATCAGTAACGCAGCAGGGATTGCTTTTTCCTTCCAGTAGCAGATTGCTGGGAAATACCAAACATGGCCTTGAGAATTCCAATGTTTGTTACAAATTTTTCTGGATGTGGTTGGAAAGAGGCTGTTTGGCACTGGAGACCACTGCCACAAGGAACACAGCTCTGGGTCAGGGTTCGGACCAGCTCTGTGTGGGGGCTCAGCACGGGCTGTGGCGTGGCAACTGTGGGGAGGGGAATCCCCGTGGCATGTGACTCTGAGCCGCAGGGGCGTGGGTGCAAAGGACGGGCGGTGACACCATAGCAAGACACCGTTATCGCTCCCAGTGACAGCACCTCTGACTTCCGGCACCTTTTTTTTCAGAAAAAAAGCACTGTCCCAAGTTAATCATATTGTGTGTGTGTGATATGTAGAAGTAGGGTTGAAATAAATTTAGTGAGCCTGAGATTTTGGTCTTCTCAGTTCAATAATGTTGAAATCGTAGCTGTATTGGAAAAGTGTGTGCATGTTTGTGTACAGACTTCTCTGACAAGCAGTGGTGGGATTCAGCCAGTTCACACCATTTTGGCAGAACCGGTAGCTAATTTTTTGTTGCCCAGGCCCAGAATAGACTTCTGGAAACAGCAACCGCACAAAGAACCAGTTGTTCACATATTTGAATCCCACCACTGCTGACGAGTATAGGATTTGTACTAGGATGAATATGTGGAATGGAAAAATTCAGCATCTTTAAAGCTTCTGGTGATGTATTCTGAATAATAGGATTCAGTTATGCAATGGTTGGGTAATTAGGCTATAATAGTCAAGATAACTCTCCTCAGGACATCTTAAATGTATCATTTATATAACAATGACTATTTTTGCTTTCATAAAAAATGGTGAAGGTTATGACATTTTTTTTAAATAGGATAATTTTGGACAAAAATAATAAGATTAAAGTATGTTTTCAGAGGTTTTTTTAAAAGAACTATCCTGTAAAATATACTTTTCTAATAATTCAATTCTTAAAAGTTTGCAAAGGTTTGTTGTTGTTGTTGTTGTTTGTAATATTGCAAAGTAAAAATCAGTGAAGTTATATACTCCAGAAGAAGTAAATTGAGTCCATATATCATATAAATAGAAACTTCTGGGTTGAATATACTAAGGGCAAAACTATTGATTGATTAAGCTGTTACACTATTGTTTTTTAGTAGGGCAAGTCCAGTTTTGTCTAATGGCTAAGGCACCAGGCTAGAAACCAGGAGACAATCTGGGTGACTCACTTTTTCTCCAAACTATGACATCAGGTTTGAAATATAAACTGGTCAGTCAATTCCTGTTACAAACAATAGATCAAGACTCAGTTGATCTGAAAAACAAAAATAGACCCAGCATTTACAGGAAAAATGTTAGGAAGAAAAAAAGAAACCTTTGTTTTTAATGAATAAGATTGTTGATCTAAAGTTGCTCAGGAATTAATATTTTCCAGTCCTTCTTAAATACATTTAATTATATTCAACTTGGATCATTTTCTTTCCCCTGCTGGATGGAACAGAGGTAGAAAAATTGAAAATAGCTATTTGTCATAAATAAGCTTTCACCATGTTTCACATGGGCAGAGATTACATTAAAAAGATGTGCCCCAGGTGACCATTGGTCCAGATTTTTTTTAAGACCAATGAATTCCATTAACACAGAGCAGCATTCCTGTTAAAGCTTTGATCAATCTTTAGAATGGGAAATGGGTAATGGTCTATGAAGACATAAAACCTCCCTGTGGATATATTAGCCTACTATTGGTTTAAAGGACTAGTAGCAATGAAAAGACAGAAGTTGTTACATGTTTTGTGCCAGCCCATGGCAGTTCCCCAAATAGGTCATCAGATGGAGCAAAGAGGCTTCTTTGCTCCCCTGCAGCAGCCCCATTGGTGAGAGAGTTTTATGGCTAGGGAGGGGCCGAGACCCCCCATAAATACCTCTGCCCAGGGGCTGCTTCTTTGTTCTAGCTCTGCTTCTCTTTCTATCTATCTTCTCTCTTGCACGCATGGATGCTTCCATGCCATATAGCTCTTTTTATATAACCTGTCGATGAATAAAGCTTCATAATGACTGCATCTCTGTATTCTGCCCATTTCACTTGGAAGCACCTTAACGTTCCATCGATCTCTTGTGAAAGCTGCTTCACAAGTTGGTAGCAGAGAGGATGGTTAAAGGGAACGCTTCCAAAGCCTGCAGCTAATGCCTAGATTTGAAACTGAAATGGATGGCCGGAAATCACAGATTGTGACCAGGAGTCTTCAATCAAGATCAACAGCTCTAGCCCCTGAAGCAAGCCCCGCTCCAGGTGAGAGCACAGATGGCTTCCTTCTGCACGCCACAGAGGGAAGCTTGGAAGTTTTACAGTCCACCCAAGACTGTCAAGATGCAGCAGAAGCGCTCCGGGCCCAACGCAAGCAACGCGTGGATCAAATGTCTACACCGGAATGCAAGGAACTGCTACTAAAACTCCTTGAAGTACAGGAGACCCCACAAGCCTCTCCACGAAGGACATCAGTGCAGAAGGACTATGGATGCCGGGTAAGCCCCCCCTCAGTCACCACGAGGCTCCTCAATATGGCGCCTGCCACCCTGAGTAACCCCGGGACCCCAGGGCTTTCGGCGTGAAATCCCCTGCCTAACTGTGACCTACAGCTTCCTGGGGCAACAGGAAACAAGATGGCTCCGCCCAGGGAGACCGCATGGCCCGGCACAGGAAGCAAGATGGCAGCCCCCTGTGCGCCCACATTTTCTAACAAAGAAAGGCCTCAATTAAGTCTGGAGGCCCAGCAACCCCTGGCATCCAGCCATAGCAACATGCAAACTCCTGGGCTCTCTCCAGCAGAAACCCTCGTGACCTATGATGGCTATAAGACTGCTCATTACCCCCCAAGGCCCCCGACCCTCTCTCTGGGGCCCCCAGCCTTCCTTTCGCCCCCGCCCAGGCGCTCACCTTACTTGGCCTTTGGGGGGGGTTGGCCCCCTCCTCCAGCATCGGCTTTAGCCATCCCCAAGGTCTTCAGGAACAGCGATGGGCTTCTCAAGGCAATCCAGGGCCGGGGAGGCTCCAGGAAGTTTTTCCAGAGCATTTTAAAAACCAAGTGCCGGCCGGCAATCTTGGGCTCCGCCCACCCCCTGATCACATGTTTTCCGGACATGCCCAGTACGGGCTTTTTAACCCAGAAGGGGGGCCATCTGAAAATCAAACCACTAGAGGGGTACCTTTACCATTTTTTTCAATGCCAACCTCCCAGATGCTCCAGGAATGGGATAATACGTTTCTGCTTGCCTCCCCGTTGCCTCCCAACTTTGAAAAATTGAAAATTGGGGGTGAGAACTATCACAGTTGGAATAGAAATTTGCAGGTATGTCTATTAAAGGATGGGATTCTTGAAATGGCCCTGAACCCACCACCTTTCCCTTGGAGCTCACGAGAAGAGTGGCTTCATAGACAGACTTTTTCCACTCTGATGGCGTCCATCGATGATAATATGTTCCCTAGCATTCCAGATGGACTCACAGCTTGGGCAGCCTGGCGCCTATTATACAATTTATTCAACAGCAAGAGCATGGTTTCTCTCACCAGACTCACAACTGAGTTTTACAACACAAGACTCAGGTTTGGGGCCAGCATGGCAGAACATCTTGGAAAATTAAAATCCCTCAGGGCGCAACTAATGTCCAAAAATTACCGAATACCTGAAGAGAACTTGGTCGCAGTTATTGTGGCTTCCCTGGACAAAAGTTGGAACAATTTTATTATTTCCCTGGAAGGGGGCAGGAATGAACCCATGCCTCTGTCCTATCTCGAGGGCAGACTCATTGACGAAGATAGCAGACGTAGACATACAGGAGAATACAACAGAGCCACCAGCCAGCCAGCCAGCACACGACACCGCAACTCAGAGCGGGTTAATGCTCTACTCAAGTGTTTCACCTGTGGCTCTGAGGGGCACCTCAAGAAGGACTGCCCCCATTTTCAACAAGGCCCCAAGCGTGGTCCCAATCAAGGTAGGGGCAAGGGACAAGGAAGGGGCCGTGGCGGGGCCAAAAGTACTAACAATCTTGTGTCTACCTGTGCCCCCACCACAGGAGCTGATAGCTCCACTGACTTATGGTTACTGGACTCTGGAGCTTCTTCTCACATTACCAATATGAGTCAAGGTTTTAAAAGGTTAAAGAAAATTAACTCATCTGTCAAGGTGGCCAACGGTGATAAAGCTTTAGTTATTGGGGAGGGCACGGTTTCTCTACCCGGGCTTGGAAAAGTTGAAGGTGTCTTACACGCGCCCTCTATTGCCAACAACCTGTTGAGCATTATCAAGTTATGCGACGATGACGGGGTGGAAGTTTTATTTCGCAAAGGGGGAGGTCATGTCACCCGGGACCAGAGGGTCATTGGAAATATAGCCATCATAGATGATTTGCCATATTTCTCCCCCCTAGAAGGGGCCTCACAGACAACCCCAAGGCTGCTTAACGACCGCAAAGGTGAAGCGGTTGCATCCAAGCCCCCACAGCAAGGCAGTGTGGATAAGAAATCCCAACCTCAGCTGTCACCTGAAGCACCGCTCAAGGCAACCAAAGCCAAGAGGGTGTCAGTCGGGAAGCCACTCCACGATAAGTGTGCCCATATTTTGCACCGAAGATTAGGTCATGCAAGCTTCCCTGTGGTTAAAAAGACGGGAGAGTTTGCTGAGGGAGTCCAGCTCAAAGATTGTGAGGTATTCCTGGACTGTGCAATCTGTAAGAAGTCAAAGAGGAAAGCTGCGCCTATTCCAAAAACATCACTGCGTAAGACCCAATTCCCATATCAACTAGTTCATGTTGATTTGGTCGGGCCTTTCACACCATCCCTAGGGAAAAGTCAGTATTTTCTCACTGCAGTTGATGATTTTTCACGGTACGGCCACGTGTATATCCTCACAGAAAAATCTGAAGCCTTTGACGCCATAAAATCACTCTACAACTTTGTAGAGACCCAGTATAAAACCAAGATCGCACAGCTGCAGAGCGACCGCGGAGCTGAGTTCATGTCCCGAAAATTCCAGGACTGGGTAAAGCGTAAGGGCATCCGCCATTTTCTTACCGCGCCTTTCACCCCCGCTCAGAATGGTGTGGCAGAGAAAAGAAATGGAGTCCTACAAACTATGATGCGTAGTCTGATTGCAGACGCAGGGGTCGCAGAATCATACTGGGCAGAAGCGGTAAAATACGCCAATTATACCTTAAACCGCACTTGGAGCAGTGTTGTGAACCAGACCCCATATTTCCTAGTTCATGGTAGGAAACCAAATCTGGGACATTTACGTGTTTTTGGGTCCTATGCATGGGTTCACATCCCCAAGCAGCTGCGGAAGAAGGGGAGATCTGTCTCCCAGAGACTGAGGTTCTTGGGCTACGCTCCTGGCTCCAAGGCCTACCGTTTCCTGGGAGAAGGGGGCAGGATTGTGACTTCCCAATCTGCCTCCTTCGAAGAGGACTCCAATTGGGCCCAGATACACTCCAATGATCTGAGCCCATATATCAACCGTCCCAACAAGGGCACACCGACTACAACATCACCTGAGACGTCCACATACCCTGCCACCGACGAAAGTGTGGAACAAGACGAAGATGTCATCCCACCTGGTTCAGATGGGGAGGATGAGCCATCCAGTTCCCCAGCAATGCCTCAGAAACCCGCGGAAGAAAAAGGCGGTGAGTGGCAGAAGGTAAGGAGGTCAAAGCGGTCCAACAAAGGCATCCCGCCAAAGAGAATTGACATTGGGCACATCGCGTCTGTTAACAGCGTTGTAGTCACCCCAAAATCCTTCTCTGACATCCAGGAGCTGCCCATCGAAGAACAGGAGAAATGGCAGCTCGCGATGGAGAAGGAAATGCAGAGCTTAAAACAACTCAAGGTCTTCACCCCCCAGCAACCTCCAAAGGAGAGGAAAGTCATTGGCACAAGGTGGGTTTACAAGGCAAAACCACTTGCCAATGGCCTCTACCTGTATAAGGCCCGTTTGGTAGCTCAGGGATTCGCCCAACGCTATATGGAAGACTATGGCGAGACATACTCTCCAACTGTCCGGGCAGAGAGCGTCAAGACCGCCCTCGTGACTGCAGCTGCTCTGGGGGAGGAAGTCTTCCAATTCGACATCCAGACGGCTTACCTCCACGCCAAATTGGACCGGCAGATCTACGTGAAGGCCCCTCCTGGCTACCAGCAAGAAGGGGAAAATACATGGTTACTTCACAAAGGGTTATATGGTCTCAAGCAGTCAGGGAAACTATGGTATGACTGCCTTAGAAAAAGTTTAGAACGAGTTGGTTTCACTGCATCCCATGCAGATGAATGTGTTTTCACACGCAACTCAAAGGGTACCACAGAAAGGGTGTTAGTTTATGTGGATGACCTACTATATGTAGGACCCGACAAGGAAGGGTGTGATGAATTTGCCAAGGCCCTGGAAGAAAAGTTCACTTTGAAATCTTTGGGGCGGGTTGATAAGTACTTGGGTGTGCATATTTTGGCCACTAAGGGGGGGTTCACTCTGTCTCAAAAAGAAAAGATAGAGGAGTTATTGGCCAAATGCAAAATGGCAGAATCTAATCCCACGCATATCCCAATGCAAATCGACTTTTACAACCATACTCACAAGGACGGTCCTGAGTTCACAGATAATACGCTTTACAGATCTGTGATTGGCTCCTTGCTATATATCAGCAATTGGAGCAGACCTGACATAGCTTTAGCTGTAAATCTATTGTCCAGGCATGTGGAACACCCAAAGGAATTCCACTGGACTGCTGTTAAGAGGGTACTTAGGTACCTCAGGGGCACGACCGATGCCCTCCTTGTGCTGGAACCAGAGAAGGGGGAGACGGCCCAGCTCTCTGCTTACTCAGACGCAGACTGGGCTGGCGACACCAAAAGTAGGCGGAGCACTTCTGGTATCCTCATATTGCTAAATGGCTGCCCAATACATTGGCATGTTAGGCAGCAAAAATTTGTTTCTTGCTCCACGGCCGAGGCTGAATATGCCAGCCTGTCAGACACGGCCAATGATTTGACTTGGTTCAATGAGCTGATAACGAGCATCTGGGCAGCTCCTCCTCTGCCCATCCAAATTCTAGAGGACAACACAGCCGCCATTGCAATCTCGGAGGCTTATGCAGTAGGCTCTAGATCTCGCCACATAGACATACGCTATAAAAATGTCAGGCAGCTTGCCAAAGAGGGTTTTATACGTGTAGAGCACTGTAATACAGCTGACCAGATAGCTGATCTGTTCACCAAACCTGTTCCCATTGACCGGCACAACCTTCTGTGTAAGCGTTTGTGTTTGGCCTTCTGAATGTTTTTATACATGTCTATGACACCTGCTTGCCCCTCACACACATTCACTGGTCCCTGTCATTGGCTGGCAAGAAGGGGAATTGTTACATGTTTTGTGCCAGCCCATGGCAGTTCCCCAAATAGGTCATCAGATGGAGCAAAGAGGCTTCTTTGCTCCCCTGCAGCAGCCCCATTGGTGAGAGAGTTTTATGGCTAGGGAGGGGCCGAGACCCCCCATAAATACCTCTGCCCAGGGGCTGCTTCTTTGTTCTAGCTCTGCTTCTCTTTCTATCTATCTTCTCTCTTGCACGCATGGATGCTTCCATGCCATATAGCTCTTTTTATATAACCTGTCGATGAATAAAGCTTCATAATGACTGCATCTCTGCATTCTGCCTATTTCACTTGGAAGCACCTTAACGTTCCATCGATCTCTTGTGAAAGCTGCTTCACAGAAGTCACAATTAATTGAATAGTCACAATCAGTATGAGTGAACACAGTTTAAAATCAATATTGAAGTATAGGTCATGGTGGTGATGGCATCAAATTTTCCTTTTTTTTTACCACTGTTGTATCTATTCAGAGCTGTATAATGGAACAGGTGGTTACAGCCCTTTTATAATTTAGTTGATAAGGCATGGAAGCCTTATAGCCTATAGCCAATTTGTGTGTCATTTTCCAGACAAAGACTGTTTATTTCTGTTCTAGCCCAGAGAAGTACCAATACATGTACCATTAGCACCTACTTGTCCAATTAAACTGAATGTGTTTCATTTGATACAACCAGTGGAGGTTATCAGGATGTTTAAAGAAAGGAACTCAACTTCATTTCTATTCAACTTTTGCCTGTCCTGGCTGATAAGGATGAAGAGAAGTAGTGTGACCAAGTAGAATGATCAATGAAGTCACTCTGGAGTAGCTATTATGTTGAATGTGTTAGAAAACCTAACGGTGAGACACCCAGAGGACAAACAGATATTGATGACTTTACAGAAATATAGTATTATTGGGGGGGCGGAGCCAGCTGTCAGAGCGGGCGGCTGTGTGAACGGAGTTCTCTCCACGCACAACCTCTCACCCAGTGTTCGCGGGGGCTTTTCGGAGCTTCAGGAGGTCCTGTAGGGACATCCGAAGTTGCAGGCAGCCCGGAGAACCTTCATGAGCGGCAGTTCGTGTTGGAGATCCGGAGAAAGTCTGATGCGAGCGAACCGGGGAGAAGGAGGCCAGTAATGGCCGACATGAAGATCTGACAGAGGGACGGAGCTAGCACGAACTTAGCGGGACAACGGTAGAGCGGAGCTGACGGAGAGTATATCTGAATATTTACATTTGGAAACAATAGGAAGCGCTTGAGAAAGAGGTACTGGTTTGAAGTGGGTGCCTCACAGAGAGGGTACAAGCGGCGATAGAAGCCCTGAGGGAGGCGTTTGGCAAGAACAGCAAGAAAAGGAAACCCGAAGACCATATGACTGCATTCTAGCTGGGGATAAAATACAACAGGTCAAAGTCTGATCTTGGAGCCTTGGAGACTGAACTCTTGAATATCGGGCGTGGAAAGCGATCAGCCTGGTTTATCCTGGTCTATCCTGGTAAATTTTGAACTTTTGAAACTTTTGAAATTTTACTCTACTTGTTGCGGGCGGCCATTTGACATAGCAATTTAGTAATTGGAGGTCTGTTTAGTGGGACACCTACTGGTCTTTGACAGTAGAGGAAGATGGAAAAGGTGTTAATCTCTGCGCCGGAAACGGGGTAAAAAAAAAAAAGAACGTGACTTTGAATATATTCAGACATATATATTATAGAATTCTATTATATAAATTGCTTAGTTGGTAATAAGTATCTGGTTGTAACTGTTATACATACTTTTTGTCATACAGTTAAAAGGTTCATATAAGATTAAGGGTATTACATATTGATAAAACGCGTGTTACAACCGGGAAAACATGACAAGTATTTCGGGAGTAACTAAGCCTAGCGCTGGCAAAAAGGCGGCAACACAGAGACAAGGGATGTCCTCAAGTCCCTCCAATCAGAAATCTATAGAGGATATGCTGCAAAGGGAAAGATCTAACTCAAATACTTTTAAAGACCTACATGCCCTTTTGCAAAACTTACACGAGGCAATGGCCAAAAACCATGAGGAGATGAAGAGAGAAATAGGCCAAATAAGAAACGATACTGGTGAACTTAAGGGGAAAATCCAAGCAATAGATGATAAATTTGAAGGGATTCAACAACAATTAGTTAAAAATGAACAAAGACTTCAAGATATGGAAGCTAGAATGGAAAAAGAGGAAAAGAGAGTAGATGATTTAAATGAAACACTTCTTCAGGCTAATAAGGAGTTAGAGACAACAGTCATTTTTTTGGAAGCAGAAAAGGCTGCTCATTATCTACGCTTCCAAAATGTTCAAGAAAAAAGAGGGGAAGATTTGTTGGTTATGATGGCAGAACTAATGGCAAAGGCACTCGGTGTAGGGAAGGAGGAAATGTTGGCGGAAATTGATGAAACATACAGGGTTCAAACTAATTATGCGAGAAGGCACAACCTCCCAAAAGAAGTACATGTAAGGCTAGTTAAAAAATCAATTCGGGATGAGCTTTTGCATAGCTCTAGAGAGGAACCATTAGAATTTCGGGGTCAACCAATTACTATCCTTAAACAGATACCTAAAAGGATGAGGGATCTGAGACGTGGCTACCAATTCTTAACATCTAAATTAATTAGGGAAAATGTAAACTTTAGATGGCTAACTCCAGAGGGTATTCTAGTCACATGGCAGGATAGAAGGCATAGACTGGACACGATAGAGAAGGCAGAAGATTTTTACAAACTCCACTTTCATAGCCAAGAGGAAGCAGAATCAGAAGATCAAGATGGAAGGGAGGTAAGAGAAAGAGATACAATACGAGTAGCAATGGATGGGAAGGTCTTAGCAACAGAGGATAGAAGGAATAAATCTGGAGAGTTAACAGAGAAACATGGAGCCAGAGACAAGGAAGAGAGAGAGCCCCGAATCACGAGATCTACAAAAACCAGAAATAAGTAAGATGAAGGGAGGTGAGTGTAGTATTATGTCTGTAAATATTAATGGACTGAACTCACCAGTGAAAAGGCGGAAATTTTTTAATAGGCTTATTCATCAACAATTGGATATCGTTGCAATACAAGAAGTCCACATAAAGGAACAACAAAAATATTTGTTAGTACAACCAAAAATAGGGAATTTATTCGTTTCCTTAGACCGACACAAGAAAAAGAGAGGAGTGGCATTATATGTAAACCCAAAATTGATAGCAAAACAAATCTATAACGACAAAGAGGGTAGAATACTGATAGTTGAGGTTGTAATAAATCATAGGAAGGTCATGATGGTAGAGATATATGCTCCAAATCATAACCAAGAACAGTTTTTCAAAACACTTCACAATAAGATATGTAGCATTGATTATGAGGAGATCTGCTTAATAGGAGATTTTAATGCTATCCTAGATATAAATTTGGATTATATGGGTAAGACGATTAGGAAAAAGAAAAGAAGAACTCTACCGAGATCTTTTCTCAACTTGGCTAATGACCTAAATATTCAAGATGTCTGGAGGGAAAGAAATCGTAAGGCTAGACAATATACATACTACTCCAATCGACACAACTCATGGTCTAGAATAGACATGGTATGGATGACGAAAGAAATTAGTTCTGAAATAGACGAGGTGCATATAGTGACAGGTACTTGGGCAGACCACAATCCTATTAAATTTAGCTGGAAAGGCTCCAAAAAAATATCCAGATGGATGTTACAAAGAGCAATTTTAAAAGAAGACGAATTTAAATCCAAGATGGAGAGAGAACTAAGTCTTTTCTTTAGGAAAATAAAGCTATAGACACCTCAGTACAAAATAATTGGGATACAGCCAAGGCAATAATGAGAGGGGTAGCGAGGGCATATATGATAAACAAGAACAAGGGGAAAAGACAACAACGGGAAAGATTAGAAGGGGAATATAAGAGTTTAGAAGTTATACTCCAACAAGATCCACAAAAAGAGAATATCAAACAATCTATGGACTTGATTAAACACAAGCTTAATATCTTAGACAAAGAGAAATTAGCACAACAATTGAGAAGCACGAAACAAAACTTTTTTGAAAATGCAAACAAACCGGGCCGTTGGCTTGCATATAAATTGAAAAAACAAAAGGAAAAAAACTGGATTCGCGAACTACGAGATGAGGAAGGGAGAATATTCCACCAGGAAGAGGAGAAAAAAATTATAGCCCAGGAATTTTATGAGCGTTTATACAAAGAAGATAGTCAGGCAATTGTGGAGAAAATGGAGGAATATTTTCAAAAAGCCAAACTACCCAAGGTTACAGAAGATACCAGAAATATGCTAAACGAGGAAATTCGGCTATCTGAGGTGATAAAGCTATTAATGCACAAAAGAATAATAAAGCATCGGGCCCTGATGGTCTCCCGTCAGAAATCTATAAAGAACTACAAAATATCTTAGCACAACCCCTAGTGGAGGTATTTAACGCAGTATTAGAAGGCGCAAGAACGCCTAAATCTTGGTCTGAGGCAAACATAGCCCTCATTCCGAAAGATAATACGGACCATACATTAATCCAAAATTATAGACCCATATCACTTCTTAATTCGGACTATAAGATATTTACATCAATTATAGCGGAACGACTGAAACGATTTCTGAATGATTTCATACACGTAGACCAGAATGGCTTTTTCACTAAGAGACACACCAAGCACAACATTAGAATAATATTGGATACGTTGGAGTATTATGAATTGCATAGTGGACAACAGATGGCATTACTTTTTTTAGACGCCCAAAAGGCATTTGACAATGTTAAATGGTCATTTTTGCATCAACAACTTAGCTTCATGGATATGGGTGAAAAATTTATAAATATAATTAGGGCAATTTATGATAACCAGGAAGCAAAAATAATTATTAATGGGGAAGCTTCTAGGAAGTTTCAAATTCAAAAGGGAACACGGCAAGGTTGCCCCTTATCACCATTGCTGTTTATATTGACACTTGAAGTATTAACGAGAATTATAAGAAATGACCCAAAGATAAAAGGATTAACTATTAAAAAGGAAACCTTTAAACTTCAAGCATTTGCGGACGATCTGGTTTTTATTATGGAGGATCCATATCAGACGGGACCAAATCTATTGGAAGAACTATCTAAATATGGTGAGGTTGCCGGATTGCGAATAAACAGAAATAAGACCAAGATGATTGTTAAAAACATGACTAATAAACAAAAAGAAAATTTGGCTGGAATCATGGATATAGAAATAGTCAAGAAAATAAAATATCTAGGGATCAATATTACGGCTAGATGCACCTCACTCAAAAAAGATAATTATGATAATGTAGTGAATCAAATAAAAGGTGATCTGGAAAGATGGGGAAACCTAAAACTCTCATTATTGGGAAGAATCGCTGTCATCAAGATGAATATCCTGCCCAAAATTCTGTTTCTGTTCCAGAATATCCCAATACAACTCGATTCTAAGTTTTTTCGAAATTTGAATAAATTATCATTAAATTTTGTTTGGCAGGGGAAAAAATCAAGAATTAAATTGAAATATTTATAGGACACGAAGGAAAATGGGGGTTTTGGATTGCCAGACTGGGAATTATATTACCACGCCGCGGCTCTGAGTTGGATTAGAGAATGGGTAATTTTGAAAAATAGAAGACTATTAACTTTAGAGGGTCACGATTTGCAATATGGCTGGCATGCTTTTCTATGGACGGAGAAACAAGGTCTTTTCTCACACTTTCAAAAACATCGGATTAGGCAAGCGTTACTTAATACCTGGAAAAAAATTAGATCTCACAATTACACTAAAGTACCTGTCTGGCTATCCATCTATTTGATGTGGGTAGCATAATTTCATACAAGGATATTATGAATGAGGAGGGGGAATTGAAACTTAGGAATGAACTAGAATCACAAGGTATAAAACTCGATTGGTGGGCCTACTTACAAATCCAATCAAGATTTAGGAAGGATAAAAAAGAATGGGGGATATATACCTCTGAAACAGCATTGGATAAAATATTATTGGGTCCAGACTCCAAACAGATAAAGAAATTATACAAATTGCTTTTGGAATATAAGCTGTTTGAAGAGCAAGTGAAGGATCCCATGTTGATTTGGGCTAACAATTTAGGACTAAACATTGATTTAGGTACTTGGCAAACAATTTGGGACAGAAATAAAAGGATAACACTGGCCTCATCTTATAAATAAAATTTATTTAAAATGTTTTATCGATGGCATCTTCCCCCAGCCCGTCTAGCAAAAATGTATACAACAGCATCTCCCAAATGTTGGAAGTGCTCTGAAGAGATAGGCACATATTTCCATACGTGGTGGTCTTGCAGTAAAACACAAAAATTTTGGAAAATGATTTGGATTTGGCTGAAAGAAATACTAAAACAAGATATTGAGTTTAGTCCAGAACTTTTCTTGTTGGGAATTACGAAAGAGAAATATCCTAAAGATGTGCTATATTTGATGATCCATATTATCACAGCAGCTAGAATGTCATTTGCGCAAAAATGGAAAAAGAATGAGATCCCAGGAGAAAAAGAGGTTATTAGGAAAATTTGGGATTGCGCAGAAATGGACAAACTAACTTTGGAACTAAAGAATAAAGATCAATCAGATTATTATAGAATTTGGAACAAATTGTATCTTTGGAGGGATAAAAAGAAAGGTCTCTATTAGGTTTTACAGACTAGCTCATTGTTTTAAATATTGTGTTATTTCACTGATTTGTAATTTAAGTGTATTTAAGTATATTTTGATGTACATATATACATGTATATATATATATATATTTGAACATTGTAGACAAGAAGGCTTGTCAGCCCGCTGGTACTGTGTCCAATGTTTTTAAACAATAAACTTAATAAAAATTTCTAAAAAAAAAAGAAATATAGTATTATTTAAACACCTATGGGTAAAACAAATGAAGGGAACATCTGCTAAATCTCAAACAACACATGGAACACTTTGAACTATAAATGCATCAACCACGAATCTGTTTTTATCCAAAGTGATATATTCCACTATCACAGCAAATTTAAGGTCCCTTGTCACTATTTTTTTTCAATGATGCTGCTATTTGAGAGCTATATGCTATTTGAAAATCTTTTTAAAGGATCTATCTATATAATAGGTCAAGACCTACTAAGTCTATAGGTTATTATTTTTGTCCCTACAGTTAAACTAGTGGACCAGTAATAAGCAAGAATTCTTAACCTTAAAGCAACATATTCTTTCACATTCATAGCAGATCAGCTGAATTAAGTCATCTGGGCTTAGATATCAATTTGCACATTTTCCAAGAAAAGTTTTCACTTGTCCAAATATGTGCCTTGGCTAGGCAGAATGTGTCTTTGATATTTCATTATAAAAATATATTTGATAAATGTGTGATTTGTACCTTGTTTCCTTCTCTCCTTCACTTGTCCCATAAAGTGATGTCAACAAAAAAATCAGTACATCAAGTTCTGAATCTTTCTTAAGTGCTTACCCAGAGAAAAAGGGGAAAGATCTAAGATGGAGATATGATTAGTAATAGTTGTAATGGTAAACTATAAGCAGTTTGTTACCTTGCTTGCTTGCTTGCTCTTGCTTGTGGTGAATTCTCTATTATTTCAGTTTGATCAGTAATATATAGAAACCTGTAGTGTCCTTTTCCACCCCAAAATCAGGACATTGATCCTTATTGTCCAGCATCCCAAAGGATTATCAGGAGTAAAAAAAATGTCACAAAGATATAACTGATGACTTAGGGCAATACACTAAGGCATTACCAAGGAGTAAGATACCAGCAATGACTCCTTCATTGCCTCCCACTGCTCTCATAAGCTGCCTGCCATCTACCTACCTTAAAAAACGAGTCAAGGGACATGAGTGTTAATATCGGCAGGAAATAAAATAATTCAATTAAGGTGAAATGTAAGACTCATACTAAAAGAATGTTATGAAATGTTCATTATTATTTTCAATACATAACAAGAGTAACAAGGTTGAAATATTACAAATGCAATAAAGACCAAAGGCCAATTTATGAAACATTACATAAATCAATTTGGGCTAATATTGTCTCTGCAATTGGCAGTACTAGATCTTTTTCAGTAGAAGAAGATGGGAATAAAATGAATAAACATTAAATTAAATTCCAGGATGCCGGGAATAAAACATCAGACCAGAGATATCTGAAATTCAGTCAGAAATCTCTCTTTTTAAACTGCCTTCAAAATAATTGTGGGAGAAAGGTTGTGTGTGTGGATTGTTGTTTTTTTCTTGATGTGGAGGCAAATATAATATTGAATAGACTCCTAAAATATGTCAACCCACTGATTTAATTTAACCATACTCTGCACAATAGTCTGGTTCACACATAAAGCTAAGATATGCAATCACCGTGGCTAGGATTAATCAACATTAAACCTGCTCCCCAAATTTACATATTATAGTCAATGTGTTGTAGTGGTTAGGCTGGACTAGAAGGACTGTGAGAGAGCCAGGTCCAACTCTATTTTTGGTCAGGGAAAATCAATACCTTGGATCAGTCACTCACCCTCAGACCACTTTGTGTGTATGTGTATTTGTGTATCTGTGGTCCTTCAAATCAATGAACTTCTGGTGATTATCTGGACTAGTTCCTGAAGTTTTCTAAAAGTTTTCTCTTTTCTAATAAACAAAATTTTAAAACATTGGCATCTCACCCCAATCAACAGACATTGCTCATTCATCTTAACTTTGGTCAAATAAACCAATTTGATATTCTTTCTCCGAACAATCCTTAGATCTCTCAAAGATCTAATATCTTCATTCTCATGCACTCTTTACTCTCAAAATCCTTGGCATTTTTATCAAGGGCTTTTTTAATTTCAGTAAAAAGAAATTATCCATATCAGTGTTCATACTCTCACTGTCTTTTCTCAGAAAATCTATAGCAGTTTCAACAAGTCCATTTTCTAAATTCTACATGGAGAAAATCTTCACATCATTCTTCTGGTTTAATATTTATATGTCTTTTTAATTATTAATTAAATTATTTAATTATTAATTATTTAATTATTTAATTATTACATCATTATCTCATTTAATTTGTAAATCCATTATTCCCATCTCTTTCTTATAGGCTATCTGTCCTGGTTTCGACTAATGAAACACTTCAAAGAACCTTCAGGCATTGTTTATCCTAAAAACTCTATAATAATGAAAACAAAGTGTCAGCAGTAAGTGCCAAGATCTAAATTACCTTCCCTTCAGCACCTAATATCTGGCACAATTCCCTCCTCCAATTAGCAGTCATAAATCACGTTCTCCAATCCGTTTGAAGGGCAAAGCTTCCCTTCCATTCTGTAACATGCCATTTCTTATCTTATTAAAAAGCAACTAGGGGAAACATTCTCCCTCCTTCCCACAGCTTCATCTAATTCTCAGAGCAAAACAATTTAAAGGAAAAGGCTGCCTCTTATATTGTCAAACCAAAAACATCCAATGTTTGCAGCATTGACACTATCATTTTTAAATCCACTTTTAAATTTCTGTTCTGTTCAATGGGGCTTGTTCCTTTCCAGTAACCTATTTTTGGTAATAGTAAATAACTTGAAAACTTCATGCACATTCATTGTAGATATCCCTTAAAGTAGCCATTGATATATTTATAGTGGAATATAGTGCTCTCTGATGTCCAACCTTCAAAGTCATTCATGTTTCCAATATAAACTTAGACATTTTCCCACAGAAAGATTCTTTCAGTCAACATCAAAGTCTTAAATTAAGTCCATCTTATCCATTTAAAATTTTCTAAAGCCAACATTAATTCTCCTTCTGCTGTATGCCGCTTGGGGGGGGGGGCGAAAGCCCTAATAAGCAGGCATATACATAGAATGAAGGCTATTGCTAAGCACATTGATTTGTGCTTCTTAGATTGTAAGCCACCCTGAGTCTTCGGAGAAGGGCGGGATATAAATGGGATTAAAATAAAATAAAAATAAATTATATATATATATATATATATATATATATATATATATATATATATATATATATATATATATATATATATATATATATATATATATATATATATATTAATTAAATCTTTACACTTGTATTTAAAAATTATCTTTAAAAGAACTAAAGAAAACTCACCCAGCCCCAAAATTAATCCTGTTTTTGTTAATTTTCCTTGTCATACTGAGCTCCATTTGTGCTTTAGTTTTTCTGAGTTCCATTCTGCCAAATTAGCTACTTGCTGGCATATTCATCTTCTATTTCCTAGTCCATTCTAACATATTAGTCAGAAATTCCTTTTGCCTCCACAGTGAGTTTCTATGTTGCCTCCTTTTTTAAAACCTTATTAGAATGTAACCTGGGGGAATACAACATAGATATTGACTAGCAAGAATATTCTATTCTTGTCTATAGAAGTAGAGCTGTCTATCATGACCTGCTAGCTATCACAACTTAAGTATTTCATTTTTCTTCTTTGACACTAGAGCAATGTGTAGAAATTTTGCCTGCTTTTATCTGCAAAGCTGTCTGTGTGATATTATTCCCAAGTATTGGGAATCATATAACACAGATTAAAGTTCTGTTTCAAAAAGAAATTATCCCTCACATCCTTGAGGCACAAAAGTCAATGGTCAACTGGCAATTGTCCATCCTCTCTCAGAGCACAGCAATCTGAATATTCTGTAATAAGGGTAAGTGTCATGGCTGTACTTCTTTTCTTTGTTTTTGGTGCTTTTTATACCTAAAACTGTCAAGAACCAAATCCTCCTTTGCAAATTTGAAAGTACATTAAGCTCTTTACTTCATTTCTCCAGTCCCCTTTCTACCCTGAATCTAGCAGCTCTAGCTATTTGCTGGTTGCCAAGCAACTTGCTGTACTTGCTTTTAAACAACAAACACATTGCCTTGCTGCCTCAGTACTTTATTACACATGGTAATAAACTTTCCAAAATAATAGCCATAATAATCAGCATCAACATCCCAGGCAAGAATGTAAGAACTGATATCTGTGACAGCTGAATGAAACTTCCCTAGTTAGAGACAGGACTCTTAACACAGGTGTAAAAGGGTACTACTACATTCAAAGGCCTGTTTCTGGATTCCAGAACAAATTTTGCATTCTGTTGACAAAAATATAACTCAGGATCTGAGGGTTATTTTGGTTTCTTCTAGCAGGATAGTCTTGAGTATTTTGATTTCTGATGACTAATTCCCCTGTCATATGGACATTTTATGTGCCAATATGTGAGTCTAAGGAATTATGCCTGAACTTTCTTTGCTTTTTGACTTCCTATCAAGCAACCATCTAATTTTAAGGTAGCATCAGAATCTTCTCATATTCCACAAAGCAGAATAGCTAAGATGTTTTATTTGTCCAATAAATGACATCAACACACTCTTAAACCTTGAAAGTCCCCAGGAGAACAAGACAAGGAATTTGGTTTCTGTGCCTGAAATTGCAACATATTCACTGTGTTCTCTGCCTACCAACAATTTGTATGTTTTCTATAGAAGCTGTTGCTGGAAAGAAAGGTGTCTTCTCCTACTAGGAAGAAAATGTTTATCACATGATCCTCCTCTTTTTGAAAAATCATTCCATCCCAAAAGGCTGGAGTCATACTTCATATTAAACCATAAGGTCACTTTGTTTGCTGATGGCTTACTGCAGTGTATGAATTCAGTCATTCACTATGTGTAAACTATGTGTGGATACAGACCAAGAAAGAAAGAAAAGTGAGAAATATGCATAAATAGGAAAGCACAACATACAACTTGTGAACAACTGAGTTAAAGAACTGTTGATCACATGTTGGTCACATGTTATAAACTAATTTTACACAGGTCTTTATTAGAATTGTGTCCCATATATATAGGTGGCATATATATAGTGGTCACTCCTCTAATAATTTATCCACAGCTGTGTATGGTAGGTTGAGCCAGATGCTCTCTAGTGGACCACAGGAATGCAGAGTTTATGAAAAACTCATTTTACTTTCTGACAAAGTCCAAGAGTTGACAGGCCAATGGGGGCCAAGGCCTATGATTTCCAGAAAGAACTACATGGTAAGGAAAATCAACTTGACTGAGATCAACCCTATTGGTCAAAGAAGAGGTTGCTGTTTTAATCCTTGCTTACTTCATTTCTTTTGTTTAGTATCATTTCTAATATATTGTGAGCTTGCAGACAAAATTTTAAATGTAGTTTTGAAATATATGTAAATACTTAAGAGCTTTGTAAATTTAATTTAATTTAATTTAATATTTGCATTTGTATACCGCCCTTTCCCTGAGGACTCAGGGCGGTTTACAGGGAATTAAAAATCAAAACATACAAAAGTTAAAACCAATTAAAAAGCATTAAATCACCCTGTACATTAAAACCCCAGTTAAAATTTTCTCCTCAGCCTGGGCCCGAGAGCTCAAAGAGCCAGGTCTTCAGGCCCCGGCGGAATGATCGGAGGTCGGGAGCAGTCCTCAACTCTACCGGCAGCTGTTTCCAGAGGGCAGGCGCTCCCACTGAGAAGGCCCTATCCCTGGGTGTCACCCGCCGGCAATCTCTCACCGGCGGAACCCTGAGCAGACCCTCCCTGTGAGAGCGCACTGGGCGAAGGGCGTTTGATGCCGGCAGCAGGTGTTCCCTCAAATAACCCGGACCCAGGCCATGTAGGGCTTTATAGGTGATAACCAGCACCTTGAATTTCACCCGGAGGGCAACCGGAAGCCAATGCAGCTCGCGGAGTAGAGGTGTTACATGGGAGTATCGGGAGACCCCCATTACAACTCGCGCGGCCGCATTCTGCACCAGTTGAAGCCTCCGAGTGGTCTTCAAGGGCAGCCCCATGTAGAGAGCGTTACAGTGGTCCAAACGGGAGGTCACAAGCGCATGAGTGACTGTGCGTAGGGCGTCTCGGTCCAGATAGGGACGCAACTGGCGCACCAGGCGAACCTGTGCAAAAGCCCCCCTGGTCACGGCTCCTATGTGATCTTCAAAATTGAGCCGTGAATCCAGGAGGACGCCCAAGTTGCGAGCCCTATCAACGGGGGGTAACACCTCACCCCCCATCGTTAAAGGTGGAATAACTTGGTTAACCCGAGACGCCGATATGCACAGCCACTCAGTCTTGGCGGGATTGAGACGAAGCCTGTTTCTCCCCATCCAGACCTGAACCGCCTCCAGGCACCGGGACATCACGGAGAGGGCATCACTGGGTTGGTTCGGGGTGGAAAGAAAAAGTTGGGTATCATCAGCGTACTGGTGATACCCCACCCCAAAACCACGAATGATCTCGCCCAGCGGCTTCATGTAGATGTTGAACAGGAGGGGCGAGAGAACCGACCCCTGAGGGACTCCACAAATGAGAGACCTCGGGGCGGATCTCTGCCCTCCTGTCAACACCGACTGCGAGCGGCCCTGGAGGTAGGAGGAGAACCACCGTAGGACGGTGCCTCCCACTCCCAACCCCCTGAGACGCCGCAGCAGGATACCATGGTCGATGGTATCGAAGGCCGCTGAGAGATCTAATAGGACCAGGACAGAGGAGCAACCCCTGTCCCTAGCCCTCCAGAGATCATTCACCAGCGCGACCAATGCCGTCTCCGTGCTGTGTCCGGGCCTGAAGCCCGATTGGTACGGGTCCAGATAATCAGTTTCCTCCAGGAACAGAGGGAGCTGATGCGCCACCACACTCTCAACAACCTTCGCCAGGAAGCGAAGGTTGGAGACTGGACGATAGTTGTTTAAAACAGCCGGGTCCAAAGCAGGCTTCTTGAGGAGGGGTCTCACCACCGCCTCCTTCAAGGCGGCAGGGAAGACACCCTCCTTCAAAGAAGCAGTTATTACTGCATGGAACCAGCCTCGTGTTCCCTCCCGAGCCGCATAAGCAAGCCAGGAGGGGCACGGATCCAACAAACAGGTGGTGGAGCTCAGTCTCCCCATGATCCTGTCCACATCATCAGGGGAAACAGGGTCGAACTCAGTCCAGATAACGTGCTCAAGACCGCCTGATTCCTCCACATCAGACTCTGCCCAGTCAGAGTCCAAGCCGGTCCGAATCCGAGCGATTTTGTCCGTCAGATGATGACTAAACTCCTCGGCTCGTCCCTGCAAGGGATCCTCCCTCACCTCCTGGTTAAGGAGGGAGCGAGTCACCCTAAACAGGGCGGCCGGGCGATTATCTGCGGACGCGATAAGGGCGGCAAAGTAGTTAGACTTCGCCGTCCTTATCACCGCAAGATAAGACCTTATGAAGGTTCTTAACTGCAATCGGTCGGATTCGGATCGGCTGGATCTCCAACCGCTCTCTAGACCTCGTCTCCGACGCTTCATCTCCCGGAGCTCCACAGAGAACCATGGAGCCCAACGGGATCTGCGCCGAGTCAGAGGTCGCATGGGTACAACACAGTCGAGTGCCCTGGTGGCAGCCGTTTCCCAGGCCTCCACCAGAGCATCGACTGGGCTGTGGGTAAGGGTGATAGGTATCAGCCCAAGCGCCCTCTGGAACCGGTCCGGGTCCATTAGGCGCCTGGGGCGGAACCACCTGGTCGGTTCCGCCGCCCAGCGGCGGGGGATGCCATGACGGAAAACCAGCCTCAGGAGGTGATGATCTGACCACGACAGAGGGGTGATGGACGGAGAACCCCCTCCCAGATCATCCAACCACTGTCCAGACAGGAACACCAGGTCGAGAGTATGATCCCCCTCGTGAGTAGGGCCCTCAATAACCTGAGTCAGGCCCATGGCTGTCATGGAAGCCATGAACTCCCGAGCTAACTCCGACGACCCCCCCAGTGATGGCAGGTTGAAGTCACCCAGGACAATAAGCCTGGGGAACTCCACCGCCAACCCTGAGAGGGTGTCGAGCAGCTCAGGCAGGGCTGTTGCCACACAGCTGGGCGCCAGGTATGTGAGCAACAAGCCCAACTGAACCCGAGGACCACATCTCAAGAGGAGGGATTCACTCCCGGCCATCTGGACAATGGTGGCCTCCCGGGGACACAAAGTCTCCCGAATAACCACTGCCACCCTACCACCCCTGCCCTGAGCCCGTGGCTGGTGCAGCACCCGGAAACCTGGCGGGCATAACTCGGTGAGAGGCACCCCTCCCTCCGAACCCAACCAAGTTTCCGTGATGCACGCTAGATCCGCACATTCCTCCTCGATCAGATCACGGATGAGGGGAGCTTTGTTAACTACGGATCTAGCGTTAAAATAGACCAACCTGAGCTCAGGGGCCTGATCACCCTCATCCCCGGGTAGGAGGGTGCTAACCGGAGGGTCGGAGCGCGCCACCGCTCGGAGATAGCGGGGGCGCGATCCCAGATGTTGATATGGCCCTCCGCGCAAACACCTGCTGCCATACCCTATCGCCGTGGTGATTCGATGCCCCACCCCCACATTCCCAGCGCCAGCAGCCACCTCCCCCGACCCCGTCCCGTCGGGACCTCTAACAGGTCCAGACTGAGTGCCGGTTACAAATTCCTTCCCCACCCTCCCCTTCCTCCCCCTCCCTAACCTCTTAAAATAACCGGCTAAGAATCTTATCAGGGGCCTCTTAGCGCGTCTTAACTCGAGGCCCCTGTCCAAGCCCAACCACCTCTCGGAGTCCCAAAGCTTGGACCCGTCATTAAGGGGAGTATGGAAACAGGTGACAGGTCACGCCCATGAGGCAGGAACCGCCCTAAGGGCATACAAGTCCGCTTCGGAATATTTGTCAACAGCATTTTCAATATCATTAATGCAATTGTTTTGAAAAAGATACCTATATTGATCTTGCATGACTTATTAGTCAATGCAGCCAAAGTTATATCAGTTTACAAGATGCATCCTAAAATGGTTGATTCCAAATTTACCTTCTTCTAAATTTCACAAAGAAGCAAATGTATATTTTTATATATAATGACCCAAGGAGAATTCTTTCATCAATCAGTAATAGCATCCATCCTATCTCACTTAATGTCCTGGCCATTGTATTGGTATTGTATCTGAAGTAGCCGAAGGACCACACAGGGACGACAGGTTGGCTAACTGGGATTTATTAGGAACAAGGCAAAGAAAGGTACAACTTGTCCGGCTTTTATAGCCGGCTGCTGTCAGGTTAGACCAATCAGGTTCTTGTCTTTTGGCGCCGCGTCTCGTTGTCCAATCATCACCGCCGCATCCTTGACAGCTCTTCTCTCTGCGTGGTTAACCGGCTTCTGTGTTATGACAGCCGTGAGCTGTCAGATGGCTGCGCCTGCGCTCTGGCGGGGAACTTTGACAGCTGTCAAAGTTCCCACGTGTTCTCCTGTCAGAGTTACCTCATAGAGTTTAATGGGTTTAACTTGTTAATAACATTTATACATACATATATTTCATATATTACACCCCTTACCCCTCCCCCGGATTGTTTCTTCCCTCTTATTGTTGTTTGTTAGTGCCAGCCCATTCATAGTCCTGTAAGTATGCTGGTGCTCTTCTGTTCCGGGTAGATCGTCGTGGGGGTGGTGCGTTTCCGTGTTCCAGGGGAGGTACATTTTCTTGTTCCCCTTTCTCCTGTGGTGGTGCAGGTAGTATGTCCACGGGGGGTGGGGGTTGGCTGTTTGAAGGAGGAAGGTCTGGGTGGTGTTCCGGTTGTCTTGGTCTGAGCTGGTCTAAGTGTCGCCGCAGGTTGCTGTCCGTTGTTGTGTGTATTAAATAGGAAATGGGTCCTGTTTGCCGTAAGACTGTCCCTTGGACCCATTTGTTGTTGGACGTGTATGATCGTGCCCAGACCATTTGCCCTGGTTTGAATGTGCGGGGTGGGGGGGTGATCCGGCTCTGCTGTCGGGGTGCAGTCTGTCGAGACGCGTTATCAGCCTCCTTCCCCACCTTAGTTCCGCAGGTGTTTTGCCGGTTGCCGTGCAAGGTGTGGTGTGTTGTGCCATGAGGAACTGGCTGAGACGACGCTGCCAGTCCCCTTTTACAAACTTTTTTAATGCTTCTTTGGTTGAGCGCACCATGATTTCAGCCATCCCGTTCGTCGATGGGTGGAACGGCGCTGAAGTGACCAGCCTAATCGAGTTCCTCATAGCGAATATCTGAAATTCACGAGAAGTGAATTGTGGTCCATTATCTGAGACTATGATGTCTGGGAGGCCATGGGTGGCGAAGACCTTTCTAAGGGCTTGTATGGTGGCTCCTGAAGTGGTTTTCTTAAGGGGAAGTACTTCTAGCCATTTTGAGTAGCTGTCAACTATTAATAGAAAACTCTGGCCCTGGATTGGTCCTGCAAAATCTAGGTGTATGCGTGACCATGGGTTTTTTGTTGTCTCCCATCTGTGCACTGGGTCCTGGGGTGGTTCACTTCTTGTTGCTTGGCAGGGGTAGCATCCTCCCACATGTCTTTCTATATCCTTGTCTATCCCTGGCCACCATACATAACTCCTGGCTAGTGCTTTCATTTTAACTATGCCTGGATGTCCTTCGTGGAGGGTGTCTAGGGTTTGTGCTATGTTTTTATTTGGTATTACTACCCTGTTTCCCCATAAAAGGCATCCCATGTGTGATGACATTTCGTGTTGTCTATTATAGAATGGTTGAAATTGTGGTTCTGGGCATTTGGCTGGCCATCCTGAGGTTGTCCACCTGAGAACCCTGCTTAGAACCTTGTCCTTGGCTGAATTTTTGGCTATGATTTTAGCGGAGAGGGGGCAGTCTGGAAGTTGGGATATTGCTAGTATGAGTCCTGCAGGAGCTGGGTCTATGTCATTGGTTTGAATGGGCAGTCTGCTAAGGCAATCTGCGTGTCCCAATTCTTTTCCCGGTTTGTGTATTAATTTGTATGAATACGCTGACAAGAAGGTAGACCAGCGCAATATTCTGGGAGATAGAATTTGGGGGGTTGTTTTGTCCCACGTGAATATTCCCAGAAGGGGTTTGTGATCAGTAAATATGGTGAAGGGTCTTCCGTAGAGATAGTCGTGGAACTTTTTTACCCCTGCGACTATTGCTAGCGCTTCTCTGTCGATCTGCGCGTAGTTCCTTTCAGCTTTGGAAAGTGTGCGGGAATAGAAGGCTATAGGTCTTTGGGTGCCGTCCCTATACAGGTGGCTTAGTACCGCCCCAATTCCGTGGGGTGAGGCATTGCAAGCGATGCACACTGGTATGTCTTCTCTAAAGAGTGTGACAGTTGAGCTGTTACAGATAATGTTTTTCAGTGACTGAAACCTATTTTCGTGCGTCCTGGTCCAAGACCAGGCGGTGCCCTTGTCCAGAAGCCTGTGGAGAGGTTCTGCTATAGTGGCTTTGTGTGGCAGGAACGCGTGATAGAAGTTTAGCAACCCCAAAAAGGCTTGGAGTTCTTGCTTATTTTTTGGACTGGGGGCTGTTTGAATAGCCTTTAATTTTTCTGTAGTGGGGTGGATGCCATGGGCATCTATTTTATAGCCTAGGAATTCTGTGGAAGTGACTCCGATGTTGCACTTTTCTCGTTTTAATTTGAGACCGGCTCTCCTGAGCCGGTCCAGCACAGCTGACAGTCTGTCAGCTAAGTTTGCTTCGTTTTCTCCGGCGATGAGGACATCGTCGAAGTAGGGGCAGACCCCGGGTATTCCCTTTAAGGTTTTCTCCATGATACCTTTGAAGATCCCTGGGGCTGCCGAAATGCCAAACTGAAGTCTCTTTATACTTTGAAAGCCCCGCGGTGCGTAACAATTGTTTGGGCTTCCGCGGTTTCATTGGTTACAGGCAATTGCAAGTACGCCTGCGTGAGGTCAAGTTTGGTGAAGATGGCGCCGGAGCGGATGGAAGCGAGGACGTCTCTCACCGCTGGAACCGGGTAAGCGTGGGGGCTTAGAGCTAGGTTAAGGGTCGCTTTATAGTCAGCGCATAGTCCAATTTCCCCGTTAGGCTTTACTGGGGTGACTATTGGGGTTTCCCAGCTTCCCCCTTCGGTAGGTTCCAGTACCCCTAGTTTTACGAGGCGTTCCAGTTCATCCTCAATTTTTTCTTTGAGGGCGAATGGAACCCTCCTGGCCCTTATCTTAATGGGTTGTATGGTTGGATTTAATTTTAGGGAGATGGGAGGGCCGGTGTATTCTCCTAGCGAGCCGTCAAAGACGTCTGCATACTTGTTGCAGACGGCTTCGAGGCTTGCGGCCTGCACTAAGTTTACCCCGGTAATGGCAATGCCCAGGGGGCTGAACCAGTTCAGCCCAATTAAATTGGTGCGGTTCCCTGGAGTCACTAGGACTTCTAGGGGTCTCTTAAATTTTTTGTATTCAACGGTGACCCTAGCCTTCCCTTCTAGTGGAATGGGTTTTTTTTGGAAGTCTGCTAGGTGGACCTGGGTTTTTTTAAGAGGGATTTCCCTGTTACTCTGTTGGCAGATTTCCTGATACGTTTTAAACGATATTAGGGAGACTGCTGACCCGGAGTCGACCTCCATGTTGCAGGTGACTCCTTGCATTTTTACCCTAATTTTTAATTTCGGGCTTAAACTGTGTACCTTGTCTATGGTTTCCACTAGGCCCCCCGGTGTTCTTCCCTTGTTGTCGTGGGTGGTGTTCCTACCTGGGGGGTTGGCCTCCAGTTCGTGCATGTTGTCGCGGGGACGGCTTCGGCATACAGGCTTGATGTGGCCGGTTTTACCGCAATTGTGGCATTTTGCATTTCGGAACCGGCAGCTGCCCCTGGCATGGTTGCCCCCGCAGCTGGCACAGGTGGGCCATTGCTCGTGTCGCGGTGGCAGGGGGTTTCTGTTTTTTTGGTGGTCTGAGGCGTCATTCCTTCGGTGTTGTCGTCGCTCCATCCTGCGTTGTAGGGCGTCCCCATCGGTGAAGTCTACGGACTCGTTGTCATCACTGAAGGTTGCGTTTTCTTGGTATACGGTTGCATGACTTTCCGGTGTAGTCGTGGTCGATTTTTTCCAATGGTTGTGTTCGTAGGCCATTATTTCTCGGGTAAGTTCGGCTAGACTCATATCGGGCTTCGATGTGAGTTTTTTCTGGAGGCGTTCGTCCCTTAAGCCTATTACCACTTGGTCCCGGATGTGGTCTTCCAAATCTAGGAAGCTGCAGTTGCGGGCAGCGTGCTGGACCCCTGCGATAAAATCGTTCGCGGGCTCATCCGGCCGCTGCTTCTTTTGGGCGAATTGTACTCGCCAGTACAGCTCTGAGCGGGCTGGCATGTAGTGTTTGTTGAGCTGGTCAACCAGGTCCACGTAGGAGACTTCGGTGATGGGCACCGGGCTGAACAGCCCGACGGCGTCGTCGTATACCAGGGGCCCGCTGATGTACAGGAGGGCTGCGGCCTTCGCTCGGTCGTCAGTAATTTTACTGACGAGGAGGAAGCCCTCGACCTGCCCCAGGTGTGACTGCCATCGCTCTGGATGGCGGGTGTCAAATTCCCTCACACGCCCGAAGTTGGCCATGTCGTCCGGTCCTAGGTCTCGCTCCGTTCGGAAGTTAAAACTTCCAGTGACTGCTCTATGGCCGGGAATTCCCTTCCTCGGCCATGACTTCAGCTCCGGAGTGATCCCATCCTCGTCGCCAGTGAAGTAGCCGAAGGACCACACAGGGGCGACAGGTTGGCTAACTGGGATTTATTAGGAACAAGGCAAAGAAAGGTACAACTTGTCCGGCTTTTATAGCCGGCTGCTGTCAGGTTAGACCAATCAGGTTCTTGTCTTTTGGCACTGCATCTCGTTGTCCAATCATCGCCGCCGCGTCCTTGACAGCTCTTCTCTCCGCGTGGTTAACCGGCTTCTGTGTTATGACAGCCGCGAGCTGTCAGATGGCTGCGCCTGCGCTCTGGCGGGGAACTTTGACAGCTGTCAAAGTTCCCACGTGTTTTCCTGTCAGAGGAGTTACCTCATAGAGTTTAACGGGTTTAACTTGTTAATAACGTGGCAATAAAGCTTCCTGTATAGTTAAAACAAGAAAAAACGTTTACAAGGCTAAGTTTATTTTCCCATATCTGCTCGCTTGTGGTACTGCAACCATTTGGCATAATGAATTTACCTCAGGACATAGAATAATGTTAGCAACCATCAAGACTTAGTCATTTTCCTGTTTCCAAGGAGTGGGCACTGATTGCATAAATGAAGCCTCCTGATACATGGTTTGTTTATAGCCCTCAGTTTGCCCTTAACTATTCTTTGTACAATAAAGCCCCTCCTAACCCATAGCTTTCATCTTTAATTCCACCCACCCAACCATCTGTGGTACTTATTATCCAAGCATATTACTCCCACTCTGTGCAATCAGCTGCAGAGGCTCCATTCCCCCATGTTTTCCCTTTTGTGTAGGCACAAAATATGGGGTTTCAGAAAGTCATTTTCAGTGATAACATCAGGACTGTGACATCAGGATTCTAGAGCTAATGGCCAAAGACAGGCTGAGTGTCGCGGAACAATTAACAGTCCGACCAGAGGTGGATGGACCGTGGTTCATTTGCATGGTCAATATCAAAGAAAAGAAATCCAAGGCATATTCTATAGTAAAACTTTTAATGAGAAAACAAAAGACCTAGACTGACCAAATTCTCTTGTCAGGCAGAAGAAGAAAGTAAAACTGAAACTGAATTTTTTTTAGGCCTGCGCACAAAACAGTTTAAAAACAAAACATTGGCTGGACATATCTGGAGTCACTATGGTTACAAGATAAGATAATACACAGTGCAGAGCAGAAAGAGATGTACACTTAGGAATGAGCGAAGCTGGCAAAACTAAAAAACACGCAGTGACACTGAGCAGGTCACTCTGGTGTACAGACTAAGATCTTCAATTTATATTTGAAGTTTCAGAAGCATATACCATTTTTAATGGTTTTGTGGAGCTTCCTTTTTGCTCTATAGGATCCTATTCTCTATCCTATTATTTTGTTTGATTCCTAACTGCATCTTAGCTACATTTAAGGCAGAAAGTATTTTGCACATTTGAATGAGCAGCCTAACCCTTAATTATAATCTTGTTATAAAATCTTCTGATTCTATTTTATCACTGCATTATTGTACATTGCCTCATAGTGTATAAATCTTGTGTGTAAAACATGAATTAGGAAAATCAGTTCCAGTTTGTTCTGCCAGAAATTCAACACACCATCACTTAACAGAAACCAGAGTAATTTTCCCCATCTCTTATTCCTGTGATTGTATTTTTGCACAGAAATTTGCTAATGGAATCCTCTTATAGTTTATCAGGACATTGAAGTTTGGCTAAGGTTTCTAAAATATTCATTTTACTAATTTGTTTCCAAAGCTAAAAGTAAACTTTATTAATATCCTTCAAGTCTGCCAGTTCTAAAATTAAATACATACAGGGGCATAGAATAGATATGAACAGAATAAGACTCATCTTTCAAGATATGCCCAAAGCAAAATTATTATTTTATTTTTATTTTATTAAATTTATGTGTCATCCTTCTCCCTGAGGACTCAGGGCTGCTCACAACAATAAAAATTAAAAAACATAGAGTAAAAAATTTAAAAAAGAATTAAACAATAGATTCAATAATTACAAGACAATTTAACCCAGTAAAAAGCCTAATTAAAAAATGTAGTCAGTCCAGCCCTTCAGGTCACGGCGGAAGGACCGAAGGTCAGGGGCCATCCGCAGTTCCGGGGGCAGTTTATTCCAGAGGGTCGGCACACCCACAGAGAAGGCTCTCCCCCTGGGAGTCGCCAGCCAGCATTGCCTGGCCAATGGGACCCTGAGGAGGCCAACTCTGTGGGAGCGAACTGGGCGATGGCAGGTTGACAATGGCAGCAGGTGGTCTTGCAAGTACCCTGGGCCTAAGCCATGTAGGTCTTTAAAGGTTATTACCAGCACCTTGAATCACACCCGGAGGGTAACTGGAAGCCAATGCAGCTCACACAGGAGTGGTGTAACATGGGAGTACCGAGATACTCCCATAAGCACCCGTGCGGCCGCATTTTGCACCAGTTGAAGCCTCCGGGTGCTCTTCAAGGGCAGCCCCATGTAAAGAGCATTGCAGTAATCCAGGCGAGAAGTGACGAGGTGCATGGGGCATCTCAGTCCAAAAAGGGACGCAACTGGCGCACTAGGTGAACCTGTGCGAAGGCCCCCCTGGTCACTGCCATTAGATGGTCTTCCAAATTAAACTGTGAATCCAAGAGGACACCCAAGTTGCGAGCCCTTTCTGATGGGGGCAATACCTCCCCCCCATCAAAAGAGATGGAACTTGTTGGACAATACAAGATGCCAGTATCCACAGCCACTTGGTCTTGGAGGGGTTAAGCCTGAGCCTGTTCCTTCCCATCCAGACCCGCACCGCCTCCAGGCACCGGGACATCACGTCAAGGGCATCACTGGGTTGGCTCAGGGTGGAGATAAACAACTGGGTATCATCTGCATATTGGTGATACCTCACCCCAAAGCCACGGATGATCTCACCCCAGCAACTTCATATAGATATTAAACAGGAGGGGGGAGAGAACCAACCCCTGAGGCACCCCACAAGTGAGGGGCCTTGGGGTAGATCTCTGTCCCCCTGCCAATACAAACTGTGAGCAGCCTGAGAGGTAGGATAAGAACTACCATAAAACAGTGCCTCCCACTCCCAACCCGTCAAGCCGTCGCAGCAGGATACCATGATCGATGGTATCAAAAGCCACTGAGAGGTCAAGTAGGACCAGGACAGAGGAACAGCCCCTGTCCCGGGCCCGCCAGAGATCATCCACCAGTGTGACCAATGCCGTTTCCATGCTGTAGCCAGGTCTGAAACTGGACTGGTACGGGTTCAGATAGTCCGCTTCATCCAGGAATTGCGGGAACTGACACACCACCACACTCTCAACAACCTTCGCTACAAAGTGAATGTTGGAGACAGGACGGTAGTTATTCAATGAGGCCGGGTCCAGAGCAGGCTTCTTGAGGAGGGGCCTCACCACCGCCTCTTTTAAGGCAGATGGGAAGACACCCTCCATCAAAGAAGCGTTGACAACTGCTTGGAGCAAGCCCCCTGTCACCTCCCAGGCAGCCGAAACCAGCCAGGAGGGACATGGGTCCAGTAAACAAGTTGTAGTGCTCAGTTTATGCATGATCCTGTCCACATCATCCAGAGTCACAGGGTCAAACTCACCCCAAATGGTATGATCAAGACCTGTCCTCTCCACTCGGCCAGATTCCACCCAGTCAGAGTCCAAGCCAGTCCAGATCTGAGCAATTTTGTCCTGCAGATACTGTACAAATTCCTCAGCCCTACCCTGCAAGGGGTCGTCCCTTGGTCCCTTGTTAAACAGTGAGCGGGTCCACTCTAAACAGGGCGGTTGGGTGGTTATCTGCGGAGGCAATGAGAGCAGAAAAGTAGACACGTTTTGCCACTTCCATCGCCACTAGGCAAGACTTAAGATAAGTTCTTAGCTGTGTTCGATCAGATTTGGATCCGCTGGACCTCCAACAGCTCTCTAGGTGTATTTTCTGGCACTTCATCTCCCGGAGCTCCTCGGTAAACCAGGGGGCCACCCGGGGTCTGCGCCAGGTCAGAGGCCACAAAGGCACAACTCAATCCAAGGCCACAGCAGCTGCCCTCTCCCAGGCTTCTACTAGGGCCTCGGCAGAGTCATGGGCAAGGGAAGAAGGAAAAGTCCCAAGCTCCATAATAATAATAAACCTTTATTGTCAAAGTACAACATGTGTACATTGAGATTAGCTGAGCCTCCCCCTGTGCTCTCTCCCCCCAACTCACAGTGACAACAAACCCTCCATCCCACCACACTATGTGAACCAACTACACCACACACCGGCCTCCCAAGTCAATTCTGTATAAGATTATGTCCCATTTAAAAGCCTAACAGCCCACGGATAAAAGCTATTTTTCAGCCTGTTGGTACGGCTGGCTATATTCCTATATCTCCTACCGGATGGTAGGAGAGTAAAGAGATACCAGGGTGTGAGTCATCCCTGAGAATCTTCCTCACTCTTCCAAGGCAATGAGCCCTGGCATTGTCATCCAGTGGTGTCAGGGAACAGCCCACAATGTCTTGTGCTGTGCTCACTACCCTCTGTAATACTTTCCTATCCGCGGCTGTCAGACCAGTATACCAAACCACAATACCATACAAGAGGACGCTCTCTATGGTAGACCGGTAAAAGAGGGTCATTAGCTGTTGTTCTACCCTGTTCTTCCACAAGATCCTAAGAAAGTGAAGCCTCTGTTTGGCCTTTCTAGCCACTTGGGTTGTGTTAACTTTCCAGGTCAGATCTTCACAGAGGTAGACTCCCAGGTTCCATCAGGCGCCTGGGGTGGAACCGTATTTTTTTTTGTTACAATATAGGTCTATCAAGTCCTTTCAACAGAAAACTGAGAGCAGAATATACTTTTGAGATGCAGCCTGGTTTTCTTCTCATCATATCTTATGTTCATATATATTTTTCTCACTATTCTTACCTGCAGTGAAGTGTGTAGGGAAATCCAAAACAAGGCAATAATTACTGAAATCACAATTTAACTTATTTGTTGTATTGTCTTTATGTAAATTATTGAAATTATTATGTATATTTAAAAAAGGCAGGATAGGATATTTCCTCTGAAGGAGAAATGGAGAAAAAAATCTTAGGCAGAAACAGCCCCAGTCTCCCTTTCCTCAGGCAGAAACCTGATGAAAACAATCTTTAGAAATGGAGATTTGCTAATCCATTAAGAAAGACTGATGGCTGATGGGATTAAGAATTTACATTCCCTCCACCCACCTCCAAGGACAGGACATGACTTCCCAGCCACAATGGAAGACAAGCAACAATAATTAGAATACCAAAAGGGCACACTCAAGTATAGGTCAAAATACATTTCACAACAAGCATCACAAAACAAGATTTTTCTTTCAACAAACTGCTGAGTCATACTTTGGATAGATTTCTCCTCTATATGTGAAGTCTATGACAACTGCCTGCTTTGCTATATTCCCATCTCTTAAAAAGAAGGATTTGGATTTAGTTAATTCTAATACACAAAGATTTAGATTTATATATACAAGTTTAAAAGTTGTTTTAAATTACAGTGATCTTGCAAAATATATAACAGCAAACAGACCGTCCAGAGACTACATTTCACTTTCATCTTTTGTCTCTCAGCTGAATCTTATAAAATCATATCAAAATAAATGTTAATAATCACTTATTTGTTACTCATATCATTTCTCTTATCAATACTTAGAAATCTAGAGATCTGTGCATATTATAATGAAAATTGCCATCAGAATTTACTAGTGTGTGATTCTGAAGAAAATTTCAATACTGACAGCTTTTGTGGAAATAATTCATAGAAGCAAGAATGATATAATATTTTTTTCAACAGGGTGGCATCTGGGTCTGGTGGCATCCAGTTCAGGAAAACATCAATACAGTTTGCACTTTTACATATGAAATCACCATCATCTTCTGCTTCTAAGCTTATGTAGGAGCAGGTAAGGCATTCTCCACTGAAAGGACAAACTGTTACGGGAGTCTGACTTTCATTTCCTTCTACTGAAAACTCCTGTTCCCACCAGTTTTTTTTAGTTTAGTTTAGTTTAGTTTTATTAAATTTTTATACCGCCCTTCTCCCTAGGGACTCAGGGCGGTGAACAGGGCAGATAATAAAAGTACAAAACTACAAAAGTTAAAATAGAATTAAATTAATGCCCAAGATAAAACAGTAAAATATACAAATATTTAAAAACCCAAATTAACTCCCCATCAGGCCAGGCCAGCTTGTTCAAACAGGTGGGTCTTTAACCCGCGCCGGAAGGAGCGGAGATCCGGTGCCATCCGGAGCTCCACCGGAAGTTCATTCCATAAGGCCGGGGCGCCCACAGAGAAGGCCCTCCCCCTGGGGGCCACCAGCCGGCATTCTCTGACTGGAGGCACCCTGAGGAGGCCCTCTCTGTGGGAACGCACAGGGCGGAGGGGGGTTGACGCCGGCAGCAGGTGGTCCCCGAGGTATTCCGGACCCATGCCATGTAGGGACTTAAAAACCATCACTAAGACCTTGAACCTCACCCGGAAGACAACTGGTAACGAATGTAGCTCGCGGAGCAAAGGTGTAACATGGGAGTACCGGGAAACTCCCAAGACAACTCTCGCGGCCGCATTCTGTACCAGTTGGAGCTTCCGAGTGGTCTTCAAGGGAAGCCCCATGTAGAGAGCATTACAGTAGTCAAGGCGAGAGGTCACGAGCGCATGAGTGACCGTACACAGGGCATCCCGGTCCAGATAGGGCCGCAACTGGCGCACCAGGCGAACCTGGGCGAAAGCCCCCCTAGTCACAGCTGCTACATGATCTTCCAAGGTAAGTCGTGAATCTAGGAGGACTCCCAAGTTGCGAGCCCTATCCACGGGGGGTAACAGCTCACCCCCCATAGAAAGGGATGGAACAATTTGAATGTCCCGGGATGCCGGAATGTACAGCCACTCAGTCTTGTCCGGGTTGAGTTGAAGTCTGTTCCTCCCCATCCAGACCCGAACCGCCTCCAGGCAACGGGACATCACAGCGAGGGCATCACTGGGGTGGTTTGGGGTAGAAAAGAAAAGTTGGGTATCATCAGCATATTGATGATACCCAACTCCAAAACCACGAATGATCTCACCCAGCGGTTTCATGTAGATGTTGAACAGGAGAGGCGAGAGAACCGACCCCTGAGGAACTCCACAAATGAGAGACCTAGGGGCCGATCTCTGCCCCCCTGCCAACACCGACTGCGAACGTCCCAGGAGATAGGAGGAGAACCACCGAAGAACTGTGCCTCCCACTCCCAATCCCCTGAGACGCCGCAGCAGGATACCATGGTCGATGGTATCGAAAGCCGCTGAGAGGTCTAATAGGACTAGGACAGAGGAACATCCCCTATCCCGAGCCCTCCAGAGATCATTCACCAGAGCGACCAATGCCGTCTCCGTGTTGTACCCGGGCCTGAAACCCGATTGGTACGGGTCCAGATAATCCGCTTCATCCAGGACCAGAGGGAGCTGATGCGCCACCACACTCTCAACAACCTTCGCAAGAAAGCGAAGGTTGGAGACTGGACGAAAGTTGTTCAACACAGCTGGGTCCAAGGCAGGCTTCTTGAGGAGGGGTCTCACCACCGCCTCCTTCAAGACGGTGGGGAAATTACCCTCACTCAAAGAAGCAGATATCACCGCCTGGAACCAGCCTCGTGTCCTCTCCCTAGCTGCATAAACCAGCCAGGAAGGGCACGGGTCCAATAAACATGTGGTGGAGCTCAGCCTCCCCATGATCCTGTCCACTTCATCAGGGGTCACAGAATCAAACTCCTCCCAGATAACATTGACAAGACCGCCCGTGTCCTGATCGTCAGACTCTGCCCAGCTGGAGTCCAAACCGGTCCGAATCCGAGCGATTTTGTCCGACAGATGCTGACCAAACTCCTCAGCACGACCCTGTAAGGGATCCCCCCTCACCTCCTGATTAAGAAGTGAGCGAGTCACCCTAAACAGGGCGGCCGGGCGATTATCTGCGGACGCGATGAGGGTGGAGAAGTAATTACACCTCGCCACCCTCATCGCAGCGAGATAAGACCTAATATAGGTTCTTAACCGCAATCGGTCGGATTCGGATCGGCTGGACCTCCAGCAGCTCTCTAGGCCCCGTTTCCGACGCTTCATCTCCGGGAGCTCCGCGGAGAACCATGGAGCTCGTTGGGATCTGCGCCGGGTCAGGGGCCGCAAGGGTACAACTCGGTCCAGTGCCTCAGTGGCTGCCCTTTCCCAGGCTTCCACTAAGGCATCCGCCGAGTTGTGAGCGACGGAAGCAGGTGGGGATCCCAGCACTGCCTGGAACCCATCAGGGTCCATTAAGCGCCTGGGGCGGTACCATCTAATTGGTTCCGTATCCCCACGGCGGGGGGTGGTAAAACGGAAGACCAGCCGCAGGAGGTGATGATCCGTCCATGACAGGGGCATGATAAATGGAGAGCCCCCACCAAGATCATCCAGCCATCGTCCAGATAAAAAAACTAGGTCCAGGGTGTGGCCTCCCTCATGAGTTGGTTCAGAAATTACCTGCGTCAGGTCCATGGCCGTCATGGAAGCCATGAACTCCCGAGCCAACTCAGATGACCCTCCCAGGGATGGTAGATTGAAGTCACCCAAAACTAAAAGTTTGGGGAACTCAATCACCAAACCGGAGAGGACATCGAGTAGCTCAGGCAGGGCTGCCGCTGTGTGACTAGGCGAAACGTACACCAGCAGCAAGCCCAACTGCGCCCCCGAACCAAACCTCAAAAAGAGAGACTCACACCCGACTATCTGAGGGACGGTGGTCTCCCGCGGACATAAGGTCTCCCTGATAACTACCGCCACTCCCCCGCCCCTACCATGAGCCCGGGGCCGGTGTAACGCTCGGAAACCTGGTGGGCAAAGATCAACCAAAGGGACCCCACCCTCTGGGCCCAACCAGGTTGGGCCCAGAGGGTGGTTTTTAATGCTTATATGATCCCAGTCAACATAAAAGCAGCAAAAATTGCTGTAAACTAAAATCTCAAATGATTTAAGGTTTAGGAATGTTTTGATTAATTTCATCATCATTAGCTCATAGGACAGTAATGGTGAACCTTTTAGAGACTGAGTGCCCAAAACCCACCCCTGCCTTCTCACAGGGCCCCCACTGCCTCCACGGCCCACTGCAGCAGATTGCCATGGTGGCCCAGCAGCGCCATGGTGGCCACGCCCTCCATCCATGCCCTGCATCATCTGTGCATGATGGGGCACAAGGGCGAAGTTTTGCTAAAGTCTGCCCAGCTGCTATGTCCTTGGCTGCACTGCTCCATGCAGGCTGCACCCAGGGCGACTCTCCTCTGGGGTGGCTGCTGGTGAGAAGGGGGCCATGGGGAGAGGCAGGGCTGGGGCAATGGCGCACATGCCCACAGAGAGGGCTCTGAGTGTTGCCTCTGGCACGTGTGCCATAGGTTCACCACTAATGTCATAGGACAATCTGTTTTCATTTGAATGCCAATAATAAATCCTGTTGAATTCACTGGGGACTTACTCCAAAAATAAAAGTGATAAAAGGAATGTATCTGGTGGGGTGTTTTGGTATGAAAATGCATAATTGTTAAATAATGGTTATGGGGAATCCAGATGGCTCCCTCATGAAAATGCTTCTTGTGCAGCAATTTTCTAACTACAGTGCTACAAAAGCTGGCTTCCAATTGGCAGTACCTACAAGATCACAGAACATCACAGTACTATCAAACTTTAGATTTTTTATCACTAATTACAGTTACTCTTGTACAGATAATAGTTTAGTACAATTTTGCACTTGCAAGCAAACATTTTGTTTGGGAAGTCTGAAGCCATAGGAAATTATTGTGGATGGTCAACTAAGAGGTTTGGACATGGTTAATAATCAGATACAAAACCATCAGGAAATCCTAGGCCTATGGATAAAGGTAAAGGTAAAGGTTCCCCTGCACATTCGTGCTAGTCATTTCCAACTCTAGGGGCCGGTGCTCATCTCCGTTTCAAAGCCGAAGAGCCAGCGCTTGTCCGAGGACGTCTCCATGGTCACGTGGCCGGCATGACTAGACACCAAAGGCGCACGGAACACTGTTACCTTCTCACCGTAGTGGTCCCTATTTTTCTACTTGCATTTTTACATGCTTTCGAACTGCTAGGTTGGCAGAAGCTGGGACAAGTAACAGGCGCTCACTCTGTTACGCGGCACTCGGGATTCGACCTGCCTATGGATACAACTGCGTAATTAAACAAAACTATCTTGAAATTAGAAAACCACTATCCATATTGTTGCCAAGTAAACTAGATTACATTGTTAGAAGTTGTTTGCTGTTTAGATCTGACAGTGTAGGCATCACCACTCTGATGTCCTTGAAAATTGGAGAGATTACAGCTTCCAGAATTCATGCAATCTGGTGGTCTCACAAATGTTAAAATTCTCTCTGGATTGTTAAATCTGTGAATTGTCTAAGAACATTCATTAAATATGTGGAACATTGTAAAAGTCATGCTTTTTGCTACTAACTAAACGTGCATCTATGAAGGGATAAATCTGAACATAATCCATAGCTAATCTTATACTAACTTATTTTGTTAAAACTCCTGCAATTTTCTTTGAAATTCCTACAAATGACATGTATTGCACTGTCCCTTGATCTGAACAGAAATTCTGATGGCAGAGATACAGTATCTACAAAGAACATGGAAAATATGATTTCAAAATACTATTGTCAATTATCTAAACATAAACTATGTGTTTGACAATGGTCTCAAGAATTACTGCTTTGAGATCAGTAGTAGTAGTGTATACCTTTTTTAATGAAAATTATCAGCACTTTTGATCAGTGATGTCATCAAAATAAACAAACCCATGTGGTGGTGATTACGTTATTGTTACATGACAAGTATTACTATGGCATCAAAAATATCAAGGGCTTCCTGGGTGAACACTACTTCTGTAAATTCTGCCACACACCCTACCACCACAAATTTAGTCATGGCTGTCAATACATCTGCAGAGCATGCCTCAAGCAAGAATGTCAGGAGGTGGAGGCAGAGAAGACACACTGCTGTAGATGCAAAGTGCTTTGCCGGTCTAAGGTGTGTCTTGAAAGACACACACAACTTGCTAGGGAGGGGAAAGTTGACTGTAAGAATAAAGAATATTGTGAAATGTGTGGGGTTTACATCTTTACCGTCCACAAAAAGTGCAAGGAAATCAAGTGCGGACAGTGCTCTGAGAAGGTTGAAAGCTTGGAAGGTTTATGCTTTCTAAAATTGTTGGTCTGACTGCAAATTGGTGAAAGATACATCATTTATGATTTTGCATGCTGTCAAGAGACAGGCACCCATATACCTAATTATGTCTGCACCAGGGATATGTTGAAGGATTGGTAATAAAGACGTTGTGAGGTGGGATTGTTATGGTGTTAGATTCCTGGAACAGTTTGTAAAGGAATTTATAAATCTTAAGTTTAAAGGATGTACTTTTATTGCTCACAACTCCAAAGGTTATGACGGGTACCTAGTACTGAGGCAGCTGATCCATGAAAAGGTTAGGGTTCAACTTATAAGTCAGGGGGGGAAACTGCAGTGTATTACCCTTCCGGATTATAAAATTCGGTTTATTGATAGTCTTTCATTTTTCCCCTTAAATTAAGCAAATTACCCAAAGCTATGGGGTTTCAAGGCAGCAAAGGATATTTCCCCCACTTGTTCAATACAATGGCCAATCAAGACTATGTGGGACCACTCCCTGAAGCCAAGTATTATAGCCCTGAAACCATGCCCGGGGAGAGAGAAGAATTCATGAAATGGCACGCTGCTAATACAGGTAGTGTGTTTAAACTAAAGAAGGCTCTGGCTTACTATTGCAGACAAGATGTAGATATATTAAGACAGGCCTGTTTTCAATTCAGGGAACAGGTGATGGAAATGACTGAGCGTGAGTTTCTCAGGAGGGGTGGGGGGATATTGTTGAGGAGATAGAGATTCGATGCATTGACCCCTTCCAACATATCACATTGGCATCTGTCTGCATGGCACAGTACCAGTTCATGTATTTGAAGAGCGATACCATTGCGTTAGCACCTTTGGACAGTTATCACAAGACACAGAAAAGGTATTCATCTCCAGCAATTCAGTGGTTGATGCATATAGGATACTGAGAATCTCAGTATTCAGCATGCTCTGAAGGGGGGTGAAAAGCAAGTAGGCAAATATTTTTTGGATGGTTTTGCTGTCATAAATGGAACTCCCACAGCTTTTGAATTTCACGATTGTTTTTTTCATGGGAGCCCTGTCTGCTACTCTGAAAAACACTTCAACAAATTACTTGATTCAACATATGGTAGTCTGCACAAATGTACTAGGATTAAAGAAGAGTACCTCAGGAGCCAGGGTTATGCTTTGAGCTGCATCTGGGAATACAAATGGAGGGCCTTGGTGGTGGCTGATACCTCTTTGAAGCAGTTCCTGGTTGAGAATAAGCTCCCAACTACTTTGAATCCTCAAGATGCTTTTTTTGGTGGCAGAAAAAATGCCACATGCCTGTACTACAAACCAAAACCTGGTGAACAAATCTTATACTACGATTTCACCAGTTTGTACCCTTTTTTGAATAAGACCAACGAGTACTCAATCGGACATCCACAAATCATCTACCAAAACTTTGGTGACATAAAGCAATATTTTGGGTTAGCCAAAGTCAAAGTTAGCCAAGGAATCTATTTCCCTTTCTCCTGTATTATAAGCAGGCCGTCCAATTCTGGCAAATCTTTTTTTATCAAACAAACTTTAGAACATGGCGATGTCACGTTGTCTCAAATGCCTCAAAATATTGTATGGTTTTATAGCTGCTGGCAACCTCTGTACAACGAACTGCTTAATAAATTCCCTTATATTAAGTTTATGGAGGGGCTTCCATCTTCTTTTGAAGATGATGATTTGTTTCCACCAAATCAAATTACTCTAGCTGTGATAGATGATCTCATGGTATTGGCCAGTGAGACCAATCAAATAGAGAAAGCTTTTACACAGTACGTTCATCACAGAAACCTGAGCATTATTCTCATACTACAAAACCTGTTTTTTCAAGGTAAGAAAATGAGAACAATAGCTCTGAATTCCAAATATTTGGTTTTATTCAGCAACCCCCATGATCAGATGCAAATTGTCACACTGACCAGACAGATGTACCCCACTAACACAAAGTATTTTTTAGAAGTATTCCAAGATGCCACTCGCAAACCACACGGGTACCTTTTGGTAGATTTGGCAGCCACCACTCCAGAATCCTACAGGTTGAGAACTGGCCTCTTCCCACCTGATTGGCCTACTGTTTACACAATGAAAAAGAAGTGTAAAAAGCAGTAGCCCAGTTACCTTAGCACTAGTTCATTTAAGATGTCAGAGAGGCTACGTAGAAATTGGGGGCTTTTAAAAATCTTAGTAAAGGCTGGATCAAGACAGAGAAAAGCCATCTTATGCAATGCTAATAATGACCTGGTGGGGGCAATAGCAGAAATAGCTCTGAACACCCTAAAAGGAAGCCTTCCTCTGAAACCTTCACAATTCTGGTCTCTAAAGAGAAAGAAAGGTGTCATTAAAAAGCTGAGTGATAGAAAGATCTCACTCAAAAAGAAGTAGATCATAATTCAGTCGGGTGGTTTTATCGGTCCCTTACTAGGGACAGCTATTCTGCTGTAGCTGGATAAACCATGGACCATGCCGAGAAAATATATCTGGTGGAGCAGCTGATGGAGCAGCTACAGGGCAGACCCCCACTAACCGGTTGGATGCTGAGATGCGTACCATTCTTCAGAGAGCTGATTTGTGTGAGGATGACAAAATTAAGCTCTACAGTTCTGCATTGCAGAGGTATCTAAGACTGACCAGGCAAAATGAGTCTGAAAAGGACAGACTGAATCTCATTTATCCACCGGAAGAACCTTGGCCACTTCCAACAGTACCAGAACAGCCACCACAGCCATCTCCACAGGACACAGCAATGGCTGAGATCCTAAGTGATGTGAGCACCCGTTACAGGAAAAATGCAGAACTTTTGCTGAACAAAATGAAACAGCATCAGGACGTCTTAACCTGGGATGATCATGGTACCTTTTTATACAAAGGGGTCCCTATTCCTGGTACTAATATTTTAGACTTGGTGAAAGGAGCCTCACAGCATCAAGCCCCTACTGAGAAGCGGAAACCTAAAGGCTGGGATGACTTTATGAATGCTATGGCTGAGGTGAATGTTCCGACCTCTGTGTTGGGGTCTACAGCTGTTAAAGAGCAAATAGAAAAGTTGAAAGATTCTCTGGTTGTTAAGGATGAAACTGCTACCAGCCCTGACTCTGTTATTACAGCCCCTTTTGGGACTCAGAAGCCTCTGTTTACCGATACCCCTTCTAGCCCTTGGACATTAAACCCTAGAAGTAGGTTCAGGCTTGGTGACTGGCTCAATTTGTAAAATGAATAAAAACACAGTGAAACAAGTAAAAACATTTAAGTCTTTTTCTTTATTTTACAGTAAGGCAGGCATGTCTGCATGCACTGGTGATGGTTACAGGTTCCAAGTCCCCTTCCCACCTTTATAGTTTTTACAAACAGCTTTACCATTTGATCATTTTTAATATTGACATTGGAGTACATCTTTAAAATATTTTCATAGTCTACTCCTTTAGTCAGGTTCAGTAGAGAAAAAGCACATTGTTGCCTGCAGGTCACAGTGCTGGGGTGTTGCAGTTGACATCGGTGAAATGTGTACTTCTCAGTTTGCTGCTCTAAAACCATCACTATGGAGCCAGGAAAGTCAGGGCTATCCAGCGGTCTTCCATAAGAATAAAAAAATTCGCCATATCCAGGAGATGGGAAGTAGAGGGTCAGCCAGTGTTCACCAGGCAGAGTGTGAGGGTGGGTATTTACAATTAATCCAAAAGGTCTTTTGAAGATTTGTTGCTGGGGTAGCAGGTCACAAGGCTAAACCCCTAGAAAGGCTGTATTTCCAGAGAACAAGTGGCAGAGTTGCAGTGTGTCCATACTCACATGTAATCAAAAAGCACATTCCTTGTGTGACTTATTTTAATAAGGTTTTCACAGATTGCATAGAGAATCATGTTGACGGTGTTGGGGAGGGGTTGTGCAAATCTAATTTTGGCTCTGAGGTTACCATTCCTGATCAAAGAATAGTGCTCAAAGCACCCCTGATCAGGACTCAAGTCAAAACAATACAAAGCATACCCTCGGTTAAACTCTTCCCTGCTGATTAACAGTGGCCTGTCTTTCATGCCTTTGCCTGTGGCCTGCACCATCTGCATGTACTCTCTCACAAAAAGACCGTGCTCATAATCAGGCTGAAGAGGCTTTGCAGGGATCTGCTCGCCATCACAATGCAAGGCGCAAAAATTGACATTGCAGTGTTGAAAATTGAACGGGTTTCTTTCATAATCCACACTAAAAGATGCATTGTCCACAAACCCAATCACTAATTGTTTAGGTAGCTGCCCCAGAAATAGATTTTCCTGATTATACATAAGGCTACCTGCAGGAATGCTGTAAACCTTCATCCCCACTCGATCAATGGGGTATTTGGCATTGGAGGTGAGCAAAGCTTCTGCATGACCAAGGCGCACTCCCAGGGCTACTTTTACACGTTTTACAAAGAGAGAAGCTGCCAAGAGTTGCACTTTGTAATTCTCATTGCCATCCTTCATCACGCAAAATTCATTTCTGCTTCTTGTGAGCTTGACTTTCACATCAACGCCGTTAATTAGCAGTCTGTCTTGAAAAAACAGATCGCTATGCAGAGGCCCTAGCAGGTCCCATTTATGACTGCCAGCTGTGTGTCTTGCTCTCGCTTTGAAACAGGAGTTCCCAGCAGCTGTCAGTAGAGTACTCTCCATGAGGTCCGAGTCATCTTTGTAAAAACCATCAGCTGTAAATTGGGTACCCAGCGCATCACCACCAAAGTTCAGAATCAGTTCAATCATGGCCCGATAAGAATAGCAATGATGGCTCTGTGTAATGAGCCGATCTCCCAAGGTAACATCCAGGTGATTAAACAGTGATGCTATGGGGTAGTTGGTCAGGGCCACCCTAGCCCCGTCATCAATATCCAATCCATCAGCCTTTACAATCTTGCAACTCACATACAGGTGAAACTCGAAAAATTAGAATATCGTGCAAAAGTTCATTTATTTCAGTAATGCAACTTAAAAGGGGAAACTAATATATGAGATAGACTCATTACATGCAAAGCAAGATAGTTCAAGCCATGATTTGTCATAATTGTGATGATTATGGCTTACAGCTCATGAAAACCCCAAATCCACAATCTCAGAAAATTAGAATATTACATGCAATCAATAAAACAAGGAGTGTACATAGAACAATATCGGACCTTTGAAAAGTATAAGCATGCATATGTACTCAGTACTTGGTTTGGGCCCCTTTTGCAGCAATTACTGCCTCAACACGGCCTGGCATGGAAGCTATCAGCCTGTGGCACTGCTCAGGTGTTATGGAAGACCAGGATGCTTCAATAGCGGCCTTCAGCTCTTCTGCATTATTCGGTCTCATGTCTCTCATCTTTCTCTTGGCAATGCCCCATAGATTCTCTATGGGGTTCAGGTCAGGAGAGTTTGCTGGCCAATCAAGCACAGTAATCCCACGGTCATTGAACCAGGTTTTGGTGCTTTTGGCAGTGTGGGCAGGTGCCAAGTACTGCAGGAAAATGAAGTCAGCATCACCATAAAGCTCGTCTGCGGAAGGAAGCATGAAGTGCTCCAAAATCTCCTGGTAGACGGCTGTGTTGACCCTGGACTTAATGAAGCACAGTGGACCAACACCAGCAGATGACATAGCTCCCCAAATCAACCCAGACTGTGGAAACTTCACACTGGACTTCAAGCATCTTGCTGTGTGTGCCTCTCCATTCTTCCTCCAGACTCTGGGTCCTTGGTTTCCAAATGAGATGCAAAAGTTGCTCTCATCAGAAAAGAGGACTTTGGACCACTGAGCAACAGACCAGGTCTGTTTTTCTTTAGCCCAGGTAAGACGCTTCTGATGTTGTTTGTTGTTCAGGAGCGGCTTGACAAGAGGAATACGACATTTGAAGCCCATGTCCAGGATCCGTCTCTGTGTGGTGGCTCTTGATGTACTGACTCCAGCCTCAGTCCACTCCTTGTGAAAGTCCCCAAAACTTTTGAATGGCCTTTTCCTGACAATCCTCTCCAGGCTGCGGTCATCCCTGCTGCTTGTGCACCTTTTTCTTCCACACTTTTCCCTTCCACATAACTTTCTATTAATGTGCTTTGATACAGTACTTTGGGAACATCCAACTTCTTTTGCAATTACCTTTTGAGGCTTTCCCTCCTTATGGAGGGTGTCAATGATGGTTTTCTGCACAACTGTCAGGTCAGCAGTCTTCCCTATTATTGTGATTCCTACTGAACCAGACTGAGAGACCATTTAAAGGCTCAGGAACCCTTTGCAGGTGTTATGGCTTAATTAGCTGATTAGAGTGGGACACTTTGAGCCTAGAATATTGCACCTTTTCACAATATTCTAATATACTGAGATTGTGGATTTGGGGTTTTCATGAACTGTAAGCCACAATCATCACAATTATGACAAATCACGGCTGGAACTATCTTGCTTTTCATGTAATGAGTCTATCTCATATATTAGTTTCCCCTTTTAAGTTGCATTACTGAAATAAATGAACTTTTGCACGATATTCTAATTTTTTGAGTTTCACCTGTAAATATGTGTCACTCAGAATTTCAAAGGCAGCAATTACAAGGATAATTTGAAATTGCCATATTTGTGCTATTTCAGATTTCAACTGTGATCCTATCTTTCTGGTTCTCCATCTTTAGTCACAACTGCAAAAAAAAAATGTACAGCTGACTGGCTGGAACTTTTTTCTGATGCCAAGTTTTGAAGAAAGACAGAGGAAGATGAACTCATAAGAAACTACACTATTTTCTATATTTAAAATCTATAAGAAAAGCTAAGAAAATTTCTCATAGGATTTCATACAATTCTAGAAATGGAAGTTTCTGGAAGGTTGGAGTCATAGGAATTTCAGGGACATATCCAGTTTTCTTGGCAATTATGCAAAAACAGGTTACTATTATATTTTGGGGGTATTATGGCTATGATTATTTTCTTTCTAGTTTGGCCTACAGCTTCTAGTATTTCTTGGTACAAGACTTACATTCATAGCATTTATACAAGAGTATAAACCATGCTTGTGTAGCCATTCTAACAGCTTTATTGAGACCAAACAGAAAATTATATCCCTTTAGTCCAGGGGTGTCAAACTGGTGGCCCATGGGTCAGATGCATAACATGCAGGCCACACCCATCCCAGCTCTCCAAAGGGGGAAAAACATCATGATACATTACAATATGTCACATGACATGATCGAGTTTGACACTCGTGTTTTAGTCTATTGGAAACCCTACATAAACAGGCAAACATTGAAAGCATGCACCATAATCCTTATCCATAGAAAAGTTCAAGTTGTATAGCTTTAATATATAGCTTATAATTAGGCATGTGATTAAATATCTACATTTCAAATAGGAGCTAGAAGATTATGTTTAAGCAAGCTGCATGTGCCAAACTAAATAAAAACAAGTTACTCCTCAAATAAATTTCAGGTCTTCTTCATTTAAATGTAAGTTATGTTCAGTTGTTGGTGAGCTTTAGTGATTTAATTATATTGGTCTATGCTTCCTCCACAGTTTTCCATTAAAAGCCCAGCCCTTTTTGTTTGTTTGTTTAAGAACAACCAAGATCAGCTGATTTCTGCCCTCTAGCTGGGCAAGGAGAAGAAAGATTTTCATACACATGCTGCAGCTGTTCTGTTTCCTGAACTTTTTGGTTGCTTCTAGGCTATCTGAAAAATGCAAAGGGGAAAAAAACATGCAGAGCTGTTGCTAAGTAACAACTGTTGAGTCTACTGCAAAAATTCAGCCAGCTGGCTTGAAGAAGATGGAAGAAAAAAGAGAGAAAGGTGAAGAATTGCAATATGGGTGGGGAAGAAGCCATGCCATCCTCACAGACTATTTTCAAATATGCACACATAAGCTAATTAGTGTCATTATTGCTCATCATCCAGATGCTAGATGCATTTGGCTAGCTCTTCACTTCCTTTATTATCAGTTTTTCCTCAGAACCATCTATTGAAATTCTTTAGGCATTGTTGGTGTGATGGCCAATATTTGGAACTGTTAGCTTCCAAGATTTAAAGCACACTGCCCAATAAAATTTGAAGTACTGTACATTTCTCCTACTAGACTCAGAAAATACTTTTAATTATCTTCTGCTGTGATGGAATGTGTACCTAGAAAATCAGTGTAGATAGCTTTGGCAACATAGAGCTTCTCATGGAGAAGGCAGTAAGTCTTAACCAGAAAATAAAGAAACTGAATGAAAACAAAGTTGCCTAGATAAAAGTCAACCACCCAACAAAGAAAGACATTGCTGTAGTTCAGGGGTGTCAAGCTGCGGGCTGGATGCATCATGCCGAAACCATGCCCACCCCATTGCTGGCAATGAAAAAAAAGTTGTGATACGTTGCGACACGTCACATGACATTGTGGTTTTGACAACTGCTGTTAGTGGCTGAATGTTCATGTATAGAGATAAATTCCTGCACATATGCACACACTATATATGGCTACAGAGGAAATTGAGACAGCTTTATTTTTAAAGCAACTTGCTCACAATAATTTGCTTTTCCTTATTGCAAGGGACACATTGCAATAAAACTGCTAAAAGACCTCAATGTGCAGAAAAAATATAGACATTTAAAGAATCAGGATACTATTTATTTTTACAAACTGCATGAAATTTCTGACTTCGGGAGGGGCATGATATAATAGCCATTTCCAGATATTTAAAACTGTTTCTTTTTATCACAGCATATAATTTCTGTGTTGTTCTATTATTTAGATAAGTGTAGATTGTTTAGTGCAAGCAGGGTTTTTTTAATGCAACCCTTGGAGAGGTGAATTATCTTTTTTTTAATTTAGTAAACTTACTTCTCTGGGGAATTTTGGTGGTAAATTCACTACACTATACACTGAAAAAATTGTGGAAATTATGTCATATGTTATTCAGTCTTGCTTCTTTTTAATGCATAGTAATTTGGACAAAATACCCAGACAAAACTAAATATGAAGTAATTGAGAAGCACTTTTTCCTAGACACAAATGCCACTAATTACAGGGTAAAACAAATAACTTTATTTCCCTAACAATTTGTCTACAGCTTAGAAACTGAAAGGAAGATTACCTAGTTATATACCCTGTGAGAGTTCAGGCTGTCTCTTGGAGATAGGACTAACTGAATTTTCAAGACTTTATATGGAAAGTGCTTCTCAAGCAACTTATTGGATCATTCTTTACATTATTTGCTTTCAAGCAGAGATGGGGAACTCATAGTTCCAGAGGGCCCCCCCCCTTTTTTTACAACTCTAAGAGAAGAAAAAAGTCTTTATCAAAAATCAATGACTTCTTGCTGTGCTGAGAAGGGAAAAACTAAATCTAGGATAACTTCAACAGAGTTTTTTGGGTAGGTGAGTATGCCTTCAAATCAGTATTGATTCCTATTAACTGCCTAGAAAAGTCCATGCAGTTTTCTTGGCAAGATTTTAGTAGTGCTCTGCTCTTACCTCTTTCCAAAGGTTGAGTGAAAGAGTGACCCAAGGTTGCCCTGCTGACTTTGTGCCTAAGGTGGCACTAGAAATCACAGTCTCCTAGTTTTAAGCATGATGCCTTAATCCCTACACCAAACTATATTTCTTAATCAAGTTACATAATTATTTTTAACCTTCCTAAGCATGATGATTTTGTAGAGCTCTAAAATGACCAAGCGATGAATGTAAATTGGGGGGAGGGAATGAAATATAGCCAACAAAATAACAGGTTTAAAATACAGGCATTCTGATCTCATTTTATGTATGAGAATCTACATTTAAAAATAATATTTATATTTTATTGCTCACATGAGAAGAAACAGTACGAAGTTAAGATGTAGTGTTAAGCAGCTCCTTCAAATAATCAATTATAACTTGCCTTAAATTTAAGAGATACTGTAAGCTTCTACCATTTTTCCCATTTCTAAAATATGTGTGTTTTAAAATATCAGAGGTACTAATAGAAAAGCAAAATTAAACTCACTCTGCAGCCAGGTCTTTCTTTTTTTTAATAAGTAATCATGAAGATGTACAGTGTGTACAACAAAATCTTAAGCAAGAATTGTTAAGGAATTTGTTGTGCAGGGTCTCCTTGTGCTACCAAAGAGTTGCACAGACAAGGAAGGGTACTGAGAGTAGCAAGAGTCACACAAGAGTACACTGAGTTGTAAAAGCAAAAAAAAAATAGTTTACTTTTGAGATGGTGTAAAAATAAAAATGCACAGTCAAAAATAAACAGTTCAAGTCATACACAATAGCAACAGTCCAAGGAGTAATCCAAAATACAAAGTCTTCTTACCGGTCCAGAGTTCAATACACAGTTCAGGTAACAGAGCAAAAACAGTAATAGTAGAGAGCAGTGAATTCAGAGAGAGAAGCTACGTTACTAGCTCCCTCTTATGGCCATGAAAACACTTACACACCCATTGGCCAATTAACGTCTTAAAGACATAACATCATGGTTAATATATTTTCAACCCAACATTGTAGGCTATCACCATATGCCTAACAAGAATAATTCTTATAAGGATTTCCATGGAGGAATTTTTCTTTGGCCCACAAACAGAGGAAATGGTTCTATATTTGAAATTATTAACATTTTTCATGTCTGGCAGCAAAATGGATCAGTTTAGAAATTAACTTCTGACCTCACATTAGTGTTTTAGATTTCTCTATACAGTTTTCTTTATAGGAGCAATGGAGGGGAGGGGACAGAGGAAATCCTAGCAAAAAGAACTGAAATCTCTTTCATAAAAATATTGGAAAATCAAATTTAAAAAGGATGGCAATAGCACTTAGACTTATATATCACTTCAGAGTGCTTTACAGAGTCAGCATATTGTCCTCAACAATCTGGGTCCTCATTTTACCAACCTTGGAAGAATGGAAGGCTGAGTCAACCTTGAGCCACTCAGAATCAAATTCCTGGAAGTGAGCAGTGAGTTAGTCTGCAATACTGCATTCTAACACTGTGTCACCACGGATCATGAAACCATTTCTTCTTTTAGTGAGTACCTTTGCCAAGAGCATCAGTAAATGAGCCAATCTTATTTTATTTATTTTCTTCTTTATTAAGGAGAAAAGATAATGTTTAAAGAAATATATTCTTAGATACAACAGATATATAACATATATTATAAAGGCAAGATAAACTTTTCTTGGCAGTATATAACCGACAAAAGACAAGTTTGAGATTTAATGATACATGTGGAAGTACCATGTTTATTATCTACATCTAATATATGTGTTATATGAGGATTTAATGAAAAATATTTCCACCTAAATTTTCAGTTTAAATAGGGATATTTTAATAAATAACTGAAACAGGAAAATAATTGTAGAAATCAGAATTTTTGTTACCTTAATTTACTTCTCTGTATAATCATGACCATTCATTACAAACTTCTGCCAGCAATGAACCACCTTCTATCTTCTTAAAGCCTTCAGAAAAGAACTTTATACTTGGTCTCTTCAACAAAGAAATAAAACCGTTATTTTTGCTCTTAAATGTGGATCTCACCATAGCTGTGATCTTTTTTCATTTTTTCCAGCACACCTGCTGGGAACAAATCACAGAGGATTCTGCCAAATGTAGATTAACAGCAGACAGAAACCTGCCAGCAATAATGGCGATGCAGAGAGCCAAATATGACTGTCAGTGCCACCAGTCTAGCTAATCCATCTCATCTACTTACCTAAATCCCTGGAATATCAACTTCTAGAAAAGTGGAATAAGTTACTTATACGTGGCAATTTGAAGCAGCCTTGTATACCCCTAAAACATATAAATCTACTTTACTAGAAAAAGGCAGATGTACACATTAGAATTCTATTTCCATATTCAGAGAGAATTCTTTGAAAAAAAATAACTTGGAAAATTTAGGGGGGTAATTGGGGATCACAAAAAAATGCTCCCTCTGTGACTGAGTTTTTATTATTGCCAGAATACAGACTGCTAACAGCCTGGTGCAGCTTTCCTAGCAACTAGTACATATATACTAATAACATAACATGAGTAACATTAGGAACTTTGATCTGGCTGTTAATTCATCCTTGCAGAACTTCCAGCAGAGAAGGCAGAACTGAGATCACAATGTTTTGTTTAACTAAGAAGATAAGAAAGTTGAATTAAGTTGAGCTGAATAGGGAAAAGAGTAAGAAATAGAGAAGAAGAATGAAAATGGAATCTGAAATTGTTAGGCTGACCAAGAAGAGGAGAAGTGAGGAACAGCAAGTCAACTGTCAGGTGTAGCAGGTGGCAGAGAGTTTTTTTTTTCTTTTTTCAATTTGCACAGACACAAAGAAAGGGAAACATAAATCTTCAGTAGAAGGACCAAAGGAGGACCAGCAGATTTTTTGCCATGTAAGACTAAAAAAAATAATAACAGCATACAAAACCAGGGGCATCAGGGGACAATTGTGGGGAATGTGAATTCTGAGATATGGCTTCCAAAATGTATACTGCACCCAGGGAGACATGCCCAGCTGTGGTGCCACAAAGCAAAAATCAGAAAATCTGCTGAAGGTTTCATGGAGAAAGGAAAGAGTTAGGCCAAAATTAGGCCTCCCTCATTGACTTTGCTTATCAGAAGCTCCTTGGGAAGGTCACAAATGATGAACATATGATTCTGAGGTATTACAAATATGTGTCAGTTGCCAAGTACCAAATTTTGATCCTGTGACTATGGAGATGTTGTGACAATCATAGGTATGAGAACCAATCATAAACAACTTTTTTTCAATGACATCATAACTTTGAATGGTCATTAAATAAATGGTTGTAAGTTGAAAACTGCCTGTGTTACAAAATTTACTTTTTGTTAGAGATTTGAGAGAAAAATGAGTTTCTTACCTTAATTTGTTTCTCAAAATTAAACTTATGGACTGTGTGCCTTTCCTGAACTCATGTGTTGTTATTAGTTATCCTACTGCACACAGGATAAACCTAGACCTCTAATAGGATATTCAGTATATTAAGACCTAACCAAGATAAAAGGTTTTTTTGGTCTGAAGTTACCCCTAAGTTTTACAGTCATCTATTCCTAAGTAGAACTTCTGTGATCTAAACTTGCTTTTTAGATATTGTTCATCAGATTAGTCCTAGTCAATAACCAAGAGGCAACAATAACTATGATATTTACCAACACTTAATTATGATTCACTGAAAACCAATAAAGTATCCATCCCAAATTTCAGAATCTTTCAGTATATTATAATGCTGACAAACCTAACAATGGACCTTCACCTTCTGTAACACTGTCTTTACAAACTGACAGCTGTAGTTTGTGTATATGGCAGACATATGATCCTAAGCTTTTGATGAAGCTACTTATTTTTCCATCTCTGCTATTGTACTCAGTTGGAATTACTATTGTTCTACTTTTAATTAGTTTTAGAACATCTATTGTTTTCCTCAGTTTTGGTCAAGTGTCTATCTACTTTATTCTGAGGGCACATTCAAACCAATTGAAAATGGTTCCATGCCTCTGTTTCACAATATCAGACACTTCCATACCATACAATTTCCACTCCTAATTCCTTGCTAATCATTTTGAAGCAGATCTGCAATCACTTATTTCCTCAAAATTATTTCCTTATTTCCTCATCCTCAAAATGTGGACAATATGCCAGAAACTTCAGAAGGCAATCCATACTCACTTCTAACTGAACAGTAGGAATGCTTTTGATCTGATCTGTGTCCCTGTTTTATCCTAGTCTATTGCAGAACCAAGCAAAAATGAAAATCAATCAATTAGCAATATTCAACCTTGTTCTGAGTACCTATGGTGTGCATGTGGATCCACCTGCTCATTTGAAAAAGGTGAGGGGGAAGTGATTGCTATGAAGGAAACACATCACTTGTAAAAATTTCATTGCTCTGTTCCATTTAAAAACCTCTTTGTAAATCGTAAGGCAGAAATTACAGCATGCAGGATTTTTGCAATCAGTTGCTTCCCCGAATACCTTGAACTACAGATAAATGCTGATACAGCAGTTGGCATGGAGAAATCAGGGAAAAGGTATCCGTTGAAAAGCTGTAGAAAGATGGTTTTAACCATAGTTCCAATCAAGAGAAAGGGTATTTCTTTGGAACATTGTAGACAGGAAGTTCTGTGAAGTGAGGAGAGAAGGAGTGTTACTAGGTTCATGCCCTGTAATTTCCTCATTAGAGTAAAAGTAACATGAAGAGCTTCCTGTATCATATATTGAAGACCCAGAATGCTACATAGAATTTGTAGAGACTGGAATTCCTCCTGATGCCAACCTTATAGCTTGTGTCTACAATCTTGATGAAATTAATACTTTCCAATCACAGTAGTATCATGCATGCAAAATCAGGATCATTTCATGATCACTAGTACTGGATAGGAACTGCAAGGCTTTCTGTTCCAGGCACTGATTCTACAGAAGAATGCCCTTTTATTGTGAAAGTGAATCTTGTAAATTATTCCCTATTTCTACAACCAAGGATCATCTAAATACCACTCCCCTACAAATTTGTGTTGAAAAACATGGGAATTTACTTGAATGAACCACTGATCCATTTTCACAACCCATCTGTCTGGCTGTTGAAATGAGAAGCAGCCCATTTTAAGAGATAATTGGAAATGGATGCAGGGAAAGTGGTAAGTAAGAGGGCAAGCAATGGGTCACATAACTGGTGGTGAAGATTGGATGCCTGCAGGATGAAGTGCAAGCAGGGTCTGTCTGAAAAATTTTGGAAGGTTGCAGAAGAACCTTCATAGACAACTGTGGACTAACAATGTTTTATGAACACAATTTGAGAAACAATGTCCCTAGATAAACTATTGATCAACCTGCAAATACTGCTGAACTACTTCTTTGAGCATACTTCATGACTGATCTGCTGAGAATTGTAGGTAGATATGAAGTATCTGGAAATCTAAAGCCCTTTGCTGTTGTTTTGCAACATAGCTAAACAAATTAATGTGCATTGCTTAATCTTTTTTAAACTAAACATTTTAAAATATAAACCATGCAAGATAAAAGACATACTGTATAAAAGAGCAAAATGCAATTGTACTCATAGGTGAAGGAGGGTTGACAAAATGTGGAGCTGGAAGTAAGGAATTTTTAACAGAATTGGGAGTTTTGGGGGGAAAAGCTGGAAGCGGAGGTGATGGTTACCAGCTAAAATGACAACATGAACTTCGATAGTTTCAATGGTTTGATTATTTCAATGGGATTATTTTATTTCAGAGACTGGGTTGCCAGTGATCCTAAAACAAATTGAACAAATGTTTGTACAACTGAAGGAACATTAATGTGTGATAGCCCAACTACAAAGCATTCAAGGGTGTGACCCAGCAGAATGGTTACTAAAGAGGCAACATTGTGGGACAAATTATGACTAGCACAGATGGCATAGTGGGAATGTGTTAGAAGATAGATAGAAGTAAGAAAACCAAAGATTTACTGTCAGAGTGTCACTATTTGGATGAAAGCCAACTGTCAAATTGTCTGATTGAGAAAGATAAGAAATTGCCAGTAAGTTTGTACAGGTTATAGTGATGCATAAATGCTAGAGACACGCACCTGCTAAGTTAATATAACTTGCTGAAATACATATTCTTAAAATGACTTTAAGCTAAAATACACACACACACACACACACACAGAGAGAGAGAGAGAGAGAGAGAGAGAGAGAGAGAGAGAGAGAGAGAGAGAGAGAGAGAGAGAGAGAGAGAGAGAGACTCTCCTGTACTTCTACAATAGGTTTCTGTGCTGGGAAGGAGGAAAACTACTGTGGAATGTAAAGAGATTAGAATGGTGTAAATCATTCACCCAGCAGGAAGCTGAAAACCTGCAACTCCTTCTTACTATGCTTTAAATTAAATAAAATAAGAGGACAAGCTGGAATAATTTGTGGCACTGCCTCTATCAGTTAAATCCCTCTTGAACCCATTGAAGTGCCTCAGTTGACAGCCCTGATAACTTCCTGAAGTTCTAAATTAATCACTCAATCAGCACCAAGTTGTTCAGCTTCCATAATTTTAAATTGATACTTTGTTTTCAGACTGATACTATTTAATTTCAGACCTAGCTCTGTTAATTTTGGAAAGTATAACAACAGAATAACCAAATAGCCAAGATGGAAGGGACCTTGAAGGTCTTCTACTACTCCAACCTCTTGCTCAAGTAGGAAACCCTATACCATTTCAAACAAATGATTGTCCAGTCTCTTCTTAAAAACCTCAGTGTTGGAGCACCCACAATTTCTGGAGGAAAGTTGTTCCACTGATTAATTGGTCTAACTGTTAGGAAATTTCTCCTTAGTTCTAGGTTGGTTTTCTCCTTGATTAGTTTTCATATATTGTTTCTTGTCCTGCCTTCAGGTGCTTTGGAGAATAGGTTGACCCCCTCTTTTTTGGCATCCCTTTAGATATTGAATCACTGCTATTATGTCCTTCTTTTCATTACAGTAGACAAACCCAATTCCTATAACTGTTCCTCTTCAGTCTCCTAATAATCTTTATTGGTCTTATCTGCACTCTTTCTAGAGTCCAAACATCTTTTTTATATTGCGGTAACCAAAACTGGATGCAATATTCCAAGTGTGGTCTTATCTCAACATTATAAAGTGGCATTAACACTTCATGTGAGCTTGATTCTATTCCTCTATTAATGCAGCCTAGGATGGCATTGGCTTTTTTGGCAGCTGCAGCACATTGCTGGCTTATATTACAAATGTCATCATATATATAAATCATAAAGCAATGACACATGCTGCAGGTATCTCTTGCATTAATTGTATGTTATTTCCCTTTTATAAAAGAAATAAAGAATAACACACTCATTCAAGCGCATTTTCAGTTATTTTACAAAAGTGTACTGACCCAATAATTTAAAAAAGAATAATAAAAGTAATTGAAAACCATGTGTCTCCCTTTCCAGTGGCTCCTTTTTTAAATGAGGAAACTTTGTGTGAAATTGCTTTTGGCATTTCTTCTTTCAATACCTAATTTGAAATAATTCCGCTTGCTCTCTTTACACAGAACTACACAATTAAAGAAAAGTGAGCAGGAAAAAAAAATCATCATGGAAATGCCTAATGGATGGGTTGACAGTATCAGAGAGAGTTTCTCCACTGAAAAGTACAAACCTTGATTTTAAAAGCAATATATTTTTAAAGCTCACCCTTAAAAGCAATGTAAAACAACAACAATTAAAGAATGAATGAGTATAAATAGAAATGATAAATGGAAATGGAAATTGTTTTTTGAGTACTGAAAAAATACGGGCAAAGAGCAAATAAAAGAATGAATACTATAGGTATTCTCACTCTATATAACTATAAGCTTTAGTCCAATTTGTTTCTGTTTCTAGTAAAATAGCTAAAGTGAGGCACAGATATGTTTGTATTAGTACAGTAATCCTCAACTTACAACAGTCCATTTAGTGATTTTTCAAAGTTACAATAGCACTGAACCATTTTCACACTTACAACCATTGCAGCGATCCCCATGCTCACATGAACAAAATTCAGATGCTTGGCAACTGACTCATATTTATGACGTTTGCTTTGTCCTGAGGTCAAGTGATCACCTTTTGCAACCTTCTGACAAGCAAAGTAAATGGAGAATTCAGATTCACTTAACCACCATGTTGCTAACTTAACTGCAGTGATTCACTTACAACTGTGGCAAGGAAGGTCATCAAATGGGGCAAAAGTCACTTAACAACTGTCTTGCTTAGCAACAAAAATTACGGGCTCAATTGTGGATGTAAGTTTAGGACTAACTGCATCTAATTTTCCATTCCTTCTACAAATCAAAAATAGTAAATGACAGAATATCACTTCTGTTTGAGATTATCACTGATATCTGATGGTGGATGCAACCCAGTCTTCCTCATGTACAACCTTGGAGATGTTTATAAATTGCAAGGAAAAAATGTGCAAAGCTGAAAAATAACCAGGAATAAAGATCAAGATAAAGTTTATAAAGGGCAAGTTTCATTTGCTCTTGTAATGGCAATTTTATATAGCTCTTTCCTCAGATGTATGGATCTCTGAAGAGAAGAACGACAATTTTATACTGCAACTTTTTTATGTACAAAGCATTTTAATATCCTTCCGTCTTTGCTGAGCTTGACACTGACTCTAACTCTGGACCAAATGGATAAGAAAAACTCACTATAGGAGTTCCACCTTCTACAGAGCAAATATTTTTCATCTTATTTCTATCTCTTGCCCAACAAACTGATGTCATATTGCATTCTATATCAAAAACACACACAGTATGTTCCTATTGGATTGGTCTTTTTTTCACTAACTGCAATTTAGGAGGGATGCATAGGGGGCATCTCTTTCCACAATTCACTTGCTTTACCTCTCCATTTCTTCCCAACATTTTGAAGCTAATATTATATTTACCTTGTAAACTATCATGTAGGAAACGATTTATTAGCGGTCAAGTTGATATCAATGCAACAGAGTACAATCTATCTTGAGCTACTCCCAAACAATCTATTAATAACTGTAAATTATCCAGTACTTACAGGGCAGAGGAGATACTATACTATATAAAATTCTCTTGGAATAACATTGTATTACAACATGGCATAATTCCAATGACTATGTGACAGCCAGAGAAGGCTAGAGCTTGGCCTCCTTACCACTTAACTAATCTGTGTGGTCTGTCTGGTTGTGCTACATATAAAATGATAATATGATTCGTTTCTTTGTCTTGGTTTCACTCACTTTCACCAGTGCAGCCCCAGGTTTATCACTCAAAGGCTGGACTGTAGCCATTGGTTTGAAAATTGTTTTGCTGCATTGATCTAGGGGCAAAGATCCCAGGGTCCTGTTCAGATGTGAAAACAAACCTGCAGTGACCCCACGTAGACTTGGCAATTAAGAAACAAACCCCACTAGTGACTCATAGCTTCTTCTAGAATCATTCAGCCATCATTGTGCTAAAGCATCAGTCCTGAAGAGAGACTTTAAGTAGCCTCAGGAAGGGGTAGATGGGGTTAGACAGTGATATAATTTGCTATTGAGTACACTGTGAAGAAATGATGGTTTCCTATGGAGGTTCAGCACCTCAAAAACCATGCTGACACATCCTGGCAGAGTTTGAAGTCCAACACTGGTGTGCTCCAAAATCTACTGTTGATCCACTTTGCTCTCACTACCTGTTCCCCTCTCCCCCAAATGAAGAAAAAATGGAAGGAACAAGGAGCAAAAAGTAGCTCCTTTCTCACCCCTACTTGTTCTGTGGCTTCAACTGGGCTGTACAAGCAGATATGCAGGGAGGAGGAGGAGGGCCTTGCCTAATCAAGAAAGAGGCAGGAGTAGAACTTATCAATAACTTCATTTGTATCAATCACAGAACAATTAATATCTTTGCAGGTATCCACATTATCAGGTTGCCCTGCTGCTACTATAAGCCAATCAATAGTTTTGGAGGATAGATATGGATAATGTTGGTTTGTACTCACCTACCTGTCTACTGCAACTACAACTGACAGCAATCCTCTTCCGACAGCAGACACTCAGAGAAAATCACACTCCATAGGAACGAATCCGAGGTGACTTGAAAGAATACGGCCAGTTGAAACAAACAGAACGGTGACATGGTCTATGAGAGGAGTGCAGAAATGCTGATAATATAAATGCAGTCTCCCCACTCTGATCATTTCATCCTGACAACGTTGGTAGTTAGCCAACAAAAGCTTGATTTTTAATAAAACTGTTTTAGTTTTCTACCTTATCCCAGTGTTCAGATTTCTTGTTCTGATTAGATAGATAGATAGATAGATAGATAGATAGATAGATAGATAGATAGATAGATAGATAGATAGATAGATACAGGGCTTTTTTTCTCATAGAACGCTCAAAATGGCATTCTGGCACCTTTTTTTCGCAAAATAAAAACCAAAAAAAACCAAACCCCAGCTCTCTTATTGGCTTTCCTAAGCCTTTTGCAGGGCTAGGCAATCTTGGCCCTTTTTTATGACTCATGGACTTCAACTCCCAAAAATCCTGAGCCAGCCATGCTGAGGGGAAAGGGAGAGGTTTCCAAGATGAGCCATGCTGGCTCAGGAATTCTGAGAGTTGCAGTCTTTGAGTCATAAAAGAGCCAGCACTAGAAGAGGACATTAAAATTGTTTACAGGATTACTTCTTTAGGAACTAAACTTTTAGAATCTAAAACAGCTAATTCAAAAAAGCCAACAGGAAAGAACCTCACATTTTTCATCTGCTTCTGTCTTTTGGAAGGTAAAATTAGATAACAGAATAATCTATTTCCTATGTTAACATCTCTGCAATGAAATCAAAGGTAATAGAAAAGAAATGAGAAACATTTTTCTCAATGTAATATGTCTAATTTAGCTGATGCTAGAAAAAAATAGTATCTTTTGTACACTCTTAAAAACTATTTTGAATCTAAACAATTCTTAAGAATGAAATATTCTTAATTTGGACTTTACTTTTACTGTTTGGACTGTTGTGTGTTTTGAAAAATAGATTATTTAGAATCTAGTGATGTTGCACTTCAGTCTTTAAATAATTAGCCTAGTATATACATAACAATATATGATGTTTTCCCTTGTGAGCTTAACATCAATAACAACATTTATTAAAAAGGCTAAAATAATTTCTGGGGCTATTATCTGTATAGTAAAATTTTGGACAAGCAGTGATCATGTATCCTAGCAAAAGATGTTACATACTGTACAGTATGTGCATAAGTGTAATCAGTAGCATATACCTTTTTAATAATATCCAACGTGCAAAGAAACAAAAATAAGTCCAAAATATCTGTATTACATCCAGAAATGCCAACCTTGCAACCAATATTTCTCATCCATAACTATGGCACCCTAAGGATACCTGCATACATGCAAATGCTTCTCTGGGATCAGTAACACAGCAGTGATTGCTTTTTCCTTCCAGTTTTGTTGTTGTTGTTAGCTGCGAAGCCGTGTCTGACTCATCGCAACCCCATGGACAACGTTGCTCCAGGCCTTCCTGTCCTCTACCATCTTCTGGAGTACATTTAAGCTCACGCCTACTGCTTCAGTGACTCCATCCAGCCACCTCATTCTCTGTCCTCCCCTTCTTCTATTGCCCTCAATCTTTCCCAGCATTAGGCTCTTCTCCAGTGAGTCCTTCCTTCTCATTAAGTGGCCAAAGTATTTGAGTTTTAGCTACAGGATTTGGCCTTCTAAAGAGCAGTCAGGGTTGATCTCCTCTAGGACAGACTGGTTTGATCGCCTTGCAGTCCAAGGGACTCACAGGGGTCTTCTCCAGCACCATAGTTCAATGCTCTTCTCCAGTAGCATATTGGACGCCTTCCGACCTGAGGGGCTCATCTTCCAGCGTCATATCGTTTTGCCTTTTGGTACTGTCCATAGGGTTTTCATGGCAAAGATACTGGAGTGGGTTGCCATTTCCTTCTCCAGTGGATCACGTTTTGTCAGAACTCTCTGCTATGACCTTTCTGTCTTGGGTGGCCCTGCATGGCATAGCTCATAGCTTCATTGAATTATGCAAGCCCCTTCACCACGACAAGGCAGTAATCCATGAAGGGGATAGATATAGATAGATAGAGATAAATAGATAGAGATAGAGATAGAGATTATAGATAAATAGATAGATAGATAGATAGATAGATAGATAGATAGATAGATAGATAGATAGATAGATAGATGATATAGATAGAGATAGATAGAGATATAGATAGACATAGATAGGTAGATAGATAGATAGATAGATAGATAGATAGATAGATAGATAGATAGATAGATAGATAGATAGATGATATAGATATAGATATATAGATATATAGATATAGATAAAGCAGATAAATTTGGTTTTAAGTCAGTCCCTACACAGATGGAAAGGTAGACTGATAGTGACATACACACAAGCGAAAATGAAATTTGATGCTTAGTTTTTCCCACTCATCAGTTTAGGCTAACCAACTCCAACTAAAATTCACTCTGGAGATTTTCACTGCCTGCTCCCAAATATATAAAAATTTGTCAAAGACACAGTCCAATAAAATAGCAGGCCAAGTAAACAATAAATCTCTTATTAACACTAATTTCACTAATAAGTACTCCATTTATAACATTTATTGAATCCCCTATCAGTGTATCCTAATGGATATCTCTCTCTTATATGAATGAATAAATAAATAGTATTATGAATAATTGTTCATCTTTTAAAAAATTTAAGATAAATTAAGGCATTATATTTTCTATCATGCCCTTATGAAACTAGTTCTATTACAAATATAATGTGCAACTAATCATGATCCCTTGACCCTAGAAAGGTGGCAATAGTAAACACTTTTCAAAAACCTTGCCAAGAAAACTTCAAGGACTTGTCCAAACAGTCTTCAAGAACTGGACATCACTGAAAAGAAAAGAAAAATGTTTACCATGACCATGTTTACATTTTTTTTCCCTCCTATTCAGTGATGTCCAGTTCTTGGAGTCTGTTTGGACAAGTCCCTGAAGTTCTCTTGATGAGGTTTTTCAGAAATGTTTATCATTGCCTCTTTCCTAGGACCAAGAGAAGAAAACACAAGGTCATCCAATTGGCTTTGTACCTAAGGTGGGACCAGAACTCACAGTCTCCCAATTTCTATCCTGATGCATTAAGCATTACACCATACTGGCTCTTTTTTACATGTAAATTAGATTATAAAGCAATTATTTTAAAGAACAGATGCACGATGCAAGCTTAAGACAACTATTGGGAAACAAATCCTTTCTGTTTCATGATTTCGCCTTATTTTACCCCCCCCCCCACACACACCTTTTTTTAACAAATATTGATCCCAATTTTCTGAAATTAATAATTGCATATTTATTTTCTTGTCTGCTGTCCTTAAATGAGAATACCTGTTAGTCTGAAAATAAATGAGAAATGAGAGTGCTGTAACCTCTTTCTAATCCTGAATTTCCAAAAACAGTCTGAAATTCTATTCATAAACTCATATGCAGTAGTTTGTAGGCAGCTTGCACATTTCATTAAAGGAAAGCATATGGACACTAGTATGAAGAACTAAGAAAAGGAAGGAAAACAATATTGATCATATCCTTATTTCTCAAATAAAGCCTAAATGATTAAAGCTGGAGATGGGAATAAAATATTACAATATGGGAGCCTATGGGGAAATCTGTCTTCAAGGAGCTCATTTTAAAGAAAAGTATCACAATGCTTTACAATAAAAGGAATAAGCACTATACATTTATTGCAATGAAAAAGGTTCCACTGGATAGTTACTAAAAAGGAAATATTATATTCTTAGGTAACATTTGTTTGCTTATTTGTCTGTTGTTTTTGTAGTTGCGAAGTTGTGTCCGACCCATTGTGACCCCATGGACAATGTTCCTCCAGGCCTTCCTGTCCACTACCATCTTCTCGAGTCCATTTAAGCTCACACCTACTGCTTCAGTGACTCCGTCCAGCCATCTCATTCTCTGTCGTCCCTTTCTTCTCTTGCCCTCAATCTTTCCCAGCATTAGGCTCTTCTCCAGTGAGTCCTTCCTTCCCATTAGGTGGCCAAAGTATTTGAGTTTCAAATCAGGCCTTCTAAAGAGCAGTCAGGGTTGATCTATTCTAGGACTGACCGGTTTGATCACCTTGCAGTCCAAGGGACTCACAGGGGTCTTCTCCAGCACCATAGTTCAAAGACCTCAATTCTTTGGCACTCAGCCTTTCTTATGATCCAACTTTCATAGCCATACATTGAAACTGGGAAGACCATAGCCTTGACTATACACACTTTTGTTGGCAGGGTGATGTCTCTGCTTTTCAGTGTGCTGTCTAGATTTGCCATGGCTTTCCTCCCCAGGAGCAAGCGTCTTTTAATTTCTTGGCTGCAGTCCCCATCTGTGGTGATCTTGGAGCCTGCTGTGTATTGGAGTGTGTATTGTATTAAGCAATAGCTTAACAGATGACAGCTAGAAGGGGCTGTACATAACTGCTGCAAAGTGTGGCTCAGCTTTTGGTGGGAAAGCCTGGTTAAATTGATTGGCTGTCAGCTCAGCAGCCAGAGTATATAAAGGGCACAGGCAGCCCATTCTGTTGCTGGTTCTTCTCTACAAATAAAGAGCTGAATTCACTGCCTGGCATTGTCTTGTGTGTATTAACCCACTACACTTCACTGGCGATGAAGGTGGGATCCTGCTTCAGAAAGAGCTGATTTAACAAAGGGCCTGAATTACTCACTGGGGGAAGAGGCATCTTCCCCAGCTACTGAGTTTAAGGGCTATCCAAAGCAGGATCTGCAGGACCAGACACAACATGGCACAGTTCAGCCAGATCCAGCCATTTGACCCAAGGTGTCCCAAGCGATGGGAATCACACCTGAGTCAGGTCAAGTTCTACCTACAGGTGAACAGAATCATGGAGGACAGTATGAAGGTAGCAGCTCTAATGTGCACAAGTGGCACAGCCGTTCATGATCTGGACGTTGGACTGTGCGCGCCAATAGCCATTGGAGCCTTTATGTTCAATGACCTTGTGGAAAAATTGAACAGGCATTTCAACAGAAGAATGTCTGAGCTGACCTGGCAATTCCATTTTGGAAAAAGGGATCAGTGGCTGGGCGAATCAGCGGCAGATTTTATCACGGGGGTGTGACAAGCCACCCGCCTCTGTAAATTCATGAATTTAGATGAGAGGCTTCGCGACCGGGTCATTTTTGGCCTCCAGGACAAACTTTGCGCCAAGCTGAACCTGACCTTCCAGGAGGTCCAGGATAAGGATTTGGCCAGAGACTTGGATGATGGCACAATCAGAGCGACCCTAGACCCAGCACTACCGGAGGGGCCATGCACCGAGCAAACGCTATGTACGACGGGAGCGGACATTGAGACGAGACAACCGACATCGACGTGGTTCACCAAAACCAGATGCCACAACAACGGCAAGGGCACAACAACAGCAAAAGGACCCAGAAGAAACCAACAACACCAATGACACAACACAAACGCACCTGCTGCGGATGCTGCATGACCCACCCCAAGTGTGCAGGCTGCGGGGGAAATCACACCAGAGCGGCCTGCAAATTCTGTACGGCCAAATGTCGGTCCTGTGGAAAAACAGGCCACATTGCAGCAGTCTGCCGAAATCACCCCAGAGACAGCCTGTACGAGATCCAGTCCGAGGATTAAGATCTAACAGGTACCTGGGGCCCCAGCAGTTGTCCATTGGCAATTTCAAAATATATAACACCGGGGTTCACCGGCCACTCACCCCCAAAATCAAATTGGATATCCGTTTGCAGGGGATTCCCTGCAAGATGGAACTGGACTCCGGTTCAGTGGTCTCAGTAATTTCAAATGAAACTTTTTAAAAATATATATATATAAATCTTTATTTACATTTCGTGTTAAAAACACACCATACACCAACAAAGACAAAAAAAACATTTACAATATACAAAAAACGAAGAAATCAAAAAATTGAAAACCATTTCAAAAATTTTACATTATATCTAATTCCAAACTAACAATTATATTCCACTCATTAAGTCTCTTATAACCATCCAACTCCAAAGCTTATTCATTAACAAAGACTATATCACTTCATTTTTGACCAACCTCCAAGCCACCCTCATTTCTTTAATCTTTTATCCATCCAAATATACCATTTATTCCATGATAGAAATGCTGGTGTCTCTTCTTTACCCTTCAGCTTCTTGGTCAATGTGTCTGCTTCTGCACAATCAATAATTCTCCTAATTATAACTTCATCCGGCGGGGTATTGTTGTGATTCAGGGTCAGCCTGTGGGTTCGGCAGTTGGGTCAGACGACTCAGAGGAGGAGGGGAGTGTTGAAGAGCTTGCTGAGGGGGTTGAAGAGCTTGCTGATGAGAGCCCTCAGCCAGGCCCCTCCCACCTGGTCACGACGGAGACCCAGCTGTGTGAGCCTGACAGCATGGATGAAGATGACCCACAGCTGGCCCTGTTCAAGGACGCCCGACGCAGGAGGCAGTCAATCAGGAGTAAACAGAGGAAGGCAATGGGGCATCTAGGAAGGAGGCAGAGAGAAGCCACGCCCTGAAATGTATAAAAGGGGAATGCGTGGGAGGGCTGGTTTGCTGAAGGCAACCGCTTGAATAGTTCCTGTTTCATAGCTCCTGTTTCATGGTTGGTGTCTTGTTTTGCTCTGTTTTATGTTAATAAATTTGGCAGGCTTAATTCCAGCCTCTTGCCGTTTGTAAAGGGGTTGTCCCTGCCTTTTCTGCAGGGCCGGTAGCAGGCTGGTACAGAACAGGTATGATTTGCCTTCCAAAATTGAGCATAACCTATCCTTGCCGCCGTTAAGATATGTAAAACCAAATACCATATATCCTTCTTAATATTTCCAGGCCTGGAGCCAAGCAGATTAGTCTCTGGTTTAAGATCAACTAAACACCCTGTGATTTCCTCTATCCATTTTTGGATCCTCATCCAATATCTAACCACTTCCGGACATGTCCACCATAAGTGATAGTATGTGCCAATCCCTTTACCACACTTCCAACAATCGTCTGACAATCTGGGGAACATTTTGGAAAGTCTGGCCGGAGGGAGATGCCATCTATAAAGCATTTTGTATATGTTCTGCTTATATGACGTGGAAACCACCAGCCTCATATTAGTCCACCAAATCTCTTCCCATTTCTCAAGTGGAAGTGCATAACCAAAATTCTTCCCCCAGGCAATCATCGCGTCTTTTACCACCTCCTCCCTACTACCGTAGTTAGCAGCAATTTATAGCACTTAGATATCATCCCTTTCTCCAGACCCAGCAGAATCTTATCTAATTCCTGCAGATTCAGATAAATACCCCTTCCTTCCTTATCCTTCTTATACCTTGACTGGATCTGCAGGTAGGCCTACCACTCCAGTTGAAACCCTTGCTGAGCCAGATCTTGTCGTGTTTTGAGTTCTCCCCCGCTATCTAAAAGTTCTTTGTAAGTTGGTCTTTTTCCCTTCTTGAGTAGGGTCGGATGGGTCAAGGCTTCCAAAGTTGATAACCAACACGGAATTTGTGCATAGTACTTAGCCCTTATCTTATCCCAATTCCGAATCAGTATATCCCTTATGTAGTGGCGAGTAAACTGTTTGCTTGGAGGAGTACCTTCCCGCCAAAGAGCTGCATGCCATCCCTGCAGCAAATCAAATCCTTCCAGACTCAATAATCGATTATTCCTTAAACTTATCCATTCCTTGCCCCAAACTAAGAGGGCAGCCTGATAGTAAAGTTCCCAGTTCGGTAGGCCAAGGCCCCCTCTTTCCTTAATTTCTTGCATCATTTTTTCCCCAATCCTGGGCCGTTTCCCCTGCCATACGAATCTAGAAACTACCCCCTCTAACTCATTTAAGAATTTCAGCGAAAGTTTAACTGGTGCTGTCTGGAAAAGAAAATTCCATTTCGGCAAAACATAAGATTTCACCATGGCTACCCTTCCTAATAATGACAACTGTATCCTACCCCAATTTCCCAGGTACATTTTTGTTTGTATCAGTAATTTAGAATAATTATCCTCCCTAATACTTGAACATCTTCCCGTCAACCAGATTCCTAGATATTTGACCTTTTTCGTGATTTTAAACCCTGTAGTGTCCTCTAGCATCTGTTTACTTCTATTTGAAAGATTTTTCGACAATATATTCGTCTTATCTTTATTTACTTGTAGACCAGCCACATTTCCAAATTCCTCAATCCTTTTTAGTAATTCCGTACTGGATTCCAGAGGGTTTTCCAAAATGAAGACCATATCATCTGCAAACGCCTGCAATTTATAAATTTGGTCTCTTATCTGAAGCCCAGTAATCTCCTCATCTTTCCTTATTATTCTCAATAGGGGTTCTAAGGTTAGGATAAATAAAAGTGGGGAGAGTGGACAACCCTGCCTAGTGCCCTTACAGATATCAAATTTGTTAGTTAAATTCCCATTTATCAACAGTCTCGCTTCCTGCTTAGTATAGATTGCTTTAATCATATTACGAAATTTAGCCCCAAACTCCATATGTTCCAACTGACACATTAGGAAATCCCAATTAACCCTATCAAATGCTTTTAGAGCATCGATAAATATTAAAGCTAATTGTTTATCTGGTCGGCTTTCATAATACTCCAGAACATTTAATATAATTCTGAGATTATCTTTTATTTGTCTAGTGGAAAGGAACCCATTCTGGTCTGTATGTATGAATTGGTTTAAGTAAATTTTTAATCTATCCGCAATTATTGTTGCAAATATTTTGTAATCTGAATGAAGAAGGTATATTGGCCTATAATTTTTAATATGCTTCAAAGGGAAGTCATCCTTAGGAATCAAACTAATTTTTGCCTCCAACCAAGTTTGCGGGACTATAGCCTCATCCAAAATTTCATTAAATAGATCTTTCATATGTTTTCCCAACGCTTCCACTAATACCTTATACAATTCTGCAGGAATTCCGTCAGTGCCTGGGTTTTTTTGACATTTCTGTTGTCTGACCGCTTTTTCAATTTCTGCTATGTTATCTCCTGATCTAAGGCCTCTTTCTCATTAGGAAATAACTTAGGAAGGTCTGACTCCGTCAGGTATTGTTTAATCCTCTCCTCAGGGACCTTTTCTTCCTGATATAATTCTGTAAAAAACTCAATCGCTATCTTTTCTATCCCTTCTTTATCCCCTATCAGTGTCCCCCTCTTATCCTCTAACTGATCAATTCTTCTACTTTCCTTCTCTTTCCTTATTCTATAGCTAAGCCATCTCCCTGGTTTATTGGCATATTCAAAATAGCTCTGCCTTGCCACCCTAATTTGACGTGCTATTTTCTCTTGGTCCACAAGGTTGAGTTTATGCCTCCAAAAATCCACCTGCTCCTTCCCATACACTTTCTGTGGGTTTACCTGGAGAGTCTTCTCTGCCTTAGTAAGTTGCTCAGCAATTTCCCTCCTACTTTCCTCCTCCTTCCTACATTTAACTGCCATCTGTTTTATTATCAAGCCTCTCAAATAAGCTTTAGCCGTATCCCAAACTATTCGTAGGGGCATCCCTTCCGTCATATTTTCTAAAAAAAAAACCAGACTCATCTCTTGTTTAATTTTTTGTACAAAAACCATATCCTTCAGGGTCTCCAGGCTCATCATCCATCTACTCCTCACTCTACTCCCCCTTATCAATGTAATAGACACCGGATTGTGGTCCACCCATTCTTTCGTCAAAATCATGGCATCTTTTGCATAAGGTATCAGCCCATCCGACAACCATACCATATCCAACCTAGACCATGAGTTATGCCTGGGGGAGTAGTAGGTATAACGTTGAGAGGCTGGGTTAATCACACGCCATATAGGAGGGAAATTGCTAAGGCCAAATTCTTCACACATATCCCTAAATACTTTGGGTAAGACCCTCCTATCTTTCCCTTTTTTCTTCTTCAAATCAACCCTCCCTGTTTTGTAATCCTTAGCCCTATCTACCACCGCATTAAAGTCCCCCAAAAGACACATCTGCTCATACTCCAGATCTAATATTTTCCGATATATTTTCTGGAAAGTCTCCCTGATTATTATTAGGTGCATATATGCCTACCAGTAACACTTTGCTTCCCACCATTTCTATCTCCAGCATCAGGCTTCTCCCCTCCGGGTCCACCCATAATTCTTTAGGACACAAGTACTCCTTAACATACATTGCTACACCTTTCTTTTTCTCCTCAGCAGACGCTACAATAATAATTTCCCTAGTTTAGGGCAACTCAACAAATTAATTTGGCTTTTCTTAATATGAGTTTCCTGAAGGCATAATACATCAGCTCCACATTTCCTTAATCTAGTTAAGATATTTTTTCTCTTAACAGGAGCATTGAGACCATTAACATTGAGTGTCAAAAAATTCACCCCTTGACACATCCTTACTTACGTGGGGCCTTAGATTTGGTAGTCTGTCTAGTTACCCTCTTATATGCTTCTCCCTTTCCCTCTCCCCTCTCCCCCCTCCCCCCTCCACTCCCCCCGGATTCCTCTCCTCCCTCTGACTTCTACTCTCCACTTCTCCATCACTCTCCTGATCACTAGTCCCACAAAAAATTATAGAAATCTTGTGCGTCGTGTAGACTCTCAATCTTTATCTTTCAGTCTTCCCACATCACCAGGAGCCCCTCTGGAAGCAGCCATTTATATGTCACACCTTTTTTCCTCAATTGTGAAGTAACAAATTGATAGCATTGACGTTGCTCTCGGACCCTTCTTGGCAGTTGCTTAAGAATTGTAACCGGACAGCCTTTATACTGAATTGGTTGATCTCTAGCTCTATGTTGTTGTTGTTGTTGTTAGTTGCAAAGTCGTGTCCGACCCATCGCAACCCTATGGACAACATTCCTCCAGGCCTTCCAGTCCTCTACCATCTTCTGGAGTCCATTTAAGCTCACGCCTACTGCTTCAGTGACTCCATCCAGCCACCTCATTCTCTGTCGTCCCCGTCTTCTATTGCCCTCAATCTTTCCCAGCATTAGGCTCTTCTCCAGTGAGTCCTTCCTTCTCATTAGGTGGCCAAAGTATTTGAGTTTTAGCTTCAGGATCTGGCCTTCTAAAGAGCAGTCAGGGTTGATCTCCTCTAGGACTGACCGGTTTGATCGCTTTGCAGTCCAAGGGACTTCCAGCACCATAGTTCAAAGGCTTCAATTCTTTGGCGCTCAGCCTTTCTTATGGTCCAACTTTCACTGCCATACATTGCAACTGGGAAGACCATAGCCTTGACTATACGCACTTTTGTTGACAGGGTGATGTCTCTGCTTTTTAATGTGCTGTCTAGATTTGCCATTGCTTTCCTCCCGAGGAGCAAGCGTCTTTTAATTTCTTGGCTACAGTCCCCATCTGCAGTGATCTTTTAGCCCAGGAAAATAAAATCTGTCACTACCTCCATTTCTTCCCCATCTATTTGCCAGGAATTGAGAGGGCCAGATGCCATAATCTTGGTTTTCTTAATGTTTAGTTTCAACCCAAGTTTTGCACTCTCCTTCTTCACTCGCAACAAGAGGCTCTTTAGTTCCTCTTCACTTTCTGCCATTAGAGTGGTATCATCTGCATATCTTAGGTTGTTGATGTTTCTTCCGGCAATCTTAATTCCAACTTTTGATTCATCTAGCCCTGCCTTTCTCATGATGTGCTCTGCATATAAGTTAAATAGGAAAGGCGACAGTATACAAACTTGCCGGACTCCTTTCCCAATTTTGAACCAATCAGTGGTTCCGTGTCCAGTTCTCACTGTTGCTTCTTGGTCCGCATATAGGTTTCTCAAGAGACAAATAAGATGGTCTGGTATACCCATCTCTTTAAGGACTTGCCACAGTTTGTTATGATCCACACAATCAAAGGCTTTAGCATAGTCAATGAAGCAGAAGTAGATGTTTTTCTGGAACTCTCTAGCTTTCTCCATGATCCAGCATATGTTAGCAATTTGATCTCTAGTTCCTCTGCCTCTTCGAAATCCTGCCTGTACTTCTAGTAGTTCTTGATCCACATACTGCTGGAGTCTAGCTTGTAGGATTTTAAGCATAACTTTACTAGCATGTGAAATGAGTGCAATGGTGCGATAGTTTGAACATTCTTTGGCACTGCCTTTCTTTGGAATTGGAATGTAAACTGATCTTTTCCAATCCTGTGGCCACTGTTGAGTTTTCCAAATTTGCTGGCAAATTGAGTGTAGCACTTTTACTGCATCGTCTTTTAAGATTTTGAATAGCTCCGCTGGAATACTGTCACCTCCACTAGCTTTGTTGTTGCTCAGCTTTTCTAAGGCCACTTCACTTCACATTCTAGGATGTCTGGCTCGAGGTCAGTGACCAACTCATTGTGATTATCAGGGACGTTAAGCTCATTCTTGTATAGTTCTTCTGTGTAATTTTGCCACCTCTTCTTAATCTCTTCTGTCTCTGTTAGGTCCCTGCCATTTTGGTCCTTTATCATGCCCATTTTTGCATGAAACGTTCCTTTCATCTCTACAATTTTCTTGAAAAGATCTCTGGTCCTCCCTATTCTATTGTTTTCTTCTATTTCTTTGCATTGTTCATTTAAGAAGGCATTCTTATCTCTTCTAGCTATTCTTTGGAATTCTGCATTTAATTGGGCATATCTTTCTTTTTCTCCCTTGCCTTTCGCTTCCCTCCTTTCCTCAGCTATTTGCAAAGCTTCCTCAGACAGACATTTTGCTTTCTTGCATTTCTTTTTCTTTGGGATGGTTTTGGTTGCTACCTGTTGTACAATGTTGCGAACCTCTGTCCATAGTTCTTCAGGCACTCTGTCTATCAGATCTAATTCCATAAATTTATTTGTCACCTCTACTGTATATTGAACAGGGATATAATTTAATTCATACCTGACTGGCCTAGTGCTTTTCCCTACTTTCTTTAATTTAAGCCTAAACTTTGCAACGAGAAGCTCATGGTCTGAGCCACAGTCAGCTCCTGGTCTTGTTTTTACTGACTGTATAGAGCTTCTCCATCTTTGGCTGCAGAGCATATAGTCAATCTGATTTCTGTGTTGACCGTCTGGTGATGTACATGTGTAAAGCCGTCTCTTGGGTTGTTGGAAAAGAGTGTTTGCTATGACCATTTTATTCTCTTGACAAAATTCTATCAGCCTGTGCCCTGCTTCATTTTGTACTCCAAGGCCAAACTTGCCTGTTATTCCGCTTATCTTTTGGCTTCCTACTTTAGCATTCCAATCCCCCATGATGATAAGGACATCATTTTTTGGTGTTAGTTCTATAAGGTGCTGTAGAGCTTCATAGAACTGGTCAATTTCATCCTCTTCAGCACTGGTGGTTGGGGCATAGACTTGGACTACTGTGATACTGAATGGTTTGCCTTGGATTCAAATTGAGATCATTCTGTCATTTTGAGGATTGTATCCCAGTATTGCTTTTCCTACTCTTTTATTGACTATGAAGGCTACTCCATTTCTTCTGAGGGATTCTTGCCCGCAGTAGTATACCTAATGGTCATCCTGTCCCTTTTAGTTCGCTGATAACTAAGATGTTGATGTTTAGTCTTGTCATCTCTTGTTTGACCACGTCCACCTTTCCTTGATTCATGGATCTTACATTCCAGGTTCCTATGGAGAAAAAATCTTTACAGCATCGGACTTTCCTTTCACCACCAGACACATCCACGGCTGAGCATCCTTTCGGCTTTGGCCCAGTCGCTTCATTCTTTCTGGCGCTACTAGTACTAGCCCTCTGCTCTTCTCCAGTAGCATATTGGACGCCTTCCGACCTGAGGGGTTCATCTTCCAGCGTCATATCCTTTTACCTTTTGGTACTGTCTACAGGGTTTTCATGGCAAAGATACTGGAGTGGTGTGCCATTTCCTTCTCCAGTGGATCACGTTTTGTCAGAATTCTCCGCTATGACCTTTCCGTCTTGGGTGGCCCTGCACGGCATAGCTCATAGCTTCATTGAATTACGCAAGCCCCTTCGCCACGACAAGGCAGTAATCCATGAAGGGGCTCTAGCTCTATGGAGCACTTCATCTCTAAGCGCTTTTTTGGTAAACCTAACATGCACTTCCCTAGGGAGGCTGTATCGCCTGGCATAATTGGTATAAACTCGAAAAGCCTCATCAATATCGCTCTGAACCTCTTTTTTCTCTTTCCCAACCAGGTCTGCAATCATTTCTCCTACCAAGTCTTCCAGCTGTTCTTCTCTGTCTTCCATCACATTTTGGAAGCACAAAAAACATGCCATTTTCTCCATCTCCAGGTACACCATATCATCTTCCAGCTTCTTGGATGCTTGCGTGCACCTGTGCTCCCATTTCTCCATCCGCTTCTCCATATTCTCAGAGTCCTTTTCTACTGTTTTAATTCGCTCCTCATGCGTATCCAGAGTCACCTGGACTGCACCCAATTTTCCTTTAATTTCCTTCATCTCCTCTCTCATGTCCCCCAACTCAGCCTTCAAGCTGTCAAAATTCCTTTCCATTATGTCCTGCATATTTTGTAACATTGTATAAATCCCTTGAATTGTAGCAGATTTTTCTGTTGCTGGTAGGTTCTCCATCGACTTCCTAACCCCTGGTGGCATCGTAAATGGAGAGGCCGCTGCTGTCAAGGTAGGGGCCTTCCTTAAGGTTTTAGTTGACATCATTGTTAACTACCTCATTGTTTGTCCCAGGAGGTTTCTCCACACTACTCTACACCAAAGGTTGACTCCTTCCCAGATACTTTATCACAAACCCCGTACTTCCTTCTAATAATTTCACTTCTGCTCTTTAGGTAGAAAAAAGAAAGAAAGAAGGAGTCACATCAATATCTGTCAGTTTCTATAAGTCCGCAAATCAATACACTAACTTTTTCAGGGAAGAGAAAGCTTCCACCAATCATGTCATATTCGTAGACAAGTCCATTTATAAGCCTCTAATCAGCATTCACGGCAGCAAAAGACAGAAGGGGTAAAAAAAAAAAGAAAAGAAAGAAAGAACAAATATTTGTTGCCAAAACCACCCCCGATAACTGGCTGCCGCTCCTTTCACATCTGCTCAGCACCCCGCCGGCGTGCTCGCTCAGAAAATCTTTAAGTTCTCTTCCACTCTTTCTCACTTTCCTGCTTCTTCTCAAACTGCCGAGTCATTGGCTTCGGGGCTGCCAAACTGCGGCCATCTTTCAAACCTCTGGATCCTCGGGGTGCTTTCTTTTTTCCAGCAAGGTGATTGCATCACACCTCACCTCCAAAGATGCCCCCTCCACTTCTCCCAGCCTCTCCAGGGCTGGAAACAGCAGAATATTGCCGCAGGAGGCCTGAAAAACAAGAGGCTCAGCCGTCTATTGCCTCTCCTCCCAAAGCAGCGCCATCTCGGACTCCCTCAAATGAGACTTTTGAACACGTGTGCAACCGGAGTCAGTGGTGGGTCAAGTTGAGGCCTTCCGATATCAAATTAGCAGATTTCCAAAACACTCCAATTAAAATTAAGGGGGAAGCCACATTGTCCATGGGGTTCAAGGGGTTCCAGGGTCATTTGGATGTCCTCGTAGTTGAAGGCTGAAGGACTAATTTAGTGGGGTTAGATTGGTTCAAGGCCTTGGGTTTCGTGATTGGAGGGATCCACAACACCCAGGCCAAGAGCATCAAAACTGTCTGCAAAAGGTTTGCAGACATGTTCAATGATCAACTGGGCAAATACATTGGGCCCCCCATTTCGTTTAAGTTAAACCCTAAGGTACCTCCCATTAGAATTAAGCCCCAAAGAGATCCCTTCACTCTCAAGCATAAAATTGAGAGCGAACTGGACAAACTAGTGGAACAAGGGGTGTTAGAGGCCATAGAAGGGGGTGAGTGGGAAACCCCAATAGTCACCCCCCTCAAATCAAACAGGGAAGTTAGGATTTGCATGGATTACAAATGCACAATCAATCGAGCACTCAATCTGCATGCTTACCTGGTCCCAACGGTCAGCCATGTCCTCGCTTCCCTACAAGGTGGCGCCATTTTCGGTAAATTAGATCTTGCACAGGCGTACCAGCAGCTCCCGGTTACCAGGGAGACGGCCAATGCACAAACTATTGTAACTCACCGTGGAGCGTATAAAGTTAACCGTTTACATTTCGGAGTGACTGTGGGTCCAGGAATTTTTCAGGAAGTGATGGAGAGGACTCTGAAAGGGATTCCAGGAGTATATCCATACTTTTTTTTATTGAAAAGTTTTACAATACATTTTTTAAAAAAAACAAAACCCTTCCCCACCCCCTCCCCTCTCCCCAACCCTCCCCAACACCTCCCTCCCCTCCCCCTCCCCCCTCCCCGACTTCCCAGAGCTCAATACAGGGTATAAATATACAAACAATCATAGTCTACCTTATGCAAACAACAATAAAATATTAAATCTATCACACTTTAACTCTTATAAAATAACTACAAGCAATTTAAATATCACATCAATAATTATTCAAATGCTAGATGAAACTTTTTAGTCCCATATTTATTCTAGATATAATCAATCCATCTCCTCCACTCCACAATATATCTCTGTTGTGACTGTTCTTTCAAGTACGCTGAGATCTTTGCCATTTCCGCCAGATTGGAAACTTTTAAAGTCCATTCTTCTATAGTCGGCAGTTCTTCCTTCTTCCAATATTGCGCTACTAAAAGTCTCGCTGCCGTAATTAAGTTCAACATCAACTTAGTGTCCACAACAGTAGTATCAGTAATAATGCCCAGTAAAAACAGTTGCGGACGAAACTTTATCCTTCTCTTGAATATCTTTTGCATGTTCCACCAGATTTTAATCCAAAAAGCTTTAACCTTTTTACAGGTCCACCATATATGAAAATACATTGCATCTTCACTGCCACACCTCCAACATTTGGGCTGGCAGTTTGGATACATACTTGCTAATTTTTTAGGATCTAAATGCCACCTATAAAACATTTTATAAAAATTCTCTCTTAAATTTTGAGCCTGCGTAAATTTTACATTTCTCACCTAAATCTTCTCCCAAGTATCCATTGTAATAACTTCTTGAAAATTCTGAGCCCACTTTATCATACAGTCTTTAACAAGTTCTGTCTCTGAATCAATTTCTACCAGTGCAAGATATATCCTTTTAATATGTGCTTGACCTTGATCTCTAATTTGCTTTACCAAATTTTCATCAATCGTTGAAAAACCAGTTTTCTGGTCTTCCTTCCACCTGGCCTGTAATTGCCCATACTGAAACCAAGTTTGTACAATCTTTTCTTCTCTTAAAATATTATATGGCTTTAATTGCCATACATTCCTTTCCAAACTTAAAATTTCCTTATATGTAGTCACATCATGTTTAAACCAAACACTTATATTTTCTATTGCGTGTTTCGGTATTGCCCATATAGGTATCTTATAATTTAACTTGTGTCTATACTTTTTCCAAACTCGCAACAGAGCATGCCTTAAAATATGTACCTTGAACACATTATCCAGCTTCTTATCATACAATAAATATGCATGCCAACCAAATAACAAATCATGGCCTTCAAGATTTAGTAATCTCACTTGTGTTAAATTAAACCAATCACTTATCACTGACAAAGCAGCAGCTTCATAATATAATTTAAAATTAGGCATTTTAAGACCACCTCTCTCACACGTATCCTGCATAATCTTAAATTTAACTCGTGGCCATTTCCCTGCCCAAACAAATTTATTAATACCTTTTTGCCATTCCTCCAAGTTTGAATCCTTTTTAAGCATAGGTATCATTTGAAATAAAAATAAAAATTTTGGCAAAACATTCATTTTCACAGCTGCAATTCTTCCCAATAAAGATAATTGTAGTTTTTTCCAGCTATCCAATTCTTTTTGAACTTTTCCCCATAACTTTTCATAATTATTTTTATATAACTTTACATTTGAGGGTGACAAATATATCCCCAAATATTTAACCCTTTTAACTATTTCAAATCCCGTTAGCTCTTCTAAAACAGCCTTTTGTGATACTGTCATATTCTTAGACAACATTTTAGTTTTTTGTATGTTAAGCTTAAATCCAGAAACTTTCCCATATTGCATTATTATCTCCATCAGTTCTACAACTGAGTCTTCAGGCTGAGTCACTGTAACAACCAGATCGTCTGCAAACGCCCTCAATCTATAATCCTGATCTCTAATTTGAATTCCCTTAATTTTGTCTGAACCCCGTATTTTAATCAATAATATCTCCAATGTTAAAACAAATAATAAGGGTGACAATGGGCACCCCTGCCTTATACCCTTTTCAATGTTACATACTTCCATCAAACTATTATTAACTATTATGCGGGCTGTTTGCTTTTGATATAATGCTCTGATTGGTTGTAGAAATTTATCCCCAAATTTCATTTTATCTAATACTTTCAACAAAAATTGCCAATCCAATTGATCAAAGGCTTTTTCAGCATCCAAGAAGATCAACGCTGTAGGGATCTGATTGTTTCTTTCCAAAAACTCCAACAAATTAACTATATGCCTCACATTGTTCTTCATTTGTCTACCACTTATAAACCCAGTTTGATCACCATGAATTACTTGTTGCAATACCCTCATTAATCTGTTAGCTAAAACCTTAGCAAATATCTTGTAGTCCGTGTTCAAAAGTGATATTGGCCTATAATTTTTTGCTTGGGTGACATCCTGGTCTTCCTTCGGAATCAAAGAAATAAAGGCAGTTTTCCAAGACGGAGGCACCCCTCCTCCCATTTGAATTGTCTGAAACAATTCCCTTAATGGCTTTGCCATCTCTAACTGTAAATTTTTGTAATACACAGCAGTCAATCCATCCGTACCTGGTGCTTTAGCCACTTTCAATTGTTTAATTGCTGAAAAAATTTCTTCCTCAGTTATCAATTGGTTCATCTCTTCCTTTTGTTCTTGTGTGAGAACAGGAATATTAGCTTTCATCAAATAATCATCAATATCTGCCTCACTAATCTTATCTCTAGCGTACAACTTAGAGTAAAAATCAACAAAAGTCTTTTTGATAAGACTCTGCTGGTACACTACCTTACCCTTATGTTCTATTAGAAGCCCTTTGCTTCTTCCTTAACAAATAAGCTAACCATCTACCTGGTTTATTGGCATTGCAAAAAATATTATGTCTAACATACCGTAAGTTAGTTGCCACTTGATCAGCCATCAACTTGTCAAACTGTCCCCTTAATAAATTAATTACCTCTTTAATCTTCACATCCGATGGATTCAAAATTAAAGTCTTTTCTTTTTCCCTTATTTCATTCTCTAATTCTTTCCTCCTAAATTCCAAATTGTGTCTGTATTTGTTATTCAAATATATTAATTCTCCTCTCATATAAGCTTTACTAGCATCCCAGACCATTTCATATATACCTTTATGCATATTAATTTTTTAAAAAATCCTTCATCTGTTTTTTACACTCTTCCACATTTTCCTGATTTCTAAACAAATTCTCATTTAAACGCCAGGAGCGCCTATCCCTATTATATTTTTCTATCTCTAACCAGACTGGACTATGATCAGACATAGTTCTTGGACAAATCTTAATCTTCTTAATCCTAGAAAAGAAATCATTAGTAATTAATATAAAGTCAATCCTAGAAAAAGATTGATGTCTATCAGAAAAAAAGTATAATCCTTTTCTTGCAAATTTCTTTCTCTCCAAATATCTCGCAATTTCAAATCGTCCTTCATTTCAAAAAAAGATTTAGGCAGTTTAGCATGACTTGGAGTACTTTTAAAAAGAAACCCTTTGTCCATTTGTACATCCAAAACGCCGTTCCAGTCCCCCATAAAAATACAAGATTTATAATCCCACTGAGTAATTTTGCTGTGTAATAAACTATAAAAGTCTGCTTGTTGTTGATTAGGAGCATATAATCCAACCAAAAGCGTTTTCTTGCCTTCTATTAACAGTTCAATTATAACATATCTTCCTTGTTTATCTGCTTCAATTAAAGCCGCTGTCAAGGTATTCTTAACGTAAACAACCACTCCATTTTTCTTATCCGTTGCGGAAGCAATAACTTGTGTACCCAGTCTTGAGTTTAACAAATACTTTTGATCTGTAACTCTAATATGTGTTTCTTGTAAGCAAATAACATCATTCTTAAATTGTTTTAAATATTGAAAAACTTTCTTTCTCTTCTGTGGTGAATTTAAGCCATTAACATTCCAGGTTAGAAACTTTGTCACCATCTTTCGTGACCTGAAGCTTTGGAGCGCTTCTTCCAAAATCACCTGCACTCTCTTAGGTTGTGCTCCTCCCACAGCTTCACTATAAGTAAGTTTTGGAGGTGCCATCATGTCTTTCTGCTGTTCTTGTTCTTGCTCTCGTCTCATTCGTCTCGAAACAGCACGTGTCATTCTCCTCCTATGATACTGAAATTTGATCCACCCCTGTAGCTTTCTCTTACATCTGTGTTGTTCCTTCAGCACCTTGTAAATTCTCACTGCGTGATTGAGACTCTCCCTCACCATTCTTTTTTGTAGATTCCAAAAGTGGTATGGGGACTGCTTTTAAAACATTACTATAAAAATCATGTGCCTGCAACACTGTAATAAGACGATGTCTCGTGCCTTCATGCATCACCACCATACCCACTGGTATCTCCCATCTGAACTTAATATCACGTCATCTTAATTCTTGTGCCAAAAAGGCAAATTCCTTCCTTCTCCTTAGGATTCTTGGAGGGATCTCTTTTAAAATCAAAACTTCTTGTTCAGCAATTGCAAATTTATTATTGTAAAAGGCTTGAATAACCTCATTTCTAATTGCTCTCTTTGTAAAATAAACCACCACATCTCTGGGTAATTTTCTTTGTCTTGCAATCCATGAGTTAACACAGAAAATGTTGTCTATATCCTCCATAATTGCATCTGCTGATAGCCCCAAAACACCTTCCAAAGCCTTGGAAACTATTTTTTTTTCAAATTTTCTTTAGGATCCTCTTTTAAGCCTCTGATTCTCACAGCGAACTCCATCTCGTGGTACTGTACCAAGGTCAAATTGTCGTCAATTTTATCCACCACATTTTCAGTCTCTGTCATTTTTGCATCTAATCTGATATTATTTTGGCTGAGATCTTCCACTGTCTCATCCAAGCGCTCTATGCATACAGCCATGCCTTGAAATGCAAGTAAGATGTCTGCCCTCATTTCTGTTAACTTCTCATCCATAGGTTCTGTAAGCTTCTCATCCATAAGTTCAACTAATTGTTGAGATTGCTTTTTCATAGCCTCTTGCAAAACATCCTGCAAGTCTTTAACTGTAAAAGTTGGTACCGATGCAGGTACAGGTGCAGAGGGGGGGCATTAAGGCTTGTAACGAAGATTGCTGCACTGGAGAAGCCCCCGCACTTCTAGGAACTTTTGAAGATTTGGCAGCCATTTTCACCCACTATTGCCTGCTACACACTTTCACTTTCATCAAACTCCATAAAATCCACCGAGTTAAAGATCATAAATTCACTTTCACATGATTCTCCTGTATCGCTCTGCCTGCATCCAAGTTCTCTAAAGTTCTCTCTTGCTGGCAGGGATGGTTGCTGATGCCCTGCTCTGCTCCAAAAGCCCGGAGCAGAGGCACCCCGCAGTCCGGAGCAAACTCAGGCTTTGGGGGGGCTCAATCCTTCAGCCGCCAGAATTTAAGCTCTGGCGGCCCCAGAGAGCTCTACCCCTACCTGGGCGCTCACCCCCTCCTCTTCTCTCGAGGAGTGGGCTTCCGAGCCATCAAAACAGCTGATTGGCACTGTTTTCGGCGGCTCTACGGAGACGACGGGGCTGACAGCCAGAATGGCTGCCTGCGGCAAAGCCTTGCCACCCAGAAGTCCGGAGTATATCCATACTTTGACAATGTACTCATCGCGGGGAACACGGAGGAAGTATTGGCTGACCGATTGGAGACAGTGTTAGGAAGATTTCATGCTGCAGGGTTTAAGTTAAAGAAAGACAAATGCAGCATTGGCATAAAGGCCACTGAATTCCTGGGTTTCAGAATTGATGCCAGGGCAATCCATCCTGCAGAGTCCAAGGTAAGGGCCATCAATATGGCCCCCACCCCCAAGAATAAGACAGAACTGCAGGCATTCCCGGGGCTACTAAATTTATATCATTCATTCCTCTCAAATAAAGCAGCTATTGCTGAGCCCCTTCACAGGTTGCTGGATAAGCAGGCAGTGTGGAACTGGACCCCCTATACATGAAAATAGTTTCAGGAGTTTAAAGAAACTGTTGTCCAGTGATTCAACTGTGACTCACTTTATAGAATCTAAGCCTATTTGCATAGCATATGATGCTTCCCCATATGGAGTGGGCACAGTTCTGAGTCATTTGGAAGGGAATGGGGTCCAAAGACCCATTGCCTACTACTCTAGGACACTGTCAGGGGCTGAAAGGAATTATGCTCAAATTGATAAAGAGGCTTTGGCAATAGTGGCTGGGGTTAAAAAGTTTCATGATTACCTCTATGGCTTGGAATTGACAATATTCACAGATCACAAGCCAGTACTGGGGTTGTTCACATCAGATAGGCAAACTCCCCAGATCTTATCACCAAGAATGCTCAGGTGGTCCATTTTCCTATTGGCCTATAACTGTAAACTGGTGTACAGGCCAGGGAAGGAGATGGGTCACACTGATGGACTAAGTAGGTTGCCACTAATGCAAGCGGATCTGGATCTAGCACTGGCAGCTCAACTAGTGACCATTCAGGACCTGCCAGAATGCCCACTCAAGGCAAAGGATATCGCTGCTGAGACAGTGGCAGACAAGATCCTGAGCAGAGTTTTAACATGGGTAGCAACTGGGTGGCAGGAGAAAAGCCAGGGGTCAGAATTCCAGGTGTATTTTATTCACAGGCATGAGATGTCCATGCACAAGGGTTGCCTATTGTGGGGCAGCCAAGTGGTAATTCCAGAAAAGCTAAGGAACAGAGTCATCCAATCTCTACATGAGGGGCATCCAGGAATAGTAAGGATGAAGGACTCTCACATCTGGTGTTCAAGGTTAGTTTTATCTTGTTTTCTAAAGTCTCTCTCTCTCTCTCTTTTCTTTTTCTTTCTAGGGTGTCAGATTGCAATTTCAGCTTCAGGTTCCAGACTTTCAGTGCTCCCAGACGCACGAGGGAATTGCTGCTTGTGTTGCCTGGATTTCTTCATCGGGGGGGCCCTGTAAAAGGGTCAAAAGTCACCCTTTAGGGGCGATGAGCGGGGGAGAGGTCTCTCCAGTCAGCGGTAGAAGGGCAGCGGCCCTCCCGTCGGCTTGGAGCTACTCTCTGAACCAAAGAAGAAAGGATCGGCCACTCCCATAGCCCATCATTTAGCCGTTTCCTGCCGAAGCCAAAAGCACTTGAAAGCACTTGAAAGCACTTGAAAACTGGGTGAGAATTGCCTTCTTGTTTCCTAATTGTCTACTTTCCCTGTCAAAAGCTTCTTGAATTTGCTTCCCCCTGCGAGGAGAGAGGGAAGGGATTTTTTCCCCCTACCCTCTTTAAGAGTGGCCTTTGTCTACATTGGGAGAGAAAAGAAACAGCCTTCTACTAAATTACCGTATACTGATTTATTGGACTTACTGCCTTTCTACTTTTGGCCCAAAGTTCCTATATTTACAGAAATGGACTATTTTACCTATTAGTCTAAAAAAGGGGACAAAAAAGAGAAATAAATAAAAAGATACTGTCTGAAAAGGATTTGAAGTATTCTGGGGACATCTAGTGAATACTATTGTCAAACAAGCTTGCTTACATTTTGGACTGACCTTGGCATTAAGATAAAAACCTGAAACAGCTGGAGATGAATTTGGCTTAGACTTGTGGAGGTGGACTCTTACTGATTTTTGTTTGCAACATAGCTTCCACCAAGGACTATTTATAATTATTACAAAATGGAGAAGGATCAGCCACAAACCTTGCTTGATTATAACCTCATACTTGAAACAATTTACAGAGTCATTGAGATGTCTATCTCCAGATTTAATAATTTACATGACAACCTTAAGTCACAAATTGAAACCCAGATTGCAACTAAAGAATTTATACTTCAGAATATAACAAAATTGGAAGATATTACTATTGAGACAGAGGAATATAAGCAACAACTATCCAAAGAACTGACAACTCTAAAAGTACAAGGAACTATCACAATGGCAAATAACTTTAAGGACCAACAACAAACTACGGGAAAACTTAATACTCAACTTTTGACTCCATCAAAAGAGCCTATAACTTTAGAAGTATACTATGTATAAGATAGTGACGCTAACATAGAGGACGTGGAAGATCAACAAAGACAGTTTTCTGAAAGCCTAGATAGCCAAGCATTAATTACAAAATTGGATAAGACCCTCTATTTAAAGCAGATCCACCCAGACGGAAGAGGAATCCAGACCAAACTGAAGATAAAGTTTTTAGAGCAAATACAGAGACTAGAACTAACAGGGCAACAGCATAATGATTACATATGGTTTGGTTTTTGTGGACCACTGATGGCTAGATGGCCTCCTTTGATTCAAATAATACTTATTGGAACAAAGGGAGACCTATGTGGCAATTCAAAGGTCTTGGTCTGGAAACCTGATTGGCAAAAAAAGAAAGCCTGAGTTAGATTTAAAAAATGAGTTCTTAGAGAACCATTAAAGGTTATCCTTTTAGTACCGTAGTTTCTGGCATATAAGATGACTTTTTAACCCATGAAAATCTTCTCAAAAGTCAGGGGTCGTCTTATACGCCGGGTGCTGAAACTTTAGGGACAGGGCTGGCTGGAAAACCTGGAGCGGATCTCCCATTTAGTCTGCGCAGGGAAAGCGGGACCAATTGGAGAAGAAGCTGCAGTCTGTGATTTTTTACAGGCTGGGGTCTGGGCGTCTTTCCTTCTAAAATTGAAAAGCAGCTGTAGTCTATCCCAACTTGAAAGGCAGGTGGGGAATGCCGCAGCCAGAGCAGTGGCTTAGCTCTAAGGACACATTTGACTCAGGAACTGGGCGGGCTGGCTGGAAAACCTGGAGCGGATCTCCCATTTGGTCTTTCTTTTTTAATCCCATTTATATCCCGCCCTTCTCCGAAGACTCAGGGCGGCTTACAATTTAAAGCACAAATCAATGTGCTTAGCAACAGCCTTCATTCTATGTATATGCCTGCTTATTAGAGCTTTCACCCCCCCACACACACAAGCAGCATTATTACAAAGTCAGCTTATTGCTCCCAACAATCTGAGTCCTCATTTTACCTACCTCGGAAGGATGGAAGGCTGAGTCAACCTTGAGCCTGGTGGGATGTGAACCTGCACTAATTGCAGGCAGCTGGTGTTACTTAAGGCTCTGTGCAGGGAAAGCTTTAGAGTGAATTAGGAAAAGTGAAAAAGTGAATTAGGAAAATAGGAAACGGTTGCTGGAATTGGGTATGTGTAGTTTAATGAAGAGAAGGGTGAGGGGTGACATGATAGCAGTGATCCAATATCTCAGGGGCTGCCACATAAAGAGGGAGCCAAGCTATTCTCCAAAGCACTTGAAAGCAGGACAAGAAGCAATGGATGGAAACTAGTCAAGGAGAGAAGCAACCTAGAACTAAGGAGAAACTTCCTGACAGTTAGAACAATTAACCAGTGGAACAACCTGCCTCCAGAAGCGGTGAATGCTCCAACACTGGAAGTTTTTAAGAAGAGACTGGACAGCCATTTGTCTGAAATGGTATAGGGTTTCCTGCCTTAGCAGGGGGTTGGACTAGATGACCTCCAAGGTCCCTTCCAACTTCTTCTTCTTCTTCTTCTTCTTCTTCTTCTTCTTCTTCTTCTTCTTCTTCTTCTTCTTCTTCTTCTTATTATTATTATTATTATTATTATTATTATTATTATTATTATTATTATTATTATTATTATTATTAAAGTTTAATCCACTTGCACTGTTTTATGTTTACATGTTTGATGACAAACAGCCTTATGTTTATAAGTGACAGTTTTCCTACTAAGTACCTGCATGTCATAAACATTTGAATTAAAATTACCATATTAAAATCAAATCTGATGTTTTTTAATTTTTATTTGGTGTGTGTTGGAAGAGGGGTAGTCTTATACAGCGAGTATATCCCAAACCCTATAATTTAACAGGAAATGTAGGGGGTCGTCTTATATGCCCAGCCGTCTTATACGCCGGAAAATACGGTAATCAATGATCTATCAGGATCTAAAATAGAAAACGTTTATGAGATAGAACTAGAATGTGTTTATGTATTTATTAGGCTTATTTTAGACATTATAATTTGTGCACTGACATAATAGAAATTTGGTTTATAGATCCCACGTTTGATGTTAAAAGACGTTTGATTATTCTATTCAAGAATTAAGAATTAGCTAAAATTTAAAACAGAATCTGGTTGTGTATAAATAGTTCTAGATTGATAAACATAGGCTGTGGTCCTGTCAGTAATGTGTGATGTATTAGGATGTGAAACAGACAATGTTTATTAGGTAGAACATAGCTACTCAGCCACTGCGTACATGTTAGTTTTTGCTGTAATGAAATAAGGGAAATTTGGGTTGTGAATATTATTTGGGATGTTAAAGGCTAAATTTGAATAATATAATTAAAATTAAAATTAGGTAAACTTTAATAACAGGAAATAGATATATACTGCTCAAAAAAATAAAGGGAACAGAAAATAAGACATCCTACTATTAAATACAGTACATTGTGTTGTTTAAGTGTTCCCTTTATTTTTTGAGCAATATATTTAAATGAAATTGAATTGACAAACTTTTCAACTGACCATGCTATTTCTAGAAATTTACTAGTTTAAACTGGTTGTATGAAATGTTAAGGGAAATTGAGAAGGATGTTTTGATAACGTAACCTGAATTATGTACTGAAGACTCTGTTACTGAATATTTGATTACCCAGTCATCATGATGCTTTCTAAATATGTAGATTTTAGCTGAAAAACCAATAAAGCTTGTTTTTTTAAAAAAAAAAAGATTGCAATTTCAGATTTAGCCACACGGTGTCCCCCAAGGGCTTAGAAAACTCTTTTTTTTCTTTCTTTTAGGGAACTGCCTGTTAATCTCTTTTCAATTGTTTCTTCTGTTTCAAAAGAGCAGAGCCAAATTTTCAAATAAAGATAGGAAGTAAGGAGTAAATAATCAAAAACTTTTAGTGCACAAGTTTTTTTTAAAGGAATAAAGTTCTAGTTGAGGTCCAATTTGGTTTTTTCAATAATTCTTTTAAAACACCCCTGGAGGTTCAATCGCCGCTGATTCTGAAGGTATAGTAGAAATCACCCCACCCTCTCCACAGGGGGGAAGGTACTTAGCAGCTTATTTAGGTGAAAAGAGGAAGATTTGAGTATAAGAGAGGTTGATCTTACCCGGTCTCTTCCACTCTGCTTTAATGTTGCCTGGTAGTATGTGTGGCTTCGGCTGTCTGCAGCCTATTGACTGGCCATATTGCTATGGTCAGTCTTTCATTTGATGGTTTGAAGAGAATGCAGGCACTTACAGGAGAGTTGTGTTCTCCCCCCCCATATTTCTTCAAAAGCCCCTTCTTGCTGGTCACCCCTCCAAGGTGACTTTTCAGCCCTTTTAGGACCCCCCCCAGTGATGCAAAACTGGACATGGAAGACAAGAGCCATCCTCCAAACGTCCATAATGGCAGCATTGGCAAGCCGGAAGCCAGCTTCTTCAGTTCTGACTGAATGGTTGAGAATGGAAGGATTTTTTATTCCTTGCAGTCATCTGGTTGTTAGCACACTTTCTGAGAATTGTTGAGGCAAGGTTTGTTTCAGCTTGCTCCTCCATATTTTTTTGTTGCATATTAGGGAGTGCTCAGTTGGAGAAGGGTTATACTGCATCAATATCACTGCAACCCACCCACAGTTTTCAATGGTTGGCTATGTCTTTTCAAGCTTTAAACTTTTTGTAAGGACATCTCATTCCTTGGAAAGCTGCCAGGCCTTTAGAAACTTTCTTACAATGATTCAGACTTTTGGACTTCTGAACTCAAAATTAGCTATGCTAACTAGTATGTTGTATTGACTTCTTCTCTTGTTCCAATGTGTTTTCAATTTTAAGTGTACCCCACCAAACATCCTTGGGAAATATGGAAATATAAAAATATAGCAAATAAATAAACAAACATATATCTGAAATTGGGAGTCTTTTCCAGCAGTTAGAAATGCTGTGGAATTAATATGGGACCTTCATTGTTCCAACCAGGGAATCCTAGGTCTGTTCCTACAAGTTTGAGACCAGCTACTGAAGCCTTATTCTCTTTGCTGAGATCAGAATGTTTGATAACTCCTGACAAATGTATTGTTGAAAATTGTGTCTAAAGCCCTCCAGTTTTCATACTAAACTATAATTCTCTTGAATGCAAAGAGTGCTTATGAAATCCTCTGAAGCACTTTGCATTGTTATAATAACAGAAATAAAACAAAGGATGACAAAAGGAAGCTGGTTCTATAACAGCCTTCAAAATACAAAGGGATACAGGCTAGTTGAAAGTTTGGTAAAAATTCCTAGAAACAGAAGAAACATTTTTATTTTAAAATATTAGTGGGCATTTTAGTACTCTTCTCATAGTTTAAACATATTTATACCTTTTTCTTCCCTAATAGGATATATATGGATGTCATTTTTTTTTGAAAAAAAGTAACATTGACATTGAATTTCATTCTCTAAAGGCTATTGATCCTGTAATTAAGCAGAAAATGCTTCTAACATACAGTAAAACTTAATAATGAATTTCAGGACATTTTAAATTCATTTTGTCACTGGTTCTTTGCTAGCTGCTGATATAGTTATACAAGCCCATTACTATTTTTTTTTCATTTGGAAATGAGATTATTTCAATAACAGGCTTTCAATAGGAATCCCTGTTAACCATGAATTAAAGTGGCAGCTGAATGACATTTGCACAAAACACAACTATGTTTAGTTATGCTGAGAGTAAAGAGCAGTAAATTCCCACCAATCCCCAGGGAAGATTGATAGAAATTTAAAAGGACTTGAAATAGATCTATTCTTTGGTGATTGATATAGTAATTAACAGGGCTTTTTTTCTAATAGAACGCTCAGAACAGCGTGCCAGCACCTTTTTTTTTTTTTTTGCAAATAAAGCTCCCTCTGTTGGCTTTAGGAGTAGGCAATCTTGGCTCTTTTTATGACTCGTGGACTTCAACTCCCAGAAATCCTGAGCCAACCACACTGAGGGGAAAGAGAGAGGTTTCCAAGCTGAGCCATGCTGGCTCAGGAATTCGGGGAGTTGAAGTCCTTGAGTCATAAAAGAGCCAAGGTTGCCTACTCTGCACTAGAGGAAGACATTAAAATTATTTACAAGATTACTTCTTTAGGAACTAAACTTTTAGAATCTAAAACAGCTAATTCAAAAAAGCCAACAGGAAAGAATCTCATATTTTTCATCTGCTTCTGTCTTTTGGAAGGTAAAATTAGATAACAAAATAATCTATTTCTTATGTTAACATCTCTGCAATGAAATCAATAAAGGTAACAGGAAAGAAATGAGAAACATTTTTCTCAATGTAATATGTCTAATTTAGCTGATGCTAGAAAAATAGTATCTTTTGTACATTCTTGAAAACTATTTTGAATCTATAACCATCTATTACAACTAAATCACTTTAAATTAAACAATTCTTAAGAATGAAATATTCTTAATTTGGACTTTACTTTTACTGTTTGGACTGTTGTGTGTTTTGAAAAATAGATTATTTAGAATCTATTTATGTTGCACTTCAGTCTTTAAATAATTAACCTAGTATATACATAACAATATATGATGTTTTCCATGGTGAGCTTAACATCAATAACAACATTTATTTAAAAAGCTAAAATAATTTCTGGTGGTATTATCTGTACATTAAAATCTTGTTTAGTCACAATCTTTCACTTTTCACATTCTGGACAAGCAGTGGTCATCTATCCTAGCAAAAGATGTTACATATGTGCATAAGTATAGTCAGTAGCATATGCCTTTTTAAAAATATCAAACATGGAAAGAAACAAAAATAAGTCCAAAATATCTGTATTACATCCAGAAAAGCCAACTTTTCAACCAATATTTGTCATCCATAACTATGGCACCCTAAGGATACCTGCATAAGGCTCACAGGGCCTTAACCAATCACAATACTTGAAAAATCCACCCAAGTATGAATGTTCAAAGTTTCGCTCCAAAACACCTGGAGTTAACAGTCAGGTTCATCTAAAGGTTAGTTTCATTTTAGCTTACAAGCAATTGGAGTTAAGTTAGTTTCACTTTAGCTCCGCTGCGCTGCAATCTGTTGCTGTACTGGGAGTTGTGTGTTGACAAAGTAGGAAGTTCGCCAGGTGGTGATTCCAGTCCCCAGTTGTCATCCACTTGAGCTTTGTGGACATGACCATTCGATCAGCCTGACCATTGGTCGTGGGGTGGAATGGAGTGGATGTTACGTGCCGAATCATGTTGGTATTGAGGAAAGATTAAAACTCTCCTGCCGTGAATTGTGCCTCATTGTCAGACACAATTACATCTGGCAGACCATGTGTGGTGAACAGCCAGCACAACTCTTGGATGACCCTGGTTGTTGTTATTGATGAGACTGGTGCCACTTCCAACCACTTGGAATAACTGTCTGCTACAATTAGGAACACCTGCCCTTGGAAGGGGACCACAAATTCAATGTGCACGTGAGACCATGGGGCGTGTGAGGTCTCCCAGTGATGCAATGATGCTTGTGGCATCTCCGGTTGGGTTTCTTGGCAGGCCTGGCAACTCCTTACTTGATTCTCAATGTCTTTGTCCAGGCCTGGCCACCACAAGTAGCTCCTGGCTAGAGCCTTCATTCAAACAATTCCTGGGTGCCCATCGTGTAAGGAATCCAGCACCCTGGAGCAAAGACTGGGTGGAATGATGACCCTGCTGCCCCACAGCACACATCCCTTGTGGGCTGACAGTTCATTTTTCTGAGAAGTATAGTGATGGAACTCAGGGCCTGGCCGGGTCTCTCGCCATCCCCTTAACACCCAGTTGAGAATGCGGCTAATCGTTCTGTCTCTGGTAGTTTCAGCTGCAATGTCCCCTGCATGTAGGGGTGTTTCAGGCAGGTCCTGGATTGCCAGGATACGACAAGCTGGGTCTGGATCTGGGTCTGGATCAGTCTTCAGTAGAGACAATTGGCTGAGAGCATTGGCGTGGCCCATTTCCTTACCCGGCTTGTGGACTAGCCAGTACAATTATGCAGCCATGAAAATGGAGCAGCATAGCATTTGTGGCGATGGGATCTGCAGTGTCTGTTTGTCTGCTGTGAAGAGACCAAGCAGAGGTTTGTGGTGTGTAAAGATAGTGAAGGTTCATCCATATAAGAAGTCATGGAACTTCTTAATGCCAGCCACTATGGTGAGGGCTTCTTTGTCTATCTCGGCATAGTTTCTTTCAGCCAATGATAACATTGTAGAATAGTATACAATGGGGGCCTCTCTACCATCTGGCATCCTGTGGCTTAGTAATGACCCAATGCCATATGGTGAAGTGTCACAGGCTAGTGTTACTGGTAGGTTTTCGTTGAAATGAGCTAGGATGGATTCCAAGGATAACAATGATTTTACTGCCTTGAACGCTTTGTCTTGGGTGTGCAACCAGACCCAGGACATTTTTTTTGTCCAGTAGGTGGTGTAGCAGTTCTGCCAGGGCAGCCTTATGTGGTAAGAAGGAGTGGTAAAAATTGAGCAAGCCCAGGAATGCTTGTAGCTTCCCCTTGGATTTTGGTGTGGGGGGCTTGCTGAATTGCCTTTAGCTTTGCATCAGATGGGTGGATTCCAGCAACATTGATGCAGAAACCCAGGAATTCTGTGGATTCCACACCGATCTGGCACTTTTCCTTCTTGAGCTTTAGGCCTGCCTCGCGGAAACGTTGGAGTACTGCATGGAGATGTTCTGCCAGGACTGCTGCTGATTCCCCCGTGATCAGGACATCATCAAAATATGGGCAGACACCAGGAATGTTCTTCAGTGTTCATTCCATAATACTTTGGAACAACCCTGGTGCTACGCTTACCCCAAACTGCAAGTGGTGCACTAGGAATGCACCTCTGTCTGTGATGACTGTTTGTGCTTCTGCAGTAGAGTTGTCTACTGGTAGCTGCTGGTAAGCCTGGGAGAGGTCTAACTTAGCAAAGATTTGGACTCCCTGGAGTGAAGCAAGGATGTGGCTTACTACTGGTACAGGGTAAGCATGCTGCTGTAGTGCCTTGTTTATGGTGCACTTGTAGTCTGCACAGATGCGGATGTCCCCATTAGGCTTACCTGGGGTCACTATTGGAGTCTCCCACTGGCTACAGTCCACCAGTTGGAGTACTCCCTGGTGTACCAGCTTGTCTAGTTCCCCATCAATTTTAGGTTTCAATGCAAAGGGAACCCTGTGTGGTTTTAAACAGATTGGAGTTACTGCTGGATCGAGGTTGAGTGAAATGGGTGCCCCTTTGTATTGTCCCAACTCTGTGCTGAATACGTCAGCATATTGTTGGCATACTGCTGCTAGATCAGCTATTTGTGTTCGATGGATGCCCATCACCCTGATGCCCAGGGCCTTGAACCAGTCCAGTCCTATGAGACTGGTGCATGGTCCCTCTATGACCACTATGCTGAGGGGACCCTCGAACTCTATTAATTGTACTCTACTGGTAGCTTCCCCCCTTATGGGAACATGGCAATTCTGGAAATCCGTTAGGACTAAGGTCGATGATTTGAGTGGGACCCGCCATAAGCTACGTTTTTTTTTTTTTATTGAAAAGTTTTACAATACAATTTTCCATTAAAAACCCCCATCCCCCTCCACCCTCCCCTCCCTACCTCCCCCCTCCCTCTTCCCTCCCCCCTTACCTCCCCCCTTCCCCCCTCCCTCTTCCCTCCCCTACCTCCCCCCCACCCCCCTCCCCCCCGGACTTCCCAGAGCTAAATACAAGGTATATATATATAAAAGCAATCATAAGCAACCATATACTAACAACCATAAATTCTAAAATCCTTCACTCTCTAACTTATATAAGAACAAACAAAACTTAACATTATTAAATATATATAAAAAAGAAAATAGGAAAAGAAAAGAAAAAACACGAAAGAAGACTTATTCGAATGCTAGATAAAACTTCTTAACCCTATACTTATTCTGGATAAACTCAATCCACTTTCTCCATTCCATAATATAACGTTCTTGCGAATGATCTTTCAAATAAGCCGATATCTTCGCCATCTCTGCCAGGTCGGAAACCTTTAAAGTCCATTCTTCTATGGTCGGCAGCTCCTCTTTCTTCCAATATTGTCCTATCAAAAGTCTTGCTGCCGTAACTAAATTCAGCATCAACTTAGAGTCCACCACTGTAGCATCAACAATTATTCCCAACAAAAAAAATTGCGGACAAAACTTTATCCTCCTTTTAAAAATCTTCTGTATATTCCACCAGATTTTAATCCAAAAGGCCTTAACCTTTTTACATGTCCACCATATATGAAAATATGTTGCATCTTCAACCCCGCACCTCCAACACTTAGGCTGATAATTCGGGTACATACTTGCAAGCTTTTTAGGATCTAAATGCCATCTATAAAACATCTTATAAAAATTCTCTCTTAAATTTTGAGCTTGAGTAAATTTCACATTCCTCACCCAAATCTTCTCCCACATGTCCATTGTAATAACTTCCTGGATATTTTGAGCCCATTTTATCATACAGTCCTTAACAAGCTCTGTTTCTGAATCAATCTCTATCAATGCAAGATATATCCGTTTAATGTGTGCAGGTCCCTGATTTCTAATTTGCTTTATCAGATTTTCATCAATCGTTGCAAATCCAATTTTCTGGTCTTCTTTCCACCTGGCCCGTAACTGAGTATATTGAAACCATGTTTGAACAACCTTCTCTTCTCGCAAGAAGCTATATGATTTCAAGCACCAAACATTCCTTTCCAAACTTAAAATTTCCTTGTAGGTAGTCTCATCGTGTTTGAAACCAGCATGTATATTTTCTATTGCGTGTTTTGGAATTGCCCACAATGGTATCTTACTACTTAGCTTATGTCTATACTTCTTCCAAACTCTCAGCAATGCCTGTCTTAAAATATGCGTCCTAAACACAGTACCTACCTTCTTATCATACAACAAATATGCATGCCAGCCAAACAACAAATCATGGCCCTCAAGATTTAATAACCTCGATTGCGTCAAATTGATCCAATCACTTATTCCTACTAATGCAGCAGCTTCATAATATAATTTAAAATTAGGCAATTTAAGGCCACCTCTCTCACGAATATCCTGCATAATCTTAAGTTTAACTCGTGGCTTTTTCCCTGCCCACACAAATTTATTGATACCACGCTGCCATTCCTCCAAATTAGAATCTTTCTTAAGAATCGGTATCATTTGAAATAAAAATAAAAATTTGGGCAGGACATTCATTTTCACTGCTGTAATCCGTCCCAACAAAGTCAATTGCAATTTTTGCCAACTCTCCAATTCTTTTTGAATTTTCCCCCACAATTTTTCATAATTATTTTTATATAGCTTTGTATTCGAGGGTGACAAAATTACCCCCAAATATTTAACCCTTTTAACAATCTCAAATCCAGTTAATCCTTCCAAGAAGGCCTTCTGTGAAACTGTCATGTTTCTAGCCAAAATTTTTGTTTTCTGTATGTTTACTTTAAATCCAGAAACCTTCCCATATTGTGTTATTATCTCTATCAGGTCCACAACAGAATTCTCTGGCTGGGTCACTGTAACAACCAGATCATCTGCAAATGCTCTCAATCTATAGTCCTGATCTCCAACTTGTATCCCCTTAATTTTTTCCGAATTCCGAATCTTGTTCAATAATATCTCTAAAGTTAGTACAAATAACAAGGGCGATAACGGACATCCTTGCCTTGTACCCTTCTCAATATTACATACTGCCGTCAGACTATTGTTAACTATGATTCGGGCAGTTTGCTTTTGATATAATGCCCTAATCGGCTGTAAGAAATTTTCCCCAAAATCCATTTTATCTAACATTCTCAACAGAAATTGCCAATTCAATTGGTCAAAAGCCTTTTCAGCATCTAAAAAGATTAGCGCAGCAGAGATCTGGTTGTGCCTTTCCAAAAACTCTAACACATCAACTATATGTCTAACATTATTTTTCATTTGCCTACCACTAATAAACCCCGTTTGGTCCCCATGAATCACCTGTTGCAGAACCCTCATCAGTCTGTTAGCCAAAACCTTAGCAAATATCTTATAATCTGTATTTAAAAGCGAAATCGGTCTGTAATTTTTAACTTGAGTAGCATCCTGATCTTCCTTCGGAATCAATGAGATAAAAGCTGTTCTCCAAGACGGTGGCACCTTTCCCCCCCTCTGGATTGTCTGGAACAGTTCCTTTAACGGTTTTATCATCTCAAATTGTAAATTTTTATAAAAGGCCGCAGACAAGCCATCCGTACCGGGCGCCTTATCAACCTTCAAATCCTTAATTGCTGTAAGGATTTCTTCTTCTGTGATCAGTTGGTTAATCCCCTCTCTTTGTGCTTGCGTAAGGACCGGAATATTAGCATTCTCCAAATATTTATCAATGTCTTTTACCTCAATTTCCTCTTTGGTATATAATTTCGAATAAAAATCCACAAAAGCATCCTTAATAAGATTCTGTTGAAACACAACCCTTCCTTTATATTCAATCTTGTCTATATTAGAGGCCCTTTGTTTCTTCCTCAGTCTATAGGCTAACCATCTGCCTGGTTTATTAGCGTTGCAAAAAGTATTATGCCTAGCAAACCGCAGATTGGTTGCCACTTGGTCTGCCATTAATTTATCAAATTGTCCTCTTAACAGCCTAATAGCCTCTTTAATCTTCACGTCCCCTGGATTCAAAATCAAAACCCTTTCTTTTTCCTTTATTTCATTCTCCAGTTCTTTCCTTCTAGTTTCCACTACACGTCTACGTCTATTATTCATATATATCAACACACCTCTCATATAGGCCTTACTAGCATCCCAAACCATATCCATAGAGGTACCCTTATTCATGTTAATCTCAAAAAAATCCTTCATCCGCTGTTTACATTCTTCCACATTTCTCTGATCTCTAAACAAGTTCTCATTTACGCGCCACGAGCGCCTGTCTCTTTTCTCCTTATCAATCTCCAACCAAACTGGGCTGTGGTCTGAAATAGTTCTTGCACATATCTTCACTTTTTTAGTTCTCAAAAAGAAATCATTAGTCAACAAAATAAAATCAATCCTTGAGAAAGATTGGTGTCTGTCAGAGTAAAAAGTATAATCCTTCTCCTGCGGGTGCCTCTCACGCCAGATATCTCTCAATTCCAGCTACGTTTCTAAATGTGGTCGAAAGTCCTGGAGAAGAAAATGAACAGTGCTGATCCAGTATCTAGCTCCATGGAGCATGGGACCCCTTGCAGTCTTAGTTGGAGTCTTATATTTTCTTTGATGGAACATTGGGCCCCTGTGCGTTTGATGCTACACCTTCCTGAGCAGTATTCAACTCTGTTCTGTCCTGGGGGCCATTTCCCCTTGTGCTGCTGTGTCGCAGGTTTCATTTCCCGCTGACAACATTTGCAAACTCTGGCAAGGTGCCCTTGTTTTCCACAGGCACGGCATACTGCTGTGCAGAATTTGCACTCTGTTCTTTCATTCTGTCCCCTGTAGCTTGTGCAGCTCTGTGGGGAAGTTGCTTGCTCTGTGGAGCATGGCCATCTGGGTGGCTCTCTCTGCAAATGATTGATTTCTTCACTCTCACTGGCTTTCCCTGAGCCTTCTGCGGTCTCTTGGTGGATTGCTGTGGGACTGCTGTGTGTTTTAGGTGGCCAAAGAGTCTTCACTGCCCCTCTGGCAGCCTCTTCTGCCATGACTTCCTTCAATGCATCTTGGAAAGTCAGTTTCTCCATGGCGAATAGGCACTGCTGTAATTCTCTTTTATGCAGGCCGCAAAAGAGCCTGTCTCTGAGACTGTCTTTCAGGTCAGGGAACTTGCATTGGTGCAAAGCTTGGCAAAGGGCTGCCACAAACTCTGCTGTAGATTCCCCAGATCTCTGCTCATGTTGCTTGAATGCATGGCACCAGGCAATTACTGAGAGTTTTGGCTCAAAATGTTCCCTTAATTTTTTCTTGAGATCTGCATATACTTGCCGGTGCTATCAGGTTTTCAGCGATATCAAACATGGCTTGTCCGCAGACACATAGTAAGGTTACTGCCTTCAGGCCATTTTCTGTGATCTGGTTAGCCAGGAGATAGTTGTCTACTCAGGAGATGCATGAGCTTCACTGTTCTGGATGAGTAATATTGAACTTTTTGAGCCTTCCCAATTTAGCCATTTTGGGGAGGCCCCTGTGGTGCCGTTTAATGCCTGTACTGCTGTGGTTGGAGCTGTGCTGCACTTTGGGACCTTGGGGACAGATTCCTCAGGTATATCTGTGCCTCCAGTGTGTTTTACTGGCAGGCAGTGCAGGGAGCATGGTCCCACCAGGGCTCTTTACTGGGTCTGACACCCAGTGATTTCAGCATGCCTCCAGTGTGGCCTACTGGTAGGCTGGGGTGAGAGCTAGGCCTGCCAGGGCTTTTTACCCAGCATATCACCCAGTGATTTCAGTCTCTTGGTTAGCAGCATCTCTCTCCTCTGCAGCATCCCATCCCCATCGCCATTATTGAGTAATTGGATTTAGAAGGCAAGGAGCAGACCAGCATAGTTACAACATTATTTATTGACTCAAACTAGAGCTGAAGAACTGCAGGCAATTGCCTGTAATTTATACTCTGAGTCCACAGGGCCTTAACCAATCACAATACTTGAAAAACCTGCCCAAATATGAATGTTCAAAGTTACCCTCCAAAACAGTTGGAGTTAACAGTCAGGTTCATCTAAAGGTTAGTTTCATTTTAGCTTCACAAGCAGTTGGAGTTACGTTAGTTTCATTTAGCAGGGATTAACAAAACTTTATATATATTCAATACATAACAACTTTATTTGTAGACTTTTTACTAATAAGTATCAGTCTTATGTATTATATTTTTAAAAAGAAAGTCAGTTGTAATGTTTTCAAAATTGTTTCCCTTTTAAAAAGATATCACAGTGGGGCCATATGCTTAGGAGAAGAGTTTGACTACAATACCAAAGGAATCTAGTTAAACTTCAATTGTAGTGATAGGGTCTCTTAAGTTGATAGCGATTCTGTGAACAGGTTTATGGAATTTGGAGTTTGTCAAATGCATATTCTCTGGGCCATTGTTTACAAGATTAACCAAATAACCTTGGAAACAAATGTCAATAACAGGAGCCTTGAGTAACCAATTAAAGTGAGCCTAGTTTTCAGGACCCACCCCAATCCACATCTTAGGAAAGAAAGAACTCTTGAACCAGGAATTATCCAAAAGGAGCCTTTACTAAAACATGATTGGTAATGGGAATACTAGACAGGATCTGAAACTGTGTTACAGTTTGGTACTTTTAAAGAGTCCCCGAGTCAAAACCCCTCCCCTCAAACCATCTGGTCAGTACCGGATCAATGAAAATTCAGGTGTCAAACCCTTCCATGGGAAAGAGGGATCTTCCCATGCCTTTAAGACAATTACCTCCTTCCTTTCAGATTCTAATTGAAGATACAAACCAGATCTCTTCCCCCCCCTTCCTTTGTTGTTCTCAGTTCAAAGTTTCTTCCCCTGGTCTTTGAAGACAGCCTCCCGGCAGGCTGAATAAACAATCCTTGCACCTATTAACATTTTCTCTTCTCCTCCTTGGAAAAATGGCAGAATCCAGGGAGAGGTATAAGATTTTAGAACATACAGATAGAGTTTTATGAATGGGATATAAATGGATTCTGACAGTAGTATTGATAATTGACCTGCAATTAGTATATATGGTCTGTTTATAGTATTTTCGTACTACTTCGTATTGCAATAGATCTTCAAAGTGATTTGAGTTATAGAAAGTCAAAACATTAGCTTGTTTATGATCTCAACATAAAAATAGAATTTGCAGCACACTCTATTAAACATGATAGATAGTGTCTCCTCTTTGAGTAGATACAACAAATAGATTGCCTCTCCTGTTACTATGAATTATTCAAGAAAGTCTTTTTGCAAAATATACCACCACCACCACTATTTTGCAAAAAGGGAAATTAGAGACGAAGTTATACGAGCTGCTTATGATACTAAAGTTGTGATTGCTAATCAAGAAGTTTTGGTCTTAAAGGAAATTCCTCCAAAGATTTTGAGGAGAAGGAAGGATTTTACGTTTCTTGTGCAAGAGCTCAAGCAACGAGATATAAGGTTCAGATGGGAGATCCCAGTTGGGTTGATGGTGACGCACGAAGGTAAAAGGTACCGTCTGGTTACTGTGATGCAAGCGCGTGATTTCTACAATAATGTTTTAAATGCAACGCCATTAACACTTCTGGAAGCTGAAAAGGGATCTGGAGAAGGAGTGCATCAAGAGGCCGAAGATGGTCAGATAGAAGACAACGGTGTTGGAGGAGATCAAGATATAACCTCGTCGGATGATTCTATAGAACAGAGGGTGACGCGTGCTGCTGCAAAACGATCTAAGAAGAGAAAATAGTAGGATTTGCAGAAGTCTATGGAATTTCTACGACGTATTTATAGCCAAGTATGGGAGGTGGGAAAAGGTTTGGGTGTAGACGCAATATATTTTTATATGTGGTGGTTTTGTGGAAAGGGTGAGCGTTTTTTGGAAAGTTTGGTGGAATATACAGAAGATTCTCAAATGGAGGTTAAAGTTTTGTTCGCAATCTTTTTTTTTTTGTTTTTTGTTTGGAATAATTATAGATGTGGCATTGGAAGAGGAACGGCCGATTATAGAAGACTTGACTTTAAAGTTTTCTGATTTGGTTGAGGTGGCGAAGATTTTGGTTAATTTGAAAGATTATCTGTAAGAACATTATATCATGGAATGGACAAAATGGATGGAGTCTATTTAGGATAAGTATAGGGTTGAGAAGTATTATGTAGTATTTGAATAACTCTTTTTTCCCTTTTTTTTCTTTTTCTTTTTCTCTTTCTATCTTGGGGTTTTTTTCTCCTTTTTTTATTTTAGTTTTTTATATATATTTAATATTGCTAAGGTTTGTTTTATCCTATATAAGCTAGAGAGTGATGGATTTTAGAATTTATAGTTGTTAGTATATGGTTGTCTATGTTTGCTTTTTTTATATATATATACCTTGTATTTAGCTCTGGGAAGTCGGGGGGGGGGAGGGGGGGAGGGGGGGAGGAGGGAGGGGGGGGAAGAGGGAGGGGGGGAGGGGGGAGGTAGGGGGGAGGAGGGAGGGGGAAGGGGGGTTTTTTAAAGGAAAATTGTATCTTAAAACTTTTCAATAAAAAAAAAAGAAAGTCTTTATTTTGGTTTCTTCCTCATATATACTGCTCAAAAAAATAAAGGTAACATTTAAACAACAGAATGTACTGTATTTAATAGTAGGATGTCTTATTTTCTGTTCCCTTTATTTTTTTGAGCGGTATATATTCATACTTGTATGAGAGTAGTAATGAATCAATGCAGATGACTGTATATTATCAGATTAGAAATTGATTTATTGGGAAACTTCAATGGGGACATAATATCTGAATTCTTGACTAAAATTATTTTGGGGACGGTTAATGTAAAATGCGATTATCTCTATATTTCTGCAAACCATGTCTATTTTTAACTGATCTAATATTTCCATGTACCAGCTGACAATTTCAATTTAGTTTAATAGTCAACTGGAACAAATAAAGCATTAGGTTATTATAGCCAATGTTGAGAAATGCAGTAGCTGATGTAATTTATTCTTAGAACAAATGAAAATTCAATTCCTGAGCAATATGTTCTCAATATGTGTTTATATGTGTGTGTGTGTGTGTGTGTGTGAGAGAGAGAGAGAGAGAGAGAGAGAAAGAGAGAGAGAGAGAGAGAGAGAGAGAGAGAGAGAAAGAGAGAGAGAGAGAGAGAGAGAGAGAGAGAGAGAGAGAGAATAAATAACATAGAATTTTAATGTTTGGAAGACATTTACTTTGGCAAAGACTCATTAAGTCTTGCTATTGAGAAACATATTTTGTATAAATTATAAGAAAAGTGAAGATTTTAATTTAATTTAATTTTTAATTTAATAACATTTATATACCGCCCTTCTCCCTGAGGACTCAGGGCGGTTCACAGGGCAGAATAAAATAGCAAATACAAACATTAAAAGGAGATTAAACAATTGCCCTAGTTAAAAACAATAGAAGTACAATTCTAAAAAACCCCAAGATAAAATTAAAAGACCAAAGATAAAACAACCCCACCGATCCCCATCAGGCTAGGCCAGCTTGTACAAACAAAAATGTCTTGAGATCGCGACGAAAGGAGCGAAGATCGGGCGCCATCCGGAGCTCTACCGGTAGCTGATTCCACAGCTCCGGAGCGCCCACAGAGAAGGATCTCCCCCTGGGGGCCACCAATCGACATTCTCTGATCGGTGGCACCCTGAGGAGGCCCTCTCTGTGGGAACGCACAGGGCGCAGGGAGCTTGATGCCGGCAGCAGATGTTCCCTGAGGTACTCCGTCCCCATGCCATGGAGGGCTTTAAACACCGTTACCAGTACCTTGAATCTCACCCGGAAGACAACTGGCAACCAATGCAGCTCACGGAGCAGAGGTGTAACGTGGGAGTATCGGGAAACTCCCAACACCACTCTCGCGGCTGCATTCTGTACCAGTTGGAGCTTCCGGGTGGTCCTCAAGGGCAGCCCCATGTAGAGAGCGTTGCAGTAGTCCAGACGAGAGGACACGAGCGCATGATAAATGTCACATGACATTTTTAGAATTTTAGATTCTCACACTGTGTGTTGCTGCTGTATTTTTATGAAATATAATTCTATACTTCAATATCAGTACCATACTTTCTTAAGACAATGTTGTAGGATATTTAACATATTCCCATGAAAAACTGGAAGGCAATCTCCAGAAAGGAATCTGATTTTAGATTTCTCTTCTGCCTTGGTCAAGAAAGCCAGCTGGGTTATTTTGGACTACTCACCAGTCCAACCCACCTTCCAAGGTTGTTGTCGTGGGGAAAATAGGAAGAAGATGTTGGATATGTTGGATATGTTTGCTGCATTGAGTTATTTGTAAAAATAATAAGGGTGATAGATAGATAGATAGATGATAGATAGATAGATAGATAGATAGATAGATAGATAGATAGATAGATAGATAGATAGATAGATAATTTATCCATTTTGCAAAGGACTTTTTAATAAGTTTCTGTAGATGTTCCCATTTAAATGATCATTTGACATTTAAGGGTTGTTTAATCAGAATGGCTTCCTCTGAAGAATTAAGAATTTGTTGTTCAAATGGGTGTGTATGTATATCTCTGTGTGTGCATGTGTGAATGTATGTGTACAGCTGTCATGCCCCCAGATACAATTTGTGTATGTACTGTTTTGTTCTCTAGCCCCATCTAGTGGCCAGGGCCAAATACCAATCTGTATTGTTTGGAAGCTGACTTGGCCTCTTTAAGAGTCATCTTCCCATCAACCCTCTCTCCAAAAACATGTGCATCCTGGGAAGCTAGACTCCATTTCCTTCAGAATTTCAAAGGAAATGGAAGCACTAGGAAGAATCTAGCCTAATCCATGGCACATGTTCATCTGAGGACAAAAATCTACATCCCATATACTCAGCATCACTGGTGAGATTTAGATTTATCTGTATTTGTTAATTGTTATATTCACCAGCAACTCAACACTGCTTATTTTGTATTTGGGTTCTTGTAAGTATTTCTATTTTTCCCCAGTTTCACCCATCCTTTAGAATGCAGCTTCTGTTGTTTCATTAGGATTGCAATCTGTGCATACTTACTTGTGATTAGTTGCCATTTGATATTGACTTGGAATCTATCTGTCTAATTGTCTGTCTGTCTGTCTATCATGTCATGTTGAATTATCCTAACCTTGTGTCCTTTTAGGATTGCAGGTTCAGTGTGTATCTTCAATTTGATAAGATACACCTATTACATGTAACTAATAATATTGGCAGATTAATATGTGATCCACATAAACAAAAAAAACCCAAACTTGTTTTGGAAAAGTGTGAACATGTGGAGTTCAGAGAATGAAAATCCATTTTTGGCTATTAGCATTTCTCAAGAACATTGATGTAATTTAACAATGAACATCCCAAACCTTTGAGAATTCACTTTAGGCAAAATTCAATGACAATGTAACAATTTGAAATGTAATTTATCTTACTAAATTACTTTGCCTTTCCTAGATTATTTTTTCAGATGGTTGATTCCCCCAAGAAGTTTTCATTTTGCACTGAGCTTTATTTAAGATAACATAATTGAAAGCCTGCTTAGTTTCAGGTAGGTAGAGCTGCTTTGCACTCTTACATTCAAAACCTCTTTCACATTTTTATTACTATGGGATTTTTACTCATGTGAGAGATTCCCAAGGGTTTCATTTTCAAAAAATGCATTCCACTTCTTTTAGTGTCAGAAATCAAATAAGATTATAAGAAGGTGCTTTTTCAGCATGTCCCAGAGCATTTTGATATATGCCTTATAGCATCAAGGTTGGAATACTATAATTTCTTTCATTCCTTTTCAGACGCTTGTTTTCTAAGCTTAGGCAGTATTACATTTACCACATGGGTTGCTTATAATCAGCTATATCAGCAGATTACTAAACATATTACCTTGGCTCCTTGTCAAATTGAATCTTATATTTACCCTTGCTCAGGTGTTTAGCTAGTTTAATATTGTGGTACCAATGGAACTATGGATTACTATAGCATTTAGACTCCCATATTTTAAACCTGATTATAATGCTGTGGATAAACCTTTTGCAGATGAAAGGTTTGCTGGATGAAATAAGTGCATTTCTTCAGTTTAAGCATATTTGAAAATGTGTATTTCATTTTTGACAATGCTTTTGACCCTCCTGAACATTGGAGTTATGTTTGCAGAACAGGCCTACCTGTTAGGACCCACTTCAATCCCACATCTTAAGAAAGCAGAACTCTTGGAAACAATTTTTTCCAACAGGAACTTTTATTAAGAGTAGTTGATAGCAGACATAATAGACAGGATGAAAGATTTCCCGTGCAGAGTGATAGATTAAATTATCCCCAAACAAGACCCCAACCTATAGTCCACCCACCTAGTATGGGATGGCCAATCCCCTGGTGTTGTCCATCGTGGGAAAAGGGGAGATAACATCAGCCTGTCTCCAGCTCACGCATTGATGGTCGGCGGCTTCTTCACACCTTCCTCTGAGAGCATAGAAATAAACCAGGCATTTAGGTTACATTCCTTATTTCCTCCCTTGTTCTAGCTGACAGTTTAGGGAGATAAAGTTCAGAGATAGAGATAACGCAGGAAGCAAATTGTTACATTGTAGCAGGTAGAGGACACAGAGGGAAAAGGTAACATTGTAGTGGAAAGAGGAAGCAAAGGCAATAACCCTGCAGGCACATCCCCCCTCCCCCTTGGGGTATGGCAGAATGCAGGGAAAGGTGAGATTTGATTTTGAGTCAGAGGGGATAGATAGAAATGAAATAGGAATGGGTTTTGACATCCTGCCCCCCTTAAAAATAGGAGATATCCACCTGTAGAGAAAACAAAACAGGTATATTGGTTAGTCTGATTTGTTGGGATTTTCTGTATGAAACTTCTTTAGCAATTTGGGTGCTCTGATGTGATGTTTGTGGATCCACTCGTTCTGTGAAGAGGAAAGGTGTTTCCACGACACTAGTTATTGGGTTGCCCCATGATACTTCCTAGAATCTAGGATTTCTTTTATCTTGCAGTGTTGTTCTCCTTCAACCATGATTGGAGGTGGTGGTGGGGATTTTTGGCCATAAGGTTAACTGTTCTTCTTGTTTCAGTAAGCTGCAGTGAAAAACTGGGTGTATTTGTTCTAATTTTACTGTTACTGGGTTTATGATTCTTTTAATTGGAAAAGGTCCTATGTATTTTGGACCAAGTTTTTTATAGGGCTGTAGGGATTTTAGGTATTTTGTAGATAAATATACCATTTCTCCTACAGTGAATGCTTTAGGTTCGACTCTTTTTATCCACTTGTGCTTTGTGTGCTTGTCTAGCCTCATCTAAGGCTTTCCTAACCACTGGCTAGATGTTTTCTAATTGGGATATCCAATTAGGTATCCAATTAGATGGGACTGCCGGTTCATTTGCGGTTAGTTCTGGCATAGGATTGAAACTTTGGCCGGTAGCTACCTGAAAGGGAGTGTAGCCTGTGTTGGAGTGGAATGCGTTATTGTAAGCAACTTATGTGAAAGTGAGTAGGTCCATCCAATTCATTTGCTGGAAATTAATAAAGCACCTTAAGTATTGCTCAAGTACTGAGTTCAAACTTTCCGACGATCCATTGCATTGAGGATGATGACTAGATCACGGTCCCTGAGTGGTTCCTAAGACAGATAAAGATTCTTTTCAAACTTCTGATGTAAATTGCACTCCCCTATCTGATATGATGCATTGGGGTGCCCCAGGCAATCTGTAGATGTGCTGCATGAATAGTTTCACTAAGGTTTTTGTGGTGGGGATCCTTTGGCAAGGGATAAAGTGCACTTGTTTTGAAAACAGGTCCATAAGCACCCAGATGACAGTGTTTCCATTGCTTTCTGGTAATTCCACTATAAAATCCATGGATATTTCTTTCCAAGGGGCTGAGGGATTCTCCTCTGGTTGTAGCAGTCTGGGTGATTTCCCTTGCAACCTCTTAGCAGCTGTGCAAGTAGGGCAGCTGGCCACATAACTTTCTATGTCCTTTTTCATGGACAGCCACTAAAATTGCCTTTTAATTAAATGTAATGTTTTTACAAATCCAAAATGCCCTGCTGATTTTGTATCATGGCACAGCTACATGAAAGTGACCCTCTGGGTGGTTGGTATATATCAGGGCTTTTCAACCAGTGGTACAGGTACAACCTGTGGTACATTGGCACCTAGCAGGTGGAATGCAACCATCCTAGAAAAGTGGTAGTGGGGGAGGGGAATGAGCTGAACTGGTGGTAGCACCACACAAGCCTGAGTGAGAGATGGCTGGAGCTGCAGGGCTGTCGGGGCTCAGCCGAATGCCAGGATCATCGCCAGGCTCCAGCTGGAGCTCAGAGCTGATCCTTGCACTTCTGCTGAGCTCAGAAGAAGCACCAATCAGCTGGAATGTTGTAGCATCTCCAGGATCTTGAGATTTACATTCAGATGCTCGGCAACTGATTCATATTTATGATGGTCACAGTGTCCCAGGGTCATGTGAAGTGACCAAAACCTGCTGCAACCATCCAGCAGAGGTGGGGGGAGAAATAAAAACCAAACACCCCCCATCCCACCCCCACTGCCAATCCTCAACAGAAATGCTCACAACAATGAAAACCTTAGATAGGAGGAAGAGCGCTGCTGGGTGGGCAGGCAGGTCTCTTGCTCAGCTGTGGCTTGGGGAGCACTTTTTTCAGTGCCATTGTAACTTCACACAGTCACTAAGTGAACTGCTGTAAGTCAAGGACTACCTGTACTTCATCATTTTTTTCTTCTGTTTTTTTTTGGGTCATCACGTTTTTGACACCTTGCTAGGCGACTGGTAGTACTCAGTCACCAAGCGAACTGTTGTAAATGAAGGACTACCTGTACTTCATCACTTTTTTCCTTCTGGTTTTTTTTGGTCATCATGTTTTTGACACCTTGCTAGGCGACTGGTAATACTCGGATGTTGCCATATCCTAAAAGTGGTACAATGGGTGAAAACGTTGAAAAGCCCTGGTATATGTAACTTCTCCCTGACCCATGGCAGTCCATCTTTGATCATGCATAGTGTCTATTTTTCTGGAACAATTCATCTGTTTCTAAAGTTTTCCAGAATTTGTTTCCAGTTTGGCTACACAGCTGCGGCTTTATTTTAGCTTGGGCCCTGGTGGTTACTGGCACTGCCAGTTGTGGTTCTGGCATGAGTGGTTTAGAACCAGTGGCTCAGGTGCTGTTATATTGGGGCATGAGAGACAGTGCATCTGACAGGAGGTTCTTCCCCCCAGCAATTGTTTGAGCGTAAAACAAAATTGGTGAAAGTGTTGGGACCAGTGGGCCTGCTTAGGGGTGAGCTTTCTGGGTGTTTTTAGTGCTTCCAAGTTTTTGTGGTCCATCCAGACCTGAAAAGGGATTGTATTCCCTTCAAGGAAATGGCACCACGTAAGTAACAACCATCTCACAGCGTATGCTTCCTTTTCCCACACAGCCCAGCGTTGTTCTGTCTCAGTTTCCTGGAAGTATACGCACATGGATCCAGTGCCCCATCATCATTTTCTTGTAATAATACAGCCCCACTGCTACATTGCTTCCGTCCTCCTGTATTACGAAACGTTTGTCCGGGTCTGGGTGCCTCAGTACGGGTTCGGCAGAAAAGAGTCTCTTTAACCTCTTGAATGACGCTTGGCATTGCATTGTCCATTTCAGTGGTTGGCTGGGTTTCACTGAGGTTTCCCCCTTCATTTTTAACAAGTTAGTGAGGGGCAGGGCTATTTGGGCAAATGAAGGGTTGAAATGGCAGTAGAAGTTTGCAAAGCCCAGAAAACTTTGTAATTTCTTCCTTGTGCAAGGTGGTGCCAATTCTAGCACTGCCCTGACCTTTTCAAGGTCCATTTCAATGCCGTGTGGGAATATGCAATAACCCAGGTAGTCTATTTTTTCCTGATAGAATTTGCATTTCGATAGTTTGGCATACAGGTGGGCAGCTCACAGTTTCTTTAAAACCACTGTGACTAGGTTGACATGCTCCTCTTTGGACTCAGTGAAGATAAAGATGTCATCTAAATAAACCAGGACCCCCTTGAATAGGTGCTCCCTTAGCACCTTGTTGATTAATTGCATAAATACTGTGGGGGGCCCTTTTAGTCCAAAAAGCAAAATTTTAAATTGGTAGCATCCCATTGGTCAATTAAATGTGGTTTTCCATTTGTCCCCTTCCTTAATCCTAATACAGTAGTATGGTTCACTTAGGTCTAGTTAAGTAAAAATTCTTCCTTTCGATAGGTGGGATAACATGTCCTTCAAGAGGGGTAGGGGGTACAGGTTACTTTCACTGTTTGCATTCTGGGTGCGGTAATCCATGCAAAGTGCCATTCTTCTCTCTAAAGAGGACCAGGGCAGCTACTTTTGGCTTGGCAGATTCAATAAATCCCCTTTCTAGGTTTTTATTTATGAATCTTTCCATCTCCTCCGTCTCTTTAGGGCTCATGGAGTACAGTCTGGGCTTCAGGAGTTTTGCCCTGGGTTTGATTTCTATAGCACAGTCTGTAGGTCAGTGAGGAAGGAGCTCATCCACCTGTTCCTCACTGAAAATTTCAGCAAGGTCTCAGTATTCCTCCGGTATTTCAGGTAACCTCTTTTCCTCTCCCACCAACACTTTCTCCATTCCTGGGCTTGGTAGGGGTCTTTGGGGTGTTAAATTTGCATGATCCCCTTTTGGGAAATTGAGCTCTGCCATCCTCCAATTTACCCAGGTGTTCCTTTTCTTTAACCACGCCAGCTCTAGGTTCACTAGACATTCCATGCCTGGGGTCACTACAAACATTATGTCTTCCTCGTGGTCCCCCAGGGATAGCTGGATTGGTAAAGTGGCTAGGGTAGTTGGCATCCCCCCTGCTATGGACCCATCTAACTGGCCGAATGAGATCGGCTATTTCAGCCTCCTCATCAGGATGCCCAAGTTCCCCACTAGTGTCGAGCTAATGAGGCAGCGGGTGCAGCCAGAGTCTATTAAGGCTTTCACTTTGACAGCTTCGGGTATGGAGGGAGCTAATATAGTCATTGTCTTGAGGATGGGCGTGATGGGTCCACTTACCAGGGTTCACCCTCTGAGTTTTCATCCGAGGTATCCGCCACCCCTGCAGTGTAGGCCAGAGTTTCCTGCCCACACTTGGCAGAGGGTGGGGACTCTACAGCCTTTGTTGCCCTCATGGCGGGTTCTTGTGGCTTGGCTGGAGACTTCTCTGACTTTCTGGATGGTGACGATCTGGGTTGTGTTGAGGGACTTTCGAGTGGCACTCTACAGCATGATGCCCCTCTCTCCCACTTTTGAAACAGCCTGTTGACTTCTTGGCTGTGGCCAGGTTTTTGCTGGTTCGCGCGTTGGCTCAGGAGGTGAGCGGCCCTACCGTTTTCCTCGGCGGTACCTCTTCAGTAGGTCGATTTCTGCTTCCTCTTGCCTGGACGTCCCATTTATTGAGTTAGCTTGGGTCCCCTCAAGGCAGGTAAGCATCATGCAGTTTAGTCTGTCTTTGAAGTGGCTAAAAGGATATCTTCTGAGCAGTTCAGCTTGTTGGCGATGGCCCAGAATTCTTGTGTATATTCAGCTACTGGGCATCTACCTTGCCTCACTGTTTTGACCTTCTCATGGGCTTTTTGGTCAGCCAGGGGGTCCTCAGATTGCCTTCTCAGAGGACATGAAGTGGTTGAAGTTGTGGAGCTCTGGGGCTTTGGTTCACTATCCAGTCTGCGGCCGCCATGTCCAGAGCAGACTGCATGATACGGATACTGGCTTTGTCGCTGGGGATGTCTCATCCATATTCTTCCATGTAGCTAAGGACTTGGGTTAGGAAGAACCCCAATCATTGTGACTCTCCCCTGAATTTTGCATCCAGCAGCAGGAATCTTTGGGTGGATCGGAATTTTCACTGCCGATAGTGTTGTCTCCCATCCTGATCTGCAGCTGCGGATCGGTAGGGAGTGGGGGCTGCCAAAGCAGTAGCTGCTGTCTCGGCAGTGTCGGTGGACATCCCTGGGACTTCAGCTTCCAATTCCCCCTCAGTGTCTCTCTAGCTGCAGCTCAAGGTATTGGTGTAGCTGCAGGATTCAGGTTTCTCATCCCCAAGAGAGCCGAGGGTTCATTTCATCAAGTCAATAGCTTTCTCTAGGATCCAGTTTGAGTGCTGTGCACGATCTCCTTCCTCTTCACTAAGGTGAAGGGATTTCTCTATTTCTTGCTTTCATCCGGGTTGGTGGCTGCGTCATCTCAGGGTCACCTTTCTCAATCTCTTTTCCCACTTGTCTTTCTTCTCAACACCCATCAACCAAGAGGTGTCTATGAATACCCTGTTTTTCAGGACCCACTTCAATCCCACATCTTAAGAAAGCAGAACTCTTGGAAACAATTTCTTCCAACATGAATTTTTATTAAGAGTAGTTGATAGCAGGCATAATAGACAGGATCTGAGATTTCCCACACAGAGCGATAGATTAAAATATCCCCAAACAAGACCCAACCCATAGTCCCCCCACCCATTATGGGACGGCCAATCTCCAGGTGTTAAGTCCATCATGGGAAAAGGGGAGATAACATTGGCCTGTCTGCAACTCACACAACAATGGTCAGTGGCTTCTTCACACCTTCCTCTGAGAGCGTAGAAATAAACCAGGCACTGAGGTTATGTTCCTTATTTCCTCCCTTGTTCTAGCTGACAGTTTAGGGAGATAATCCAGGAAGCAAATTGTTACATTGTAGCATATAGAGGACACAGAGGGAATAAACAAAGCAAAAGGTTACATTGTAGCAGAAAGAGGAAGCAAAGGCAATAACCCAGCAGGCACATCCCCCCTCCCCCTTGGGGTATCGCAGAACCCAGGGAAAGGTGGGGTTCTGACACTGCCATTACAAAAATGAATATATTTGAACCAGATTTTTGCAAGCTCTTCAGAAAGTACTTGTGTTTCAGATGCAGTCAATTGGCAGATTGTAGATAATTCTAGTTAAAAAAAGCATAATATAACTGACATTTAATAATTGTCACCGAATAATTGATTTCTCTCCCCTTCCATTACATAAAACTCCTACCTTACTATCAAAGTCAAGCCCTGGAATTGTTTACAAGCCTTATCTGCAAAAATAAAGAGATGTATACCTTTTAGCCAATATAGAAATAGCAAATAATTTTTGAAGATAACTACCTACCCTCACAATATCACAACAGAATCCTTTCACCTTTTTTTTTCTTAGTTCAATCTGGGCACCTAGAGACTCTGTCTTCTTCTGATGCTCGTTGAAGCAGACCATCCAATCACACAAGCTATAATTCAGGCTATCTGTTCTCTGTCACCTGATTGCTGGTCCAGAATCCAGCCATACCAGATATGTGTGTGCTTTGCTTTATCCATGCAACACTGCTACAATTCTACATTTCTCTCAGACGAACTTCCAGGAGCAATTCATAGTGGTGATTTAGGGCATAGAAGTGGGTTACATGCAGGACACCTATCTCTATTTTTTTTCTTCTCATCTCAGAATTTTGGTAGGATGGATATGTTCTGGGCCCCTTCCTTCAAGCAATGTCTTCTAAGTGGGTCCAGGAGGTGAATGTTCTCTTTCATGGCACCTGCTGTGGGGAACAGAATATTCTTCAATAATTGGATAGCCTTGCTGGCCTTTTGTAAAATGTTACCTGGCTCTTACCCCAGGCTTTGGGAGGCAGGTGGAAAGTGTATTGACAATTTGGGTTTTGCTCCATGTAAATGTTCTTTTGTTTTCAATTTTATTCATTGAAGCTACCCATATTTGTGTGTTGGTTGGATGGCATTATTAAACTATATAATAATTAAATGTAGGGACACGGTGGCTCAGTGGGTTAGGACGCTGAGCTTGTCGATCAAAAGATTGGCAGTTTGGCGGGTCGAATCCCGAGTGCCGCGTAACAGAGTGAGCGCCTGTTACTCGTCCCAGCTTCTGCCAACCTAGCAGTTCAAAAGCCTGTAAAAATGCAAGTAGAAAAATAGGGACCACTCCGGTGGGAAGGTAACAGCATTCCGTGCGCCTTTGGTGTCTAGTCATGCTGGCCACATGACCACGGAGATGTCCTCAGACAAACGCTGGCACTTCGGCTTTGAAACGGAGATGAGCACCGGCCCCTAGAGTCGGAAACGACTAGCATGCATGTGCGGGGGAAGCTTTACCTTTTACCTTAATAATTAAATGTAAATACTATAACTCTGAAAACTCTGGAATAGAAAATGAAAAATGAAAAAAACCAACAACCAAAAAGTCTACATTGTTGGCCAAACAGTAAAAGTAGAACCTTGATCCAGAATACAAAGCATACAAAGATCTACTTTCTAAAAGTATGTTACTGCTGCACAATTAACATGCTACTAGTTTGTCCTTCTGTTGGCTTGACTGTAAGCTGGTCATGTCCAGGCTAAGATGCTCCAGCAACATTTTACAAAGCATTCAGCCCATAGAATATGCTCCAGTGGGTTGATTTTACTAACAATAACACAGAGCAGCAACAGCAACAGTGGTAATAATATTCTGCTGAGTGTCAGGCTGACAATTCTCATGTTGCTATCAAGGAATCAAGAATGTCACAAATTTCAGGAAAGTGTTTCTAACGATAGCTATGGTAAATGTGGAAACTAGAACAGGGCTCTTCACCCTTTTCACCCATTGTACCACTTTTAGGATAAGGCAGTATCCGAGTACCACCAGTCGCCCAGCAAGGTGTCAAAAACCAGATCAATAATAATAATAATAATAATAATAATAATAATAATAATAATAATAATAATAATAATGATAATGATAATGATAATGATAATGATAATGATAATGATGATGATGATAATAATAATAATAATAATAATAATAATAATAATAATAATAATAATAATAATAATAATGTACAGGTAGTCCTTGATTTACAACAATTCACTTAGTGACTGTTTGAAGTTACAATGGCACTGAAAAAGTGACTTATGACCATTTTTCACACTTATGACTGTTGCAGCATCCCCAGGGTCATGTGATTTACATTTGGATGCTTGGCAACTGATTCATACTTATAACGTTCAGTCTCCCAGGGACATGTGATCACCTTTTGCAACTTTTTGACAAGCGAAGTCAATGGCTGGGGGCATGTGGCCAGCTCATCACTCAGGTTGCAGGGTGCCTGTGTGGGGGGGAAATCTGTGGGTCTCTGGTAGAGGGGGTGGGACTGGGGTGGGTGTCTTCCTTCCCTCCCTCTCTCCCATTGTCCCTTTCTTCTTTCCTTCCTTCCTTCCTTTCCTTCCTCTCACCTTTCACCCTTTCCTTTCTCTTTTCTTCTTTCTTCACCTTTCTCTTCTTCCTTGCTTTCTCTCACATTTCTCTCTTCCCTTTTCTTTCCTTCCCTTTTTCATCCATTAATTTCTTTTCCTTCCCTTCCCCATCCACGTACTTTCCCTTTCCCTCCCTCCCCATTTGGTCAGCTGGTAAAATTGTCTGACAGATCCCTCCAGGGGAGTTTAAAAAAAAGAAAAAAAGGAGAGACAAGGCAGCTTTCTCAACTGGAAGGACAAGGGGGTTTCTCTGGGGATGTCAGAATGCCACCTTACTACCTGACAGATACAGACTTGGGGCTGCTCCACTTTTTGATCCTGGCTGGAAAAGGGGGCATTTCTGTGTGTGAGGAAAAAAGGTGGGACTCGGGCGCAGGATGTGTCTCCCCACTCCAGAGAGCCCTGCTTTCCCCAGCACGTTGCTCCTGGCCTTGTTCACAGAAGAGGAAGGCCGCCTGCTGCGCAGCCTCGGAACCCTCCCTGGAAGCCAAGAGGGCTGGGAGCGAAAGCACGGCTTTGGCTGGGGAGTTCAAGAAAGGGCACCTGGGAGCCGAGGGTATCTGGCCTGGCCCGCCACAGCTCAGCCGCACTACTGCGAGGCCCCGTTGAGCATGGCATGCTCTGGCTTCCTGGGCTCAGCTGGCAGAAGGCAAGCAGTGCCTGCGGGCTGCCTGGTGCTCCTACCTGCACCAACTACGCAAGCGCAGGGAAGCAGAACCAGGCGGCTGCCTCCCCCACCAGGTCCGGCGCCTCCCCTACCTGGCCATGAGGGAGCAGTGCCTGCCCCATCTCACCAGGCAGCGGATGCTCCCTCCCTCCATGCCCTATTCACAGGAGAGGAAGGCCACCTGCCGCACAGCCTTGGAACCCTCTGCGGAAGCCAAGAGGGCTGAGAGCAAAAGTGTGGCTTTGGCTGGGGAGTTCAAGAAAGGGCGCCTGGGAGCACTCCAGGGGTAAAGAACCAAGGGCATCTGGCCTGGTGCTCCACAGCTCAGCTGCACTACTGTGAGGCTCCATTAGGGACAGCACACTGTGGCTTCCCGGGCTCAGCTGGCAGAGGGTGAGCCGTGCACCAACCAAGCAAGTGCAGGAAAGCAGAGCCGGGAGGCCGCCTTCCCCCGCTGGGCTCGGTGCCTCCCCTACCTGGCCATGAGGGAACAGCACCTGCCCTCCCTACCCACCTGCTTGCCTCGCTGTGCAGTAGCGGCTCCCTTGCTCCCTTCCTGCCTGCCACCCTTCGCCGGCTGCCGGGTAGAGAAGTCCAGCTGAGGCCGGGCAAAGGTCACGGGCACTTCTCTGTGGGGTGAGCTGGCTGTTGGAACTGTTCTGCCTGTGCATCCCCCTCTGGATCCGGGGCTGCCTCCGGACTAACCTCTGCCACTTTGTGCCCCTTTGGCTGTGCACCCCGCCAGCCTGGCCATGTCACTGATGGAGCTCTACAGGGGGTTGCCAGAGAGGAGAATGGGGGAAAGGCTGACGGCATTTTGCTGGCCTCCTGGCGGTAGCTCCATCCAGTGAAGAGAACAGGAGGGGAGTGGCGACCCTGGAACCAGCCCCAACCGCTCCGGAAGGTCAGCAGAATGCTGGGAGCTCTCTGCAGAGGGCTGATCCGGCATCACGCTGTGGGGAGGGGAATCCCAGTGGTTTCCTCATGACTGCAGGCATGGATCTCCCTACAGTGGAGACCCTGAAGAAACCACACTCGAGCGTTCGGGAGGAAAGGCGGGGCTCCTTCCCTTCTTTTGGCAAGGGCAAAAGACATCTGGACAGAACAAGCCTAGCCAGGTTCCGCCAGCCCCCACCTCTGCCCAGATGCCCTCACCACCCCATGTGTTTTTTTACTAACCTGCTTTCAGCTGCAGTTAGAAAGTCTCATGGAACTTTTTTTGTCCCACAAACACGCAAAAAGAAGTGAATGTAAAAATGGAATGCAGTTGAAAGCAGGTTAGTAAAAACGCTTTTTACTTTTTTAACTTTTTTTATAGTGCTGTTCAACCGATCCTATGCGTACCACCAGCCATGTGCTCGCGTTCCACTAGTGGTACGCGTACCACCGGTTGAAAAGCCCTGATCTAGAAAACTGTAAAGTTCCCATTTCAGTTACAGTGAGTTAATGAAGGTGATTTTTTGTTTGTTTTTGAAATCCTCTTTTTCCCTATATCTTCCACAGCTGAGGCTCAGATGTGCAAGATGTACTGTAGGGAAAAAGAGGAATTCAAAATGTGTCCTCTGTGCTTTTCTACAATCTCTTGTGCAAAGCAGGGATTTGCATGCAAGGAAAACTTTTGTGTTATATACGTAAACAATCCCCTGAGAGAGATGTATATATGTTAAATGTTCAAATAATACGGCAGCAGCAAGCGTATAAACTAAAGCAGCCTGACAAGAAAACACGCGGGAACTTTGACAGCTGTCAAAGTTCCCCGCACCGCGCAGGCGCCACCACTGACAGCTCGCGGCTGTCAAACGCCGGACTACGAAGAAGCCTGAGCTGTCAAAGCGTCCACCGTACAGCGCAGGCGCAACCACTGACAGCTCGCGGCTGTCAAAACACCAAGACACGCGGAAGCCGGAGCTGTCAACAAAAGACGACGCGGATTGGTCCCTGCCTGACAGGGCGCCAAAATGAACACCGCTGATTGGTTCTCACTACCAGCTGCCGGCTATAAAAGCCGGACAGTTATTCTATGTTTGCCTTTTGCTCTTAAATAAATCTGTTGTTACTAGCCTGTCGTCCCGAGTGGTCCTTCGGCTACTTCACTGGCGACGAAGGTGGGATCGCTCCGGAGCTGAAGTCACGGCCGAGGAAGGGAGTTCCCGGCAAGAGCTGTCACGGAAGTTTTAACTTCCATCGGAGCAACCCAGGACCGGACGACATGGCAAACTTCGGCCGTGTGAGGGAGTTTGATACCCGCCATCCCGAGAGATGGCAATCACACCTCGGCCAAGTCGAGGGATTCCTCCTCGTCAGTAAGATCACTGACGACCGAGCAAAGGCCGCCGCTCTGCTGTACATCAGCGGGCCCCCGGTGTACGATGCAGCCGTCGGGTTGTTCAGCCCAGTGCCCATCACTGAAGTCTCCTACGCGGACTTGGTGGACCAGCTGAGCAAATACTACATGCCGGCTCGATCAGAACTATACTGGCGGGTGCAATTCGCGCAAAAGAAACAACGGCAGGACGAGCCCGCCAACGAATTCATCGCCGGGGTCAGGCATGCCGCAAGGAACTGCTGCTTCCCCGACCTGGAAGACCGCATCAGAGACCAGGTGGTGATCGGTCTGAGGGACGAGAAGCTACAAAAAAAACTGACGTCCAAACCCGACATGAACCTGGCCGAGCTGACCAGGGAGATCATGGCATACGAACACAGCCACAAGAAGAAGCCGACCAACACGACCCCAGAGACCCCCGCGACCGTCTACCAGGAAAGCGCAGCCTTCAGCGACAGCGGAGAGTCGGTAGATTTCACCGACGGAGAAGCCCTACAACGCCGAATGGAGCACCGACAGCCGAGAAGGGGAAAGACGTTGGACCGCCGGGGAGCCAGGAACCCTCCACCGCCACCGCGTTACGAGCAACGAGCCGCCTGTGCCAGCTGCGGGGGCAATCATGCCCGAGGAGGTTGCCGTTTTAGGAACGCGAAATGCCACAATTGCGGGAAGACCGGCCACATCAAGCCGGTGTGCCGCAGCAAGGGCCGGGACAACATCAATGAGGTGGAGGCAAACCCCCCAGGTAGGCCAGCTGCCCAGGCCAGCAGAGAACCCCACCCAGGGCCCCTGGTAGAGATTGTGGACAGGGTAAACAGCATAAGCTCCAAGGTTAAGATCTGGGTCAGGATTCAGGGGGTGCCCTGCCACATGGAAGTAGATTCCGGGTCGGCAGTTTCCTTAATTTCTCTAACAACCTATCAGGAGATCTGTCAGAAGGGCCGAGGACAAATCCCCCTGAAACAAACTCAGGTACACCTAGCTGACTTCCAGAAAACCCCCATTCCGGTGGAAGGAAAAGCCAAGGTCGTAGTGCAGTACAAGGGGTTCAAGGGGCCCCTGGAGGTTTTAGTCACACCAGGGAACCGCACCGATTTGATAGGACTAAACTGGTTCAGTCCATTAGGTATCGCTTTAACTGGGGTTAACACCATCCTAACACCCAGCCTAGAAGCCGTTTGCGATAAATTCGCCGACGTTTTCGATGGCACTTTAGGGAAATACACGGGTCCCCCCATCTCCTTACAGTTAGACCCTGCAATCCAACCAGTTAAGATAAGAGCCAGGAGGGTACCTTTTGCCCTTAAGGAAAAAATCGAAAACGAACTTGATCGCCTCGTAGGACTAGGGGTGCTTGAGCCCACACAAGGGGGAACCTGGGAGACCCCTATCGTCACCCCAATCAAACCTAATGGGGAAGTGAGACTGTGCGCCGATTATAAGGCGACAGTCAACTTAGCCCTCAGCCCCCATGCCTACCCGGTGCCAGCGGTAAGGGACGTATTTGCTTCCATCCGCTCGGGCACCCTTTTCGCCAAGCTCGATCTCGCTCAGGCGTACTTACAGCTACCTGTCACTGAGGACACTGCGGAGGCCCAGACAATTGTCACCCACCGCGGTGCCTTTAAGGTAAAGAGGCTCCAATTTGGCATATCGGCGGCCCCGGGTATATTTCAGGGTATCATGGAGAAGACCCTGAAAGGAATACCCGGGGTCTGCCCCTACTTCGACGATGTTCTCATCGCCGGAGAAAACGAAGCGAACTTAGCTGACAGGCTGTCAGCTGTGCTAAGCCGGCTCAGAGAAGCCGGCCTCAAACTTAAGCGGGAAAAGTGCTCTATTGGAGTCACATCCACTGAATTCCTAGGGTACAAAATAGATAGCCAGGGCATCCACCCCACCTCAGAAAAACTACAGGCTATTCAAACCGCACCCAGTCCTAGGAATAAGCAAGAGCTGCAATCCTTTTTAGGATTGTTAAATTTTTACCATGCCTTCATCCCCCATAAGGCCACTATTGCGGAGCCTCTGCACAGACTCCTAGACAAGGGTACAACTTGGTCCTGGACCAAAGAACATGAGAATAGCTTCCAATCATTAAAAAAGATTATCTGTCACAGTTCAACTATCACCCTTTTCAGGGAGGACACCCCAATATGCATCGCTTGCGATGCCTCTCCCTATGGAATCGGGGCTGTCTTAAGTCACATATTCAAGGACGGCACACAAAGACCCATAGCCTTCTATTCACGCACTCTAACCAAAGCTGAAAGAAACTACGCCCAAATCGACAGGGAAGCCCTAGCAATAGTAGCAGGGGTCAAAAAATTTCACGATTACCTGTATGGAAGACCATTTACTATAATTACAGATCACAAACCCCTGCTAGGCATATTCACGTGGAACAAAACTACTCCACAAATTCTCTCCCCGAGAATGCTAAGATGGTCAACCTTCTTAGCAGCCTATTCCTATCAACTAATACATAAACCAGGTAAAGAATTGGGTCATGCTGACTGCCTCAGCAGACAACCCATACAAACCAGGGACCCAGACCCAGCCCCAGCCAGCCAGATTTTAGCAATCTCCCAACTTCCAGAATGCCCCCTGACTGCAAACATCATAGCTAATAATTCTGCCAAAGATAAAATACTTGCCAGAATCCTCAAATGGGCCACAACAGGATGGCCAGCTCAAAATCCACAACCTCAATTCCAACCTTATTATAACAGAAAAAATGAGATCTCAACACATAGAGGATGCCTGCTGTGGGGAAATAGGGTCATCATACCAGAGAGAAACATAGACCAAACATTACAAATTTTACACGAAGGACACCCTGGAATTGTAAAAATGAAGGCGATGGCTAGAAGTTATGTGTGGTGGCCAGGCATAGATAAACAAATAGAAAAGTACGTAGGTGGGTGTTATACCTGTCAAGAGACCAGGAATGAACCACCCCAGGCTCCAATCCATAAATGGGAGACAACAAGAAACCCTTGGTCACGTATACATGTAGATTTTGCGGGACCCATCCAAGGCCAAAGTTTCTTAATTGTAGTAGACAGCCACTCAAAATGGCTGGAAGTCACCCCCCTTAGAACAATAACGTCCCAAGCCACTATTCAAGCTTTACGAAAAATATTCGCTACGCACGGCTTACCTGACACCATAGTTTCTGACAACGGGCCTCAATTCACCTCTCGTGAATTTCAGATCTTCGCTATGAAGAATTGTATTAGGCTGGTCACGTCGGCGCCGTTCCACCCTTCGTCAAACGGAATGGCTGAAATTATGGTACGATCCACGAAAGAAGCATTAAAAAAATTCATTAAAGGAAACTGGCAGAGGCGCCTCAGCCAGTTCCTCTTAGCACAACACACAACACCATGCTCTACGACCGGCAAATCACCAGCAGAATTAAGATGGGGGAGAAGGCTAATAACACGTCTGGACAGACTGCACCCTGACACGTATCCAGAAAAAGAACCACACCCCCACCCTACCCGCACACTCAACCCAGGACAATTGATTTGGGCACGATCATACACAGATAAAAACAAGTGGGTCCAAGGAACAGTAATAAAACAAACAGGGCCCATCTCATACCTTATAGCTACGCAAGCACAGGGCAACATACGCCGCCATATTGATCAGCTCAGACCCAGACAACCACCACACAATTCTGGGCAACCAACCAATGCCAGCATACAGCTCCCACCGGAAATGCTGCCTATTCCAAACCAGGAAGAAGAACACCAAAACGAAGACCCGGAACCTCACCACCCTCCACCCCTTCGCCGCTCAAACAGGAATCGGAGACCACCCACCTACCTAAAAGACTATCAGTGGGCAGGTTCAAACATCCAAGAAGATGGAAACGCACCAGGGGAGGGGTAAGGGGTGTGTTATATACGTAAACAATCCCCTGAGAGAGATGTATATATGTTAAATGTTCAAATAATACGGCAGCAGCAAGCGTATAAACTAAAGCAGCCTGACAAGAAAACACGCGGGAACTTTGACAGCTGTCAAAGTTCCCCGCACCGCGCAGGCGCCACCACTGACAGCTCGCGGCTGTCAAACGCCGGACTACGAAGAAGCCTGAGCTGTCAAAGCGTCCACCGTACAGCGCAGGCGCAACCACTGACAGCTCGCGGCTGTCAAAACACCAAGACACGCGGAAGCCGGAGCTGTCAACAAAAGACGACGCGGATTGGTCCCTGCCTGACAGGGCGCCAAAATGAACACCGCTGATTGGTTCTCACTACCAGCTGCCGGCTATAAAAGCCGGACAGTTATTCTATGTTTGCCTTTTGCTCTTAAATAAATCTGTTGTTACTAGCCTGTCGTCCCGAGTGGTCCTTCGGCTACTTCACTTTAGAACCATTTTATTTGTTAAGGAAGGCCAGCTGTACTAGAATGTGTCATATCTGTTATAGATGAAAAGAATGGAAAATCTTATCAGGGGATTTCTCTGCTTCTGTGAAGTAGCCAAACAAAAATCATGGCTTAATCTAGGGGGGAAATAGTAAATGAAGCAGCCAAACTGGACAGCAGTCTTTGAATCCCCCAAAGCATATAAACATTTGTCTGTCAATGGGACTGTCAGCTGTCAGCTTAAGGAGACGACAAGCCCCAGTGCGACAAACGCTTCTCCAGCTCTTGAAGAACCCCACACTGACTGGACCCAGGGCCCCATTAGCTTTCCTAGTCAGTTCCTCTGACTGGTGCTTGGGTGGCCTGTCTCTCTGGCGAGCTCTGCACACCACCGCAATGTGCCCAGTCCTTCCACAATCTCTACACATGGCCGAACAGAATCTGCAATTTGCGCAGGAGTGGTTGCCTCCGCACCATTTACATCTAGGTAAGAGAACTGCCTTGTAATTGTTCTCTCTTTGCTGATTGCCACGGTTTTGTGTGCTTGGCTGTCTCTGGAGCTTGTTTATTTTGGGTTCTTCTGATGATGATGATTCTCTGCCACATATGGTGACCTCGCGGTGGACGGAATCTTCAATCTTTGGAGCTTTGGTGGGCTGTACTGTTTGTACTGCACCTCCGGATGCTTTGTCAGCCATGACCTCGTCTTGTGCTTCGGCAAATGTGAGATTTGGTCTGACAAACAATCTCTGCTGCAGGTTTCTGTCTCTCAGTCCACAGTCAAGTCGGTCTCTCAGACGCTCCTCTAAATTCAAAAATTTGCAGAGATGTGCGGCCTGCCTTAGGCCCACGATAAATGATACTGCTTCGATGGGCGTTGGCGCAAAGAGGTTTTCTGATAGATCAAAAGTTGAGGGCCCACACATGCACAGCAACATCTCAGCTTTTAGGCCTTCCTCTGCTATCTGGTTAGCTCGTAGGTAATTCTCTACTTCTGAGAGGTGAGATGGCCAATCTTCTGGATGTTTAATGTCGAACTCTCTGAGTTTGCCGACCTATGGCATCTTTCCTCAATTCCTGCGCTACTGTTGGATCCTGCTTCTAGACCCAGGGAACGCGTCCTCTGAGCACGCGGCCACTAGTGTAGTTTACTAGCCGGCTAGAGAGAGTGGGGAAAGATGCCTCTTCCCTCCAGTGAGTAATGCCATCCCCTCATGACTTCAGCCCTCAGGCGGTGAAGCAGGATCCCACCCTCGTCGCCACTATTATGTTGGCTCTGATGAGCAGGAACAAGAACACACAGATGAGTACAGACAAACTCATAATTTATTTAAGCAGAAACTGTACTGAGAGATTGGAGTCACCCTGCTTCAATATATAGCCAGGCCCTATGGTATTAACCAATCGGATTGAAGCCATGCTTGCCCCCCAAAGTTGACCAATTGCAGGACCAGAGATGTCCTGTCTGAGTTGCTGGAGAACCGTTAGTTCTCCAGCAACGCACGTGGTGATATTCCAAAAGCCCAGTACATAACAGGCAGGATGGAAATGAATGAATGAATGAATGAATGAATGAATGAATGAATGAATGAATGGTCATCCAAACAATGTCTGTGTGCAATGTTGTATCTTTCTCCACATCCCATATTCAGGGCTTTACCCTGGAGACATTTATTTCTTTTAGCTGCAGGAGTTGGAAACTTAACACACTACTTTAATGTTGTAAGTGACTTATTTAACTGAGATACTTTGCTTTGACTTTGAGCCTATTTAATAAAGCTAATTCACTTAATGGAATTTCCATTAACATTGCAAAAGTGGATGAGAGTCATTCCAAAGGCATTAGTCCTAAACTGGAGAAGTGAGTGCAAATAAATAGAGATAATTGTGTGATAAGCTTGCACACTCTTTTTTTTAAAAAAATGAGGCAAATCCTAGGCATTTCTACTAAATGAATTACAATAGTAAAGGGGAATAATTACAATATCTACTATGGCACAGAATAATGACTAAACAAATTTAATTGTTCCCTTCAAGCTTTTTTTTAGTTTTACAAAACTGATTGGAAGAACATAAGACTCTTTCTGCTATATAACAACAGATGAGTAAATTCTTACTTTTATTTGGCACTAGGGATTGGGGTGAGGCTTTTAGGGAATTTTATGTTATGATTTTTAATGTCATAAGCCACCTGGAGTCACCTATGTGTGACTTGGGTGGCCATATAAGTTTGTCTAATAAATAAATAAAATATAACTACAGATTTTAATTGCAGGTGTGCTATAGCATACACACATGCAATTAAAATCTATAGTTTTATTTATACATACATACAAATTCATACATGATATATATTGTGCTATCTGGTTCTAAGGATATACTATAAGGATACATAGATAATCCTTGGTTAACAATTGTAATCAGTGCTTTTTTTCTAAAAAAAAAAAAAGGTGCCGGAACTCAGAGGTGCTGTCACTGGGAACGATGCCGGTGTCTTGCTACGGCGTCTCCACCAGTCCTTTGCACCCCCACCCCTGTGGCTCAGAGCCATATGCCGTGGGGATTCCCCTCCCCACAGCTGCCAAGGGGATTCCCTTCCCTGCAGTTGCCACACCGCAGCCCGTGCTAAGCCTCCATCCAGAGTTGTTCCAAACCCCAACCCAGAGCTCTGTTCCACGTGGCAGTGGTCTCTGGCACCAAACAGCCTCTTTCCAACCACATCCAGAAAAATTTGTAACAAATATTGGAATTCTCAAGGCCATGTTTGGTATTTCCCAGCAATCTGTTACTGGAAGGAAAAAGCAATCCCTGCTGCGTTACTGATCCCAGAGAAGCATTTGCATGTATGCAGGTATCTTTAGGATGAGAAATATTGGTTGCAAAGTTGGCATTTCTGGATGTAATACAGATATTTTGGACTTATTTTTGTTTCTTTTCATGTTTGATATTTTTAAAAAGGCATATACTACTGACTACACTTATGCACATATGTAATGTCTTTTGCTAGATTACATGACCACTGCTTGTCCAGAATGTGAAAAGTGAAAGATTATGACTAAACAAAATTTTAATGTACAGATAATACCACCAGAAATTATTTTAGCCTTTTTAATAAATGTTGTTATTGATGTTAATTATTTAAAGACTGAAGTGCAACATAACTAGATTCTAAATAATCTATTTTTCAAAACACACAACAGTCCAAACAGTAAAAGTAAAGTCCAAATTAAGAATATTTCATTCTTAAGAATTGTTTAATTTAAAGTGGTTTAGTTGTAATAGATGGTTATAGATTCAAAATAGTTTTCAAGAGTGTACAAAAGATACTATTTTTTTCTAGCATCAGCTAAATTAGACATATTACATTGAGAAAAATGTTTCTCATTTCTTTCCTGTTACTTTTATTGATTTCATTGCAGAGATGTTAACATAGGAAATAGATTATTTTGATATCTAATTTTACCTTCCAAACAACAGAAGCAGATAAAAAATGTGAGGTTCTTTCCTGTTGGCTTTTTTGAATTAGCTGTTTTAGATTCTAAAAGTTTAGTTCCTAAAGAAGTAACCTTGTAAATAATTTTAATGTCTTCCTCTAGTGCAGGGTAGGCAACCTTGGCTCTTTTATGACTCAAGGACTTCAACTCCCAGAATTCCTGAGCCAGCATGGCTCAGCTTGGAAATCTCTCTCTTTACCCTCAGCGTGGCTGGCTCAGGATTTCTGGGAGTTGAAGTCCACGAGTCATAAAAAGAGCCAAGATTGTCTACTCCTAAAGCCAACAGAGGGAGCTTTCTTTCTTTTTTTTTTCAAAAAGTGGGTGCTGGAATGCCATTCTGAGTGTTCTATCAGAAAAAAAGCCCTGACTGTAATTGAGATCCACAGGGTCATAGTTAATAATAATAATAATAATAATAATAATAATAATAATAATAATAATAATAATAATAATAATAATAATAATTTGGAAGGGACCTTGGAGGTCATCTAGTCCAACCCCCTGCTCAGGCAGGAAACCTTATACCATTTCAGGCAAATGGCTATCCAGTCTCTTCTTAAAAACCTCCTGTCGGGCCGGGCACGCCCGACATTCGGGCGGGCCGCGGGGTGACTCACCAGGCCGCCAGGCTCCCGCAGAGCACCTCGTCAGGCCCCGAAGCCTCCCGCCGGCGCCCGTCGTCTCCCGGAGGGCCAGGACGGCATACGGCCCTCCCCAGCATTCCGGCAACCGCCCGTCTCCTCCAGAGCAGCTTCCCAGGCCGCAGGGTCGTTCGCCGGCTTCCTCACCTCCCCGCCGTGCTGCCGGGCTCCGGAAACAGCCGGCCACGCCCACGCTGCTCCGACGGGTCGGGGAATGGGCCAGCTGGAAGAACGGCGCAGCGGCGGGCCGCCTGTCAGCTGGGGAGGCCGCGGACCAGCCAGCCGGCCCCCAGAAGCTGCCTACAGGCCGGGAAGGGGCCGTACGTTAGAGTAGCCGATGACTGCCCAGCGCCCGAGCAGCAGGGCAGGAATGGGTGCCTGGGTGGGCCAGGGGGTGGCGGAGATGGCCGGTGGGCCGGGGAGGGGTTTAAGGTGCAATTCGCGGAGGTCTGGCGTGGTGAGGGGACAGAAGAGCCTAGGCAGAGCTCTGGGGGGAAAGAGGGAGGTTTAGGCTGGGGGGTAACTTACCGGCTGCATTGGTGGTGGGACGGGAGCTAAAAGGAGGGAACCTTGGGAGGCGGTGTTTAAGTAGGGTGGGGGCGTGGTGGTGTAATTAAGGGTGTGGTGGTGGGAGTCGGCCTTGCCGGTTATTTAACAGCGTTGACTGTGCTGTGAAGTCAACGCTGACTTCGTTTGTCTTTGAGCAACTGTTTATGCGGCTAATAAACACGGCTTAGAAGAACCAGCTCCCGTTCCGGTTTCATTCTTTTGGTGACTCGTCGGACGGGGTCTGAAACCTCCAGTGTTGGAGCATTCATCACCTCTGGAGGCAGGTTGTTCCACTGGTTAATTGTTCTAGCCTTCGATGGCTCACTTGGAGTGTACACAGGGCCCCCCGTATCCCTAAAACTAAACCCCAAGGTATTACCAATAAGAATTAAGGCTAGGAGAGTCCCATTCGCACTCAAAAGTAAATTCAATAGCCGGGTGGCTATTGAATTGGACATTGGCTTGCAGGATACTCGAGGAAGGTCTGAGGGGGTGACCGGGGCCCGGCGGCTGGCCGAAAGAGTGAGGGTGGAGCAGCGGCCCGGCTTGCCGGTGGCCAAGGCCAACCCTGTACCGCCACCACGTCCTGGTATTAGGTGTTTCCGATGTGACCAGCCGGGTCATCGGGCGGCTGAATGCCCGCTTCCGCCAGCCCGGATGGTTCCCCCAGCAACCTCGACACGGGCTTTGCCTGCTAGGAAGACCTCGGAGCGGTCCCGAACTGCTTACCAGGCAGCTGACGACAACCGTCGGGTGACGACACCTCCTTTGGCAACCGGGCCCGTGACCACCCAGGCCGTGCCGACGGAAGACCTTGAGGATCTGGAGTTGGAGGAGGATCCGATGGTAAGCGCTCCGGTGTGTCCTTTTGTGTTCCCGGTGGTGTTGGTGAGCCCCGTGTCTGGGCAAAGGCGGGCGGTTAGGGCTTTGGTTGATTCAGGGAGCACCCGGTGTCTGATCAACCGGAAAACAGCGGCTGCAGTGGGTATCCGGTTGCAACGACTGGTAACCCCTCTTCGTTTCCAACAAGTGGATGGGTTGCTCCTTGGGGGGGCTCCTATCACCCACGTCACTGAACCAGTCCGGCTGGAATTGGGGGCCCACTGGGAAATTCTGCGTTTTGTTGTGGTGCCCTCTATGACTGAAGCTCTTATCCTGGGCCTTACGTGGCTTGACAAATGGGGCCCCACGATTTGGTGGGAGGGGGGTAGTCGTCATCTTTGGGTGGGTCTGGGCCCCGAGCCCCCTCTCCACCATTCCTTCCTGGGGCCGGGGGACACGGGGACGCGGGAGAAGGTTTGCGGGGTCACGGATGACTCGAAGGTGCATGTACCCCAGGTTTACTCTGATTTAATGGACGTCTTCGATGAGCGGGAGTGTGATTCGTTACCACCCCACCGGCCGACGGATTGTGCCATTGAGTTCGAACCCGGGGCCAGACTGCCTAAGCCCCGTATGTACGCCATGTCCCCAAAAGAGATGCAGGAGTTACGGCGGTACATAGATAAGAACTTGGAGAGAGGATTTATTCAACCAGCACGATCCCGGGTGGCGGCGCCAGTTCTTTTTCGTGAAAAGAAGGATGGGGGCTTGCGCTTGTGTGTAGACTACCGGGGGGTTAATGCGGTGTGCGTGGAGCACCTCTATCCCCTTCCTTTGATGAAGGACATGCTGGCCCATTTGGCGACAGGCCGGGTATTCACCAAGTTGGACCTCAGGGAAGCCTATTACCGGGTGAGGGTCAAAGCTGGGGACGAGTGGAAGACCGCGTTTAATTGTCCCCTTGGTAGTTTCCAGTTCCGAGTGATGCCATTTGGCCTACAGGGAGCTCCCGCTGTGTTCATGCAATTGATCAATCAGGTCCTGCATGAGTTCCTGTATCGGGGTGTTTTGGTGTACTTGGACGACATCCTGATTTACTCGGACACATTGGAGGAGCATGTGCTTCTTGTGCGGCAGGTGTTGTCAAGACTGCTGGAAGCACAGCTCTATGTTAAACTGTCCAAGTGTGAGTTCCACAAGGCCCAGCTGGACTATCTTGGGTATCGTATATCGGTGGCGGGGGTGGAGATGGACCCTAGAAAGGTACATGCCATTCAACAGTGGCAGGCTCCACGGACTCGTCGACAGTTGCAAAGTTTTCTTGGCTTTGCCAACTTCTACAGACAATTCATCCCACGTTTCGCGGCCATCGCCCTGCCGTTAACTGATCTTCTGCGCACACGACAGTTAAAGACACGCCCGCGTCCGGGGCTTAAATTGGAGTGGTCCACCGCGTGTCAGCGGGCGTTCGAGGAACTGAAGTCCCTCTTTGCTAAAGAGCCCGTTTTGAGACATCCCGACCCCGAACTGGCTTATGTCGTACAGGCGGATACGAGCGATGTTGCTCTTGGGGCCGTCCTCCTTCAGCGGAACAGTGCCGGGGTCCTGCAGCCGTGTGCTTATGCCTCTAAGAAACTGACTCCCACTGAACGGGCCTGGGTGGTGTGGGAGAAGGAGGCTTTTGCGGTCCGTTGGGCTTTGGAGACCTGGCGACATCTTCTGGAAGGGGCCTCCCGTCCGTTCGAACTGTGGACGGACCATAAAAACCTGGAAGCCCTACAAACCCCTCGCCGCCTGTCGCCTAAACATGTCCGATGGGCCTTATACTTTCGTCGCTTCCGTTTTGTGCTGAAGTATGTGCCGGGGGGTCGGAACTTTCTGGCGGATGCCTTGTCACGCATGCCTCAGTTTGACAGCAAGAGGGAGGAGGTGGTGCAGGCACTCATCCCGACACTGGCAAACGAGGGGGTTGGTTCGGAGAGTGCTAGACAGGTGTCGGAGGAGAATTTGAACCAGGCCATCCAAAGGACCTTGCAGGAGGATGCCTGGTTGCAGAGTAATCCGGGACTTTTAACTATGCGGGACGGTTTGGCGTGGCATGAGACACGATTGTATGTGCCTGAAACCGTGCGGCCACGCGTTCTGCATGGGTGTCACGACGCCAAACAGGCGGGACATTTCGGGTTTGTGAAAACCTTACATCTAGCACGTCGTCAATTCTGGTGGCCCCGCATGAAGAGTGACATCGAGCAGTATGTACGGCGTTGCCATGTTTGTGCCACTACAAAACCCCAAGTTGGGAAGCCTTTGGGGTTGTTGCAACAGGTAGCTGACCCAACTCGGCCATGGCAGGACATCGCCATGGACTTCGTTGTGGACCTCCCAGAGAGTAAGGGTCACACCGTTATCTGGACAGTAGTTGACCTGTTTTCTAAACAGGCACACTTTGTCCCGTGTAAGGGGTTACCATCAGCTCGTCGCCTGGCTTGGTTGTTCCTTACGCAAGTATACCGACTGCATGGAGTGCCGCGGCGTGTGATTTCAGATAGAGGGGTGCAGTTCACGGCCCGGTTTTGGAGAGAGTTCCTGCGTCATATCGGCTCGTCCCAGGGATTGAGTACCGCCTATCACCCTAGTACCAACGGGGCCGCAGAACGAGCCAACGCTGCTGTTGAACGCTATTTACGGAGCTATGTTTCTTTTCGGCAGACGGACTGGGTAGACCTGTTAGCGCTTGCTGAAGTCGCATACAATAATGCAGTTCACAGTAGTACTGGCTTCTCTCCATATCGGGTGGTCACCGGTCACGAGTTCGTTCCTTTCAGTGAATGTCCCCAGGAAGAGGGATCTCCGTGCTCACCGCTTGACTGGATGCGTCAAATCACGGCTGCCTGGGGGGCGGCGAAGGAAGCGTTGGATCGGTCCGCCGTGGCGACCAAAGCACAGGCGGACAAAAAATGAAAACCCTTTGTTACACCACGGGTGGGGGACCTGGTTTACTTGTCCACCAAGTATTTACGGTTACAGGTCCCGTGCCGTAAGCTAGGACCCAAATACATTGGGCCGTTCCGGGTGGTGCAGGTGGTGAACCCGGTGGCGGTGCGGCTGCGGTTGCCTAAGTTTTTGGGTAAGGTCCACCCGGTGTTCCATAGTAGCCTGCTGAAACCTACTCCAGCGGCTACTGCGGCAGCAGGGGAGGGGGATCCCGGACCGGTTCACGCTGACCAGTATGAGGTGCAGGAGGTCTTGGACTCCAGGGTGCGGAGGGGCGCCCTACAGTATCTCCTTTGGTGGAAGGGGTACCCGTTGGAGGAGGCGACGTGGGTGTCGCAGAAAGACGTCCATGCTCCACGTTTGATCCGGGCGTTCCACCGAGCCCACCCTGGCAGGCCGGGGGGTAGGGGTCACGGGGGTGTGTGCACAGTGAATGATGCTATAACCTTGTTTTCTACATCTGCAGGAGGACCCTTGGTAGGGGGGGCGGCATGTCAGGCCGGGCACGCCCGACATTCGGGCGGGCCGCGGGGTGACTCACCAGGCCGCCAGGCTCCCGCAGAGCACCTCGTCAGGCCCTGAAGCCTCCCGCCGGCGCCCGTCGTCTCCCGGAGGGCCAGGACGGCATACGGCCCTCCCCAGCACACCGGCAACCGGAGCAACCCACCAGGCCCCGAAGCCTCCCGCCAGCGCCCGTCGTCTCCGGAGCAGCTTACGGCCCTCCCCAGCATTCCGGCAACCGCCCGTCTCCTCCAGAGCAGCTTCCCAGGCCGCAGGGTCGTTCGCCGGCTTCCTCACCTCCCCGCCGTGCTGCCGGGCTCCGGAAACAGCCGGCCACGCCCACGCCACTCCGACGGGTCGGGGAATGGGCCAGCTGGAAGAACGGCGCAGCGGTGGGCCGCCTGTCAGCTGGGGAGGCCGCGGACCAGCCAGCCGGCCCCCAGAAGCTGCCTACAGGCCGGGAAGGGGCCGTACGTTAGAGTAGCTGATGACTGCCCAGCGCCCGAGCAGCAGGGCAGGAACGGGTGCCTGGGTGGGCCAGGGGTTGGCGGAGACGGCCGGTGGGCCGGGGAGGGGTTTAAGGCGCAATTCGCGGCGGTCTGGCGTGGTGAGGGGACAGAAGAGCCTAGGCAGAGCTCTGGGGGGAAAGAGGGAGGTTTAGGCTGGGGGGTAACTTACCGGCTGCATTGGTGGTGGGACGGGAGCTAAAAGGAGGGAACCTTGGGAGGCGGTGTTTAAGTAGGGTGGGGGCGTGGTGGTGTAATTAAGGGTGTGGTGGTGGGAGTCGGCCTTGCCGGTTATTTAACAGCGTTGACTGTGCTGTGAAGTCAACGCTGACTTCGTTTGTCTTTGAGCAACTGTTTATGCGGCTAATAAACACGGCTTAGAAGAACCAGCTCCCGTTCCGGTTTCATTCTTTTGGTGACTCGTCGGACGGGGTCTGAAACCTCCAGTGTTGGAGCATTCATCACCTCTGGAGGCAGGTTGTTCCACTGGTTAATTGTTCTAGCCTTCGATGGCTCACTTGGAGTGTACACAGGGCCCCCCGTATCCCTAAAACTAAACCCCAAGGTATTACCAATAAGAATTAAGGCTAGGAGAGTCCCATTCGCACTCAAAAGTAAAATTGAGAATGAACTGGATCGCCTAGTAAGCCTAGGGGTCCTAGAACCAGTGGAGGGTGGCACTTGGGAAACCCCTATCGTAACCCCTGTCTAGCCCAATGGCCAAATAAGAATTTGCGCCGACTATAAGGCCACCCTGAACCGAGCGTTGAATTCGCATGCTTACCCATTCCCCGCGGTGAAAGACGTCCTCGCTGCCATACGATCTGGCGCCATCTTCGCTAAACTGGATTTGGCGCAAGCGTATTTGCAACTACCTGTCACCCAAGAGACCGCAGATGCGCAAACGATTGTGACCCACCACGGGGCTTTTGAAGTTAAATGCCTACAGTTCGGTATTTCGGCAGCCCCAGGGATCTTCCAAGAAATTATGGAAAAAACCCTTAAGGGAATCCCCGGGGTCTGCCCTTACTTCGATGACATATTAATCGCAGGCGAATCAGAGGCAGACCTGGCTGACAGACTGCGGGAGGTCCTAACTAGATTCAGGACAGCCAGACTCAAATTGAAAAAAGAAAAATGCTCTATAGGGGTCCCTTCCACAGAATTCCTGGGATATAAGATAGAGTCCCAGGGAATTCACCTCACTGACTCAAAAATCAAAGCTATTAAAGCCGCCCCCATCCCCAAAAACAAACAAGAATTACAAGCCTTTTTAGGGTTGCTTAATTTTTATCACTCTTTCCTACCGCATAAGGCTACCCTAGCAGAACCCCTTCATAGACTTCTGGACAAGGGAACCCCCTGATCCTGGTCCCCCCAGCATGACTCCAGTTTCCAAAAACTTAAAAGCCTACTCACAAACAAAGGCAGTTCAACACTATTCCGGGAAGAGCTTCCCCTGTGCATCGCTTGTGATGCTTCTCCTTATGGGATCGGGGCTGTTCTGAGTCACTTGACTGAGAACGGGGGGCAAAGGCCAATCGCTTTTTACTCCAGAACTCTGTCCAAACCAGAGCGCAATTATGCGCAGATCGATAGAGAAGCATTAGCAATTGTGGCCGGCATGAAAAAGTTTCACGACTACCTATATGGACGGCAATTTACAATGCATACGGACCACAAGCTGACACCACAAATTCTGTCGCCTCGCATACTGCAATGGTCTACCTTTTTATCTGCTTATTCCTTCAAATTGGTTCACAAGCCGGGCAAAGAAATGGGACACGCCGATGGGCTAAGTAGACTCCCCCTTCTGAACACGGACCCTGACCCCACCCCAGCTAGCAACATCCTAGCAATTCTAGAATTACCTGAATGCCCACTATCCGCTAAGGAAATAGCCACTGCCACGGACAAAATCACTAGCAGAATACTGGTCTGGGTCAGCTCCGGCTGGCAATCCACATCCCCCGGGCCTGAATTCCAGCCTTACTTCTCAAGGAGACTAGAACTATCATCTCATAGGGGTTGCATTCTATGGGGAAATAGAGTCATTGTCCCTGACGTACACAGACCCAAGGTGCTTAACACTCTGCATGAGGGTCACCCGGGAACGGTAAAAATGAAGGCATTGGCCAGAAGCTATGTCTGGTGGCCCGGTATAGACAAAGATATAGAGTCACATGTGGCCGGATGCTACCCCTGCCAAGTGACCAGACCAGCACACCCGCACGCCCCAGTACACAAATGGGAAGCAACCAACAATCCATGGTCCCGAGTACACTTAGATTTCGCTGGACCCTTCCAAGGGCAGGTATTCTTAATTGCCGTAGATAGCCATTCCAAGTGGCTGGAGGTCGCGCCTGTCACTAGTATGACCACAGCAGCGACAATCCAAGTACTTAGAGGACTTTTCGCCACACAAGGCCTTCCAGATGTATTAGTTTCAGATAACGGACCCCAGTTTACTTCCTGTGAATTTCAGACTTTCACAACGGAGAACTCTATTAGGCACGTCACTTCGGCTCCCTTCCACCCCTCAACGAATGGCTTGGCTGAGGTTATGGTTAAGACAATGAAACATGCACTACGGAAAATTATTGCGGGAAATTGGCACCGCAGGTTGGCCCAATACCTGCTGGCCCAGCATACCACCCCCTGCACAACAACAGGCAAGTCACCAGCTGAACTGCGTTGGGGGAGACGCCTGACTACAAGACTGGATAGACTGCACCCGGACAGGACATCGGCTGAACCAGAACAGCCCCTGCTTCAAAGAACTTTTCAGAAGGGGCAGCTCGTCTGGGCAAGAAACTACGGGGAGGGGCACAAATGGACTCCAGGGGTTACAACAGAACAAACTGGGCCATTATCATATACGGTGGACACTGACGACAATAACCGTTTGCGCCGCCACATCAACCAATTACCGCAACACTGTGTGCAAAACTTAGGGGGAAGGGACAGCAGGTCAATTTTAAGACCTAACTTCAACCTCGGAACTAGCAACAACCCCATAGCTGCACCGCCCAACACAACCAACAACTAACTCCCAGAATCAGACCCCACGCAAGTATCCGCACATCCAGATCCAAGAGGGACAGAAGCAAATGCAGCATCACCCACCGTCGTTCCGAGAGAGCCAAGAAACCCCCAGCCTACATAAAAGATTACAAATGGGGGCTTAAGAAATAACACAGGGATTGGGGTGGTTATCCCACCAGTTCAGGGGTGGGGTAAGGGGTGTTATGTATTTATGTGTTTGGGTTAATACGTTCTCTAGTTATGAGGTAAACCGGCCAGAATACACGGCAGCTTTGACAGCTGTCAAAGCTGCCTTAGCTTCGCGCAGGCGCAGCAGTCTGACAGCTGTCAACTGTCAAACTGCGGCGACTGAGCAAGCGCGGCTAATGTTGCAGCTCTGGCTGTCTAAACCAGCCGCCGCAGATTGGACCTCGCAATCCGCGGGAAACCGGCAAGTTTCTGATTGGTCCCCAGCGTGCCAGCTGGAGTATAAATAGCGGCGCAGAAAACCTGTCAAGCGCCCGGTCCCGCACTACAGTAAACTGGTTGTTCTTGAGCCTGCTGTGCGAGATAAAGTATCAAGTTTCTGACGTATGGGCTTTTTAAGTGACTCTGAGGCATTGTTTACCTTAAAAGTCCTTTATTAGCCTAATACACCAGCAAATGCTTGCTCAAAGGGTGGGCTCATCATTGCTTGCTGGGGCCCCCATTGCTGCTGGCCCCACCCTAGTTGTTGGTTCAATGGCTGCTGGGGCCCCCACTGCTGCTGCCCCCCCCGGTTGTTGGATCAATGGTTGCTAGGGCCCCCACTGCTGTTGTTGTGCTCCCAGTTGCTGCTGGCCCCCTCCTGGTTGTTGATTCACCAGCTGCCAGGGCCCCCACTGCTACTATTGGACTCCCAGATGCTTTCTACCCCATTGGTGCAATTGTAGGCCCAGGGGTTGTACATTTGGGCCCTGCTGCTGCCTCCCCTGCTGTGGTTGTCTGAGGAGAGGGTGCTGTTGGTTGGCGGGATGTTGTGGCACCATCTGCTGTTGTAGGCCCCTCAATGGTTGTTGGACAGATAGGGGTTGCTGTTGTCTACTCTGGATTTTGGCTGCAGGGAATAGTGTTGCCCTCTGCTGCTGATCTACTAAGAGATGTGTTAGTCTCAAAGGTTGTGGTGCCTCCCTCACTTGCGGGTCACTCAGTGGTTGCTTGGCACTCAGGGATGGTGACCAGTCTCCTTGGGATTGTTGTCCCAAATTGGATGCTGCTCTACAGGCTTCTGCAACACCCCAATCTGCTGCAAGGCCTCTATCAGCTGATTTAGGCTCAGAGGTTGCTACCCCTCCTTCTGTGGGGGCTGCCACACTGCCCACTGCTGAGGGGGCCCTAGTTCCTCTTCTTCTGTGGGGACTGGAGGCCATAACAGGGAACTCCAGGGGTTGGAGGGCCGTTAGCTCTGCGAAAAGGGGGCAAGGGGCTTCTTTTGGCAGGAGCTGTTCTGCGCTTCTCACTTCTAGTTCTTCAAACCCCTCTGCTAAATTGTCAGCTGATTGGCTTTGGGCTGCAGATGGATATTTCCACTCACCCGAGTATTCAATCTCAGCTGGCCTGGCCGCTCCCCACCGGACTGGGGAATACAATGTGCAGGATTCTCTTTGTTGTTGTCCCACCTCCTCTTCCTTTGAAACCCTTGGGGATGGCAAGGCTGCTCTGAGGCACCTGGAGTCTCCACTGGGCTTAATCCACTCTGATGACCAGACCATTTCTCCTGTTTGTTTGGGTCTAGCTCCCAGCTGGGAGGATTGCTGAAACTCTTTCCCTGCCAGCTCCTTCACTGGCCCTTCCTCCCCTGCGGTGGCTGCTGGTGCCGGGGAGCTGGCTTCAGGCAATTTTTCTTCCTCCATGATGGGATCTTCCCCAACTCTTTGTCAGACTGCAGCTTTTTGTCAAGTTTCGGACATATGGGCTTTTCAAGTGACTCTGAGGCATTGTTTACCTTAAAAGTCCTTTATTAGCCTAATACAATGCTTGCTCGAAGGAAGCTGGAATCTGAAATCTCCACACCCTTGCACAATATATTAAAACATAATTCTCCACCTTTCTAATTTTGTCATTAATCATATTCTCCAATTAATTTAAAGAATCAGTTTCCCTTCCATTAGAAAACCCGCCAAGCTCTTATTTTCTTTAATTTCAGATGGCCTTGAGAAACAATCTTTCTCTTCCCCCTCCCAACCTTAATCCAATCTCTTAAAGCAATACACGATTTAACATATGAAATGGCTACTTCTTCATCTCTTGTCAAGCAATAACATTTGATGTTAGCAGCATAGAACTTATGTGCTATATGTTTAAATCACAAGCCCCACAATTAGATAAAGATAGAGGGCATAGTGCAAGATGAGTTGACAGGATTCAGAGTAGGCAGGTAAACAGCAGACCTCATTTTGTTACTGGACTATCTGGCAACATATATATAAAAAGAGAAATCATCTCTTTTTGTAGCCCTTTAGAGACTTTAATCAGACCTTTGATTCTATTTCCAGGAATGCCCCTTGAGCATTAAAAAAATGGATAGAATCTCCTCTTTTTGATACAGAAATTATACTCCAACACTACCACTTTAAGACTGAGATATAATCCCCAGTGGTCTCATACTGGACAGATAAGGATGTGTTCTTGCCCTTACAAATTATTTTTAATTTGTATGTCAGTTGGTGAACCTTCCTCACAATTCAGATTTCCACACACCTAAACTAGCAGGTTGCAAAATCCTTATACCCCTCTAATGAAAGAAGAGACAAAGAGAGTATGAGAAATCAACTATTAGAATTTTCTATGAGGAATTTAAAGATCTTTGGGAGAAAGAAGAAAGAATATAAAATTGGTTTATTTGATCAAGCTTCAAATTAAGGGTTGCTACTCCTGATGATGTTTAATGGTTTTCTAATCAGCCTGGGAAAGGGCTGCCACTGAGGCGCTCGACCGTGTTGTCCCCTTGCGACCCCTAACCCGACGCAGATACCGGTGGGCTCCATGGTTTTCTTCGGAGCTCTGGGAGATGAAACGTCAGAGACGGGGTCTAGAGTGCTGTTGGAGATCCAGCTGATCTGAGCCTGACCGATTGAGACTAAGAGCCTTTACAAGGTCTTATCTCGCTGCAATGAGGACGGCAAAGTCTAATTACTTCGCTACCCTCATCGCGTCCGCAGATAATCGCCCAGCCGCCCTGTTTCGGGTTACTCGCTCCCTCCTTCATCGGGAGGATCCCTTGCAGGGACAGGCAGAGGAGTTCAGTCATCATCTTGCAGATAAAATTGCTCAGATTCAGGCCGGCTTGGACTCCGACAATCTGACATGGAGGATTCGAGTGGTCTTGAAAGTGTAATCTGGACTGAGTTTGATCCTATGACCCCCGATGAGGTGGACAGGATCATAAGGAGGCTGAGCTCTACCACCTGTTTATTGGACCTGTGCCCCTCTTGACTGGTTTATGCAGCCCGGGAGAAGACACGAGGCTGGTTCCAGGCAGTAATAACTGCTTCTTTGAGCAAGGGTGTTTTCACTTCTGCCTTGAAAGAGGCAGTGGTGAGGCCCCTCCTCAAGAAGTCCACCCTGGACTCGGCGATTTTGAAAGGACGTCTCCAACCTTCGCTTTTTGGCGAAGGTTGTTGAGAGTGTGGTAGCGCATCAGCTCCCTCTGTTCCTGGAGGAAATTGATTATCTCGACCCATACCAATCGGGTTTCAGACCTGGGCACAGCACAGAGATGGCATTGGTCGCAGTGGTAAATGATCTCTGGCGGGCTCAGGACAGGGGTTGTTCCTCTGTCCTAGTCCTATTAGACCTTTCAGCAGCTTTTGATACCATTGACCATGGTATGCTATTGCGGCATCTCAGGGGGCTGGGAGTGGGAGGCACTGTTTTACAGTGGTTCTCCTCCTACCTCCTGGGCTGCTCGCAGTCGGTGTTGGCAGGAGGACAGAGGTCCACCCCGAGATCTCTCATTTGTGGAGTCCCTCAGGGGTCGTCCCTCTCTCCCCTCCTGTTCAACATCTACATGAAGCCGCTGGGTGAGCTCATTCATGGTTTCGGGGTTGGGTATCACCAGTACGCTGATGATACCCAACTTTTTCTTTCCACCCCAACCCAACCCAGTGATGCCCTCACCGTGATGTCCCATTACCTGGAGGCGGTCAGGGTTTGGATGGGGAGAAACAGGCTTCGTCTCAATCCTGACAAGACTGAGTGGCTGTTCATACTGGCATCTCTGGCTGACCAGCCTTCTCCATCATTAACAATAGGGGATGAGGTATTACCCCCCATTGATAGGGCTCGCAACCTGGGCATCCTCCTGGATTCACGGCTCAGTTTGGAAGATCATATAGGAGCCATGACCAGGGGGGATTTTTCCCAGATTCGCCTGGTGTGCCAGTTGCGTCCCTATCTGGACCGAGATGCTCTACGTACAGTCACTCATGCGCTCGTGACCTCCTGGTTAGACTACTGCAATGCCCTCTACATGGGGCTGCCCTTGAGGACCACCCAAAGGCTTCAACTGGTGCAGAATTCAGCCACGCAAGTTTTGATGGGAGCTTCCCGATACTCCCATGTAACACCTCTTCTCCGTTAGCTACATTGGCTTCCAGTTGCCCTCCGGGTGAGATTCAAGGTGCTGGTAATGACCTATAAAGCCCTAAATGACTTGGATCCAGACTATCTAAGGGAACACCTGCTGCCGGCATGATCTTCTCATCGTCCCTGTGCGCCCCCACAGGGAGGACCTTCTCAGGGTACTGCCAGTTAATGAATGCCGGCGGGTTATTCCCAGGGGAAGGGCGTTCTCTGTGGGTGTGCCTGCCCTATGGAACCAACTACCCACAGAACTTAGGACTGCCCCCGACCTTCGCTCATTTCGCCAGGACCTGAAAACTTGGCTCTTCGATCTGTTTGGTCCAGACTGTGGGGTTGCTAATTTAACTGGGTTTTAGATTTACTCTTGGGGCTTGAATTTAATTTAATTGTTTTAATTGTTTTTAATTTTTTGTATTCATGATTTTAACTGCCCTGTAAACTGCCCTGAGTCCTACGGGAATAGGGCAGTATACAAATCCAAATCCAATAAATAAAACAACCTTTTGTTCTATAGTCATATTTTTAGACAATATTTTAGTTTTTTGCTTATTTATCTTGAATCCAGAAACTTTCCCATATGACGTTATTATCTACATCAACTCTACAACTGAGTAAGTCAGTTGACTTACCGTAATAACCAGGTCATCCACAAACGCTCTCAATCTATAATCTTGATCTCTTATTTTAATTCCCTTAATTTTATTTGAGTCTCGTATTTTAATCAATAATATTTCCAATGTTAAAACAAACAGCAAAGGTGACAACGGACACCCCTGTCTTGTACCCTTTTCAATATTACATGTTTCTGTCAAGCTACCATTAACTATTATTTGAGCTGTTTGCTTCTGATATATTGCTCTAATAGATTGTAAAAAATGTTCCCCAAACTCCATTTTCTCCAATGCCTTAAATAAAAATTGCCAATCCAATTGATCAAAAGCTTTTTCAGCATCCCAAAAGATCAGCACTGCAGAAACCTGGTTATTTCTATCCAAAAATTCCAATAAGTCTACAATATGTCTCACATTATTCTTCATTTGTCTACCACTTATAAATCCAGTTTGGTCACTATGAATCATTTGCTGCATTATCTTCATTAATCTATTTGCTAAAATTTTTGCTAATATCTTGTAATCAGTATTTAAAAGCAATATTGGCCTATAGTTTTTAGCTTGAGTAGCATCTTGATCTTCCTTCGGAATCAGCGAAATAAAAGCTGTTTTCCACGATGGAGGCACTTTTCCTCCCAATTGAATTGTCCTAAACAATTCTCTTAAAGGTTCCACCATTTCTGACTGTAACTCTTTATAATAGATGGCAGTCAAACCGTCTGTTCCTGGTACTTTACCCACCTTTAATTGCTTAATCGCTAGAATAATTTCTTCATCATTTATCAATTGATTCATCCCTTCCCTTTGTTCTTGTGTAAGAACAGGAATGTTAACTTCTTGCAGATATCTATCTATATCCACATCTTGAATCTTGTCTCTAACATACAACTTAGAGTAAAAATCAACAAAAGCCTTTTTAATAAGATTCTGCTGATACACCACTTTACCCTTGTGCTCTATTCTATCTATATTACGTGACCTTTGTTTCTTCCTTAAGTAAGCTAACCACCTACCCGGCTTATTAGCATTGCAAAAGGTATTGTGTTTAGCATACCGTAAGTTGGTTGCCACTTGATCTGCCATCAACCTATCAAACTGGCCTCTTAGTTACCTCTTTAATCTTCCCATCAGATGGATTCAAAATTAAAGCCTTCTCTTTTCTCTTAATTTCCTCCTCTAATTCTTTTCACCTATGTTCCATTTTACGTCTATATTTATTATTCAAATATATTAACACTCCTCTCATATAAGCTTTACTTGAATCCAAAACCATCTCAATAGAAGTACCCTTATGCATATTCATATTGAAAAATTCTTTCATCTGTTTTTTACACTCTTCCACATTTTCTTGATATCTAAACAAATTTACATTTAGCCTCCAAGATCGTCTATCTCCATTATCTTTTTCTATTTCCAACCATACTGGACTATGATCTGATATAGTTCTTGGACATTTCTTAATCTTCTTAATCCTGGAAAAAAAATCATTAGTAATTAATACAAAATCAATCCTGGATAAAGATTGATGCCTATCGGAGAAAAAAGTAAAGTCTTTTTCTTACAAGTGTCTTTCTCTCCAAACATCTCTCAATTCCAAGTCATCCTTCATCTCAAAAAAAGATTTAGGCAATCTAGCATGACTCAGTGTACTTCTAAAAAGGCCTTTTTTGTCCATTTGTACATCCAAAATTCCATTCAAATCTCCCATAAAAATACAAGATTTGTAATCCCACTGGATGATCTTGCTGTGTAATAATTTATAAAATTATCTTTGCTGTTGAGTAGGAGCATATAATCTAACCAAAAGTATTTTCAGAAATGCCAACTTTGCAACCAATATTTCTCATCCATAACTATGGCACCCTAAGGATACCTGCATACATGCAAATGTTTCTCTGGGATCAGTAACGCAACAGGGATTGCTTTTTCCTTCCAGTAACATATACCTAAAACCAGTTTATTGCATTTGGCAATTGTACTAAAAAAATCTCATTCATTTAATTTGAAATCAAGTGAAAAATTGATTAAAATTATTTTATTAAAACAAATTAATGGCAATTCTTTTATAAAAAGTTGCCTCAAACAAAATGAGTTTGACTTGCCTGCTCTAGATAGTTGAATGCTCCAAAATAAATTCTAGACCAGGCCTGTACATGCAGCCTACCAAGCACCCTTGGACAGAGCACAGCCTTTTTTTTTAAAGTAATAAAATCACCACCACTGCCCTGAAAGTTATGTTGTCTAGTGCCTCCATGGCTTACCATGACCACAAGCTCCAACACTGTAGATGCTCCTCTAGTCACCAAATCATTGATTAGCACACCAGCATTCCTTTCCAGACCACAAAGATTTTTAATTTATCAGTGTGGGCCTTTCCTTTCTACAAGATAATAATAATAATAATAATAATAATAATAATAATAATAATAATAATAATAATAATAATAATAATAATAATAATAATAAGAAGAAGAAGAAGAAGAAGAAGAAGAAGAAGAAGAAGAAGAAGAAGAAGAAGAAGAAGAAGAAGAAGAAGAAGAAGAAGAAGTTGGAAGGGACCTTGGAGGTCATCTAGTCCAACCCCCTGCTCAGGCAGGAAACCCTATACCATTTCAGACAAATGGCTGGCCAGTCTCTTCTTAAAAACTTCCAGTGTTGGAGCATTCACCACTTCTGGAGGCAGGTTGTTCCACTGGTTAGTTGTTCTAACTGTCAGGAAATTTCTCCTTAGTTCTAGGATGCTTCTCTCCTTGACTAGTTTCCATCTGTTGCTTCTTGTCCTGCTTTCAGGTGCTTTGGAGAATAGCTTGACTCCCTCTTCTTTGTGGCAGCCCCTGAGATATTGGAACACTGCTATCATGTCACCCCTCATCCTTCTCTTCGTTAAACTACACATACCCAATTCCAGCAACCGTTCCTTATATGTTTTAGCCTCCAGTTCCCCAATCATCATTGTTGCTCTTCTCTGTACTCTTTCTAGAGTCTCAACATCTTTTTACATCGTGGTGACCAAAACTGGATGCAGCATTCCAGGTGTGACCTTACCAAGGCATTGTAAAGTGGTATTAGTACTTCACATGATCTTGATTCTATCCCTCTGTTAATGCAGCCTAGCACTGTGTTGGCTTTTTTGGCAGGTGCAGCACACTGCTGGCTCATATTTAAGTGATTGTCCACTAGGACTCCGAGATCTCTCTCACAGTTACTACTATTGAGCAAGGTACCACCTATACTATACCTGTGCATTTGATTTTTCCTGCCTAAATGTAGAACCTTACTTTTTTCACCAGTGAATTTCATTTTGTTAGATAGTGCCCAGTGTTCAAGTCTGTCCAGATCCTCCTGTATCTTAAGCCTATCTTCTGGAGTATTGGCTATTCCTGCCAGCTTGGTGTTGTCTGCAAATTTGATGAGTTCCCCATCTATCCCCTCATCCAAATCGTTGATGAAGATGTTGAAGAGCTGCACAGACCTCTTCTATATTTTCCTCCTGCCTTTCCGAGTTAACTCCTTGGTCTGTCATTGAGCAACAATTGACTTTGTAGGGAAGCATATTACCATTTGATGTATATTTAACGTATGTTCTACCTTTATTTACCAATTATATAATATTTGTATGCAATCCACATGGCGAGGTTTGTGGAAACTTACAATAGAAAAAATATATTTTTAAAATCATAAGATTAAAACATCGCCTGGCCCGCACTGCCTCCGCTGCCCGCATTGCACAGCCCCGCCATATAGAGTGGGCTCTGCTGCTCCCACAGCACCAGCCGTGCCGGCTCCACCCCCAGGGAGGGGAGCCCACCGCCAACACCCTTCACACCTGTGACTGCAGCAGCACTGCCCCCCCACCCCTGTCCCCCCACCCCACCTCCTGCGCCCACCAAGATGAGAGTTCTGGCACCTTTTTTTTTTTTTTTAGAAAAAAAGCACTGGTGTTCCTTAACAATAATGAAATTAATAATAACAATGTAGGTATACAACAGTTGAAGAAGAAAGAAAGGGCATTAGAAGAATATCTGAAGGACAGTGAAGAAGGTACACTGAAGCTAGTATATCATGTCAGTTTACTAACTTGTAGAGAAACAAAATTAGCTGACAAGAAAGATCATATGAAGAACAGGAAAGAGATATGATAAGGGAAAGAATTACATGGCAGGTACATTAAAAAAGCTAACAAAGCAAATAACAAGACCTGGCAATGGCTAAGAGCATGAAAATTAAGGAAAGAGACAAGACCAAGGCAATTTTTTTAAAAAAACCCTATCAGTATTTCTAGCTGCCATAATATATGCCTCATCTAACCAGATTTTGATACAGATAAAAAATTATTGTACTTAAATTGCAGTGCACTAAAGTGCAATTCACTTACTTTAAATCAGAGCCAAAGTCCTATTAATTTATTTGAAAACCAAAGCAAAATTGCTTTTTTCAGACTCTTGCCAAATAATTAAATTATTGTACTTATTTATTTAATATCAAACATAGAGACTGAACTGCAACAGTGAAACAATAGAAAGTAGTGATCCATTAATCCAGTTCAGCTGGAATTATTCTTCTTGGTGAATGTTCAGGAGAAACTCATTCCTTTCCCCAATGGGTTTCCTTATAATAAAAATATATATGTATTAAACTGTGTTAATAGAATGGAATGTGTGGATAACCTTGAGGAATGAGAGAAAGAGATGCTGCTTAGAAAACAAGAGAGGGAAAAGTCCATGATCACTTATTGTTCAGAAAAAGAAAACTAGGACGGATTTGTCCTAAGTGATCAATCATCTGGTTAGTAGTGGGAAGATTGTACCTTCAGACTTGCAAGCTTCTGTTAATGTCGCTATACAAAACAGTAGAATTAGCTCACCTAGTTGTGTTTTCTGTTTAGTTTACCTGGAAAAGTTGGCAATTTCTATTGCCCCTTATCCACTCCATTGCACCATTGTAGAGACACAGAAAGGTAAATATACAGAGAAAAACACAGGCAGCTTTGATAGATGAATAAAACCAAGGACCATCTGTAATCAATTAGATGTTTATTGACATGATACACTTATAAAGATTTCAAGACATGTTTTTAAAAAGCATTTTACAAATAAGTCTCCAGTCAAATGTCTGCTTAACAAGGTGATATGGTCACAGAAGAAGGGACTAAGGTGGAAGAAAATTTTCAACAATGCACTGAGCTTCACTGTAAAATATCACTTGGTTCACCATAAAGCCTGCAATATTGAGGATACTTTATTTATTTTTTTAAATAGTTCCATTGATTTCCAATCTCTCTTCAGGGACCAACTATATATGCTTTTATTGATCTAAATGATAAGGCCAGGAATCTGAGGGAACATCTGTTCATTTTGATTAATATCTCAAACCTCTCCCCAACAATGATTAAACAACCAAGTGCTATGGAAGAGAGTTTGCCATGTGAAAACTCAGCAGTAAAATATCCTCAAAAATTTTTCAATTGTTATTTATTTTTATATGACAGGTGAAATAATGCCATAATCTTGAGATTTTAACAAATTATACAAAGATGGGTGGTTTGGCAATGTGTGTTCTTTTTTCTGTATTTCACAGAATGATTTTAAAAAATAATGTAAACCACGTTTACACTTCTGAAAAGTGAATGTCTATTTTCCTCTACATACAGCAAATCTGCAATCAAAATCTTCTGAAACTCCTGGTGGCTCAAAAATCTCACCCATATCTCTTTTTTATTTTTTATTTTGTTTATTAGCTCTTTCATATTTCTCTTTTGATGAATTTGTTGAATGGTAGGATACAGCATGGTATGAATCATTTAAATTCATGAAATAAAGATGTATCATGAATGTTCAAAGATTTCTTCTGATTTTTAGAGTACAGAAATGTACCACTATATTATACAAAACCCAGCTGGCATAGTACTTCCCATATAAAAAGAAATCAAATTTTCTGTCCAAGTTTCCTTACCACAGAAACTAATTTTAACAACACTTCAGTTTAAAGAATAGTACATCAGAAGCTGAAAGCCTTGCAAAAGGCTATACAGTGCTGAAACTCCAGGAGATCACTTTTAGTTTTATTTCTTTTATTTCTTTTCTCTTTTTTGCAAAGCTTCTTCATAAATGAGGATGAAGTTACCTTATACTGGGAAGGTGTTCTTGAAGTGCATTTGGTAGAAAAAGCAAGTATGTGAAAAATTAGACCTGCTGATCATATAAAAATAACAGAGTCTAAAGCTGTGCACACAATAAAGATTAATCACATGAAGGATTGAGATGACTTCACACAACTTTAGACTGATTAGAAACTGGCAAAAAAAATCAGAATAAAATATCTGTGCTACCAACTTGCCCTCACCCTTAAAAAATTAACATTTAATGAAATGGAGACAGAAGAAGCATTTTACTCCATCTTGGAATTGTGATGCATTATGCAAAATATCAAAAAGAATTCTTACCAAGGATTTATATTGCAATGTAAGAAGATCGAATGGCAATACTATACAAGGGCTAAAACTTGACACACTGTGATTAAGCACAGTGAACCATCAGCATACTTTTCCAAATAAATATACAGATGAAACTCAAAAAATTAGAATATCGTGCAAAAGTTCATTTATTTCAGTAATGCAACTTAAAAGGGGAAACTAATATATGAGATAGACTCATTACATGCAAAGCAAGATAGTTCCAGCCATGATTTGTCATAATTGTGATGATTATGGCTTACAGCTCATGAAAACCCCAAATCCACAATCTCAGTAAATTAGAATATTGTGAAAAGGTGCAATATTCTAGGCTCAAAGTGTCCCACTCTAATCAGCTAATTAAGCCATAACACCTGCAAAGGGTTCCTGAGCCTTTAAATGGTCTCTTGGTCTGGTTCAGTAGGAATCACAATCATGGGGAAGACTGCTGACCTGACAGTTGTGCAGAAAATCATCATTGACACCCTCCATAAGGATGGAAAGCCTCAAAGGTAATTGCAAAACAAGTTGGATGTTCCCAAAGTGCTGTATCAAAGTACATTAATAAAAACTTTTGTGGAAGGGAAAAGTGTGGAAGAAAAAGGTGCACAAGCAGCAGGGATGACTGCAGCCTGGAGAGGATTGTCAGGAAAAGGCCATTCAAAAGTGTTGGGGACTTTCACAAGGAGTGGACTGTGCATCAAGAGCCACCACACACAGACGGATCCTGGACATGGGCTTCAAATGTCGTATTCCTCTTGTCAAGCCACTCCTGAACAACAAACAACATCAGAAGCATCTTACCTGGGCTAAAGAAAAACAGACCTGGTCTGTTGCTCAGTGGTCCGAAGTCCTCTTTTCTGATGTGAGCAACTTTTGCATCTCATTTGGAAACCAAGGACCCAGAGTCTGGAGGAAGAATGGAGAGGCACACACTGCAAGATGCTTGAAGTCCAGTGTGAAGTTTCCACAGTCTGTGTTGATTTGGGGAGCTATGTCATCTGCTGGTGTTGGTCCACTGTGCTTCATTGAGTCCAGGGTCAATGCAGCCGTCTACCAGGAGATTTTGGAGCACTTCATGCTTCCTTCCACAGACGAGCTTTATGGGGATGCTGACTTCATTTTCCAGCAGGACTTGGCACCTGCCCACACTGCCAAAAGCACCAAAACCTGGTTCAATAACCATGGGATTACTGTGCTTGATTGGCCAGCAAACCCGCCTGACCTGAACCCCATAGAGAATCTATGGGGCATTGCCAAGAGAAAGATGAGAGACATGAGACCGAACAATGCAGAAGAGCTGAAGGCCGCTATTGAAGCATCCTGGTCTTCCATAACAGCTCAGCAGTGCCACAGGCTAATAGCTTCCATGCCACGCCGCACTGAGGCAGTAATTGCTGCAAAAGGGGCCCAAACCAAGTACTGAGTACATATACATGCTTATACTTTTCAGAGGTCCAATATTGTTCTACGTGCACTCCTTGTTTTATTGATTGCATGTAATATTCTAATTTTCTGAGATTGTGGATTTGGGGTTTTCATGAGCTGTACGCCATAATCATCACAATTATGACAAATCACGACTTGAACTATCTTGCTTTGCATGTAATGAGTCTATCTCATATATTAGTTTCCCCTTTTAAGTTGCATTACTGAAATAAATGAACTTTTGCACGATATTCTAATTTTTCGAGTTTCACCTGTATAGCTGTGTAGCTGAAATGCTATTATTTGTTACAGCCTGTTCTCCTAAATCCAAATCAGGCAGAAAGATTACAGCTGTGGAGTATGGAAAGTATGGAGAATTCAGCTCAGATTAAGCCTCATCATTAAAGGCCATAGTTGTTGAAACAGTGGCTGCCTAAGAACAACTGAACATGGAGCCTTCCACCTTTAAATAAAACAATCAGTATTCTTTCTATATGTTTTTCCTAAAAATTAAAATAATTTCAACCTTAATGTTGAAATTATATGGCCCAAGGCAACCAGTGAACAACCAGTTCCTGTGGATGCCACTTCTGGAAGTCCATTCTGGGCCTAGGCAACAAAAAATTAGCTACCAGTTTTGCTGAACTGGTATGAACTGGCTGAATCCCACCACTGGCCTAAGGTCAATGAGTGCTAGGCATCAATCTGGATCTTCAGGCTCAGAAATTTGGGAGTTTATACATTCTCAGCTCTAGCCTGGGCCACTGGAGTAGGCTGTACCAGAGGAGAGACAGGTGTACACTGAATTAGCTGATCCAAAACCTAAATTATTCAAGGTCCCACATATAACAACATATATTGTGATTTAAGAACAAACAAAAGAAAGAAAAATATTTATACGATTTGGAAAGAAACCACATGAGCATCAGAAGTGTGACTTAGCCAGTCAAGGTTATAGCCAAGACTGTATAAAACAGTGGGCTTTATCTGCATGTGTCTTTGTGGCAAACAAAGTTAACATTTCTGATCTATGACTCTGTTTGAGTGCTAGTTTGAGATTACCTGTATTTGGATCTTCCTAAACTTGGTATTTGTTCCACTAGATTTGTTTGCTAAAATACTCTTCTCTTTCCTTTCTACAAGTAGTCCTCACTTAAGAACCAGTTGCTTAGTGACCATTAAAAGTTACAACTCCTGTTCAAAGCTACTTAGAACAAGTTCCTGGTTCTGACGTTCCACCGGCTACACATAACCTTGAAGTCACATGATCACATTTTGGACACTTGGCAACTGGTTCATCTTTATGGTTAGTTGCAATGTTTGGTCACATGCCTGTAATTTACAATATTTTTTTGCTGGTTTCCACCTTTTTTTACCATTTTCCTACAAAATTCCCAACTGGGAGTGCATTGATGCCCTTAATCACTGCAGCATTTGCTTAATGACCACTGCAAAAAACAAAAGTCATAAAATCAGGTCACATGGGTGCCTGGTCTAATGACTGTCCTGACTTACAATGAAATTTCATTGTGTGAGTGTCTCCTGGGAATTGGAAGGGAGGTTTTTACTCATTTACTCAATAAATTCAGAGAAAGCCATACCATACATAACCTAAATGCAAAACAGTCCCATAACAAGTCCACCTCATACCCCAGCCCAAGGCCTGGGAGGAAGAGCCAGGTTTTTAGGTCCTCTTTAAATAAATTAGGATAAAGGATGTAGGAATTTCTGGGAGATGCTGCTCCAGAGGATAAGCACTGTGATAGAAAAAAATCAACTTATTGGGTCCCATCAGCTGACATAGTTTAATCACTGGTATTTGAAGTATGCCAGGGCTGTTCAATTGTATAGGCCAGAAGAAACTGTAGGAGATGAGTGGTCCATCAGACAGTGAGACACTGGCCCAGGATAATAGATAATTAATATAGATAATAGATAATAAACAGTGCCTTGAATTGCACACGGACGCAATGGAAATCAATGTATAGAAGCTCACATTACAGATATGTCACAAGAAAATACCATGGCACACTCACCACTGGCTGTGCTACCACATGCTTAATTGCCTGAAGCTTCCAAATGGTCTTCAAGGACAGCCCCATGTACAAATGTCACATGCAAGATGACCGAAGTATGAGTGACTATAGGAAGTGCATACTAATCCAGGAATAAGCACAACTGGTTAAAAAGATAAATCTGTGAAGACTTTCCAAGACATAGCTGCCATCTGCTTCAGCTTCAGTAGGAGCTGCTAATCCAGGAAAATTCTCAAGTTGTGCACTGGTCCCAAATAGAGAAGGACAACCCTACTCAGTCTTAAAAAAAATATCTCAAGGATCAGGTGATTCAAATAACTGCAGTCACTAAGTTTTGCTTGGTTGAGCCTGAGGTTATTCCTTACCTTTACACACCCACCCACAGAAATCTACACAGACTATCCATGTACCAGGGCAAGACCTTTAGAGCAACAGCTTCTGTAATTTCAATTGCCCCCATAGCACTTTGGCAAAAGGAGAAACTTCATCAATGAGTTGGTGATGCTCTTTATTTTCTTTGGGAATAGGTGAAGAGCACACACATACATTTGTCACCACTGAAATGTCATTGCATTCCAAGATGATGGAGATAATGATGGCCTCACCTTTACTGGATATCTCCAAGCAAATATTGGATAAAATATAAGATAAGCATATTTTAATTTGGATTTGATGGTCTAGCCTTTTGCAACTCTATAGTTCTTTGATTTTGTTTAGGCTCAGTTAAGGAGAAATCTTTTCTCGCTTCTTTTTTATACAGAACACTTTTTTTCTGTCTCTAAAGAGTGCTTCCTTTTTCCTCATAGTAGTCCACCCTCTAAGGTGAGGGGGAAAATATGTGTTTTTTCCTATCTGTCTTTCATTCTGATGCCTACAATACTCAAAGTCTGTGATGGCAGAGCTGCCACTATGAGCTAAAGAATGTGTGTGTGTAACATACACCTGGATATGCTACTTTTGAAAAGTTGCATTACAGATAAAAGTTAGGATACAGCAATGATGAAGCAAAACTGCATCTCCCTCCCTAGAACCTGATTTTCATTATAGCAGCCCTGACTATCTTGTTCTATTACAAAAATACCCTTGCAACAAGTTTTTTTTTAGCTTTATTATAAATGAAAGCAATGGATCACATTCTGCAACTCCCCCCCCCCCACACACACACCTTTTAATATTATTTCATTAGATTTCTCAGCTGAAAGGGAAAAACGCTATGAGACAACATGATAATACTTGGAAAGAAAAACAATTCCTATTATTATGTCTTTTAATCAAATAATGTTTTCCAATGCAATAGCATAGGTTCAGTAAATTGTTGGCTATAGGTGGACTGCTCCATAGGTTTATTCCAGACAAACTCAATGAGGTAAGTGGAGACTATAAGATATTTGCAAAAATTTTAGCTAACAGATTAATGAGGGTAATACAACAAGTAATTCATGGTGACCAAACTGGATTTATAAGTGGTAGACAAATGAAGAATGTGAGACATATTGTAGATTTATTGGAATTTTTGGAAAGAAACAACCAGATCCCTGCAGTGTTGATCTTTTTGGATGCTGAAAAAGCCTTTGATCAATTGGATTGGCAATTTTTGATGAAAGTATTAGAGAAAATGGAATTTGGGGATAAATTTTTACAACAAATTAGGGTAATATATCAAAAGCAAACAACAGCCCGTATAATAGTTAACAATAGCTTGACTGAACCATGTAATATTGAAAAGGGCACAAGGCAGGGGTGCCCGTTGTCACCTCTATTATTTGTTCTAACATTGGAAATATTACTGATTAAAATACGTGATTTGGAAAAAATTAAGGGAGTTCAAATAAGAGACCAGAACTATAGATTGAGGGCGTTTGCAGATGATCTGGTTGTTACAGTAACCCAGCCGGATTATTCAGTTGTAGAATTGGTGGAGATAATAATGCAATATGGGAAAGTTTCTGGATTTAAGATCAATGTACAAAAAACTAAAATATTGTCTAAAAATATGACAGTATCACAAAAGGCTGTTTTAGAAGAACTAACGGGATTTGAAATAGTTAAAAGGATTAAATATTTGGGGATATATCTGTCAGCCTCAAATGTGAAGTTATATAAAAATAATTATGAAATGTTATTGGGAAAAATACAAAAAGAATTAGATAGTTGGAAAAAATTACAACTATCTCTATTGGGAAGAATTGCGGCTGTGAAAATGAATGTTTTGCCAAAATTTTTATTTTTATTTCAAATGATACCTATACTTAAAAAGGATTTAAATTTGGAGGAATGGCAAAAAGGAATTAATAAATTTGTTTGGGCAGGAAAAAAACCACAAGTTAAATTTAAGATAATGCAAGATACGCGTGAAAGAGGTGGTCTTAAAATGCTGAATTTCAAATTATATTATGAGGCTGCTGCTTTGTCAGCGATAAGTGACTGGTTTAATTTAACACAAGGGAGATTATTAAATCTTGAGGGTCATGATTTGTTATTCGGGTGGCATGCATATTTATTGTATGATAAGCAGGTGGATAGTGTGTTTAAGACACATATTTTAAGGTGTGCTCTGTTGCGAGTTTGGAAAAAGTATAGACATAAGTTAAGCTACAAGATACCCATTTGGGCAATACCTAAACATGCAATAGAAAATATAAATGTGGGATTTAAACATGATGAGACTACATATAAGGAAATTTTAAGTTTAGAAAGGAATGTATGGCAATTAAAGCCATATAATATTTTAAAAGAAGAAAAGATTGTACAAACCTGGTTTCAGTATGGGCAATTACAAGCTAGATGGAAAGAGGACCAGAAAACTGGTTTTTCAATGACTGATGAAAACTTGGTAAAGCAAATTAGAGATCAAGGACAAGCACATATAAAGAGGATATATAATGCATTGATAGAAATTGATTCAGAAACGGAAGTCGTTAAAGACTGCATGATAAAGTGGGCTCAAAATTTTCAAGAAGTTATAACAATGGATACTTGGGAAAAGATCTGGGTTAGAAATGTGAAATTCACACAGGCCCAAAATTTAAGAGAGAATTTTTATAAAATGTTTTATAGATGGCATTTAGATCCTAAAAAATTAGCAAGTATGTATCCGAATTGCCAGCCCAAATGTTGGAGGTGTGGTTGTGAGGATGCAACATATTTTCATATATGGTGGACTTGTAAAAAGTTTAAAGCTTTTTGGATTAAAATTTGGTGGAATATGCAAAAGATATTTAAGAAAAGGATAAAGTTTTCTCCACAATTGTTTTTATTGGGTATTATTACAGAAACTACTGTTATAGATACTAAGTTGATGTTGAATTTAATTACGGCAGCAAGACTTTTAGTAGCGCAATATTGGAAGAAGGAAGAACTGCCGACTATAGAAGAGTGGACTTTAAAAGTTTCTAACTTGGCGGAGAAGGCAAAGATTTCAGCGTATTTGAAAGACCAATTGCAACAGAGATACATTGTGGAATGGAGGAGATGGATTGATTATATTCAGAATAAATATGGGACTAAAAGTTTCATTTAGCATTTGAATAAGTAGTGGATCTATATGATGTATAACTAGTTAGTAGTTTTTATTAATATTTTGACGATGGCGAGTTAAAGTGCGATAGAATTTAATGTTTTATTGTTGTTAGCATATTTTAGATTATGTTTGTTTGTATTTTTATACCCTGTATTCAGCTCTGGGAAGTCGGGGAGGGGGGAGGGGAGGGTAGGGAGGGGTTGGGGAGAGGGGAGGGGGAGGAGGGGGGTTTTTGTATTCAAAAATGTATTGTAAAACTTTTCAATAAAAAAATGAGGTAAGTGGAGCTTACATCTATGTAAAATCTGAAGCAAAAACTTAGAAAGTATGTAGATCTTGCTTAAAATATTGTTACAACCAATAATTCACCAAGGCTACACAGAATGATGTGGATATTAAGGCCCATTCAACATAAGGAAATTAACTTCTACCCAGACACATATAGATTTGCAATGTGAAATTGTTGGAGGACTCTGTGTCATATAGTTCTAGCAATCTAATGCAGTATATGGTCAGTAGTACTGACTTACCTATTACTGGGATGAGGCACAAGGCATTCCTTAAACATTAAAAAAATGTCTCTGTGTAATTGTTAAGGCATTGATTTCTACTTTGGAAAATTCAGAACAACTTTTCTAGTAGCAATGAGACCAGGATGAGATAATGTAGGCTAAGTTTAACCATTAGCAGTGTTACCTTGTCCTGTCAGAATCTAACTCCCTATCTGTGCAAACCTAAATCTCACCCCCTTATTGGATTCTGCCATTCCCAAGGAGGGGAAGAGAAGACAGGATGTCAATTGGCCCTTAGATGCAAGGTTTGTTTGTTCAGTCTGTCTGGAGGCCATCACAAAAGACCAGGGAAGAAATATATCAATGATATAGCCATCAAGATTAGGAAAAGTATTTGCTGGGATACCACTGCAAGTTAAAACTGATTATATCTGATGTACAGTACTCTATAAGATAGCTAGTTAATGTCTGTAATGCCAGTTGCTTTCTTGTTCTTAGACACTTGAATTAGACACTTGATCTAATTATCTATGCTACATCTATCTTTGCTATTACATTGTGAAATTGATATTCCTTTTAGCAATGTTCCACTGCATTGCTGATATCTTGCGTTGGAGACATTATGTGTACATTTACACCAAAGGTATTTTTATTATATCTAAAGGTAAAGGTTCCCCCGCACATGCGTGCTAGTCATTTCCGACTCTAGGGGCCGGTGCTCATCTCCGTTTCAAAGCCAAAGAGCCAGTGCTTGTCCAAGGACGTCTCCGTGGTCATGTGGCCAGCATGACTAGACGCCAAAGGCGCACACGCTGTTACCTTCCCACTGTAGTGGTCCCTATTTTTCTACTTGCATTTTTACGTGCTTTTGAACTGCTAGGTTGGCAGAAGCTGGGATGAGTAACAGGTGCTCACTCTATATTATATCTATATAAATATAAATTTCTTCTTTTACAAATAGTTGCTTAAGGAACTTTGTGCTCTTTTACTGGGTGGTATACAAGCTACTTCAGATCTAGGATTTACTGAAAGGTGTCATTGACACATCTAAATTATATTAGCTGTTCTCCAAACTAAACAAATTCTCTGCTTTAAAAAAATTGAGTAACAAATCTTTTTTATGGAGCTTAATATTAAAGATGGATCCCTGTGTGTTAGAATTCCTGTGAAAATATTGCTGAAAGTGAGTAAACTATGGTAAATTTTTCTCTCCATTTGTAGGCAAATTACATGTTTATCATATCTAGAAACAATTGCTGGATAGGAGAAAGAATGTAGAATCTGGGGACAGAGTGAAAGGGGAGATAAGCCTAGAATTCCTACATAGCCACAGGAGAACTAAATCCAAATTGCCTTGAGTGCCATTGACTCTTATCTAAGTCTACATGTGTCAACTATTAATAGAGAAGATTCCTGTGCATAGACTTTTAGCAATAGATCAGTTTAATTGAACTTCCACGTGTGGACCTGGTGTTTTGTGCCTGTCAATTATATCTGTTTTTCATAGTCCAATTGCATAATCTAGGAATGAAAAGACTTCTCAGCTAAACATAGGCTATTATTGTATATCCTATTTAATTGAATAGGACAGGACAATCAATTTCAAACATCAACTGTTGACAAGTCAGAATGCATTTTCCCCATCTCAGCCAGCAGGAACACAGGAAAGGATGGATGAATTTGTTATTTATTCTTCCTGCCACATTCATATAATATGATTAAAATGGACAATAAAGCAATTGGGCAAATTTGTGAACCTAAACAAAAGAATAGTCTTGCTAATCAAAGCATACCACATTCAGAACTACCACAATTCTCATGATGCAGATCCTCATGTGGTACTTTCCTACCATGCAGTTGTTTGAGATAAGAATCTGAGTAGACAAAATTATCTTTCCCAGAAGATAATTATATATGAACTGTTTCAAAGTGGTACTTTCCTACCATGCAGTTGTTTGAGATAAGAATCTGAGTAGACAAAATTATCTTTCCCAGAAGATAATTATATATGAACTGTTTCAAAGCCCTGTTTAGGTATTACATGATGTCTTAAATTCAACATGTAAGAAATCATAAATAGCCCCACTCATCCTAATGTGCTAGTGAAGTAGTAAAGTTATCCAGGTGGAGGTTTTTGGGCTCTTATTTTTTGGGGGTGGGGTGGGGTGGGGGTGGGGTAATGCTTGTGGATTGCACAGACCACTGAAAAAATAAGCCATGTTAAAAGGCCAAATTTTATACTATTTGAATATTGACAGAACTCAAAAAGATTTCAGGTCAGTTTAAGGAAACCCCAAAAATTTACATATGCTTGTGAAACCTTTGAGATTTGTTGTTGTTGTTGTTGCAGACACTTCCTTCCTTCTCAAACAGAGCTGGCAGAGAAATTGGTTAGCATTGGTTTTCTTTTAATCTGTCCTCCAGGATTCCAAGATTCTGTCATGCACTAATAATTCTTGGAGAAAGCTCTCCCCTTCAAACAATTTAATTAGGAGGTGAGCTTAAGGAAACTAGCCCATTAATAATTATAAGGGAAAAATGTGTTTTCTTGTGATCTTCAAAGCTAGACAGACAATGATTCATCTTTCTTTATCATGAATCCTCCAGAAAACTTTAAATAGGATTCATTTCTATGTTCTCCCAGTCTGAACTTTCTATAACTTCCTTGATTCATTAGGTGAATACTTAGTACTAGATCCCCGCCCCCGGGACCCACCCATGTTTGTAAATTACTCTTTAGAGTATATGAGTTCATAAATCATAGCTTGCCATCAATTTGACACCTTCTTTGTGCAAGGTATCACAAGATTACTATTTATAGCATTACTTGCAGCAGTAAATATCTTGGTTTTAATAAAAACTAAACCAAACACATCATATTGGTAGGTAACCTTGTTTGATTTATCTATGTAGCTGTCAGCCATCTGGAAAGCCAGTGTAGTTGGATTAGGAGAATTTAGTTTTTAATTTGATGGTCAGTATGAGAGGAAATGAGCAAAATTGATTCATAAGTACATATAGGTACATATAGAATTTTCAAAGCAAATGAATATTCTTGTAAAATGTTTCTATGATCAATTATAAAGGACTTAGTTTACTAGAAAAGTAACTGAGGATTGCTAAGAATAATCCTTTCAGAAAGGTCCAAATTGTATAGCTTCCTTATTCCATTTCGGATTGCTTTTATCTAGTTTTGGTGACGGTTTGTTGCTGGAACTTTGTACTTTGATATGGCCCAAGGGCTAATCAATAAAAAGTTGTATAGCTTCCTTGGATAAGGGTTAGAACAGAGTTTCTTGTTGTTGTACTTTCATGATAATTGCCTGCCCTATTTGAATTTGAATATTCCCTGGACTGAGATAACAATGGTATAATGTGCTTCAGCAAGATAATTCTCGGTCTCATACATTCCCATTTTAAAATATCCTATTGGCATACAAATATGCATGAGTCAGTTTGGTGTAGTGGTTAAGGCAGGGGCCTTCAAACTTGGTCCTTTTATGACTTGTGGACTTCAACTCCCAGAATTTCTCAGCCAGCATGCCTGGGTTAAGGCATCAAGCTAGAAACCAGGTGACTGTAAGTTCTAATCCTGCCTAAGGCACAAAGCCAGCTTGGTATCCCTGGCCCAATCACTCTCTCTCAGCCCTAAGAATAGGCAATGACAAACTACTTCTGAAAAACCTTGGCAAGAAAACTGCAGAGACTTGTCTAGGTAATTTCTGAAAACTGGACACAACTAATGAAAGAAACACACAAACACACACACACACACACACATTTAAATTATTCTATTTCATCAGCACTGGTTTGATCAATTATCTCTTCATCCCTCCACTGTGTATATTTGGTAATTTGAAGTGCAGAATCTAAACAATATAATGAAAAGAAGTTGAAGGGTATTTTAAGAGTAGAAAATCACATGAACACATCCTAGATCTGACCAACCACTGCCTATCAAACACATACTTCATCTACAATGGACAAAGATACAAACAAATGGAAGGAGCACCCATAGGATCACCCCTACACCTGTCATCGCAAACCTCTACATGGAACACTTTGAAACCCTCGCTCTAGAAAAATCCAACCACAAACTCTGGCTCAGATACGTAGATGACACCTTCGTAATCTGGCCACACGGCAAAGAAAAACTGGATGACTTCCTCACACACCTCAACAGCCTACACCCCAAAATACAGTTCACCATGGAAACAGAAGCTAACAATCAACTTCCCTTCCTTGATGTCTTAGTCTACAAGAAATCCAACGGCTCCCTAGGACACACTATCTACCATAAGAAAACACACACAAACCTCTACCTGAACGCAATCTCACGCCACCACCCAGCACAGATCAACTCCGTAGCCAAGACACTCATCTCCAGAACAAAACACCTAGCTGACAAACAACACCTAAAAAATGAACTACACATTCTCACTAACGTACTAACAGCCAACGGATTCCAAAGAAACATGATTACCAATTTAATCCAAAGAGAGACACCCACAAAAAACCAAGACAGAGAACAAGAAAATGGCAAAGCCCTCCTCCCATACTTAAAAGGGATCACAGACAGAATCAGCAAGATCCTCCACAAACATAACTTCAAAACAGCATTCTGCACAGACAGAAAAATATCCACCATCCTAAGAAACCCCAAAGACATAATTGAGTTAGAAAACCAAGGAGTATATGAAATCCCATGCCCCACCTGCCCCACCACATACATCGGACAGACCAACAGAAGAATAAGTGCATGCATTGTAGAGCACAGGAACTCAGTCAGAAAGGGAGAACAAACTTCATCCCTGTTCCAACACTTTAAAGCCACTGGACACAAAATTGACTTTAAAAAAACCAGAACTATCGCCAAAATTGAACACTTTAAAAACAGAATAATCAGAGAGGCCATCGAGATAGAGAAACGCCCCCACAGCATGAATAAATGAGATGATACCTCTTGCCTACCAGCCATTTGGAAACCCGCCTTGATTGACAGACGAGTCCCAACCAAGAATGATACCAGACCCAAACTCATGATAACATCACATGACATCACCAACCATTCAAAAAGCAAATCCGAACCTAAAATGATAACGACACACAACCACAAAACAGAAACCTAACTACAGCTGCAACATTAGCCACTTTAAACCCCTCCAAACCACACAATAAGCAAACTGACACCCACTATAAAAACATGGCACTGCCACAAACACGGAGCCTAACAAAAGCAGCACAACTCACCAGTTCAGGTCTAAGGCTAGCAGCTGAGACCAGCCCATCCACTCAAAACACATCCCCACCCAATCAGAACACAGCCCCCATTCAAAACACACTCCCACCCAATCAGAACACAGCTAAGCCCCCACCCAATCAGAGCACACCTCCACCCCATCAGGACACAGCCAAGCCTCCACCCACAGAACACACCCCCTCTGGCAGTTTAAAAAAGAAAAAACAGCCACTATCACACACTTCTCCCAGAAGAAGGAAGCTGAAGTCACCAGCCTGAGGATGACGGATGAGATTTTGTCGAAATGTTGTTAACTATTTAGATTACCTTGCTAGGCCCCAAACATGGGACAAATCTTTATTTCCTGTTTCGGCCTAACTGAAGGCCATCCACAGGCAGTAGTCACAACAGTGACAGCTCATATTTGTGTAAATTTTAGATTGCTAACAAAGAATTAAAGGGAGACTGATATGCATTTCAAACTTATTTGTTCTCATCAGTCAGCCATACCCTTCTGAGATTCGAACCTGGGCCGATTGCACCTTAGGCAATTGTTCCAACCTGTAGGCCACTGGCTCTTACTCACTTTGTTAGCCGAGAGCCAGTGGCCTAAAGGTTAGAACAATTGCGTAAGGTGCAATCGGCCCAGGTTCAAATCTCAGAAGGGTATGGCTGACTGATGAGACCAAATAAGTTTGAAATGCATATCAGTCTCCCTTTAATTCTTTGTTAGTTACCTATCCCTGGTTTTACAGCCTCTTTCAGGAGTTGTCAAATATTCACAGGTAGCCAAAGAAGAACCTTTCCCAATATAATTGCTTCTGTAGGGAGAAGGATTGGGAATTGAAATGGAACTAGGAGTAGGTTAGACACAGTTTGCCTAGATCTGCCTGAATTTCAGATAATCTGAGGTAGACATGATTTGAAAATCCTTTGAAGTGGTTTAGAATCAAGGATTTTTGAAGTGTTGGGTATTTATAGATGATCACTATTAGTTTCTTTTGGTTATGCTACTTATAAAGCCAGCTGGGTGACCTTGGCTGGTCACTCTCTCTCAGCTCAAGTCACATGTGTAGTTTCAGGGAAACTAAGAGGAGGAAGGTGTGTTGGATATGTTAGCCACCTTGAGTTATATGTAAAAATAATAAAGGTGAATTATTAACAAACACATAATAAATAAATAAAATGCAACCCTTCTTTATATGCTCTCTGTTCAAAGAAATTTCCTACCAGCTCATAAATGATTAGGTAATAGTTAGAACTGGACTTTTTTATCCAGCTTATTGCAAATTTACTATAAAAATGAGTTCAGTGATGCACATGTGCTATGCCCATTGATTTGGGAATAAGTTTAATTGAATTTAGCAGAATGTCCTTGGGAATAAACTTGTGCTTGATTTATGTCAGACTCATCAAATAGACCATACCCTGAAAGTCAACCCTACAAGACTAGAACTATGCTTTGTTGAGACAGACTATAATACAGAATACTTATTGATCTGAAATTCCCTGGTCATTGAGTTGAAAATATAGTTCCTACAAAACACTTCATCTCTCCAGTTTAAAGGCAAAAACTGAACTATATCTGTTAAATGAGTAGACCTATATTATAATATCTGTAGAAGATGTCACAATTGCTAGTAATTAGAATTGAATTTGTTTAAAGCAGGAACAATTGTACTGTGTTAAATTATATATCCTTAATTGGATACCACAAAACAGTGAGATTTAAGAAAATGCTTGTCAGCTGCATTTTTAATGATGTTTTTAAGTTAATCTGTCTTCAACCACGAGGACAGGAAATCACATTTAAAATAAGTGAAAAAACAAAATGTAAGAATATAGCATAATAGATGTAATTTTGATTATCTAATGAAGTCTAGAACTAGTTAAATTATTTTTGAACTACACTTTTTAAAGCAGAGGAAAATATGTCAATTAGCTTCATTTTAAGGAGAAACATTTTAAGCTTTTTCTGGAGTCTATGAAACTTTATTATCAAATCCAAGAGCTTCTCACTAAAATCTGACTATATTTAGATACAAAATTCCAGTCCTTTGGACTGTAAGGCAATCAAACTGGTCAGTCCTAGAGGAGATCAACCCTGACTGCTCCTTAGAAGGCCAGATCCTGAAGTTGAAATTCAAATACTTTGGCCACGTAAGGATTGAGGACAAGAGAAGAAGGGGATGACAGAGAATGAGGTGACTGGATGGAGTAACTGAACCAGTAGGCGTGAGCTTAAATGGACTCCAGAAGATGGTAGAGGACAGGAAGGACTAGAGGAACATTGTCCATGGGATCATGATGGGTCAGACACAACTTTTCAACTAACAACAACAACAACAACTAAATATAGGTCACTTCTGGGTGGCAAGGCTCCATCGATGGCAGCCATTCTGGCCGTCAGCCCCGTTGTTTTCCGTTGGAACCGCTAAAACAGTGATGATCAGCTGTTTTGTGGCTCGGAAACCCTCTCCTCGGGAGAAGAGGGGAGGGTGAGCATTCAGGTAGGGGTAGAGCTCCCCTAGACCCCCAGAGTTTAAATGCTGGGGGTTGAAGGGTGAGAGCCCCCCCAAAGCCTGAATTTGCTCCAGACTCGGGGACTCCTCTGCTCCAAGGCTTTGGAGCGGAGCAGGATGCTGCAACCATCCCTGCAATCAACTATTAACTTTGGATTACTTGGATGCAGGCAGAGCTGTGCAGGAGAATATTGCGTCAAGCAGAAGATATTATGGATGATATAGACAAAATATTTCGTGTCAATTCTTGGATTGCCAGACAAAGAAAATTACCTAGAGATGTGGTGGTTTATTTTACAAAGAGATCAATTAGAAATGTGATTATCCAAGCCTTTTATAACAATAGATTTAAAATTGCTGAGCAAGAAGTTTTAATTCTGAAAGAGATTCCTCCAAGAATTTTAAGAAGAAAAGAATTTGCTTTTTTGGCAGATGAATTAAAGAAATGGCAGCTTCAGTTTAGATGGGAGATTCCAGTAGGCTTGGTGGTGAATTATGCTGGCACGCGATATCGTCTTAATACAGTTTTGAAGGCACGAGATTTTTATTCTAACATATTGAAGGCAGGTCCTCCGCCATCTCCAGAATTTAAAGGAAGGAAGTGTCACTGCCGTTTTTTAAAATTTTGTCAGCAGCTCATTTCTGTCTGTACATTTTTTCCTCCGGTCTCTGCACCTGTGTTATTATCTTATCATGTAACCATAGTGAATCTCATATGTCCAGCTATGTTATGGTTTTAGACTGTTTTGTTCGCATGCCTAGAAAAAGTTTCTCACAGTTACTTCTTACTTTTCTCTTCTGCCTGATGAGAGAAAGTAGTCAGTTTAGGTCTTTTGTTTTCTCATTAGAGTTTTACAATAGAATATGCCTCAGATTTTCTTTCTTTGATATTCACCATGCAAATGAACCATGGTCCATCCTCCTCTGGTCGGAATGTTAATTATTCTGTGACATTTGGTAGCAGAGAATGGTTTGTTTTTATTTTCAAGATTTATTGATAGGCAATTAGCCAGGCAGTTAGTCCGGCACTGAGGAGGCTGTGCTTAATTGCTGCAAATATGCCGAGGAAAAGGAGAAAGCAGAAGGCCGGTTATCAGTCTGCTGAGGAGGAGGCAGCCGTTTCACAGAGAGATCTCCCTTCAAGTTTACAGATTCCATTGGCATCGGCTACACTTCTTGGAGAAGCAGCCTCTGAGCCAAGGTCAGTTTCACCGTTTTCTGTTTTTTAAGACTCTCAAGCTGATGCCCCAGTAGTAACCTATGCTCATGGGGATCAGGCTGATTATGAGAGATTTGGTGCTAGACCTAAGGCTTCACTAGGGAAGAAAGTGATGTATTATCCACCAAGCCCTGAGCAAACTGTGCAGGAGAAGGCTTTGCAAAGTTATTATGAACAAATTGAAGTTTTTGAGCGAGAGTTGCAAAACGCAAAGTTGTGTGCAGCATGGTATAAAAATCATGGGAGAGCCTCTGCTGGCATTCAGTTTTCAGAATTGGCCATTTTGCCTCCCTCTTCACAAGCAAAGCCACACCCACAAGGGGTCGCCATTTTGCCTTCTTCCTCAAAGACAGAGACACGCTCACAGTGGAATCTTGTGTCAGACGAATGGGAGCCTGACTGCCTGCTGTGTCAAATAACACGCAAGGATACAATGGTACCTGAATCTAATGTTATAACACCATCTGCTGGTGAATCTGTTTTACAAGATGCATTTCAAAGAATGCAGAATGCATTTTCACAGATGTCCCTTCATCAGGCATCACTCCAAGCTGCCACACCTCCTCATTCATTGGGAGCTTCAGATAGAATGCCTATTAATACTGCTACTATTCAGGTCCCTGTCTCAGATGGAGCACAGCAGCCTTCACCCCAAGTGCAGCCTCCACTGGTTCCTCAAATACAAAGGCCAGTGCTAACTGCAGGCCAACTTAATGTAGCAGCTCAAGCACCAGCACCTTCTGCTGGCCAGGGTGGCGTTGCAGCTCAGGTACAGCCACCCCCAGCACCAGTACCTGTAGCAGCTTTAATGCAACTGCCGCAAGCCCTGGCACAGGTGCCATTGGTGCCCCCTGCTGGTTATGTCTGGATGGCACAGCCTGCACAACCAGCACCTCCTGCAGGCCAAGTCCAATTTGCACAACCTACACAGCCAGTACCCCAATTGCATGTTCCTCAACAGGCACCCTCTATTGTACCACTGGCTGGTGATTCAAAATTGAAGCGGTCAGGACAGAATTGCAGGGCATGGATCAGTGAGGTTGGACTTCTGCTTTGTAGAGAAGGTACCCATGTGATGGTGTTAAATCCTCCTGCCCAGCCATGGCGTCCTGACATATGGGACTTGAATAACAGAGCATGCACAACATTATTGATGTCCATGGACACTGAATTGCAGCTCACATTTTCAAAAGATGCAACTGCCCAACAGATTTGGGCTCAATTAGACGCATGTTACCGGCCTACGTCCATTGAGTCTACATGTTTTCTTTTGTCCGAGTTCCATGGTTCTAGATTAAAACCTGGTGAGCATATTGGAGAACACTTAACTAAAATGAAAGGAATAAGAAAAGAACTGGGTGAAAAAGGCTATCCTATTGATGACTTTCAAATGATCAGCATTATCATTAACTCATTGAATTATGAATGGAAAGATGCTATTTCCAAGATCAATCAAGTGCCTATTGCTCAACGCACAGTGGATCATGTATGCAGAATTTTAACTGAAGAAGAGGCACTTATGCAAGCCGTGCCACATTTCAGGGAACCACCTGCATCAACAGCTCCTGCAAGGCATCCCTTCCATGGAAGAGCCTACGTTCCAAGGATGCCAAGATGTTACATCTTCAATCATGTGGGACATGCCACCCGGGACAGTCCCCAACGGTTTCCAGTGCCCGCCACGTACCAGCCCAGAGGAACAGATTCCAGAGGAGGCAGAACTAGAGGTGGATGACAAGGTCGTGGTCCAAGGCGTGATCCGCTAGCTCCACTTGCCACATTGGTTGTAACCAACGATCCACAGCCTCAACCAGAGTACGACAGATGCTTACTTTGGACTTTGGACAGTGGAGCAGCATTACATGTTACTTACAGAAAAGAGCTGTACACAGAGATGCACGAGCCTGAACCTGAACTTCGTGAACTGTATTCTTTTTCAAATCATCCTGTTCAGGTCATGGGAAAAGGAACTGTTTATATTGAAGAGCTTGGTGCATTCGTTCCTGATGTTTACTACGTACCATCAGCTAATAGTAATTTGCTTAGTCAGAGTCACTTGTCTAGGGTGTAAAAATTCCAGGTACATGATCTTGAAAAAGCAAGTTATATAGTTAAAAATGGAGATATTGTTGCTGAAACCATGTTGATTGGTGGTGTTTATTACTTAAAGCCAAAGTCTAAGCCACAAGAGCAGGCAAGTATACAAGCTCCAAAAAGGGAGAACACAGGCCCAGTGAGAGATGTCCCAGAGAGAGATCCTGTTGCTACTCCAAAGGCTCCTAAAGCCAATAAAAGGACAAATAAGACAAAGGTTGCTCACAGCAAGCCGACGGTTCCTAATAAACGTGCTAATGTTGAGAAATCACTAACAGGTAAACCTTTGCATTCCAGGTGTATCCATAAGTGGCATAGAAGATTGGGTCATGCCAGTGTTCTGAAGAAGATGCCAGAGTTTGCTAGAGATTTGGATCTAAAGGGATGTAAGGGGTTCAAGAAAGCCAAATCCAAAGCAGCAGCAATTCCAAAATGCACTACACGCCTGTCAACACGCATTTTTTATTTGGTACACACTAACATAGTGGGTCCTTTTACACCAACAATTGGTGGTAAAAGGTATTTCTTGACAATTGTTGATAATTATTCTAGATATGGATATGTATTTCCTATGAGAGAAAAATCTGAGACCTTTCAGATCTTTAAAGACTTTGCCAATCTTGTTTATACCCAATTCGAAGTCAGCATCGCAAGAATTCAGAGTGATCGTGGTGCTGAATTCATGTCCCAGTGTTTCCAGGACTGGATGCGTAGGAACGGCATACTACGCCAGACCTCAGCTCCTTACACTCCGACGGAAAATGGAGTGGCAGAACGCAGAAATGGGGTTCTGCAAACCATGATGCGTTGCCTTCTTGAAGATGCTAGCCTCAGTCTTCCATACTGGGGTGAAGCTATTAAATATGCTAATCATAACATAAACTGTACTTGGAGTAGTGTAATCAATCAGACCCCTTATTTCATGTTATATGGACACAAGCCTGACCTCTCACATCTCCATATTTTTGATTCATATGCTATGGTCAATATTCCTTTAGCCCAAATAAAGAAAGGGTGTCCTGCAGCAAAAAGGATGAGATTTATGGGCATTGATGATAATTCAAAATGGAGCAAATATATTGACTCTCATCATGTCATAGTGATTTCACAATCTGCTATTTTTGAGGAAGATGCTGACTGGTCCAGGATTCATTCTAATGATTCTAGAGTTTATTTTCCTAGAGATGCTGCTGCTGATGCCACGCAGCCTGATGATCAAGATGCACAGGCGAATGTTCCTTCCACGAGTTCTTCTCAACCCACTGTTCCATCTTCCCAAGCCCCCGATGCTGCTGGTGACGATGATAAAGATGAGGACGAAATGAAAGAAGAATGGACGTTTGTTCCAAGACGTTCCAAGAGGGCCACAAAGGGGATTCCTCCACAATGATATTCGTGGCAAGTAACGAAGGCATCTTTACCTTTGATTTGTAATGTTACACTTCCTCCTGAGAAGTTCACACAAATCAAACATCTTCCTGAATCAGAACAAGATAAATGTTTTGAGGCAATGCAGGCTGAAATGGACAGTCTAAAGAAACCTCAGGTGTTTACGCCTGCAAGGCCTCCAGCAAACAAGGCAGTTATTGGCACTCGATGGGTCTACAGAATTAAAAAGAAGCCAAATGGTGAGTCGTTGTACAAGGCCAGACTTGTAGCCCAGGGTTTTGCTCAATGCTATCCTGAGGACTACACAAATACTTATTCACCCACAGTGCGGACTGAGAGTGTGAAAATCGCCTTAGCCACTGCAGCTATCCTTGGCCTAGAAGTTTTCCAGTTTGATGTTGAAATGGCTTATCTACATGCTGATCTAGATGAAGAAATTTATGTGAAAGGTCCTCCAGGTTCCCGACAGCAAGAAGGGGATACTTGGTTTCTACACAAAGGTCTTTATGGTCTGAAACAGTCTGGTTTAATGTGGTACCTATGTCTTTCTGACAAACTAAATTCAATGGGCTTTGTTAAGTCCGAAACAGATGAATGCGTGTTTACAATAAGATCTGATAATAGGTATGAGATAATTCTTGTTTATGTTGATGATATTGTTTATATTGGTCCAAATAAGCAGATGAGTGAATGTTTTGCTAAAGCTTTACAACAGTCTTTCACATTGAAGTCTTTAGGACATATTAACACTTATTTGGGTGTTCAAGTTACCAAACCTCAGAAGTGGTTCAGTCTTACACAGGAAGATAAGATTGAACAACTATTGCATCACTGCAACATGAAGGATGCTAAACCAGTGAGTATACCCATGCAAACAGATTTTCACAACTTGACACATTAACCGAGTCCTGAGTTCAAGGATCGAACACTTTATCGCTCAGTCATTGGGTTGCTGCTATATATTAGTGGTTGTACTAGACCTGACATTGCACTTAGTGTTAATCTCCTATCACGACATGTAGGCAAGGCAAAACAGTTTCATTGGACATGTGTTAGGAAATTATTGAGATATCTAAAACACACCAAACACATGAAGTTATTGTTAGAACCCACACATACCGACTATGCAGGGTTATGTTGTTATGCTGATTCTGATTGGGCAAGTGATAAATCACATAAAACCACTTCAGGTTATATGATGTTTTTAAATGGATGTCCTGTTTACTGGCATGTGCGTAAACAGAATTTTGTTTCTTGTTCTTCTACTGAAGCTGAATATGCTTGTGTTTCAGATGCATGAAATTCTCTAACGTGGTTTGATGCTTTAGTCATAGATATCTGGACACCTCCAGTTCGACCAATCACTTTGATGGAGGACAACGAATCTGTGGTTTATATATCTGAGAATCGCTTTACAGGTTCCAGGTCTAGACACATTGACATCCATTACCAAAACATAAGACAAGCAGTTAAACAAGGTTTTGTCAAATTGCAGTATGTGCCTACACATGACCAAATTGCTGATATGCTGAACAAACCACTTCCTACAGCCCAACACAAGTATCTGCGGAAGAAGATGTGCCTTATCTGATTTTCTGCTTCGCTGACAAAAGAAGGGGATGTCACTGCCGTTTTTTAAAATTTTGTCAGCAGCTCGTTTCTGTCTGCACATTTTTTCCTCCGGTCTCTGCACCTGTGTTATTATCTTATCATGTAACCATAGTGAATCTCATATGTCCAGCTATGTTATGGTTTTAGACTTTTTTGTGCACATGCCTAGAAAAAGTTTCTCACAGTTACTTCTTACTTTTCTCTTCTGCCTGATGAGAGAATGTAGTCAGTTTAGGTCTTTTGTTTTCTCATTAGAGTTTTACAATAGAATATGCCTCGGATTTTCTTTCTTTGATATTCACCATGCAAATGAACCACGGTCCATCCTCCTCTGGTCGGAATGTTAATTATTCCACAACAGCAAGGACGAAGGAGAGTGCCAGAATCAAGTGGAGAGTATACAAGGAGCTGAAGGAGTTACTTTGCAGACGGTTAAAGAATCTCAGCAAACTTCAGAAGCTGTGCAGTCCCAGACATCGTCAGAAGAGGTTAAAGAACAAAGAATGACACGGGCTGCAATTAGACGAATGAGACAAGAACAAGAACAACAGAAAGCTATAATCATATCTCAAGAACTTACTTATAGTGAAGCAGTGGGAGGAGCAAAACCGAAGAACCAGGTGCAGGTGGTTTTGCAAGAGGCGCTCCGAAAGCTTCAGGTCACAAAAGATGGCGACAAAGTTTCTAACCTGGAATGTTAATGGCTTAAATTCCCCACACAACAGAAAGTATTTCAGTATTTGAAACAATTTAAAAATGATGTTATTTGTTTACAGGAAACACCCATTCGTGTAGCTGATCAAAAAAATCTGATAAATTCTAGATTGGGTACACAGTTTAGTGCATCTGCTCCAGATAAGAAAAACAGAGTAGTCATTTACGTGAAGAATTTAACAGCTAATTTAATTGAAACAGATAAACAAGGAAGATATATTATAATTGAACTGTTAATAGAAGGCAAGAAAATACTTTTGGTTGGATGATATGCTCCTAATCAATAGCAAGGAGAATTTTATAAACTTTTACATAGTAAGATAATTCAATGGGATTATAAATCGTGTATTTTGATGGGAGACTGGAATCGTGTCCTGGACACACAGAAAGACAAGAAAGGTCTTTTCAAAAGTATACCAAATCATGCTAAATTGCCTAAATCCTTCTTTAAGATGAAAGTTGACTTGGAATTGAGAGATGTTTAGAGAGAAAGAAATTTGGAAGAAAAAGATTTTACCTTTTCCAGGATTGATTTTGTATTAACTACTAATGATTTTTTCTAGGATTAAGAAGATTAAGATATGTCCAAGAACTTTATCAGATCATACTCCAGTATGGTTGGAACTGGAAAAAGAGAGTGGAGATAGGAGATCTTGGAGATTGAATGAAAATCTGTTTATATCAAGATATCAAGAAAATATGGATGAATGTAAAAAACAGATGAAAGATTTTTTTAATATAAACACGCATAAGGGTACCTCTATTGAAATGGTTTGGGATGCAAGTAAAGCTTATATGAGAGGGGTGTTAATATATTTGAATAATAAACATAGGCGTAAATTGGAATATAAGCGAAAAGAGTTAGAGGAGGAAATTAAGAGGAAAGAGAAGGCTCTAATTTTGAATCCATCTGATAAGAGGATTAAAGAGGCAATTACTTTGTTAAGAGGTCAGTTTAATATGTTGATGGCAGATCAAGTGGCAACCAATTTACGATATGTTAAACATAATACTTTTTGTAATGCTAATAAGCCAGGTAGGTGGTTAGCTCATTTGTTAAGGAAGAAACAAAGGTCACATAATATAGATAGAATAGAATACAAGGGCAAAGAGGTGTTTCAGCAAAATCTTATTAAAAAGGCCTTTGTTGAATTTTATTCTAAGTTATATGTTCGGGATAAGATTCAAGGTGTAGATATAGATAGATATTTACAAGAAGTGAATATCCTTGTTCTTACACAAGAGCAAAGGGAAGAAATGAATCTACTGATAAATGCTGAAGAAATTATTTTAGCAATTAAACAATTAAAGGTGGGGAAAGCACCAGGAACAGATGGCTTGACTGCCATCTACTATAAATACTTACAGTTAGAAATGGTAGAACCTCTAAAAGAATTATTTAGAACAATCCAATACGGAGGAGAAGTGCCTCCATCGTGGAAAACAGCTTTTATATCACTGATTCCGAAGGAAGATCAAGATCTTACCCAAACCAAAAATTATAGCCCAATATCGCTCTTAAATACTGATTATAAGATATTTGCAAAATTTTTAGCAAATAGATTAATGAAGGTAATGTAGCAAATGATTCATAGTGATCAAACAGGATTTATAAGTGGTAGACAAATGAAGAATAATGTGAGACATATTGTAGATTTATTGGAATATTTGGAAAGAAATAACCAGGTCTCTGCAGCGCTGATTTTTTTGGATGCTGAAAAAGCCTTTGATCAATTGGACTGGCAATTTTTATTTAAGGTACTGGAGAAAATGGAGTTTGGGGATAATATTTTACAATCTATTAGGGCAATATATCAGAAACAAGCAGCTCAAATAATAATCAATGGTAGTTTGACAGAATAAATAAATAATAAATAAATAAATAAATAAACCTTTATTGTCAAAGTACAACATGTGTACATTGAGATTAGCTGAGCCTCCCCCCGTGCTCTCTCTCCCCAACACACAGTGACAACAAACCCTCCATCCCACCACACTATGTGAACCAACTACACCACACACCGGCCTCCCAAGTCAATTCTGCATAAGATTATGTCCCATTTAAAAGCCTAACAGCCCATGGATAAAAGCTATTTTTCAGCCTGTTGGTACGGCTGGCTATATTCCTATATCTCCTACCGGATGGTAGGAAAGTAAAGAGATACCGTCCAGGGTGTGAGTCATCCCTGAGAATCTTCCTCACTCTTACAAGGCAACGAGCCCTGGCGATGTCATCCAGTGGTGTCAGGGAACAGCCCACAATGTCTTGTGCTGTGCTCACTACCCTCTGTAATACTTTCCTATCCGCGGCTGTCAGACCAGCATACCAAACCACATGTAGAAGCATGTAATATTGAAAAAGGTACAAGACAGGGGTGTCCGTTGTCACCTTTGTTGTTTGATTTAATATTGGAAATATTATTGATTAAGATAGGAGACTCAAATAAAATTAAGGGAATTAAAATAAGAGATCAAGATTATAGATTGAAAGCGTTTGTGGATGACTTGGTTATTACATTAAGTCAACCGACTTAATCAGTTGCAGATTTGATGGAGATAATATTGTTATATGGAAAAGTTTCTGGATTTAGATAAATATGCAAAAAACTAAAATTCTGTCTAAAAATATGACTACAGAACAAAAGGTTGTTTTAGAAGAGCTAACTGGATTTCAAATAGTTAAAAAGATTAAATATTTGGGGGTATATCTTTCAGCTTCAAATGCAAAATTATATAAAAATGATTATGAATTGTTATGGTTAAAAATACAAAAAAAGTTAGATAGTTGGAAAAAATTACAATTATCTTTATTGGGAAGAATTGCAGCAGTAAAAATGAATGTTTTGCCAACATTTTTATTTTTGTTTCAAATGATACTTATACTTAAAAAAGATTCAAACTTGGAGGAATGGCAGAAAGGTATTAATAAATTTGTTTGGGCAGGAAACAAACAAAAGACCAAGAATTAAATTTAAGATAATGTAAGATGTACGTGAAAGAGGTGGTCTTAAAATGGCCAATTTTAAATTATATTATGAGGCTGCTGCTTTATCATCAATTAGAGATTGGTTTAATTTAACACAAGGGAGATTATTGAATATTGACGTTATGATTTGTTATTTGGTTGGCATGCATATTTATTGTATGACAAGAAGGTGGATAATGTTTTTAAGACACGTATATTAAGGTATGCTCTGTTGCGAGTTTGGAAAAAATATTGACATAAGTTAAATTATAAAATACCAATTTGGGCAATACCTAAACATGCTATAGAAAATACCATATTTTCCGGCGTATAAGACTACTTTTTAACCCATGAAAATCTTCTCAAAATTCAGGGGTCGTCTTATATGCCGGGTGCTGAAAATTTAGGGACAGGGCTGGCTGGAAAACCTGGAGCGGATCTCCCATTTAGTCTGCGCAGGGAAAGCGGGACCAATTGGAGAAGAAGCTTCAGTCTGTGATTTTTTACAGGCTGGGGTCTGGGCGTCTTTCCTTCTAAAATTGAAGAGCAGCTGTAGTCTATCCCAACTTGAAAGGCAGGTGGGGAATGCCGCAGCCAGAGCAGTGGCTTAGCTCTAAGGACACATTTGACTCAGGAACTGGGCAGACTGGCTGGAAAACCTGGAGCGGATCTCCCATTTGGTCTTTTTTTTTTAATACCATTTATATCCCGCCCTTCTCCGAAGACTCAGGGCGGCTTACAATTTAAAGCACAAATCAATGTGCTTAGCAATAGCCTTCATTCTATGTATATGCCTGCTTATTAGAGCTTTCACCCCCCCCCCACAAGCAGCATTATTACAAAGTCAGCTTATTGCTCCCAACAATCTGAGTCCTCATTTTACCTACCTCAGAAGGATGGAAGGCTGAGTCAACCTTGAGCCTGGTGGGATGTGAACCTGCACTAATTGCAGGCAGCTGGTGTTACCTAAGGCTCTGTGCAGGGAAAGCTTTAGAGTGAATTAGGAAATGTGAAAAAGTGAATTAGGAAAATAGGAAACGGTTGCTGGAATTGGGTATGTGTAGTTTAATGAAGAGAAGGGTGAGGGGTGACATGATAGCAGTGATCCAATATCTCAGGGGCTGCCACATGAGAATTTGTTTAGAAATCAGAGTAATGTGGAAGAATGTAAAAAGCAGATGAAGGACTTTTTTGAAATTAATATGAACAAGGATACTTCTATGGACATGGTTTGGGATGCTAGTAAAGCCTATATGAGAGGGGTGTTAATATATATGAATAATAAGTACAGACGTAACTTGGAAGTCAGGAGGAAAGAATTGGAGAATGAAATTAGGGAAAAAGAAAAGGCCCTAATTTTGAATCCATCGGACGTGAAGATTAAAGAGGTTATTAATTTGTTAAGAGGACAATTTGATAAGTTGATGGCTGATCAGGTGGCAACTAACTTACGGTTTGCTAGGCATAACACTTTTTGCAATGCCAATAAACCAGGTAGGTGGTTAGCCTACAGGTTAAGGAAAAAACAAAGGGCTTCTAACATAGATAAAATAGAACATAAAGGCAAGGTTGTGTATCAACAGGATCTTATTAAGGAAGCCTTTGTGTACTTTTATTCCAAATTATATGCTAAAGATAAGATTAATGAAACAGATATTGACGTATATCTGAAGAATGCTAACATCCCGGTTCTCACACAAGAACAAAAGGAAGAGATTAATCAATTGATAACAGAAGAAGAAATTCTTTTAGCAATTAAGCAACTGAAGGTGGATAAAGCGCCAGGTACGGATGGACTGACTGCAGCCTATTACAAAAATCTACAATCGGAGATGATAAAGCCATTAAGGGAATTGTTTCAGACAATTCAAAGGGGAGGAAGGGTGCCTCCATCTTGGAGAAATGCTTTTATTTCCTTGATTCCGAAGGAAGATCAGGATGTTACTCAAGTAAGAAACTACAGACCAATATCACTTTTAAATACGGACTACAAGATATTTGCTAAGGTTTTAGCTAATAGATTGATGAGGGTTTTGCAACAGATGATTCATGGGGACCAAACTGGGTTTATCAGTGGTAGACAAATGAAAAATAATGTGAGGCATATAGTTGACTTGGTGGAGTTTTTGGAAAGGAACAACCAGATCCCTGCGGCGTTGATCTTTTTAGATGCTGAAAAAGCTTTTGATCAACTGGACTGGCAATTTTTGATGAAAGTTTTAGATAAAATGAATTTTGGGGATAAATTTTTACAACCAATTAGGGCATTATATCAAAAACAAACTGCCCGAATAATAGTAAATAATAGTTTGACTGAAGTATGCAATATTGAAAAGGGCACAAGACAAGGGTGTCTGTTATCACCTCTATTATTTGTACTAACATTGGAGATATTATTGATAAAAATATGGAATTCGGAAAAAATTACTGGTATTCAAATTAGAGATCAGGATTATAGACTGAGGGCGTTTGCAGATGATCTGGTTGTTACGGTGACCCAGCCAGAAAATTTTGTTGTGGACCTGATGGAGATAATAATGCAATATGGGAAGGTTTCTGGATTTAAGGTTAATGTACAAAAAACTAAAATATTAGCCAAAAATATGACAGCATCGCAAAAGGCCCTTTTAGAAGGGTTAACTGGATTCGAGATTGTTAAAAGGGTTAAATATTTGGGGGTGTATTTGTCACCCTCAAATGCAAAGTTATATAAAAATAATTATGAAAAGTTATGGGGAAAAATTCAAAAAGAAATGGAGAATTGGGAAAAATTGCAATTGTCTTTATTGGGAAGAATTGCAGCAGTGAAAATGAATGTTTTGCCTAAATTTTTATTTTTATTTCAAATGATACCGATTCTTAAAAAAGACTCTAATCTGGAAGAATGGCAACGGGGTATCAATAAATTTGTATGGGCAGGGAAAAGGCCACGAGTTAAACTTAAGATTATGCAGGATACGCGTGAAAGAGGTGGTCTTAAAATGCCCAACCTTAAATTATATTATGAAGCTGCTGCGTTAGCAGGAATAAGTGATTGGATTAATTTGACACAAGGGAGATTATTAAATCTTGAGGGCCACGACTTGTTATTTGGCTGGCATGCATATTTACTGTATGATAAGAAGGTAGATAATGTGTTTAAAGTGCATATTTTAAGACAGGCATTGGTGAGAGTTTGGAAGAAGTATAGACATAAGTTAGACTACAAGATACTGTTGTGTGCAATTCCGAAACATGCAATAGAAAATATAAATGTAGGCTTCAAACATGATGTGACTACGTACAAGGAGATCTTAAGTTTGTAGAGGAACGTATGGTGTTTGAAGCCGTATAATCTTTTACGAGATGAGAAGATTGTTCAAACTTGGTTTCAATATGGTCAATTACAGGCCAGGTGGAAAGAAGATCAGAAGATTGGTTTTTCAATGACTGACGAAAATTTGGTAAAGCAAATTAGAAACCAGGGTCCAGCACATATCAAATGGATATATCTTGCATTGATAGAAATTGATTCAGAAACAGAACTTGTTAAAGATTGTATGATAAAGTGGGCTCAGAATATTCAAGAAGTTATCACAATGGACACTTGGGAAAAGAACTGGGTGAGAAACGTAAAATTTACACAAGCTCAAAATTTAAGAGAGAACTTTTACTAAATGTTTTATAGGTGGCATTTAGATCCTAAAAAGCTTGCAAGTATATATCCGAACTACCAACCTAAATGTTGGAGGTGTGGTGGCAAAGATGCAACGTATTTTCATATATGGTGGACCTGTAAAAAGGTTAAAGCTTTTTGGATTAAAACTGGTGGAATATGCAGAAGATATTTAAGCAAAGGATAAAGTTTTGTCCGCAGTTGTTCTTATTGGGCATAATTACAGATACTACTGTTGTGGGTACCAAGTTGATGCTGAACTTAATTATGGCAGCAAGACTTTTAGTAGGTCAATATTGGAAGAAGGAGGAACTGCCGACTATAGAAGAATGGACTCTAAAAGTTTCTGACCTCGCGGAAATGGCAAAGATTTCGGCCTATTTGAAAGACCATTCACAACAACGCTATATTATGGAGTGGAAAAAGTGGATTGATTATATCCAGAACAAATATGGGACCAAAAAGTTTCATTTAGCATTTGTATAAGTTTTTTTTATATGATATTAGTATTGTTTGTAGTCATTTCATATGAGCTAGAGTGCGATAGACTTAATAGTTTATTGTTGTTAGCGTATGGTTGTTTATGATTGTTTTTTGCTTTTATACCTTGTATTTAGCTCTGGGAAGTCGGGGGGGAGGGGGGAAGGGGGGAGGGATAGGGAGGGCTAGGTAGGGGTGGGCAGAGGGAGGGGGGGAGGGATTGTTAAAGATAAAATGTATTGTAAAACTTTTCAATAAAAAAGAAAAAAAAAGAAAACCTGGAGTGGATCTCCCATTTAGTCTGCGCAGGGAAAGCGGGACCAATTCGAGAAGAAGCTGCAGTCTGTGATTTTTTTCAGGCTGGGGTCTGGGCGTCTTTCCTTCTAAAGTTGAAGAGCAGCTGTAGTATATCCCAACTTGAAAGGCAGGTGAGGAAGGCAGCAGCCAGAGCAGTGGCTTAGCTCTAAGGACACATTTGACTCAGGAACTGGGCGGGCTGGCTGGAAAACCTGGAGCGGATCTCCCATTTGGTCTTTTTTTTTAAAAATCCCATTTATATCCTGACCTTCTCCGAAGACTCAGGGTGGCTTACAATTTAAAGCACAAATCAATGTGCTTAGCAATAGCCTTCATTCTGTGTATATGCCTGTTTATTAGGGCTTTCACCCCCCCCCCCAAGCAGCATTTTTACAAAGTCAGCTTATTGCCCCCAACAATCTGGGTCTTCATTTTACCTACCTTGGAGTGATGGAAAGCTGAGTCAACCTTGAGCCTGGTGGGATGAGAACCTGCACTAATTGCAGGCAGCTGGTGTTACTTAAGGCTCTGCGCAGGGAAAGCTTTAGAGTGAATTAGGAAAAGTGAAAAAGTGAATTAGGAAAATAGGAAACGGTTGCTGGAATTGGGTATGTGTAGTTTAATGAAGAGAAGGGTGAGGGGTGACATGATAGCAGTGATCCAATATCTCAGGGGCTGCCACATAAAGAGGGAGCCAAGCTATTCTCCAAAGCACCTGAAAGCAGGACAAGAAGCAATGGATGGAAACTAGTCAAGGAGAGAAGCAACCTAGAACTAAGGAGAAACTTCCTGACAGTTAGAACAATTAACCAGTGGAACAACCTGCCTCCAGAAGCGGTGAATGCTCCAACACTGGAAGTTTTTAAGAAGAGACTGGACAGCCATTTGTCTGAAATAGTATAGGGTTTCCTGCCTTAGCAGGGGGTTGGACTAGATGACCTCCAAGGTCCCTTCCAACTTATTATTATTATTATTATTATTATTATTATTATTATTATTATTATTATTATTATTATTATTATTATAGTTTAATCCACTTGCACTGTTTTATGTTTATATGTTTGATGACAAACAGCCTTATGTTTATAAGTAACAGTTTTCCTACTAAGCACCTGCATGTCATAAGCATTTGAATTAAAATTACCATATTAAAATCAAATCTGATGTTTTTTAACTTTTATTTGGTGTGTGTTGGAAGAGGGGTAGTCTTATACGGCGAGTATAGCCCAAACCCTATAATTTAACAGGAAATGTAGGGGGTCGTCTTATACGCCCAGTCGTCTTATACGCCGGAAAATACGGTATAAACGTGGGATTTAAACATGATGTGACTACATATAAAGAAATTCTTAGGATGGAAAGGAATGTATGGCAATTAAAGCCATATAATATTTTAAAAGAAAGGAAAATAGTACAAACTTGGTTCCAGTATGGGCAGCTACAAGCTAGATGGAAAGAAGATCAGAAAGTTGGTATTTCAATAACTGATGGAAATTTGGTAAAACAAATTAGAGATCAAGGTCAAGCACATACAGTATAAGAAGGATATATAATGCATTGATAGAAATTTACTCAGAAACGGAACTGGTTTAACCAGTCTTTACAGTCTTTAAGACTGTATGTTAAAGTGGGCCCAGAATTTTCAGGAGGTTTTAACAATGGATACTTGGGAAAAGATATGGGTCAGAAATGTAAAATTTACTCAGGCTCAAAATTTAAGAGAGAATTTTTATAAAATGTTTTATAGATGGCATTGAGATACTAAAAAATTAGCAAGTATGTATCCGAACTGCCAGCCTAAATGTTGAAGGTGTGGTTGTGAGGATGCAACGTATTATCATATATGGTGGACTTGTAAAAAAGTCAAAGCTTTTTGGATTAAAATTTGGTGGAACATGCAGAAGATATTTAAGAAAAAGATAAGGTTTTCTCCAGTTATTTCTGTTGGGTATCATTATAGATTGTACTGTCATAGATACTAAATTGATGTTGAATTTAATTACGGCAGCAAGACTTTTCATAGTGCAATATTGGAAGAAGGAGGAACTGCCTACTATACAAGAGTGGACTTTGAAAGTTTCAAACCTGGTGGAAATGGCAAAGATTTCAGCATATTTGAAAGAACAATCGCAACAGAGATACATTGTGGAATGGAGAAGATGGATCGAATATATTCAGAATAAATATGGGACTAAAAAGTTTCATTTAGCATTTGAATAAGTATTAGTTTTATACGATGTATTATTAGTTATTTGTTAGTAATTTAGTTATATTTAAGGGGAGTTAAAGTGCGATGTGTTTAATGTGTCTTTTTTAGTTAGTTAGCATATTTTAGCTTAAGTTTGTAAAGTTTATACCTGTATTCAGCTCTGGGAAGTCGGGGGGGGGGGAGGGTAAGGGAGGGTAAGGGGGAGGGGAGGGGAGGGAGGGAGTTTATGTTTTTTTAAAAATGTATCTTAAAACTTTTCAATAAAAAACAACAACAACTAAATCTAGGTACACTGATATCATTCATTATACTTTTCCATACATTTCTTTTCCTGCAAACCATTCTTGGTTCCACTACATCACTTATGTTGCCTTTTGTTATTCACTCTCTTTTCTCAGTAAAACATATGATAAATAAATCTAATGAACATTAATAGGAGTTTACTAGTAGTGGCTCTGAAACTTTTGGCATAAATATATATTCCAAATCTGAAAACTTTTCCAAATGTTGTGTTGCAGTTTAGAAATCAAAGAAGAATGAATAAGAGTCTGTATTGAAATGTTCTACTTTAGGACAATATGCATATTAGGAAACAGATATAAATGGGAACTTTATGAGAATCACATGTGCACATACACACATACGCCTTATGAGCATTTTTGAAATTATGAAAGAGGGAACTAAATGTAATTGAATTTGAGCAGTGACCTATAAAATCCTCAAAAACGTCAGTTGAATTAGGTCCCTCCTGAAACTCATATCAACAGGTTCTAATATTAGTTATAAATATGTTTTTAGCATAATATGTAAGAATATATGGGTGGCATGGTGGCCTAATGGTGAAGATGCTCACCTCCCACTTGAAAAAATGAGAGTTCAGTCCTAAGTAGCGGCAGATGTTGGGGCACAAAGGGAAAATATTTGCTGCAAACACTGCATGGCATCAGGAAGGGCTAGTAAATGCTAGCCCATTCAGTCAACCTGACTCTACCCCAAATTAAGGGATTACAGGGTCATAAAAAGTTTTTAATATGTAAGAATAATGATAAACAGTTAAACAATAATTAGTGATAGTGTCAGGACCTACTTCAAGCCACATCTTAAAAAAGCAGAACTCTTGGAAACAATTTCTTCCAAGCAGGAACTTTTATTAAGAATAGGAGATAGCAGGCATAATAGACAGGATCTGAGATTTCCTGTGCAACTCAGTAGATTATAGTGTCCCCAACCAGGACCCCACCCCATGGATCAACCGCCTAATGTGGGATAGCCAATCTCCAAGTGTTAAGTCCATTGTGGGAATCGGGGAGATAACATTGCCCTGTCTCCAGTTCGCACAGCAAGGATCGTCAGCTTCTTTATACCTTTCTCTGGAAGCGTGGACATAAACCAGGCACTGAAGTTATATTCCTTATTCTCCTTTGTTCTTAATTGACAGTTTAAAAGATAGAGTTCAGAGAGAGAGATAATCAGGAAGCAGGATACAGACCCAATAAACAAAATAAGGGATTATGTTGTAGTGAAAGGAGGAAGTGAAAGCAATAGCAATAGCCCTGCAGTCACATCCCCCTTGGAAACATGGCAAAACCCAGGAGAGGTGGAATGAAATAGAAATTTATTTATTTATTTATTTTATTTTATTGGATTTATATACTGCCTCTCTCCCAAAGGACTCGGGGCGGTGTACAGGGCAGTTAAAACATGGTATACAAAGTTAAAAAATAAATTAAATTAAATTAAGTTAACTTAGCCCCAACAAAACAAATTCTAAAGTTTAAAATCCCAATCCCTTAGTCCAGGCCGGCAAGCTCAAATAACCAGGTTTTCAGGTCACGGCGAAAAGAGCGAAGGTCGGGAGCCATCCGGAGCTCAGCAGGAAGCTGATTCCAGAGGGCGGGTGCGCCCACAGAGAATGCTTTCCCCCTGGGGGCCGCCAGCTGGCGCACCCTGGCTGACGGCACTCTGAGGAGGCCCTCTCTGTGGGAGCGCACAGGACGATGGGAAGTTGATGCCGGCAGAAGGTGCTCCCGTAAATAATCTGGACCCATGTCATTTAGGGCTTTATAGGTCATCACCAGCACCTTGAATCTCACCTGAAGGGCAACTGGAAGCCAATGCAGCTCATGGAGCAGAGGTGTTACATGGGAGTATCAGGAGACCCCCATCACAACTTGCGCGGCCGCATTCTTCACCAGCTGGAGCCTCTGGGTGGTCCTCAAGGGCAGCCCCATGTAGAGAGCATTGCAGTAGTCTATTCGAGAGGTTACGAGTGCATGAGTGACTGTACGTAGGGTATCTCGGTCCAAATAGGGCCACAACTGGTGCACCAGGTGAACCTGGGCAGAAGCCCCCCTGGTCACAGCTCCTATATAATCTTCCAAGCTGAGCTGTGAGTCCAGGAGGACGCCCTAGTTGCGAGCCCTATCTATGGGGTGTAACACCTCACCCCCCATAGTTAAAGATGGAATAGACTGGGTTACCCGAGATGCTGGTATGTACAGCCACTCAGTCTTGTCAGGATTAAGTCGAAGCCTGTTCCTCCCCATCCAGACCCTAACCGCCTCCAGGCAATGGGACATCACATCAAGGGCATCACTGGGTTGGTTTGGGGTGGAAATAAAAAGCTGGGTATCATCAGCATACTGATACCTCACCCCAAAACCACAAATGATCCAGGAATGGGTTTTGACAGATAGTTCATATATGGATTTAGCATTTAAACATTCTACATGCATAGGAGAATACAATCTATACTTTGGGATGACTATTTCTTTAAAAAATCTCTTCCAATTTAGGGGAAAATGTTAAAATTGGAACTTCAAATTCAGGGCCTGTTTCTGACAAATTAAAAAGAGCAAAATGTGATAGATATTGTAAGAACACATTGCTACTTCTTCCATCTGGCATGTTTATTATCAAGGCAAGCAAAAGGGCAACCTTCATCTCCCCCAACCTTGGCACTGTTATGAAATGAGAAAATATGGTAGAATCATTCAATAGATCATCCTTATGTGGTTGAGGTTTTTTTTAACTTCACTTTAAACAAATGTGACCAGCTTTTCAAAGTCATGCCCAATTTTTTAAGATTTTACATCCTGAACATATAATGCTTGAGAGAGAGAGAGAGAGAGACAGACAGACAGACAGACAGACAGACAGACAGACAGACAGACAGACAGACAGACAGACAGACAGAGAGATACAAGAGAAAGGGAAAGAGAGGTACCAAACACTCACACAGAGGAGCTTATTATATATTCAAGGTTCAGGTAAATATACTAAATAAGTATTAGAAATGAAAGGAAGACTGGAGAAATTTGTGAAGAAAAAAGATTAAAGAAATATATTTACTTTTCAAAGGTGATGCATGACTGCTAATGAAAAGACTGAGTTGCTGTTTTTGATTGGCATTGGGACAGACTGGCTTTTGAGACTAATGTGCAAATTTAGAATCTGAGGAATGGATATCATGGGGCATAAAACTTTCACAGAATAAGAGGGGTCCAAGCCAAATGCCCTCCCCCTCCAGCATATTTTGCATTAGACTAAGCTAAACTAAATATATGTATCTAATTAAATTAATACAAGACAGCACATACCTTTAAAATAATTTCACTAATTCATTCTCTATTTCATTCTGGTGCAAATGTTACAGTATATTAAGTATACTTTTCTCCCAGTGCATTTAAAGAAATTAATAATAATCCACCTTGTATACATACATGCGCCCACTAACTTGGGTGGATAAAAATAGATTGTTTTTAGAACAAAGCTGCCTCTACATGTAACTGTTGTCTATCTCTCATCATTTAATTGTTTAACTCATCTTCTTCCTCATTCTTGATTGGGTACAATTCCAATAAACCCATTAGTCATTGTGATTCTGAAGCATTTTAGTTGACTGTCTTGGCACATCTGGGCAAAAGTAGAGTCCTTTTTTTCAAGAAATACAAGGTATTATCCAAATCAGTCTTCCTAGCTCCGATTGGTTTTATTAATGTATTAAGAATTTTGGAATGATACAGGTAGTCCCCGGCTTACATCCACAATTGAGCCCAAAATGTATGTTGCTAAATGAGAAATTTGTTAAGTGAGTTTTGCCCCATTTTAAGACTTTTCTTGCCACAGCTGTTAAGTGAATCACTACAGTTCTTAAGTTAGTAACAGGGTTGTTAAATGAATCTGGCTTCCTCGTCAACTTTGCTTATCAGAAGTTCTCAAGAGAAGATCACATGACTCCAGGACACTGCAACAGTCATAAATATGTACCAGTTGTCAAGAATAGGAATGTAAATCACATGATCATGGGGATGCTGCAATGGTCATAGGTGTGAAAAATGGTCCTAAGTCATTTTTTTTCAGTGATGTGATGTAACTAGTGAACTTCGAATGGTCACTAAACAAACTGTTGTAAGTTGAGGACTACCTGCATAGGTATTATTGTGATGTCAATACAGGATATGAAAGCAGGAGCATATGGATTGTTTCAGGTTTCTATATAAGGTTTATCCAGCTACATGTATCTTTTTACAGCCAAGAAGTACTTTTTTTGAGAAGGGACACTGCTAATATAAGATTTGTTGGCTACTTGTTTTGAAAAATAACTTAATATTTGTAATATTTGTGACAAAATACAAAATGAAATCTCAGATTCACAATGTCTGAAAGGCTAGGAAGGTAACCATTTTCATAATACATATTTCTGAAGAATTTGAATTTGAACCTTATACATTTCTATAGCGACTCTGACTTTTGCTTGGTCACCTTTTCCTCCTTTAGATTGGCGGGATGATCAGATCTTTGCAGCTTTATTAATGCTCACCAGTGCAAAATAACACTGACACCAACACTTACCAAGCAGAACTCAGATTCACTATAGAAATGTATAAGTTAAAAAAAACATTTTATGAAGATGTAAAGTAAAATACAAAATACAAAGCAAATAGTAGGACACCATGGGGAGGAAAAAGAGAGAAGAAAGGGAGAGAAAGGGAGGAAAAAAAAGAGATTGACTTCCGACTTCCCCTGTTGAAGTAGAATAAAGCATTAATGTTGAGCCTCGATTTTCTACTTTTTCACAATAGTAAAAACTAGCCATTTCTGTAACAACAAATCAATCTAATCAGTGAAACCCAAAATTAAAGTTTCATTCTTTTTCACCTCAAGCACAAAGACCAGAAGCGATCTCCATGTAGAAACGAAGGTACTTGTATTCTTTTATTTAGTCAAAACAGTCAATTTAGCCATCTAACACTGACACCAACATGTTCTGAGGAAATCCACAACCTTCCACATCCTATGCTTCACATAGAAGATTAGATGGTAAATATATCAAAGTTTATATGCACTTGTGCTTTTATTGAAGTTTTATTTTTTCCCCATAGCAGAATGTAAAAACCAAGAAAAAAAGCAAGACCAAGTGTTTTTTGAGGAATCTTTTGGCAATGAAAGTAATACAAGAGTTTATGCCAGAATCCATGCCATTGGAGGTCATAGCCAACTTTACACAAGAGTTAGAAGGCCCAAATTCAATGAATATATACTCTGTAGCTCTTACCTATGAAGGGATGGAGGAGAACTATCAAGAAAAAGAACACATCCATTCCTGTAGACTAGTGAACTTTGTATTTTCTCATTCACACATACCATAAATGTCATTCATGATGAGATATATATTTTTTTAAATAAAGTTTCTAGTGCCTGGCTGAGGAATTCTGAGAGTTGAAGTCCACAAGTCATAAAAGGGCCACCTTTGAGGAAACCTGGTATATACCATAATGTATGTGTTTTAAGATTGTAATCTTGAGGGCAGGGGACTATATTTTTATGCTGCTTTTGTCTTCTTTTTCAAATGAAAAACAAGCGGAGATGATATTTTAATTAATAAAAAATTATTATATTTAATTAACTGCAGAGTGAATTGCAGCCAAATAATACAGATGAATTTAATTGTGAAATCTGGCCATGGCTTTCCGTATAATTAAATATGAAGAATTAGTTCATAATATTAGTGTAAGGACCCACTTCAATCTACATCCTAAGAAAACAGAACTCTTGGAAATGGTTTCTTCCAACAGGAATTTTTATTAAGAGAAAATGACTGAAGGCATGCTAGACAGGATCTGAGGGATCCCCCCACCATTCAAAGTTTTAAAGTGTTCCCAAGCAGCCCCCCACCCCGCAGTTCTTCCGGGCGATTCAAATGGGCTGATTTCTAGGTGTCAACTTCCAGAAAGATAACATCAGTCTGGCTCCATCGGCACGATCATTCAATCCTCTTATTACCCAGATTTCAGGTGTTGCATCTTTCCCCCTCCCCTTTTTCCTCATTGTCAGTAAAGAGAAGAGCTTCAGGGGGGCATAGGATGAAAGGCAGATGGCCACATTATTGTGGTTAGGAGACCCGAAGTGAATCAACAAAAAGAATACAGGAAGTGAACGTAGCAAAAACCCCATACATGTCCCCTCCCCTTTTTTCTATGACAGAATCCAGGAAATAGTAAGCATTGGTTTTAAATCAGAGAAGATAGATAGAAATGAAATATAACTAGATTCTGACATTTAGGACCTTTTCAGCAAACTGCAGTGAAAAATTGGGTGCATTTGTCTAAGATTTTTGGGTAATTCTAATTCTACTGTTACTGGGTTTATGATTCTTTTAAATGGAAAAGGACCTATATATTTTGGTCCAAGTTTTTTATAGGGTTGTAAGGATTCTTTTTCTATCTGCTTGTGCTTTATATGCTTGCCTAGCTTTGTCTAGGGCTTTGCTAACTATTGGCCAGGTGTTTTGTAATTGTTCTATCCATTCTTTCAGTGATGGGATTACCGGTTCATTTGGGGTTAGTTCTGGTATGGGGTTGAAACTTTGACCAGTAGCTATTTGAAAAGGAGTGTAACCTGTGCTGGAGTGGACTGCATTATTATAGGCATCTTAAATATTGCTCAAGTATTGAGTTAGATTTTTCAGCTTGACCATTTCCCTGAGGATGATGACTAGATGTCAGTCCCTGAGTGGTCCCTAAAAGGGATAAAAATTCCTTCCAAAATGCCAATGTAAATTGCACTCCCCTATCAGATATGATGTGTTGTGGTGCCCTATGCAATATGTAAATATGCTACATGAAAAGTTTTGCTAAGTCTTTTGTGGTGGGAATCTTTTGGCAAGCGATGAAGTGAACCTGTTTGGAAAACAAGTCTGTGAACATCCAGATTACAGTATTCCCATTGCTATCTGGTAATTCCACTATAAAATACATGGCTATTTCCCTCCAGGGGGCTGAGGGATTTGTCACTGTTTGTAACAGTCCGGGTGATTTTCCTTGCAACCTCTTTGCAGTAACACAAGTCAGGCAGCTGGCCACATAACTTTCTATGTCCTTTTTCATGGATGGCCACCAAAATTGCCTTTTAATTAAGTATAATGTTTTTTACAAATCCAAAATGCCCTCCTGATTTGGTGTCATGGCAAAGCTGCATGAATGTGACCCTCTGGGTGGTTGGTATATATAACTTTCCCACCACCCAAGGTACTCCGTCCTTCATTGTGCGCACATGTCTATTTTTCTGGAACCATTCATCCGTTTCCAAAGTTTTCTGGAATTCAATTCCAGTTTGGCTATCCAGCTGCAGTTTTAATTTAGCTTGGGCTCTGGTAGTTACTGGAGCTACCAGTTGTGATTCCACCATAAGTGGTTTAGAATCGGTGGCCTGTGTGCTGTTATATTGGGGCATGTGAGATAGTGCATCTGCCAGGAAGTTCTTTCCCCCAGCAAATGCTTGAGCGTAAAGTGGAATTGGTGAAAATATTGGAACCAGTGGGCTTGCTTGGGGTTGAGTTTCCTGGGTATTTTCAATGCTTCCAGATTTTTGTGGTCTGTCCACACCTGAAAAGGGATTTTATTCCCTTCAAGGAACTGACACCACGTAAGTAATGACCAACATATCCCGTATGCCTCTTTCTCCCACACGGGCCAGCACTGTTCCATTTTGGTGAGTTTCTTGGATGACTAATAATCATAAACAGCAGTGGTACATCCTTCTATCTAAGGATGTCAAGTATAGTTCAGTGCAACACTTGTTTTGCAGCTGTCTTTCACAGTATCCTTTTCAAACTTGGAAACTGTCCTATCTGTAAACAAATACAAGGACAGATTATTTATCTAGGGTCTGTAATCTGTGCTCTTCAGGCAGAAATTTGGTGTCCAGTTCAGCCCTTCTACTCTATTGAGCCTCCATGCTATCTGCCCCCTCTACCACAAAGATCCTGCAGGAGTAGGTCAGTGTGGATAACAGTGGGATCTGGCAGGGTAAGAGCTGTGAACCATAAACACCAAGCTTTTGCTGTTTCCCTGCACAACAAATACAGTGCCCTTGCTGACCTTAATAGGGACATTAAGGAGATGGGTAAAGGTATTTGTGATGTAAACTCAACTAATCAGGGGATTGTGGTCCAAGATGAAGAATTTGTTTTTGACAGGGAGAAGTGCAAATCAGGTATTACACATCAGTCATGGAAGAACAGAAAGGCATCCAAAAAGAGAAGCCACCTTCTGGTTGGTGATTCCATTATAAGGGATGTAAGTTTAAGAAAGGACACAGAGGTTTGGAAAGAGGTCAGGTGTCTTCCAGGTGCTACTATCAGTAGGGACAAGAAGTGTATTTCTAAAATAATCAAGAATGCCAGCAAGGACAGTGATGTGGAGGCTATTGTACATCTTGGCACTAACGATCTGTCCCAAAAAGAGAGCTAATTTCAATAAACTTAGAGAGAGCTTGGGAAGGATTCCATGGATGTGAATCCTCAAGGGAGAAAAAACTCAAGAATCTTTGGAAATTTTGAAAAGTGAGATAATAAAAGTCCAGTCTAGCACAATACCAACAGAGAGGAAAAATAACAGCTCTCAAAAGAAGCATGGCTGCATAAAGAACTCTCTGATAAATTGAAAGACAAAAAGGACAAGTATAGAAAGTGGAAAGAGGGGCACTTAACTAAGTCAGAATATCAGCAAATAGCCTGAGCCTGCAAAGACAAAGTGAGGAAAGCTAAGGCTCAAAATGAACTAAGGCTTGTGACCAAAGCCAAAAATAACAAAAAAGCTTCTTTCAACATGTAAAAAAAATGAAGGAAATGATTGATCCATTAGTGGGTGAAAGTGGCAAGAAGGTGACAAGCAATAGGGAGAAAGCAGAACGATTTAACTCATTTTTTGCATCTGTCTTTACACAAAGGAAAAAAAAAACAGACTAAACTATCAAAAATAGTGCCATAAAAAACAGAATAGAAACACAAGTTAAGATAGGCAAGAAAATGGTAAGTGAGTACCTGTCCAGCCTAGATGAGTTCAAATCACCAGGACCAGATGGATTACACCCCAAGGTTCTCAAGGAACTGGCAGATGTAATCTCAGAACCACTGAATTATATTTTTCAAAGATCCTGTAGCACTGGGGAACTACCAGAGGACTGGAAAAGAGCTGATGTAGTTCCCATCTTCAAAAAAGGAAAAAAAAAATGGATCCAGGAAATTACAAACCTATCAGCCTGACCTCAATACCTGGGAAGATTCTGGAAAAGATAATCAAATAATGAATCAGCGAGCACCTAGAGGCAAACAAAATCATTACTAAAAGCCAACATGGGTTTGTCAAAAACAGATCATGCCAGACAAATGTTATTGCATTCTTTGACCAAGTGACAAAAGTAGTGGATCAGAGGAATGCTATGGATATAATTTACTTGGACTTCAGTAAGGCATTTGATAAAGTAGATCACAAACTACTACTTGATAAGATAGAAAAATGTAGGTTAGACAGCATCACCACCAGATGGATTTGTAGCTGGCTGACTGGCCATACTCAGCGTGTGGTTCTCAATGGAACCGCATCTACATGGAGGGAAGTGTGTAGTGGGGTGCCCCAGGGCTCTATTCTGGGCTAAGTGCTCTTCAACATCTTCATCAATGATTTGGATGAGGGGATAGATAGGGAACTCATCAAATTTGCAGATGACGCCAAGCTGGCAGGAATAGCCAATACTCCAGAAGATAGGCTTAAGATACAGAAGGATCTTGACAGATTTGAACACTGGGCACTATCTAAGAAAATGATGGGTGTGATGGGTTTGCCCTCTAAGCTGTTGCTTGAGGTGTAGGCTGGAGTTCCTTCCCCACGTTGAGCAGAAGTTGGGGATTCCACAGACTCTATCACTCTCATGGTGGATACTTTTGGCTTCGCTGGGGACTTCCCGGATTTGCTGGCCGGTGATCTGTCTGGGTTGTGCTGGGGGGCTTTTGAGTGGCTTTCTATGGCTTGACGCCCCTCTCTCCCACATTTGAAACAATCTGTTGGCTTCTTGGCCATAGCCAGTGGCTTCACTGGCTCGTGCGTCGGCTCAGGTGGTGAGCAGCTCCATTGTTTTCCTTGGCGGTGCCTCTTCAGTAGGTCGATCTTTGCTTCCTCTGCCAGGACATACCATTCATTGAGTTGGTGTGGGTTCCCCCGGGGCAGGCAGGCATCATATAAGTCGTAATTTAGGCTGTCTTTGAAATGGCTAAGGAGGATGTCTTCCGGCCAGTTCAGCTTGCTGGCAATGACCCAGAATTCTTGCGTATATTTGGCTATTGGGCATCAGCCTTGCCTCATTGTTTTGATTCTTTCACAGGCTTTGCAATCATCCAGGGGGTCTTCAAATTGCCTTCTCAGTGAGGACATGAAATGGTTGAAGTCATTGAGCTCTGGGGCATTGGAGTCATGCAAATTCATGACTGCGACCGGTCCATCCAGAGTAGATTGCACAATCCAGATACGGGCTTTGTCACTGGGGATGTGCCGGTCATATTCTTCCATGTAGTTGAGGACTTGGGTTAGGAAAAACCCCATGCGTGTCGGCTCCCCCTTGAATTTTGTGTCCAGTGTCGGAAGTCTTTGAATGGATCGGTGTCTTTGTCATCAGTGGTATTGTCTTCCATCCGGATCACCATCTGTGGTTTGGTGGGGAGTGGGGGCTGCTGAAATGTTGTTACTGGATCGGTGGATGTACCCGGGAGTGCAGGTTCCAATTCCCCCTCAATGTCTCTCCAACTACAGCTCTGGGTGCTGGTGCAGTCGTGGGGCTCAGAACTCTCCTCCCCTAGGGAGCCGAGGGTTCTTTTCATCAGGTCGATAGCTTTCTCTAGGGTCCAGTTTGAGTGCTGTGCCCAACTTCCTTCCTCTTCGCTTAGGTGCAGGGATTTTTCCATCTCCTACTTTCATTCTGGTTGGTTGGGCCCCCATCTCAGGGTGACCTTTCTTGATTTCTTTTCCCACTCACTTTCCCATTTCCGCCAGGTTGGAAACTTTTAGAGTCCATTCTTCTATAGTCGGCAGTTCTTCCTTCTTCCAATATTGCCCTACTAAAAGTCTTGCTGCCGTAATTAAATTCAACATCAATTTAATGTCCACAACAGTAGTATCAGTAATAATACCCAGTAAGAACAATTGCGGAGAAAACTTTATCCTTCTCTTAAATATATTCTGCATATTCCACCAAATTTTGATCCAAAAAGCTTTAACCTTTTTACAGGTCCACCATATATGAAAATACGTTGCATCTTCACCACCACACCTCCAACATTTAGGCTGGTAATTCGGATACATACTTGCTAATTTTTTGGGATCTAAATGCCATCTATAAAACATTTTATAAAAATTCTCTCTTAAATTTTGGGCTTGCGTAAATTTTACATTTCTCACCCAAATCTTTTCCCAAGTATCCATTGTAATAACTTCTTGAAAATTCTGAGCCCACTTTATCATGCAATCTTTAACAAGTTCTGTCTCTGAATCAATTTCTATCAATGCAAGATATATCCGTTTGATATGTGCTTGACCCTGATTTCTAATTTGCTTTACCAAATTTTCATCAGTCATTGAAAAACCAATTTTCTGATCTTCTTTCCACCTGGCCTGTAGTTGCCCATACTGAAACCAAGTTTAAACAATCTTTTCTCCTCGTAAGAGGTTATACGGCTTCAAATGCCATACATTCCTTTCCAAACTTAAAATTTCCTTTTATATAGTCACATCATGTTTAAACCCAACTTTCATATTTTCTATTGCGTGTTTCGGTATTGCCCATAGATGTATCTTACAATTTAACTTGTGTCTATACTTTTTCCAAACTCGCAACAGAGCATGTCTTAAAATATGCACCTTAAACACATTGTCCACCTTCTTATCATACAATAGATATGCATGCCAGCCAAATAACAAATCATGACCTTCAAGATTTAATATCTTCCTTGTGTTAAATTAATCCAATCACTTATTGCCGACAAAGCAGCAGCTTCATAGTATAATTTAAAGTTAGGGATTTTGAGACCACCTCTCTCACGCATATCCTGCATGATCTTAAATTTGACTCGTGGCCTTTTCCCTGCCCAAACAAATTTATTAATACCCTTTTGCCATTCCTCCAAGTTTGAATCCTTTTTAAGAATAGGTATCATTTGAAATAAAAATAGAAATTTCGGCAAGACATTCATTTTCACTGCTGCAATTCTTCCCAATAAAGACAATTGTAATTTTTTCCAGCTATCCAATTCTTTTTGAACTTTTCCCCATAGCTTTTCATAATTATTTTTATATAACTTTGCATTTGAGGGTGACAAATATACCCCCAAATATTTAACCCTTTTGACAATTTCAAATCCAGTTAACCCTTCTAAAACAGCCTTTTGTGATACTGTCATGTTCTTAGACAGCATTTTAGTTTTTTGTATATTAACCTTGAATCCAGAAACTTTACCATATTGCATTATTATCTCCATCAATCCTACAACAAACTTTTCTGGCTGGGTCACCGTAACAACCAGATCGTCTGCAAACGCCCTCAATCTGTAATCCTGATCTCTTATTTGGATTCCCTTAATTTTTTCCGAGTCCCGTATTTTAATCAAAAATATCTCCAATGTTAAAACAAATAATAGAGGTGATAACGGACACCCCTGCCTTGTGCCCTTTTCAATATTACATACTTCGGTCAAACTGTTATTTACTATTATACGGGCTGTTTGCTTTTGATATAATGCCCTAATTGGTTGTAGAAATTTATCCCCAAAATTCATTTTATCTAATACTTTCATCAAGAATTGCCAATCCAATTGATCAAAGGCTTTTTCAGCATCCAAAAAGATCAGCGCAGCAGGGATCTGGTTGTTTCTTTCCAGAAATTCCAACAAATCAACTATATGCCTCACGTTATTTCTCATTTGTCTACCACTTATAAACCCAGTTTGGTCACCATGAATTACCTGTTGCAGTACCCTCATTAATCTGTTAGCTAAAACCTTAGCAAATATCTTGTAGTCCGTATTCAAAAGTGATATTGGTCTTTAATTTCTTGCTTGAATGACATCCTGATCTTCATTCGGAATCAAAGAAATAAAAACAGCTTTCCAAGATGGAGGCACCCCTCCTCCCATTTGAATTATCTGAAACAATTCCCTTAATGGGTTTATCATCTCAAACTGTAAATTTTTATAATACATGGCAGTCAATCCATCCATCCCTGGCGCTTTACCCACTTTCAATTGTTTAATTGCTAAAAGAATTTCTTCCTCAGTTATCAATTGATTCATCTCTTCCTTTTGTTCTTGTGTAAGAACCGGAATACTAGCATTTCTCAAATATACATCAATATCTGCTTCGATAATCTTATCTCTAGCATATAATTTAGAATAAAAATCAACAAAAGTTTCCTTAATAAGGTTCTGTTGATACACTACCTTACCCTTGTGTTCTATTTTATCTATATTAGAAGCCCTTTGCTTCTTCCTTAACATATAAGCTAACCATCTACCTGGTTTATTGGCATTACAAAAAGTATTATGTCTAGCAAACCGTAGATTAGTTGCCACCTGATCAGCCATCAACTTGTCAAACTGTCCCCTTAATAAATTAATAACCTCTTTAATCTTCACATCCGATGGATTCAAAATTAAGGCCTTTTCTTTTTCCCGAATTTCATTCTCTAATTCTTTCCTCCTAAATTCCAAATTACATCTGTATTTATTATTCAAATATATTAACACACCTCTCATGTAAGCCTTACTAGCGTCCCAAACCATTTCCATAGAAGTACCCTTATTCATATTAGTTTAAAAAAAACCTTCATCTGTTTTTTACATTCTTCCACATTTTCCTGATTTCTAAACAGGTTCTCATTTAGACGCCAGGAGCGCCTATCTCTGTTATCCTTATTAATCTCTAACCAGACTGGGCTATGATCAGACATAGTTCTTGGACAAATCTTAATCTTCTTAATCCTAGAAAAGAAATCATTAGTAATTAATATAAAGTCAATCCTAGAAAAAGATTGATGTCTATTGAAAAAAAGTATAATCCTTTTCTTGCAAATTTCTTTCTCTCCAAATATCTCGCAGCTCCAAATCATCCTTCATCTCAAAAAAAGATTTAGGCAATTTAGCATGACTTGGAGTACTTCCAAAAGAACCACTCTTGTCCATTTGTACATCCAAGACACCATTCCAGTCTCCCATAAAAATAAAAGATTTATAATCCAATTTAGTAATCTTGCTGTGTAGTAAACTATAAAAGTCTGCTTGTTGTTGATTAGGAGCATATAATCCAACCAGAAGCGTTTTTTGCCTTCTATTAACAAATCTATTATAACGTATCTTCCTTGTTTATCTGCTTCAATTAACTCCCCTGACATAGTATTCTTAATATAAACAACCACTCCATTCTTCTTATTCATTGCAGAAGCAACAAATTGTATACCCAGTCTTGAATTTAATAAGTACTTTTGGTCCGTAACTCTAATATGTGTTTCTTGTAAGCAAATAACATCAATCTTAAATTGTTTTAAATATTGAAAGATTTTCTTTCTCTTCTGTGGTGAATTTAAGCCATTAACATTCCAAGTTAGAAGCTTAGTCGCCATCCTTAGCGACCCAAAGCTTTTGGAGCGCTTCTTCCAGAATCCCCTTTACATTCTTAGGTCACGCCCCTCCCACAGCTTCGCTATAGGTACGCTTTGGAGGTTCCATAACTTTCTGCTGGTCTTGTTCTTGCTCTCGTCTCATTCGTCTCAAAGCAGCACGCGTCATCCTCTGGTCTCTAGCTTCTTCTGATGATACTGAAATTTGATCCACTCCTGTAGCTTTCTCATCTGTCTGCGTTGTTCCTTCAGCACCTTGAGGCTCTCCCTCGCCATTCTTCTTTGTAGATTCCAAAAGTGGTATGGGGGCTGCTTTTAAAACATTGCTATAAAAATCACGTGCCTGCATCACTGTAGTAAGACGATGTCTCGTGCCTTCATGCATCACCACCATACCCACTGGTATCTCCCATCTGAACTTGATATCACGTCGCCTGAGCTCTTGTGCTAAAAAAGCAAACACCTTTCTTCTCCTTAAAATTCTTGGAGGGATCTCTTTTAAAACCAGGACTTCTTGCTCAGCAATTACAAACTTAGTGTTGTAAGAGGCTTGAATGACTTCATTTCTAATTGCTCTCTTTGTAAAATAAACCACCACATCTCTGGGTAGTATCCTTTGTCTTGCAATCCACGAATTGACATGAAAAATTTTATCTATGTCTTGCACAATTCCATCTTATGGCCGCCCCAGCACCCCTTCCAGAGCCTCAGAGACTATTTCCTTCAGATTTTCTTTAGGATTCTCTTTTAAGCCTCTGATCCTAACAGCAAACTCCATCTCATGATACTGCACCAAGATCAAGTCACTGTCGATTTTATCCACCACATTCTCAGTCTCTGACATTTTTGCATCTAATTTGATGTTATTTTGGCAGAGATCTTCCACTCTTTCATCCAAGCGCTCGATACATATAGCCATGCCTTGAAATGCAAGCAAAATTGCAAGCCCTTATTTCTGTTAACTTCTCATCCAGCTTTTCATCCATAACCTCAGCTAGTTTTTCTGTTAGCTTCTCATCCAGCTTTTCATCTATAATCTCAGCTAATTGCTGCGATTTCTTTTCCAAAGCTTCTTGCATCACATTCTGCAAATCTTTAACTGTCAGGGCTGGCACAGGTGCAGGTGCAGGGGCAATAAAGCTTGCAACGAAGACTGCTGCACCGGGGAAGCCCCCGCACTTCTAAGAACTTTGGAAGATTTAGCCGCCATTTTCACCCACTATTGCCTGCTACGCACTTTCACTTTCAAAGTCTGCAAAGTCCATTGAGCTAAAGATCAAAAGTCCACTTTCACCTTAATCTCCTGTATCGCTCTGCCTGCATCCTCGTTCTCCAAAATTCTTTCCTGCTGGCAGGGATGGTTGCGAACGCCTTGTTCTGCTCCTAAAAGCACGGAGCAGAAATGCCGCGCAGCCTGGAGCAAACCCAGGCTTCAGAGGGGCTCAATCCTTCAGCTGCCAAAACTTTAAGTTCTGGCGGCCCCGGAGAGCTCTACCTCTACCTGGGTACTCGCCCCCTCCTCTTCTCCTGAGGAGGGGGCTTCCGAACCGCTGAAACAGCTGATCGGCGCTGTTTTTGGCGATTCTACAAAGCTGTGGGGCTGACAGCCTGGAAATGACTGTCTCCGGTGACACCTTGCCACCCGGAGGCTTTAATTAGATTTATATACCGCCCTTTCCCGAAGGACTCAGGGCGGTTTACAGGGCATTTTAAAATCACACCAATACAAAATACAAAAGTTAAGGCTTTTCTCAGACACATTAAAGAAACACAGTGTTAAAAGAGGAAAAATCTTCTCATTTTTATAAGCTTCAGGCATTTCAGAAACAGATAAAGAACACATCTCTTGAATCTGTTCATTGACTACTAGAGTCTTTTATTCCCACCTATGTAGGATGTCTCTCAATTAAACTATAGGCATACACAGAAGAACTATACAAGAATGAGCTTAATGTCCCTGATAATCACAATGAGGTGGTCACTGACCTAGAGCCAGACATCCTAGAATGTGAAGTGAAGTGGGCCTTAGAAAAGCTGAGCAACAACAAAGCTAGTGGAGGTGACAGTATTCCAGCTGAGCTATTCAAAATCTTAAAAGACAGTGCAGTAAAAGTGCTACACTCAATTTGCCAGCAAATTTGGAAAACTCAACAGTGGCCACAGGATTGGAAAAGATCAGTTTACATTCCAATTCCAAAGAAAGGCAGTGCCAAAGAATGTTCAAACTATCGCACCATTGCACTCATTTCTCATGCTAGTAAAGTCATGCTTAAAATCCTACAAGCTAGACTTCAGCAGTATGTGGATCGAGAACTACCAGAAGTACAGGCAGGATTTCGAAGAGGCAGAGGAACTAGAGATCAAATTGCCAACATACGCTGGATCATGGAGAAAGCTAGGGAGTTCCAGAAAAACATCTACTTCTGCTTCATTGACTATGCTAAAGCCTTTGATTGTGTGGATCATAACAAACTGTGGCAAGTTCTTAAAGAGATGGGAGTACCAGACCATCTTATTTGTCTCTTGAGAAACCTATATGCGGGTCAAGAAGCAACAGTGAGAACTGGACATGGAACCACTGATTGGTTCAAAATTGGGAAAGGAGTCCGGCAAGGCTGTATACTGTCGCCCTGCCTATTTAACTTATATGCAGAGCACATCATGAGAAAGGCAGGGCTAGATGAATCAAAAGTTGGAATTAAGATTGCCGGAAGAAATATCAACAACCTAAGATACGCAGATGATACCACTCTAATGGCAGAAAGTGAAGAAGAACTAAAGAGCCTCTTGTTGCGGGTGAAGAAGGAGAGTGCAAAACTTGGGTTGAAACTTAACATTAAGAAAACCAAGATCATGGCATCTGGCCCTCTCAATTCCTGGCAAATAGATGGGGAAGAAATGGAGGTAGTGACAGATTTTATTTTCCTGGGCTCCAAGATCACTGCAGATGGAGACTGTAGCCAAGAAATCAAAAGACGCTTGCTCCTGGGGAGGAAAGCCATGGCAAATCTAGACAGCACACTAAAAAGCAGAGACATCACCCTGTCAACAAAAGTGCGTATAGTCAAGGCTATGGTCTTCCCAGTTGCAATGTATGGCAGTGAAAGTTGGACCATAAGAAAGGCTGAGCGCAAAAGAATTGAGGCCTTTGAACTATGGTGCTGGAGAAGACTCCTGCGAGTCCCTTGGACTGCAAGGCGATCAAACCAGTCAGTCCTAGAGGAGATCAATCCTGACTGCTCTTTAGAAGGCCAGATCCTGAAGCTAAAACTCAAATACTTTGGCCACCTAATGAGAAGGAAGGACTCACTGGAGAAAAGCCTAATGCTGGGAAAGATCGAGGGCAATAGAAGAAGGGGACGACAGAGAATGAGGTGGCTGGATGGAGTCACTGAAGCAGTAGGCATGAGCTTAAATGGACTCCAGAAGATGGTAGAGGACAGGAAGGCCTGGAGGAATGTTGTCCATAGGGTCGCGATGGGTCGGACACGACTTCGCAGCTAACAACAACAACAATAATAGACCCAGAGTTCTTCATCAAACCTCAAGTAACATGCTTTTGGGATACGAGTCAGTTTTGTATGTCTATATTTTTTTTTTTGCCAAGATTGTGTTAAAATATGTAATAACTAGAAATCAAAAGAAAGTTAAAACAAAACTGGACCAGATCATGTCAGTCAAACAGCATTCAAATTTCTTACAGTATGCTATTGTTTGCAAACTAACACACGCACACAAAATATTCTGTTATTTATCCTTTTTCAACTTTCCTTAGAAAGTCCAATCAATCATTAATTCCATCCTCAAGTCATAAGAAGTATATTTCACATTTCTAAAACCTTGGGCCAGTGATCTTCCAACACTGAATAGTCCAGTTCCTAATCCCAAGATCATGTGTTTGCATGTAGATAGATACGAGGGCAATTCAGAAATAAACCTCCATTTGGTTATCAATGACAAACACTTGCAGATACAGATTTTTTATTATATACATTAGAAAACAACAACATTACTTTTTGACATAATCACCATTCAAATTGAGGCATTGTCTTACAAGGTTTGAAATTCCTTAGTAGTAGTTGCTCGGCACCAAATCTGGGCTACAGGGGGTGATGATCAAAAACATCTCCAATGAACTGCTTCAAAAGTTCTTGGATGCATCTAGCAAAGTGCAGGCGAGCATTATTGTGAACCAACACCACACCAGAAGTGATGCCATAGAAAATCTCGCCAAATGTGAAGATGCCAAAGGAATACTGCTAATAAAGTTCATGGAGCTTCATGGAGTGGTTTGGCCATCAATTTAGAAGTCTACTATGAAACATTATGAAAACTCAGATGAGCCATCCATAACAAACATTGGAGTATGCTGACTTCCTGTGTGGTGTTGATTCATGATAATGCTCACCTAAGACTACTACTAAGGAATTTCAAACCTTATAAGATGTTATGACATGCCTCAATTTGAATGGTGATTATGTCAAAAAGTAATGTAATGTTGCAGTATTCTGATGTATATAGTACAAGTTTTGTATCTGGGAGTGTCTATCATTGATAACCAAAGGGAAGTTTATTTCTGAATTGCCCTTGTAGATTATAATTAATTGTTAGTATTGCTTCAAATATAGTATCTCTTAAATGTGCAGCTATTCGAGGTACCTATGATGCTGCTACTGTAAATCTTCCAGGCAATGTTATTTTAGCAATACATGTTTCATTTATATATGCCGTCAACCAATTGATTCAAGTCAATTATATTCAAAACATAACCTCTCAAAATCCTTTAAACAGCCATTACTAATCAATTGATTTGCCAGATTTTCAGAGTCACACACTGCCTTTTTACATGAGCCAAAATGGATAATGATGATTTAAATATATCCTTCTACATGAATATAGATGTTCAATTAAAAACTCTATCATAAAGTTGATAATGTGGTAGGTTAATATCACAAACATCATATTCAAATTTAAAACTAATCCTTTCAGAAAAAAGACATGAGCGCTTTTTCTCCATATGTCTTTTTTTATTTCAAACAATGAGGCGGAGCCAAGATGGTGGAGAGGCAGCAAAGGCTGTAAAGAGCTCCTCCAAAAGTAAAGGTTTTATTTTATTTTACTTTATTTTTATTTTAACTTTTTAACCTCTTTTAATATTATATTTTAACCTACCTCTTTTAAACTTTTTAAACCCATTTTTAACCCATTTCAACCTTTTAAACCATAGTTTTAAACTTATTTTTAAACCTGTTTTAACAAACCTGAATGGGGAAAAGAAGGAAGAGACAGCAATCTGCAGCAGAAAGTATACCCAAGCCTTTGAAGCAGCAGAAAATGGAGGATTATATTGCAAACAGACAGTCTGCTCCAGTAAGTAACTCATTCGCAGGCACCTTATCAGATAAATTTAATTTATGTGACTCATTGGATGGGGACTTACAAACTGAACTGGAGAGCAGACAGCGTGTGGAGTTGTCCTCCTCCCTCTTGGAGAATGGCTCCCCTCCTTGGAATCTGGCAACAGCCTCTTTTACACAGGAGGGAGATGTAGCAAATTTGAAGGGGGAAAATGTGACAGACTTCCTCTCTAGACAATGTTTGCTTACAGCTCAAACTGTAAACTCAATATATAATCTCTTGTCAATTGTCATGGATAAGGTTGATTGTCTGAAAGAGTCTTTTGCAGAGTTTGTTAGGAGCCACCCAAATACTGTGGAAGGACTTGGGAGGATAACCATGGACAGACATGGGATGGCTAACTCAGAAGGTGAAAGTAGAGAAGGACCTTGTTCTCCTCCCAAAAATTTGAACACCTACAGAGAAAACACTCAATCAGGCAAAGGTCTAAGAGATGACCAATATAACTACAGTCTGCAAACTAACCAGGTTACTTTGCAAATTTATGACAAGAGAGTAAATAGAGGGCGTTGGAGCAACAGAAAAGCTATTAGGCTGTCCCTGAGCCAGCTGCTCCGCTGTGAATTCACTCTGATAGATCTACTACATGTAGAGTGGCTGCCAGCAAGAACACAATGTATGAGAATTCTCCTATCATTCAAGCAGCCCACAATTCCCTCCATGCTCTTCAGAATGAAGCCCTTTCTGAGCTTTTTCTCTATATTTCCAATAAGGGTCTTTTGCTCAGAAAAAGTGTGCCCACTCCTGAAACAGCGTCACCAAGAGGGAACTGTCGCTTTAAATCTGGGCTGCAGCAGCCCTCACACTACTAGGCCTGAGGCTGCTGCAACTGAACTGACCCTGAGAAAGCAAAGAAGCAATATACGAACTGTGTTACCCACAGCTGAAGGAACTGCTGAGGATGTGCCAGAGGAAATGTTGATTGACCTATTCAGTGCATTGCCAGAACCTGAGCAAGTTAACATCATTCAAAGATTGGACGACCTAAAAGAGGCACTGACAACAACCCAATCTACAGCAAAGCCTCTATTTAATTTGGCTCCACTAAACACACAACCTTGTGACAAGATATTTAATCAACAATCTGCCTTTACCTCAACAGTAAAAAAAGGTGTTGTCACACAGGCTGAGAGTGGAGTAACTGCACTGACTGACCCAGCCTCTGAGAAACAACTGAAAGACAAAGGGCTTCATCACACAGTGCCCCCTAAGCTGACAAACACTAAGGACACAATCCAGCTTCCATCCTCATCTGATTTAGAAGTTCCCACAACATCTCTCCACAAGATGAACCCTCAGCCATGCCCCTCCAAAAATGGACATACCGTATATACTTGAGTATAAGCCGACTCGAGTATAAGCCGAGACCCCTAATTTTACCCCCAAAAAACTTGAAAAAGTTATTGACTCGAGTATAAGCCGAGTATAAGTATAAGCTTGGCCCCTTCTTAGCAACATATCTATATTCTGTGCCACGACGAGCTGCTCGTTGACTCCGCCGGCGGCTGTTTCTTGCCACCTCCCAGCTGATGGAGCTGTGCGACCACCGGCAGCCGTCTCCAGCCTTCTCCCAGCCATCCCTGCCGGCACGTGTGCTGTGTGGCCGTTCATGGCCGCCCCTGTTCGCCCCCCCGACCGTGGGTGCGGCCGTGGGTCCGGCGTTCCCCCTCGTTCGACCAGCTGATGGGCGCGGGCATGGCCGGGCTGTCCCCGGAGCCGGGCGGGTTCCACTGGCGTTGGCCTGCCGAACAGATGATGGGCATGGGCGTGGCCGGGCTGTCTCCGGAGCCGGGCGGGTTCCACCAGCTGGGCTCCACACGGCTGCCTCAGCAGTTGGCGTGGCCGCGGGTCCGGCATTCGCCCACCGAACAGCTGATGGGCGCGGGCATGGGCGGGCTGTCCCCAGAGCCAGGTGGGTTCCACCGGCTGGGCTCCCCATGGCTGCCTCAGCAGTTGGCGCGGCCACGGGTCCGGCGTTCGCCCGCCGAACAGCTGATGGGCACGGGCATGGCCGGGCTGTCTCCGGAGTCGGGCGGGTTCCACCGGCTGGGCTCCCCACGGCTGCCTCAGCAGTTGGCGCGGCCGTGGGTCTGGCGTTCACCCACCGAACAGCTGATGGGCGCGGGCATGGGCGGGCTGTCCCCAGAGCCGGGCGGGTTCCAGCGGCGTTGGCCCGCCGAACAGCTGATGGGCGTGGGCGTGGCCGGGCTTTCTCCGGAGCCGGGCGGGTTCCACCGGCTGGGCTCCCCACGGCTGCCTCAGCAGTTGGCGCGGCCGTGGGTCCAGCGTTCGCCCACCGAACAGCTGATGGGCGTGGGCGTGGCCGGGCTGTCCCCAGAGCCAGGCGGGTTCCACCGGCGTTGGCCCGCCAAACAGCTGATGGGCGCGGGCGTGGCTGGGCTGTCTCCGGAGCCGGGCGGGTTCCACCGACTGGGCTCTCCACGGCTGCCTCAGCAGTTGGCGTGGCCGCGGGTCCGGCGTTCGCCCGCTGAACAGCTGATGGGAGTGGGCGTGGCCGGGCTCTCCCCGGAGCCAGGCGGGTTCCACCGGCGTTCGGCGTTCGCCTGCCGAACAGCTGATGGGCGCGGGCGTGGCCGGGCTGTCTCCGGAGCCGGGCGTGTTCCACTGGCATTCGGCGTTCGCCCGCCGAACAGCTGATGGGCGCGGGTGTGGCCGGGCTGTCTCCGGAGCCGGGCGGGTTCCACCGGCGTTCGGCATTTGCCCGCCGAACAGCTGATGGGCGTGGGCGTGGCTGGGCTGTCCCCAGAGCCGGGCGGGTTCCACCGGCGTTCGGCGTTTGCCCGCCGAACAGCTGATGGGAGCGGGCGTGACCGGGCTGTCTCCGGAGCCAGGCGGGTTCCACCGGCTGGGCTCCCCACGGCTGCCTCAGCAGTTGGCGCGGCCGCGGGTCCGGCGTTCGCCTGCTGAACAGCTGATGGGCACGGGCGTGGCCGGGCTGTCCCCGGAGCCAGGCGGGTTCCACCGACGTTCGCCCGCCAAACAGCTGATGGGCGCGGGCGTGGCCGGGCTGTCTCCAGAGCGGGGTGGGTTCCACCGGCTGAGCTCCCCACCGCTGCCTCAGCAGTTGACGCAGTCGTGGGTCCGGCGTTCGCCCGCCGAACAGCTGATGGGCGTGGGCGTGGCCGGGCTGTCCCCAGAACCGGGCGGGTTCCACCGGCTGGGCTCCCCACGGCTGCCTCAGCAGTTCGCGCGGCCACAGGTCCGGCGTTCGCCCGCCGAACAGCTGATGGGTGCGGGCGTGGCCGGGCTGTCTCTGGAGCTGGGCGGGTTCCACCGGCTGAGCTCCCCACGGCTGCCTCAGCAGTTGGCGCGGCCGTGGGTCCGGCGTTCGCCCGCCGAACAGCTGATGGGCGCGGGCGTGGCCGGGCTGTCCCCAGAGCCAGGCGGGTTCCACCGACGTTCGCCCGCCAAACAGCTGATGGGCGCGGGCGTGGCCGGGCTGTCTCCGGAGCGGGGTGGGTTCCACCGGCTGAGCTCCCCATGGCTGCCTCAGCAGTTGACGCGGTCGTGGGTCCGGTGTTCGCCCGCCGAACAGCTGATGGGCGTGGGCGTGGCCGGGCTGTCCCCAGAACCGGGCGGGTTCCACCGGCTGGGCTCCCCACGGCTGCCTCAGAAAAACGGCTGTTTGAGAAAAAGAAGCCATCATTGAACTTTGAAGCTATACTTTTCCTTGTCTTCACAATCTTCCCTTCATGTAATAGAATCCTGTACTTATTTAGGATAGCAGTCAAGGCTTCTTTCATTGGCACTTGGGTGAATAGGGATACGACATCGAAGCTCACAAGTAGGTCACAGGGCTGTAAGTTTAGTTTACTTATGATCTCTATGAATTGGAATGAGTTGTACGTGTGAGGTGATGGAATTTGCGTAAGGCTGTAGTTGTTTGGCAAGAAATTTGGCTAGATTTTGTAGAGGTGAGCCTATGGAGCTGACTATGGGTCTGAGTGGGGTTCCTTCTTTGTGTATCTTGGGCAGACCATAGAGCTTAGGACATCTGGATGATTTTTCTCTGGGAATGATTGTTTTCTGGATCTCTTCACTGATGGGGGTGGCTTTTATTTTTGATTTTGTGGTTTTTTCCAGGTAGGTGGTGGGATCTGTCTTGAGGAGTTTGTATGTGGAGTCTCGGAGTAGGTTGGATAATTTGGTATGGTAGTCAGATGAGTTCATTACCACCGTGGCATTGCCTTTGTCTGCTGGCAGAATGATTATGCTGGTGTCATTGTTTAGGTTAAGTAGTGCTGTCTGTTCCTCTTTGGGTAAGTTGCTTTTGGGTGGTTTGCTGGTGCAGAGGATGTTAGTAACTTCGAGTCTGATTTTGTTGGCGTCATCAGGGTTAATTTTGGTCAGGCTGGATTCGACTCCACATATAATGGTTTCCGTGGGAATGTGTTTGGGAGTGACTGCAAAATTAAATCCTTTAGACAGGACGTTGGTTTCGGCTTTGGTGAGAATCCTATCTGAGATGTTGTGCACAGTTTGTTTCATGTATTGTTGTGGGAGAGGAGGGGTTTGTTTCTGGTCCAACACTTTGAAGCCACGGGACATGAAATTGATTTTAAAAAAACCAAAACTATCGCCAAAATTGAACATTTTAACAACAGAATAATCAGAGAAGCCATTGAGATAGAAAAAAGCCCCCACAGCATGAACAAACGAGATTATACCTCTCGCCTACCAGCCATTTGGAAACCCACCTTGATTGACAGACAAGGCCCAACCACCAAGAATGATACCAGACCCAAACTCATGATAACATCACATGACATCACCACCACACAACCATTCAAAAAGCAAATCCGAACCCACAATGATAATGAGGCACAAACACAAAACAGAAACCTAACTACAGCTGCAACATCAGCCACTTTAAACCCCTCCAAACCACACAATAAGCAAACTGACACCCACTATAAAAACATGGCACCACCACAAACACGAAGCCGAACAAAAGCAGCACAACTCACCAGCTCAGGTCTGGGGCTGGCAGCTGAGACCAGCCCATCCACTCAGAACACATCCCCACCCAATCAGAACACACCCACAATTCAAAACACACTCCCACCCAATCAGAACACACTTGGTCCCCCACCCAATCAGAGCACACCTCCACCCACAGAACACACCCCCTCTGGCAGTTTAAAAAAGAGGAACAAACAGCCACATGCTTCTCCCAGAAGAAGGAAGCTAAAGCCACCAGCCTGATGATGACGGATGGGATTCCGTCGAAACGTTGCGCCTACACCTTTAGTTCTACGCGGAAAAAACCCGAATAACCAAAGATCCACATACAAACACCCGCGAAAACCTCAGAAAACAAATATCTTACCTCTACGGGGAGGAAATCCACCAGCTAACTAGGACCTACGAAAAACTCGAAGTACGAAGAGCTTCCATTCTGTGTGACCTCAGATTCCTACGCAACTGCCGAGATCAAAATTTAATCCCCACATCCTTCCAATTGAAATTCCACTCCAACTCTGCAGCCATCAAACGCATCCTGATAAGAACTGAACTGGCCCTAATCAGAAACGAACTCCACACAAAAAGATTCCTCCTGGACCGAATCAACAGAGACCTCCTCACACTTCACCTCAAACTCAGCAACAAGATCCACCCCACACTTTGGGACAAATTCAAACAAATCGCCGTCTGGAGAGCTGAAACAGAGACTGCCTACAAAACAGACACACACACCAATAAACTCCGAAGACTAAAGGAACGCCAGAAACAAACCCCTCCTCTCCCACAACAACACATGAAACAAACTGTGCACAACATCTCAGATAGGATTCTCACCAAAGCCGAAACCAACGTCCTGTCTAAAGAATTTAATTTTGCAGTCGCTCCCAAACACATTCCCATGGAAACCATTATATGTGGAGTCGAATCCAGCCTGACCAAAATTAACCCTGATGACGCCAACAAAATCAGACTTGAAGTTACCAACATCCTCTGCACCAGCAAACCACCCAAAAGCAACTTACCCAAAGAGGAACAGACAGCACTACTTAACCTAAAAAATGACACCAGCATAATCATTCTGCCAGCAGACAAAGGCAACACCACGGTGGTAATGAACTCATCTGACTACCATACCAAATTATCCAACCTACTCCGAGACTCCACATACAAACTCCTCAAGACAGATCCCACCACCTACCTGGAAAAAACCACAAAATCAAAAATAAAAGCCACCCTCATCAGTGAAGAGATCCAGAAAACAATCATTCCCAGAGAAAAATCATCCAGATGTCTTAAGCTCTATGGTCTGCCCAAGATACACAAAGAAGGAACCCCACTCAGACCCATAGTCAACTCCATAGGCTCACCTCTACAAAATCTAGCCAAATTTCTTGCCAAACAACTACAGCCTTACGCAAATTCCATCACCTCACACGTACAAAACTCATTCCAATTCATAGAGATCATAAGTAAACTAAACTTACAGCCCTGTGACCTACTTGTGAGCTTCGATGTTGTATCCCTCTTCACCCAAGTGCCAATCAAAGAAGCCTTGACAGCTATCCTAAATAAATACAACCCCCCAAAACACATCCTAGATCTGACCAACCACTGCCTATCTAACACATACTTCATCTACAATGGACAAAGATACAAACAAATGGAAGGAGCACCCATGGGATCACCCCTTTCGCCTGTCATCGCAAACCTCTACATGGAACACTTTGAAACCCTCGCTCTAGAAAAATCCAACCACAAACCCAAACTCTGGCTCAGATACGTAGATGACACCTTCGTAATCTGGCCACACGGCAAAGAAAAACTGGATGACTTCCTCATACACCTCAATAGCCTACACCCCAAAATACAATTCACCATGGAAACAGAAGCTAACAATCAACTTCCCTTCCTTGATGTCTTAGTCTACAAGAAATCCAACGGCTCCCTAGGACACACTATCTACCATAAAAAAAAACACACACAAACCACTATCTGAACGCACTCTCACACCACCACCCAGCACAGATCAACTCCGTAGCCAAGACACTCATCTCCAGAACAAAACACCTAGCTGACGAACAACACCTAAAAACCGAACTACACACTCTCACTAATGTACTAACAGCCAATGGATTCCAAAGAAACATGATTACCAACTTAATCCGAAGAGAGACACCCACAAAAACCCAAGACAGAGAACAAGAAAATGGCAAAGCCCTCCTCCCATACTTAAAAGGGACCACAGACAGAATCAGCAAGGTCCTCCAAAAACACAACATCAAAACAGCATTCTACACAGACAGAAAAATATCCACCATCCTAAGAAACCCCAAGGACATAATTGGGTTAGAAAACCAAGGAGTATACGAAATCCCATGCACCACCTGCCCCACCACATACATCAGACAGACCAACAGAAGAATAAGTGCACGCATTGAAGAGCACAAAAACTCACTCAGAAAGGGAGAAAAAACTTCATCCCTGGTCCAACACTTTGAAGCCATGGGACATGAAATTGATTTTAAAAAAACCAAAACTATCGCCAAAATTGAACATTTTAACAACAGAATAATCAGAGAAGCCATTGAGATAGAAAATCGCCCCCACAGCATGAACAAACGAGATGATACCTCTTGCCTACCAGCCATTTGGAAACCCGCCTTGATTGACAGACGAGGCCCAACCACCAAGAATGATACCAGACCCAAACTCATGATAACATCACATGACATCACCACCACACAACCATTCAAAAAGCAAATCCGAACCCACAATGATAATGAGGCACAACCACAAAACAGAAACCTAACTACAGCTGCAACATCAGCCACTTTAAACCCCTCCAAACCACACAATAAGCAAACTGACACCCACTATAAAAACATGGCACCACCACAAACACGAAGCCGAACAAAAGCAGCACAACTCACCAGCTCAGGTCTGGGGCTGGCAGCTGAGACCAGCCCATCCACTCAGAACACACCCCCACCCAATCAGAACACACCCACCATTCAAAACACACTCCCACCCAATCAGAACACACTTGGTCCCCCACCCAATCAGAGCACACCTCCACCCACAGAACACACCCCCTCTGGCAGTTTAAAAAAGAGGAACAAACAGCCACATGCTTCTCCCAGAAGAAGGAAGCTAAAGCCACCAGCCTGATGATGACATACAAACACCCGCGAAAACCTCAGAAAACATATATATATATATATATATATATATATATATATATATATATATATATATATATATATATATATATATATATATATATATATATATATATATATATATATATATATATATATATATATATATATATATATATATATATATATATATATATATATATATATATATATATGTTTTCTGAGGTTTTCGCGGGTGTTTGTATGTGGATCTTTGGTAATTCAGGTTTTTTCCCCGCATAGAATTGAAGGTGTAGGAGCAACGTTTCGACGGAATCCCATCCGTCATCCTCAGGCTGGTGGCTTCAGCTTCCTTCTTCTGGGAAAAGCATGCTAACATTTGACACATATCTCCCCTTGCAGAAAGCTAACGGAGCAAGAGAGATCCTGTGGCTCAAGAGGTAAATACACTGCCTAATATGCAATCAGCCCAGGTTCAAATCTCAGAAGGGTATGGCTGACTGATGAAGACTAAAGAGTCAGAAATGCATTTCAGTCTCCCTTAATTCTTTGTTAGTAATTTACACAAATATATGAACTGTCCGGTGTGACTACAGCCTGTTTGATGGCCTTCAAGATAGGCTGAAAACAGGAAATAAAGATTTGCCCCATGTTTGGGGCCTAGCAAGGTAATCTAAATAGTTAACATTTGACACATATCTCCCCTTGCAGAAAGCTAACTGAGTGAGAGAGATCCTGTGGCTCAAGAGGTAAATACACTGCCTAATATGCAATCAGCCCAGGTTCAAATCTCAGAAGGGTATGGGTGACTGATGAAGACTAAAGAGTCAGAAATGCATTTCCGTCTCCCTTAATTCTTTGTTAGTAATTTAGTAATTTAGTTAGTAATTTAGTAATTTACACACACACACACACACACACACACACACATATATATATACATATATACATACAAATATATACATATATATATATATATACATGTATATATATACATATACATATATATATATATATATATATATATATATATGTATATATGTATACATATCTATATATATATATATATGTATACATATATATCTATATCTATATCTATATCTATATCTATATCTATATCTATATCTATATCTATATCTATATCTATATCTATATCTATCTATCTATCTATCTATCTATCTATCTATCTATCTATCTATCTATCTATATATATATATATTGCAGTTTACACACATTTAAGAAAATAACACATTCAGTGTTTTGAGAAATCATGATTCAGTCTGAAAATTAACACTTGTTCATTTATACAGGGATACATTGTCTAATTAGCTAAATTCTTCTTGGCCAGTTATCATATTTCATAAGAGTAATTAATTATGTCTGTGCATGCAACTTTTGAGTAGTTGATGCAAGGGGGCTAATTCTGTTGGAAGCTGAATAGGAAACATGTGATTTCCAGTTAAGTGGGCTATAATTTATTAATTCTTTTTCCTGCCAACAGAAGAGATCAAATCCTTTCGGTCCTTCTCGGAATAACCCAATATATAAATAAATCATAGAAATGATAAAAAATACATCAAAGGGAGATTTATTCCAGACTGCTACATTCTTTTTTTTAAAGGGAGGGGGAGTTGAAGCATATCTCTGGACTGTCATTTTTTAAGAAACATGTATTTGTAGTATTTCCATCATTGGATGATCAGCCTAGTATGAACTTTAGAGGACTTGCCAATATCCTTCCTTGGCTGACTGTTTTGGGTGGTTGTTCCAATTGGCTCCAATCCAGTTAGCTTTTCTGTTGTTCCTCTTATGTGGATGCACATCAGGAGGGTTATTTGGTCACATTCATGAAGGCTTCTTCTGTTCTGCAAATTTTGTCCACCAAGTAATTTCCCTTGACTCACTTTTGATTGGTGTTTTAATGTTTGAGTCTTATAACAACACTGTCCCCTTCACCTCTAAAATCTCTGGAAAATCAGTATCTTGCTGAAGGTTTTGATTAACCTTAGAGATACATCAGCTCAATTGTATGCTACTGGTTTGACTTAGTTTTTAATATCAATAATGATCAAATATTTTCAGGATATTTCTTTTTTTCAAGTCATTCAAAAATTCACCAATAATTACAGTAGTATTAGATTATCACACGTCTTGTGTAGAAATCAAATTTAAGATCAAATTTCTCAAAAATCAATGACTGGGGTAATACCAATTTTGTATCTGTGGAACATAGACAGGAGAATTAAAGTAATGAGATTGCTAGAGAGAAAGAGAGTGTAGAGAGAATGATCATTAACTTAGCCTAGAAAACATTCTGTTGTAAGCTCAGAATGTGTCCAAAGAGAATTCAGTCAACAAGTTTACTCACCCTTGACCAACAAAGGCCTTGTTCTCACTAATGTGATCAATCTGTACTCGGTTATACCACTTCAGCATACAACTGAAGGCTCAAATAGACATCTATTAAACAAATATACTTTACCCTTTATGTCCTTTAAAGCAGCAGCCCCCAACCTTTTGGACACCAGGGACTGGTTCCATGGAGAGAAGTTTTTCTGTAGACTGGGGGAATGTGGTTTCATTTTACATGCTGCCTGAATCCCACAGATGGGGCTTTGCTTGTTTGCATGGGCCGATTTCTGGCATGCTGTGGACCAGAACCGGGGTTTGGGGACCCCCTGCTTTAAAGTTAAGTATCACAGGGAAGCATTTTAAAATAACATTCAGCACTTAATCTAGCTTTCTTTAAAGAAGATCTAGTAATTCATGGATCAGTTTGAGGGAACAAGCCTCCTCTCTGACACCTTTTCAAATAGTGTAGACCTCAGAATATGTGGGTTAAAAATTAGAACACATTGTAGATATGGATGCCCTTCAAATGCATAAAGTAAAAAAGAAGAGGCATGAAGTTAATGCTAGGGGAACAATTTCATCCCAGAAGATTCTTAATCCTCTTCTCCAAATGACCTGTGATCCAACCCACTTTCAAGTCTGGCCCTTCCTCTGCACATGGAGCTTGATGTGATCTTTAAAACAAGTATTATGCTCTTGTTTTAGTATATAATGGAATCTTTGTCAGATAAGGACAACTTTTTTTTTAATCCCATTTATATCCCGCCCTTCTCCGAAGACTCAGGGCGGCTTACAATTTTAAGCACAAACCAAAGCTAACTGTTCCCATGGCTGGAATTCATTAAAGCCATGCAGGTTTGCACGTAGGCAGGAAACCCAGCTATCCAAATGAAAGTCCTTCCCAATGGCCAATCTGAAACACATATGTAACCAAGTAACTTAAAACTACATTACCCAAGAGGCTATCCCTTAGGGGGACAGTTCTTAATTCCTAAAATAACTGTTTATTCTGACCAACACAAGATAGATAGATAGATGATAGATAGAAGAAAGAAAGAAAGAAAGAAAGAAAGAAAGAAAGAAAGAAAGAAAGAAAGAAAGAAAGAAAGAAAGAAAGAAAGAAAGAAAGAAAGAAAGAAGACAGGAGTTAGAAGATAGAAGATAGACAGATTCCTCATTGCTTTTGAAGTTCAATCTGGCCATGGACCTGGAACTGTAAATCCCCAGAATAAATTGTTCAGTGGGCCAAACTAGACAGTAGTAAATACATGATTTATTCTTTGTACTTTCCTGGATTAGCAGCTTGTAGGTTTAAAGAAAGGGGATTCTGTAGCAGAAGGCACCATCAGAATTTTATATACCTCAATGCCACCAATAAAATGGGTCACTGTTACTGTCAGTGAGATGTGAATATAAATTTCATCAATAAATAAGTAAATAAATAAATATCTGGCACGGTACCTGCTACCCATGTTACAATGGAACAGGTGCTTTAAGAACCAATAGAAGGAATATGTCTGGTCTGTATAAACTAGGAGGAATCCCTTAATATGAAAAGTTGTTCCATTAAAAAGATTATGACTAGTTCCAACAGGTAGCATATATATATATACAAATTTTATTGATTTTCTGATATTACATTCACATATTTAAAAAGCAACATGGTGGCTGGGTAGTAGTAATTCAATTACATACAGATATCATTAGTACAGATTTCAAATTGCTACCATAAATATTTCCTCTCTTTTTCCCTTCATATATACTGTCTATTTGTAAATTAAAAGACAAGTTTTATCCTATCCATCACATAGAAAATAACTTTCTTACATATATCCATAATTTTTAGATTACACATATTCTAATTTTTTTAACATGCAATCTTTTAGACAATCAATGACCTAATAGATCTTTCAATTTTAATTTCCACTAACATTTAGATTTAACGTTTGATATTTATCATTCCCAAGATTTTTGGTATACTCCCAATTCATCTATCACCAATCCTCACAGAATCTAATATTCAAAATGCACATCCTATTTACTTAACTTCTCACTCTCTATGTCAACAAGTTAAGGATACAATATGATATCCTTCCTTTTTGCTAAGTTTCAGGGGGTTTCTTTAGTAGTAATCAAAATTTCTTTTTATTTCAATATTTAATGCTTCCTTTCTTCCTCTTTATATCTGCTATCTCTTGCTTAAACTGATAATTTTCATTTTTAACATTCCATATAGACCTATTTATTACTTTCAACAATAAGTTTTTAGCTTATCTACATTATTCACCTTTACATGACCTTAATGCACAAGTCAATATTCAAATTAGCTATTAGTATTTATACTGCTAAATTTTAATGACCACATTTTTTTCTTTATCTCAGTTCATAACAATGTCTTGTGTTCAACATGCACATATTATCTATTTAAGTACATTCTGTTTCAGATTTCAATAAGATGGTTGAAACTCCATTCTTCTTGAGTCTTCTTCTAGCTTTTTTCCTTTGCCAAATCATCTTCCATGTCCTTCTTTTTGGGTCATTGAACCAATCTCCTTGTAATATCATGTATATTAATTGATATTGGCAAAACCATCCAATCACCATTTTTTTTGAGAGGACTTGTAGATCTAGTGGGTCGTCTCTTTATTCTTCCATATTGACGTAGTTGTTCCGAATTGTTTGTCTTCTCATCCAACTGTTCTTTTTCTAGATCCTCTAGTTCCTTCTGAGTTGTATAAGAAACCTTTTCCTTTCTCCAGGTTGTCAATGTCTTTCCTGGATTTTCCAATATCAATATTTGTTTAATAGTAGATTCTTCTGTCATGGTACTTGCATGGTTCTTTAATTGTGGTCAAAGTTTGGGCTTTCATATCTGGGCTGTCTTCTTGTTTCTTCACATAGCCTCTTAGTATTTTATTGGTTGTGATAAGAATTTGGATTAGTGTTTTTAACATAGCAATAGTTTGTTGATCTTCATCTATAAATAAATTTTGTTCCTGGTCTTCTTCCATGTTAGTATTTTAAACTAAAGGCTTTACACATAGAAAATCCAAAAAAAGATGTTTTTTTCTAGATAGGGAACACAAAGCCTTTCACAGCTGTTGTTTCAAAGTTCTCAAGGTTATGTATCTTATCTCCCTGGGCAGTCAGCCAGGCCCCTTTTAAAGTTTCCCTTTGAGTCCCAAAGTTGTCTTAATCTTTTCAGTTTCTCTTTCTTTTTTCATAAGAAAGAATCCAGAATTCCAACAGAAGTAGACAATGAACAATAGGAAATAAAAATTCTTTCAGTCTACATGCTTTGAGAAATAAAGTTCCAATTGCGATTCAGTTACTTTTGCAACATTTAAAATGCCCCTGGGTATTTAGTCACCACTCTTTCTGGAGGGAGGGCTGAAATCCCCCTTTTCTCACTGCAGGGGGGAAAATGCTTAGCAGCTTAAAGAGCTACAGAAAGTAATTAGGGTGTAAAAGAAGTAGATCTCACCCAGTCTCTTCCGCGCTGCTTTAAGAGTTGCCTGGTGGAAAATGTGACTTTGGCTGTTTACAGCCTAGGGATGAGTCATAATGGCTGGTCCTTTCATCTGCTGGTTTGGAGGGATCACCAGGTCCAACAGGAGAGTTGCGGCTCTCCCACAATCCAGCAAGGACCCCTCCTTGCTGGTTTCCTCTTCAGGGTGACTTTTGGCCCTTTTCAGGGGGCCCCAGTGATGCAAAAGTGGATGGGGGAGAGAGAGAAAGTCTCCCAGCCATCCATAGTGGCTGCGTGACAAACCAGAAGTCAACAGGTAGCATATCTGGGCTAGCTCTTAGGTGTTTCTCATTATTGCACTCTCATTTCAGAATATGTCATTCTGGAAAAAAAGGGTGCTCCCAAATGGCTATCTTTGGATGAAAGTAAGTAGTCATAGGGATGGAGACATAAAAATTGACTCAGTTTATTTCTGGCCTTTGTTACCTTGTCTCATTTATGTCAAACACTTCTCTTCCTGCAGTTAAATTAAATCTATGAAAAATGTTTGTTGCTAAATACCAATCCATGATATCCATTCCAGGAATGCTCAGAATTAAGGAAGGAAGACTGAGTTATTAGATGAGACTTACAAATCTAAATCTGATAGATAGTTATTGAAATATATGTATCAGAAGTCAACCTGATATTCTATTATTAAATTCAGTTTTTGCAGCTCTTCATTTGGCTCGTACCTTAAAGTATTAAACCTATGCATTTTAGCTTTGTTTAAAATGAATTATTAGGCAAACTGAAATAGATGCCCTGGCTATTGGCCCTGGTGCCACAGCAGAGGGTTCATCACACAGCCCAGTAATGGAATAAGATCAAGAGAGTTCTGCCTTTTCTGCTTTTCAGAATACAGTATAATTAAATAGTGGAACTTGCTATTCTCAGATGTAGCAATGACCACTGGTTCAGACAGTTTCAAACAGGGAGAATCAAACTTAATGGCTATTTACTACTTCTGAAATTATAGGTGGCAGAGTCTGAGTACAAGTTGCTAGGAAACCATAGGGGAAGAGGTTTATACATCTCTTCTTCAGGTTCATCAGCTCCTTGAATGCATCAGTAAGGCTACTGTGTAACACAGAGACTAGATGGGCCTTTGGTCTTATCTAGCAGGCATGTTTTTGTTCTTTGCCAAGGCTTGAGTAAAATGTTGATAACCATAATGGTTTTCTCCACTAACTATCACCATCTAGCCTAGTAGAAGGTGATAGCATCATTGTTAGGAAAAATGTGCATTGGGATAATAATAATAATAATAATAATAATAATAATAATAATAATAATAATAATAATAATAATAATAATAATAATAATAAAGTCCAAACTCAATGGAGGAAATTCTGTGAAGGCAATCAACACCTGGACTCAGACAGAACTAAAAGCAATGGATAGGAAGACCAGAAAAATAATGACAATGAATCATGCCCTCCATCCACGCAGTGACATTGACAGACTCTATCTACCAAGGCAAATAGGTGGATGTGGAATGCTGCAAGTACATCAGATGGTTGAAGAAGAAAAAATGGCTTTGGAAGAATATCTGAAGGACAATGATGAAGATGCACTGAAATTAGTATATCAGGAAGGCTTACCGACTACTGGAGAGACCAAACTGGCCTACAAGAAAGACCAAATGAAGAACAGAATAGAGGCATGGGAAGACAAAGCACTACATGGCCAGTATATTTTTTAAAAAAAATAGCTGGGAAAGGAGATAATAACAAGACCTGGCAATGTCTAAGAGCAGGAAAGTTGAAGAAAGAGATTGAGGGACTAATTCTGGCTGCACAAGACCAATGCATACAAAGTCAAAATTGAGAAGACAGCAACAGACAGTAAGTGCCGCCTATGCAAAGAAGCTGAAGAAACAGTGGACCACTTGGTAAGCTGTTGCAAGAAGATCGCACAGACTGACTAAAAGCAGTGGCATGACAAAGTAGCAATAATGGTGCATTGGAAAATCGGCAAGAAATATCATTTGCCTGTAAGGAAGAACTGATGGGATCATAAAATAGAGAAAGTCATAGAAAATGATAAAGTTAAACTGCTTTGGGACTTCAGAATTAAAACAGAAATAGAAATAGAAAGACTGTGGGAAAGGCAAGCAAGGGTAATACCAATAGTAATAGGTGCCTTGGGTGCAATCTCAAAACAACTGGAGCACCACTTGAATGCCATTGGCATTGACAATTTCAAAAGGTGGCCTTACTAGGAACTGCTTCCATCCTGTGACAATATCTGTAATACCATCAAATATCCACATCTGCCTACCCCAGGTCCTTGGTAAGGACTTGATAGGTAGACAAAAATGTCAAATCCAGTCTGAATATCTGGCTGACTGTGTGATGATCAATAATAATAATAATAATAATAATAATAATAATAATAATAATAATAATAATAATAATAATAATAATGATGATGATGATGATGATGATGATGATGATGATGATGAGGATGTTGTAAGGGAGGGCCAAAGAATTGAGGCCTTTGAACTGTGGTGCTGGAGAAGACTCCTGCGAGTCCCTTGGACTGCAAGGCGATCAAATCGGTCAGTCCTAGAGGAGATCAACCCTGACTGCTCTTTAGAAGGCCAGATCCTGAAGTTGAAACTCAAATACTTTGGCACCTAATGAGAAGGAAGCACTTACTGGACAAGAGCCTAATGCTGGGAAAGTTTGAGGGCAAGAGAAAAAGGGGACAACAGAGAATGAGATGGCTGGATGGAGTCACTGAAGCAGTAGGCGTGAGCTTAAATGGACTCCAGAAGATGGTAGAGGACAGGAAGGCCTGGAGGAACACTGTCCATGGAGTCACAATGGGTCGGACATGACTTCACAACTAACAACAACAACAAAGGGACCTTGGAGGTCATCTAGTCCAGGGGTCCCCAATCCCCGGTCCATGGACCAGCACTGGGCCATGGCATACCAGCAACTGGGCCGCGTGAACAAGTGAAGACCTGTCCGCTGGATGCTGGCAGCACAGACAAAGCCATGCTCCCTCTAGTCTGCGGAAAAATCTTTCTCCACAGAATTGGTCCCTGGTGCTCAAAAGTTGGGGGCCTCTGATCTAGTCCAACCCCCTGCTCAGGCAGGAAACCCTATACCATTTCACACAAGGAGCCTTGGTGGAGCAGTGGGCTAATGCCTCCTTAAGTAACACCAGATGCCTGCAATTAGTGCAGGTTCGCATCCCACCAGGCTCAAGGTTGACTCAGCCTTCCATCCTTCTGAGGTAGGTAAAATGAGGACCCAGATTGTTGGGGGCAATAAGCTGACTTTGTAATAATGCCGCTTGGGGGGGGGCGAATGCCCTAATAAGCAGGCATATACATAGAATGAAGGCTATTGCTAAGCACATTGATTTGTGCTTTAAATTGTAAGCCGCCCTGAGTCTTCGGAGAAGGGCGGGATATAAATGGGATTAAAAAAAAATAGCTGTCCACTCTCTTCTCAAAAACTTCCAGTGTTGGAACATTCACAGCTTCTGGAGGCAGGTTGTTCCACTGATTAATTTTTCTAACTGTCAGGATATTCATGATATTTTTAATGGAGTCTTGCTAGCAGTGAAGCATAGGGTGTGTGGTGAAATACCACTATCCAACTTCTTAATAATCTTGCAGAGAACTAATTAATCTTTCATAATCTAGTTTGACATAGTTACAGATTATGAATGCTAAGGTTAGCTCCCCCCAAAATATAAGTCAACCTAGTCTATAGCATTATCACCTACCAAAACCTTTTGCCAATCTGCTCAATGAATTCCCCTTTGTAAGAAATGCTAACGATCACTCATATCCTACTTTAGCAATGTTAACTTAGTTTGTCAAATAAACTTTGGTAATTAACTTGACATGAAATACGGATGTCAGATTTATTTTCATAGGATTAACCTTTGCACTTAACTTGATTTAAAACAAGCCCCTGGGTGGAAGATTTCTTTGATCAGCTAGTAGAAGAATGCTGTTGCTGGGATGTCTATTCCCAAACATGCTGATACTTCAAAGAGAAATGTGCATTGATTCAGTCAAATTTGCATCCTAAGTTGAATTGATTCATTTTGAATAAAATCTGATTTTTTTTTAAAAAAAAAAAGCTTTGGCAACCTGAACTAAATATGGGCTTTCTGTTGCATTTTTCTAGGTACATTTTGAAAGGCAGTAGTTTGAGATTAAGTATCTATTTGGTTTTTGCATTTCCTTAAATGGAAATAGGCTGAAAGAAAGAAAGAAAAGGGATTTTAATTACTGATAACTGTCTTTTATTTCACACTTTCCATCCATAGAATTTTTGAGGAAGGGAAGTGTGATCTTATGCAGGGTTTTGTGCATGTCTGCTCTGAACTCTAAATTTGGAGTGATTCAGTATAATTAAGTATGGGTTGTATATCTTCCTGATTGTTCCTTGTTCCTGGTTCCACCCATTTCCTTAATTTATCCTTAATCTGATTCCCAGACTTTTACCATAAGGTTTTTCCTTTCCATTCTACTTGGTTTATTCATATCTTCATCCAAAGGGATCCCTTGTTGCTGTCATTTGCTAGTTCACCAGTTGCCTTGTTAGAAATAAGGACAGTTCTTTTCCTCTCAAATTCCTTTCCATTAGCACATGTGGTTTGACAATTTTTACTTTGAAAGTTATTCTCATTTTGTGGATAGGCATAGGCATAGTGTCATTAGGAAGACCCTCAAAGAAGATAATATCTAAATATACTGTGCATTTGCAGTGGTATGGAATCTGGAACATTTATATTACTTCTAAAACCTCTAACTTCAGAGGATTTGATAATCAAATTTACAAGCTGTAAACTTTCTTCAGGGAAGAATAAATCAATTTATCATATGAAAAGATGGGATCTCTGATGTTCACGGTTTGGATACTTTGCTTCTTGAAGTTACAGATAATAAACCAAAGAATGATTTATTCAAGAAAAGAGAGCAACACATATTATCTCATCTCACTATGCCTAGAGAAATGGTACAGACTCTCTAAAAGCTGTGACTGCCATTCCCAGCATTTCATAGGAAAAAATAAGAAGAGTTATGCACTTATAAATGCATTTATTTATTTAGATTTATATGCCATATAAATAATAAACTATAAATAATAAAAGTCAAAATGAACATGAACACATTGTTCTAAAATCTTATTGTTATTTACATCGGTCTATAGCAAAATGTTTTTCATATAGACTATCTTTCCCAAACATGTTACCTCAGAATGTTCTGCGGTTGCAACTTCTGGAATTCCTTACCTGGGAGATTCAGGAGATCAAGAATCAATACATTGGGTTGGGTGAGGGTCATATTGGAAAAGGTTGCTTATAGAGGTTCTATGCATCATTTCCCAGGATCAGCAGTTAATTGTCCACATTTTTCTTTTCTTTTCAATTATCTATTGGGAATTTAGATCTGGCCAAAATCTTCCTGTACTGGTAAAGTTTATAAAGACCAAGATTAGGTATGTTCATTAAGATTTGTTAACAAGGAATGTTTGATTCCTCCATGAATGAACTCTGGAAGGCTTTAGCCATTTCTTAAGGTTGTGCACTTCTACCATAAGCATAAAACAGATATTATTGTTTTAACCAATCTTATAGAATAATATTTCCAGTTGATCAGAGGAACTACAGATTCCCATTCCCACCTTCTACCAAATTTCTCTCCCATATCCACTTCCTAGGATTGCCTGAGATTAAAGGATAATTAAATAGGGCAAGAGCCATGATGCAGGCTAACTCTGCCCACTGCCAGGAGTTCGAGCCTAACCAGCTCAGAGTTGACTCAGCATTCCATCCTCCTGAAGTTGGTTAAATGAGGACCCAGATTGTTGGGGGCAATATGCTGACTCTCTAAACTGCTTAGAGAAGGCTGTGAAGCACTATAAAGTGAATATGCTACTTCTGTGCCTACTTCAAAGATGATTCAGAAACTGTATTTTGCAGCATAGTGTTTCTTTGCTACTTGTTAAAGTTGACCATTGTTTCCAGATATAAGGCATATAAGGCAGAAAAGTAGGCTTACTGTTTTTAGAGCTGCATTAGCCTTCGTAAATGGAGCGCTTTTCAATTTTAACTTTGTAATGTTTATTGCAATGACATCAAGCCACACCTATTGTTGTTGCCATTTTATGAATGGGCACACTCCCTCATGAAAATCATTGAGTGCTATGAAGTGCACTCAAAATTTCCAAATGTAATTATCCTCAAGAATGATTATGCTATGAATAAACAAGAGAAGGAGGCTTTTGTCTTTATTTTGAAATTATATTTGTGTGTTTCATGGTAAGGAGTCCCCAGTTCCATAGACCCTACAGCAAGCTATATTTTAAGTTTTCATTTCAAAGCTTTATATCAGTTTTCTTCTCCTTTCTTCCATACATGTGCAGACACTTATCCTAAAGCTATACTGATCAAATATGTATAAATATTTTCATTTAACATTGCTATGACAAGCAATTCCTTCAAGATTTTTTTTCTAGCTTCCAATCCATGCCTTAGACTAAATAGGTCATGGGGAAAAAAACTCCTCAAAAGATTTACAAGACAGGCAACTAAAATCATAGGAGACTTATGTATTTATAGCAATAGCACCTCATGTTAAAAAAGGACCTTTTACAAAACAGAATACTATACCTTAGTAAGATTTTATCTCAACAATAGAACTATTTCAGGGAGAAAATAAATCAGGAGAATAAAAGAATAAATGCCATACTGATGAGAAAACACATTGTCAGAGGCATAAATAAATATTCAAAATATAAAATAAATTTGAGGAAAAAATGTTCTACTCTAGACAGTAAGAATTCATGCATAAATATAACCAGTCTGGAGTTTTATTACAAATCACTTGCTTTGAAGTTATATTAATCTTAAATATTAAGAACCATTTTATGGGGTTTCTCAGACTTGATTATGCTTTAAAACAAAAGAAGAAAACAAACAGATTGTATAGATGACTCAAGGTACTTATGTAGCAAAACACTAGATGAACAATTAATTGGTTCAGGTCCTATAAGAACTGGTAGATATAATGCCTAGAATTTGGAGACATTGTTTGCTCTTTTTATTCTATATATTTTATTTAATTATGATCAATTATCAGCAAAATAAAGTCATGCCCAGTAAAACAAATATAAAATAACAGCAGTATAAAACTTAAAATAAATAAACTGATATATTCATACATAAATAAAACTTAAAACTGGAGAAATGGGAGAATTGTATATAACACAATAGAACCATATAAAATAAAATAGAAAATAACAACAACAACGATGATGATGAAACATGTAACAGTGATACCCATTGTCATCGGGGCACTGGGAACTATGTCCAAAAACTTTGCAAAATACATCAAGAAATTGCAGCTTCCTGCAATAACTCCAGCAAAGTTACAAAAAACTGCGCTACTCGGAACATCTTGCATTTTAAGGAGATACCTGGTTGAAACCTAGGATGCTGGCAGCAACCCATGTCAACCATTAGTGTCAGTCAATTTGAGTGTTCAGTTGACTAAGTTTCATGTTTTATGAATAAAAGTTTTATATAATAATAATAATAGAGTTGGAAGGGACCTTGTAGGTCTTCTAGTCCAACCCACTGCTCAGGCAGGAAAGCCTATACTATTTCAGACAAATGGTTGTCCAATCTCTTCTTAAAAAACTTCCTGTGTTGGAACATTCACAGCTTCTGGAGGCAGGTTCTTCCACTGATTAATTGTTCTAATAGTCAGAAAATTTCTCCTTAGTTCTAGAAACAGAGTAGGAAATAGGAATACACTACAATAAAACTAAACAAACTTTATAATATCATTAGTTTAAGATTAGGAATTCTTATGAACCTAATGGAAATCACTCCTTATGGGGGTCCTTTGGCTGTGAATCTGTGAGTGTGTAGGAAGCGAGGGAAGAGGTCCTTGAGGTGTGCTGATAAACCAAGGAAGCTGAAGTGCCTCAGGTTGCCTGGTTTCCTCACCCTGAGATGGGTGGGTTTTGAAAAGAGGTCTTTGGCCGTGGAAATTGAGAGTCTAGATTTGTGGACAGTGATGCCTTTGGGCGGATGGGGTAAGGTCAAAGTATTATAGCTGTAGCAGACATGGGGTGATATGACAGGAGATAGGGAGCCAGCCATTCAGAAGGAATACAGGACCAATGCCTCATACCAGTTGCTGTGATTGCCTGTGGGTTCGGCAGTTGGGTCGGACGATTCAGAGGAGGGGTTTGGAGAGCCTGCAGAGGACAGTTCTGAGGCATCGCAGAACTCTCAGCCAGGCCCCTCCCTTCTGGTTACTATTCAGACCCAGCTGTGTGAGCCGGACAGCTTGGATGAAGATGACCCACAGCTGGCCTTGTTCAAGGACACCTGAAGCAGGAGGCAGTCAAGGAGGAGTAAACAGAAGAAGGCAATGGGGCACCTCGGAAGGAGGCAAAGAGAAACCACGCCTTGAAACTGTTTAAAAGGGAAATGTGTGGGAGGGCCGGTTGCTGAAGGCAACCGTTTGAATAGCTTCTGTTTTAGTGGTTTGTATTTTGTTTTGCTCAGTTTGCTCTGTTTTGGATCTGTTTTGTGTTAATAAATTTGGCGGGCTTACTTCCAGCCTTTTGCCTTTTGTAAAGGGGTTGTCCCTGCCTTTTCTGCAGGGCCGGTAGTAGGCTGGAACAGAACAGTTTGCCTTCAGCCTCCCACCTCTTATTATTATTATGGAGCAGCTACGTGATAAGAATGCCCAGCTCACCCAGCAACTCGCTTTGTTGGCAGCTCAGGTGGCTCAACTGCAAGCTCAGGTCCATGCTGCACCCCCACCATCACCACCCAGGAGAAAATGCCAAGTTGTGATGCCAGATAAATTTAATGGCACTCCAGAACTGTTTCCTGCTTTCCTGGGACAATGCCAGCTCTTTATCAGCATGAGAGCAGCTGATTTCCCCACTGACTGGGATAAGGTGGGGTTTGTGTTAAGCCTTCTTTCGGGTGATGCAGCTCGTTGGGGCACGCCTCTGCTGGCTCAACCTAGTCCATTGTTGGACAACTTTGTGGGGTTTTGTGATCATATGCGTCTGACGTATGAGGACCCTATAAAGACGCAGACCGTTACTCGACTCTTGAAAGCTCTGAGGCAGGGTCAACGCCCCCTACAGAGCTATATCAGCGATTTTTGGCTGCTTAGCCAGGATTCTGCCTGGAATGAGGCTGTGCTTGTGGATGCCTTCCAGGATGGATTGTTGGAGGAGATGTTGGATGAGCTGGCCCATGTGGATATTCCCTCAGACCTCAATGGGCTGATCCATCTATGCCTGTGGATCGAAGCTCAGTTGCAGCAGCGAAGGAGTCGCTGTGCCACCCCACAGACCCCTGCAGCCCCTGTTGTGCATGAGACCCCAGTTCAAAGGGAGGAGCCAATGGAGCTGGGTGCTGCCAGGTCTCGTCTATTAGTGACTGAAATGAACAGACGATGATCAGGGGGGTTGTGTTTTTACTGTGGGGACCCTGGGCATTTGGCTGCTTTTTGTCCAAAGAAGTGACAATGGGCATCAGTGACTGAGTCTTCCCCGAGAAAGTCCCCTACTTTTCTGTCGGGAAATGCCCAGAGACCGATCTAGATGGGGTGATAGATCAGGTGTCCCACAACAACACTGAGCGACATCTTTCTGATGCTGCCTGTGGACCCCCATGGCATCTGATATTGGAGGCACATCTGATCCTTCCTGGCAAGCCAAAGGGGATTCCAGTCCATGCCTTAATTGACTCTGGGGCCACCACAAATTTTATAGACTCAGCATTTGTGGCCAAATGGGCTGTTCCCCAGTGCCCGGTGGAACTGCCCATGTTAGTGGAGACTATTGATGGTCGAGTGCTCCTGTTTGGGCCAATTAAGGCTGCCACACAACCATTATGTATGGCCATCAGTTCCCATGTGGAGGCCATCCAGTTCTATATTACCTCAGATCTGCATTTCCCCGTGGTCTTGGGACTGGCGTGGCTCTGGGCGCATGACCCCCAGATCTATTGGTCACAGAACTTGGTCACCTTCCCAAGCTTGCAGTGCGTGGACCACACCCGCCATATGTCTGCCGGTCAGGTGGAGGGTTCCCCAGGGGTTTCCTTGCCTCCCGAACTGTCCGACTTTGCTGATTTGTTCAGCGAGACAGAGGCGGATCAATTACCCCCGCACAGGCCCTATGACTGCCCCATTGATTTAGTCCCTGATGCGCCTCTCCCAGTGGGGCGTTTGCATTCCATGTCGGACCCCGAGTTGGCTGCATTGTGGGACTTTCTGGAGAAGAATTTGGCTCAAGGTTTCATCCAGCCCTCGTCCTCGCCAGTGTCTGTACCTGTGCTCGTCATTAAAAAGAAGTCCGGTGAATTGCGGCTTTGCTGTGATTATAGGAAACTCAACGCCATCATGGTGCGCAATTGTTATCCACTGCCCCTCATCCCCGAACTCTTGGACTGACTCCAAGAGGCTAAGATCTTCACGAAACTGGACCTGCATGGAGCTTACAACCTTGTCAGGGTTCAGCCGGTTGATGAGTGGAAGATGCCGTTTGGTACTCGTCATGGACATTTTGAGTACACGGTGATGCCTTTTGGCCTGACCAACGCCCCAACCGTGTTTCAGCATTTCATGAATGATATTTTCTGGGATTTCTTGGATCAGTTTGTCGTGATCTACTTGGAGGACATCCTGATCTACTCCCCATCGCGAGAGGTGCACAATCAACATCTCCGTCAGGTCCTACAGTGACTCTGAGAACATCAGCTGTTTGCCAAATTGGAGAAGTGCCAGTTCTACCAGGTGACCATCAATTTCCTGGGTCACCGCATTTCTCCTGAGGGCATCGCCATGGAGCCAAGTAAGGTTGAGTCTTTGCAGAGTTGGCAACCCCAACGTCGTGTGAAGGATGTTCAGCGACTTCTTGGGTTTGCCAACTATTATCGAGCTTTCATCCCTGGGTTTGCTGCCTTGACAGCCCCACCCACCCGGCTCCTGCAGAAGAAGACTTGGTTTCAGTGGAACGCTCCAGAACAATGGGCTTTCCAGACTTTGAAGGAAGCCTTCATGAAGGAGCCCATCTTGAAGCATCCTGACCCGCAATGGCCATTTGTCGTGGAGGCGGATGCCTCCGACATTGCCATTGGGGCGGTGTTACTCCAGGCAACGACGCCCAGTGGTACCCTCTTCCCTTGCATGTACCATTCACGAAAACTGAACCCTTCGGAGCGCAATTATACAATCTGGGAGAAGGAGCTGCTGGCCATCAAAGTGGCGTTCGAGGCCTGGAGGCATCATCTGGAGGGAGTGCGGCATCAAATCGAGGTCCGGACGGACCATAAGAATTTGGAAAGCCTGCAGACCACTCGGAATTTGAACCAACACCAGATCTGGTGGTCTCTTTTCTTTGCGAGGTTCAACTTCCGAGTTAAGTACATACCTAGTGGGCACAATCAAAGAGTGGATGCTCTGTCCAGGAAGCCTGAATATTCCCGAATGGAAGACAAGCTTCTTCCCAGGACAGTGATCCCCATGGAGTCTTTTGCTGTGGTGCGAGAGCTGGTTGATATACGGGCTTGGATCTGGGAGGCACAGGAGCAGGATGTGTGGGTGGCTCAGTGGAAGGAGGAGGTGGGGCCAGCTTCTCATTGGACAGTCACAGATGGACTCTTGTATTATCGTGACTGGCTCTACGTTCCGGGAGGGCCACTCAGGGGACTCATCCTCAGCCAGTGTCACAATAACCCGGCGGTTGGGAATTTTGGCCTGTTCAAGACCCTGAACCTGGTCTCCCATACCTTCTGGTGGCCCTGAGTCTGACATGACGTCCAGACCTATGTCACTTCCTGTATCCCATGCAGGCAGGCCAAGTCAGCGACAGGGGCCCCGCCTGGATTACTGCAGCCCTTGCCGACACCCAAAAGACCCTGGGGGGCTGTGTCCATGGACTTTCTGATGGATTTACCCCCGTCTTCTGGTTTTACGACAGTGTATGTGGTGGTGGACATGCTGACCAAGATGGTGCATTTCATCCCCTGTTGTGGCTTACCGTCAGCCCGCGCCACTAGTCGTATGTTCATTCAGCAGGTGTTCCAGATGGATGGCCTCCCTGATAGAGTCATCTCTGATAGAGGGGTCCAGTTTACAGCCCGTTTCTGGCAGGAGTTGATGCATGCATTGGATATCAAGAGTTGCCTCTCCTCCGCACATCATCCTCAAACTGACGGGGGAACCGAGAAGGTCATCGGTATTCTGGAACAATATCTGTGCTGCTACGTCAATCTGCATCAAAACAATTGGGTGGACTATCTGGCCATAGCTGAGTTTGCATTCAACAATTCGCAGCACACCTCCACACAGATGACATCGTTCTTGGCCAATGTGGGATATCACCCCCGGTTTTTCCCCCTTTCTCCCATGGACTCACCAGAGCCAGCAGCAAATGACTACATGGCAGAGTTACAGGCGATCCATCGATTGGTGCGACGACAGTTAGAGAAGGCCAAGGCCGATTACAAAAGGTTTGCTGATCGGTCAAGGCGGGATATGCCTCCACTATCGGTGGGAGATCGGGTCTGGTTGTCCACCAGGAACCTACCGTCAACATGGCTGGTGAGAAAGTTAGATCACCGATATTTAGGACCGTTCCCAATCGAGGCTGTCATCAATCCGGTCACCTATCGCTTAACTCTGCCACGTTCCCTGCACGTGCATCCAGTCTTTCATCGGTCTCTGTTGGTCCCCGAGCAACTGGCCTGTCCACTCCGCTGAGCAGAACCTCCCCCATCAGGACATCATGATGGAGACAGCACCCCCGAGTACAAGGTCGCCGGCATCAGAGAATCCCATTGGCTGAAAGGTCGTTTCCAGTACCTGATTGAATGGAAACGCTACGGACCAGAGCAGTTCACCTGGGAGGACACGACCACCGTTCATGCCCCTGCTTTGGTGTCTGCTTTTCATGAACAATTTCCATCCCGACCGCATCCGGATCTGCAGTCCTGGGGGAAGGGCCCTGTGGTGCGGGATAGTGTTGTGATTCAGTGTCAGCCTGTGGGTTCGGCAGTTGGGTTGGACGATTCAGAGGAGGAGCAGGAGGAGGGGTTTGGAGAGCCTGCAGAGGACAGTTCTGAGGCATCGCAGAGCTCTCAGCCAGGCCCCTCCCTTCTGGTTACTACTCAGACCCAGCTGTGTGAGCCGGACAGCTCGGATGAAGATGACCCACAGCTGGCCTTGTTCAAGGACACCCAAAGCAGGAGGCAGTCAAGGAGGAGTAAACAGAGGAAGGCAATGGGGCACCTCGGAAGGAGGCAAAGAGAAGCCACGCCTTGAAACTGTTTAAAAGGGGAATGTGTGGGAGGGCCGGTTGCTGAAGGCAACCATTTGAATAGTTTCTGTTTTAGTGGTTCGTATTTTGTTTTGCTAAGTTTGCTCTGTTTTGGATCTGTTTTGTGTTAATAAATTTGGCGGGCTTACTTCCAGCCTTTTGCCTTTTGTAAAGGGGTTGTCCCTGCCTTTTCTGCAGGGCCGGTAGTAGGCTGGAACAGAACACCAGTTTACATTCAAACTATTGGCCTCAGCTCTTGTACCCAGTCAGCAGACCTTCAGAGGCCCTGGCTTTTGGCTGCTGCTTCTATATGCCTGGTCGTTCTATAGTAAGGCCTCCCTTATTTGTGATTTAATTGTTGACAAGAGGACCAATGTGGCATGTATCACTAAGATTTGTTAGGTTCATAAATGGGAATGGCCAGTGGTGGGATTCAAATATGTGAACAACCAGTTCTCTGTGTGGATGGAACTTTCACAAGTCCATTCTGGGCCTGCACAACAAAAAATTAGCTACCGGTTCTGCCAAACTGTTGTGAACTGACTGAATCCCACCACTGGGAACAGCCCTTTTGAAAATACGACTATCTGGCTTTCAGGTATGACATTAGCTGGAAACCTAGGGCAGGAGTAGAGATATGTGATAGTAATCCAGTGATCAGTTATGGCTTTTAGGGTCACCACAACACAACACAACACAGATCACCCTGTTCATTATGATGAGCCATAGTTTGGATTTCTGTTGTTGTACCAGCCTCCCTGATACAAAGTAACCTCCCTATCCTAACTCCATCTCTAGGCTGGCAATGGAGGTCCCCAGACTTAGGCTATTGAGGGACTTCAATCTGCCTTCTCTGGAGTGGGGGGCTCTGAGAATTTCCCACCATTCAAAGGTAGAAGTCATCTAAAACCCCATACATGGAGGTATGATATATTGCAACATTTGAAACTCTCAGCTGAGACACCTTAAGGGAACATAGTGCATTCCCAGGGGAATACTGCTAGTTTCCATGTGGAAGGCAGGACAAAAAACAATGGATGGAAACTAATCAAGCAGAGAACCAACCTAGAACTAAGGAGAAATTTCCTGACAATTAGAACAATTAATCAGTGAAATCACTTTTCTCTAGAAGTTGTGGCTGCTCCAACACTGGGAGTTTTTAAGAAGAGATTGGACAACCATTTGTCCAAAATGGTAGAGGGTTTCCTGCTTGAGCAGGGGATTGGACTAGAACAGAGGTCTCCAACCTTTCTAGGCTTGAGGACTGGAGGGAAGGTGAGCAGCTTCAAAATTGGTCTGAATGTCTATGAGCATGCAAGGGACCATGCACACTGGCACAGCACTAGCAGCCTCATTCGTGCATGTGGCATGCACTGGCACCATGCGCACGCATGAAAAGCCGCACACACCCCATGCAGCTAGCAGCCCATTCGTGCATGCTCAAATGGGCCGCACAAAGCACCCAGGCTAGTAGTACATGCGCAAACAGGCTGTGGACACCCACCCCACGCTAGCATTCTCATTCATGCCTGTGTGCATGCACAAACAGGGCCATGGGTGCTAGCACAAATGGGGGAGCAAATGCACACCAAGTGTGCATGCACCAGCCAGCCATTTCCACAGCCCATTGGCTAAGCCCATGGCCCATTCCTGGGTCACAGACCATAGGTTGGGGACCCATGGACTAGAAGACTTCCAAGATCCTTTCGAACTGTTATTCTGTTATTTTGCTTGTACAACCTGTAAGTCATTATAAACAAATACTTATGTACAGCATTTGAAATGTAGTTTTAGCTTTTTTAAAAAAAATGATGTTGGCAAACATGCATCTGCCTTCTCTGGAAGTGAAAAAAACCACAAATTCCTATTGTTGGCTTTGACAGAAATGGCTCTAATTTGTTCCTGCCATGTTCTGGAAGCTTGAAAAAATTTCACTAAGATATTTGAAAACTGGAACTTGTTCATTTTTTTCCCAATTGTGTATTGATGTTTCTGGCAAATGGATCTTTCTCAGGAAACAATAATTTTCATCTTAGAGTGATTGATAATCAATCCTTCACTTTTTGCAGAATTCTACTAAGGCCCCAGCTTTCTCCTGTGAATCCAACCTGTGTAACCCCCCCCCCCCAAAAAAAACATCATCATCATGCAGTAGTACTGCCAAAAGCATTTATTGACTTAAAATCAGTTTTCTATTCTGTTCCAAGGGACAGACGTTAGTGAAAGCTGCCTTTTTCATCTATTCATTGCCAGCTACTCTTCTTAATTAGGATGCTAAATGAAAATACAGTCACCTGAGTTAGATTTGCAAACTTGAAGCACTTTAATTGGATTTCTCCTTGATATATAGAATGTCTACTATTACAAATTCGGTGGAAGAAACAATTAAAACCTCTTTATAGATCTTTTTTTTAATCACAAGTTCCCAAATAAAACACAATTACTACCAGCACGATATTTATGTAGAGACTCTTAACATACCTTAGTCCACCTGGTTGAGAAATTATTAGTTGTTTAGTAATGGACCTCTCCCTTCAGCCCAGCTCTAACAAAAGAAGATGAGATAAGATAATCTTTATTGTCATTTTTACTGTGGACACAACGACACACATAAAAAATGAAATTTAGTTGCCCACTCTCAATGTGAACACACACAGGTGAAACTCGAAAAATTAGAATATCGTGCAAAAGTTCATTTATTTCAGTAATGCAACTTAAAAGGGGAAACTAATATATGAGATAGACTCATTACATGCAAAGCAAGATAGTTCAAGCCGTGATTTGTCATAATTGTGATGATTACGGCTTGTTGTTGTTGTTGGTTGCGAAGTCGTGTCCGACCCATCGCGACCCTATGGACAATGTTCCTCCAGGCCTTCCTGTCCTCTACCATCTTCTGGAGTCCATCTAGGCTCACGCCTACTGCTCCAGCCACCTCATTCTCTGTCGGCCCGTTCTTCTGTTGCCCTCAATCTTTCCCAGCATTAGGCTCTTCTCCAGTGAGTCCTTCCTTCTTATTAGGTGGCCAAAGTATTTGAATTTTAGCTTCAGGATCTGGCCTTCTAAAGAGCAGTCAGGGTTGATCTCCTCTAGGACTGACTGGTTTGATCGCCTTGCAGTCCAAGGAACTCGCAGGAGTCTTCTCCAGCACCATAGTTAAAAGGCTTCAATTCTTTGGCGCTCAGCCTTTCTTATGGTCCAGCTTTCACTGCCATACATTGCAACTGGGAAGTGTCGCGCCCCGTGGGCGCGACACTCACCAGCGCCGGTTGCTCCTCCTCCTGCACGGCCCGGGAGAGCGCCTGGCGGCCTGGAACGACGACGGCCTCCTCCTTCTGCCGCCCATCAGCTGCGACGGCGGCCGAGCCGGTTGAGGCCGCCCGACAGCTGCACGACGCCCGGGCCGGTGGAAGCCCTGAGACACTCACCAGCGCCGGTTGCTCCTCCTCCTGCACGGCCCGGGAGAGCGCCTGGCGGCCTGGAACGACGGCGGCATCCTCCTTCTGCCGCCCAGTTGCACGACGTCCGGGCCGGGCCGATTGAAGCCCTGAGAGTGCGCACGCGCTACGTGCACCCCGGCCCCGCCCTGCCAGCTACGGTGGCCTCACAGGACCATGAGGCCAACCCAAAAGAACGCTCGGCCTTTGCGGCGATGGCGGGCGGGGCCTTCGGCAGCGGAGCCCGTCTGCGAGAAGAAAAGACTGGGGGCTTGCCTGTACTGCAAGGGGAGGCCGGGCGGCAGGGCAGCGGTGGGTCCGTGACAGGAGGGAAGGTGCCGGGTACAGGGACGGGGGTGGGGGTGGTGGTTAGCGGCAATGGGGAGAGCGTTCGCGGGGAGATTCACCTGGGAGGGAGTGGGTGCCGGGTGACAAAGGGAGGTGTTTGGGAGAAACGGGAATTAAGTAGGGAGCGGGCGGAAGTGGGTGCGGTTGGGTGGGGCGTGGGTGTATACATGAAATGTGTATTTAAAGGCGTTGGATGCGGGTAGCAGCCAATGCTGGCTTTGTTCCGTTTGAAGATCGTTTGCTTTGCTTATTAAACCACTTTGGAAACTCAGCTTACGTCTCGGTTGCTTGAATTTCCTGCTCTCCGGACGAGGTTTGAGAGAAAGCCAGCATTCACCTCACCCTTTCATTTTTTCCTTCCGAGCGACAAGTGGGTGAGTTGTATGGCGGAGGGATCGCAGGGGCCCGCCTCGGTGGCTGCTTCGGAGAAGGAGGTCGGGCCTGAGATGGGGGCCGGGGCTGGTGTAGCCTCCCCCAGGACAATGGATGTAGGAGAGGTTGTGCTTCCGGCGGTTCGGCCTAGGCAGCGGCCATCGTTGCTCGAGGATCACTCAGTGGAGCCAAGGGAGGCAGGGGCCCAGGGCCACGGCAGAGGGAGGAGGCCGGATCTTGCCCTGGGCCAAAGAGGATATGAGGGGGCTCATGAACCTCGGTTGAGGGGTCCTTCTTCAGTATGGAGGGAGCGCTGCCTTGTGGAGGACGAGGGGGAGGAGTGGAGCTATTCCACCACCCCTGGTAACCAGACCATGGATATTCTGCGAACCAGGTTTGGGGAGGCTGGTGGCCAGGGACCGGGCCAATGGTCCCCTGCCGGGACTCCACCTTTGGATGCGCCATCCCACCTGACCCAACCTGGTCTGGGCATGCCCCGTGAGGGCTCTGCTCCTGTAGGCCTCGGGCGAGGTGCTGCAGGGATGTGGTCAGGGACGGACGACAGGCCCGGGCAGTCGACAACACGGCTAGTTGGAGCTCCTCCTGTGCTGGGCCCGCAAGTGGCTTCGTGGGGACCTGGAATGGTATGGGGACCTCCACCTCTGTCAGTTACTTATGATGGCCACCCTGACCGCCTGGCCATGTTCCTGGGCCAGGTGATAGGACATATGGACCAATATGCCCAGGCTTACGTGTCCCAGCGGGCTATGGTGGTGGCAGTAACAGCTTGCCTGCAAGGGGAGGCAGCGGCTTGGGCAGCCGATTTATACACCGACCACGCTCGGGAGCTCGGGGATGTTGGCCTGTTTTTGGAGTCGTTACGGGCCCGTTTTGAGGACATTTCCCGGGTACAGCGGGCTGAAGCCGACATCCTTTCTCTGCGGCAGCGAGGTCGATCGGCGCTGGAGTACGTAAGGGAGTTCCGTAAGGTGGCCGGGAAGTTGCGTTCGTGGCCGGAGCGTCTTCTTGTCCACCATTTTAGGGCTGGCCTGGACGGGGCTCTCCGTCGAGCTTGTGTGGTCCGCGGCGTTCCAGCACGACTGCAGGAGTGGTACCGTGTGGCCGTGGAGCTGGATGTGGGTTTGCAGGACGTGCGAGGCCGGTTTGAACCTCCTTCCGGAAGCCGACGGCCGGCCGAGAAGACGAAAACGGCAGAGCCACCCGTAGCAATGTCCACACGACCTTCCTCCCAGCCAGCACGGGCTGCTCTGAGGTGTTTCAGATGTGACCAGCCAGGACACCGAGCAGTCGATTGTCCTCTGCCTCCTGCCCGGCCAGCCCCTGTTTCCCCAGCACGGGGGACCGGGACTCGGAGATCCACAGAGCGGACACGGGCCGCTCACCAACTGGGCGGAGATGTCTCCAGGCCAGCTGCTCCTGTTCGGGTGGAGACGCCGTTAGATACCCAGCCTCCTCCGTACGAGAGTGCAGAAGAACAGGATCTAGACGAAGATCCGATGGTAAGTGCTCCGGTTTGTCCCTTTGTATTCCCTGTGGTGTTGGTCAGTCCCCGCACCGGACAGAGGACGGCATATAAAGCCCTCGTAGACTCAGGTAGCACACGGTGCCTAATGAGCCAGGCGGTGGTGGCAAGGCTGGGGGTTACGGTGAAGCGATTAACTAGCCCACTACGCTTTCAGCAGGTGGACGGGTCTCTTTTGGGCGGGGCACCTGTCACTCACGTCACCGAACCGATCCGATTGGAGATGGGCGATCACTGGGAGACTTTACGGTTTATAGTGGTGCCTTCTATGACCGAGGCGGTTATTTTGGGGCTCACATGGTTGGATCGGTGGGGTCCTACGATCTGGTGGGAGGGGGGTAGCCGCCATCTCCGGTTGGGGTTGGGCCCACAACCCCCGCGAGAGCACGCATTTTTGGGGCCACTACGCACGGGGGAACGGGAGAGGGTCTGTGCGGGTGAGTTAGCGCAAGAGGCTCAAATACCCCGTGAATATTCCGACCTGTTGGACGTCTTCAATGAACGGGAGTGCGACACGCTACCACCTCATCGCTCCACGGACTGCGCCATTGAGCTGGAAAAGGGTGCTAGGTTACCAAAACCCCGGATGTACGCCATGTCCCCAAAAGAAATGCAGGAACTCCGGCGGTACATCGACAAGAACCTGGAGCGGGGATTCATCCAGCCTGCACGGTCCAGGATGGCGGCGCCCGTGCTGTTTCGTGAGAAAAAGGATGGTGGGCTTAGACTATGCGTGGACTATCGTGGTGTGAACGCGGTGTGCGTTGAGCACCTTTACCCGCTCCCACTAATGAAGGACCTGTTAGCCCATCTGGCTAAAGGACGGGTTTTTACCAAACTGGACCTCAGGGAGGCCTACTATCGTGTTCGAATCAAAGCAGGGGACGAATGGAAGACGGCATTCAACTGTCCTCTGGGTAGTTTCCAGTTTAGGGTGATGCCGTTTGGGCTACAGGGTGCTCCCGCCGTCTTCATGCAATTGATCAACCAGGTCTTGCATGAGTTCCTATATCGTGGGGTCTTGGTTTACCTGGATGATATCTTGATTTACACCGAGACGATGGAGGAGCATGTCGCCTTGGTCAGGCAGGTATTGAAGAAATTGCGGGACGCACGGCTCTTTGTGAAACTGTCCAAGTGTGAGTTCCATCGGCAGCGACTTGATTATTTGGGGTACAGAATCTCTGCAGGTGGGGTAGAAATGGACCCAAAAAAGGTGGAGGCCATCCAGCAGTGGCAGGCTCCGCGGACACGGCGGCAGGTACAAGCGTTTCTGGGCTTCGCGAACTTTTATCGCCAATTCATACCCAGTTTTGCGACCATAGCCCTGCCACTTACGGACCTTCTTTGCACACGACAACTAACCGTACGACCACGTCCTGGGTTACGGGTGGGGTGGACTGCAGAGTGCCAACGAGCTTTTGATACGTTAAAAGCTCTTTTTGCTAAAGAACCAATCTTACGACACCCAAACCCTGCCCTGCCTTTCGTGGTCCAAGCCGACGCAAGTGACGTTGCCCTCGGAGCCGTCCTTCTCCAACGGAACAACGACGGGGTGCTTCAACCATGCGCTTATGCGTCTAAAAAGCTGTCTCCTGCAGAACGTGCCTGGGCAATATGGGAGAAAGAGGCTTTTGCGGTACGCTGGGCATTGGAACTGTGGCGACATCATTTGGAGGGGGCTGTCCACCCGTTTGAGGTGTGGACGGACCATAAGAATCTGATGGCATTACAGACACCCCGACGGCTGTCCCCCAAGCATGTGCGGTGGGCACTGTACTTCCGTCGGTTCCGCTTCACATTGAAATATGTTCCGGGGGGGAAAAACTTCCTGGCAGACGCATTGTCACGTATGCCACAGTTTGAGGGGAAGAGGGAGGATGTTGTACAAGCGCTAGTGCCTACCAGAAGTCCAGATCAGGAGGGGGACACCGCTTTGGCAGCACAAGACGAGTTCTGTGAAGAGCTCCGGAAGGGCCTTCAGGGGGATACCTGGCTACAGGCCCACCCAGAACTCGTTGACATGCGTGATGGCTTGGCCTGGCATGGGACCCGACTTTACGTGCCAGCCCCTTTGAGGGGGCGTGTGCTGTATCGGTGCCACGACACCAAGCAAGCTGGACACTATGGGTTTCTGAAGACCCTGCATTTGGCACGTCGGCAATTTTGGTGGCCGCATATGGCAAAAACGGTGGAGGACTATGTACGGCAATGCCACATTTGTGCCACCACAAAACCTATGGTGGGAAAACCATTGGGTCTCCTACAGAGGGTGGCTGATCCTACTCGTCCATGGCAGGACATAGCCATGGACTTCATTGTTGAGTTACCCGACAGTAAGGGCCATAATGTTATTTGGACGGTGATAGACTTATTTTCAAAGCAGGCCCACTTTATTCCCTGTAAAGGGTTGCCCTCAGCACGTCGATTAGCTTGGCTCTTCGTAACCCACGTCTACCGTTTACATGGAGTGCCACGCCGTATCATTTCGGACAGAGGAGTTCAGTTTACGGCACGTTTCTGGAGGGAATTTGTTCAGTTCATCGGGTCGACTCAAGGACTCAGTACGGCGTACCACCCTAGCACCAATGGCGCAGCAGAACGGGCCAATGCTGCCGTTGAGCGGTATCTACGTTGCTACGTTTCGTACCAGCAAACCAACTGGGTGGATCTCTTAGCGTTTGCGGAAGTAGCGTATAACAATGCTGTACATAGCAGTACGGGGTTTTCCCCTTTCAAAGTGGTTATGGGTAATGATTTTGTCCCCATCCCCGAATGCAGCCTGGGGCACGAGGATCCCTGTCAGCCACGCGAATGGATGAGGCAGATTGAGGGGGTTTGGGGTGCAGTGAAAAAAGCGTTGGAGCAGGCTGCGATAATGAATAAGGAGCAGGCTGATAAGAAGCGAAAAGCGTTCGCAGTCCCAAAGGTGGGGGACCTGGTCTACTTGTCTACTAAGTATCTGCGTAGCCAGGTTCCCTGTAAAAAGCTAGGGCCCAAATACATCGGACCGTTCAGGGTGGTACAGGTAATTAACCCTGTAACAGTTCGACTACGACTGCCAAAGATCCTAGGCAAACTTCACCCAGTATTCCACAGTAGCCTTCTGAAACCTGCCACCTCAGGCGCAACAGCTGTGGGGGAGGGTGGGCCTGGGCCCACCCAGGGCGATCATTATGAAGTCCAGGAGATCCTTGACTCCAGAGCTCGTCGGGGGGGCGTCCAATACCTCATCAGGTGGAAGGGATATCCTGTGGAAGAGGCGACGTGGGTGGGGGAGGCAGATGTTCATGCTCCTCGGTTAGTGCGGGCGTTCCACCGGTTGCACCCTGGGAAGCCGAGGGGTGGACGGGGGGACACCGCGGACAAGGTGGACGTTTGCTTACCTCTTGTGTCTTCCCCTGCAGGAGGGGCCCTGGTAGGAGGGGCGGCATGTCGCGCCCCGTGGGCGCGACACTCACCAGCGCCGGTTGCTCCTCCTCCTGCACGGCCCGGGAGAGCGCCTGGCGGCCTGGAACAACGACGGCCTCCTCCTTCTGCCGCCCATCAGCTGCGACGGCGGCCGAGCCGGTTGAGGCCGCCCGACAGCTGCACGACGCCCGGGCCGGTGGAAGCCCTGAGACACTCACCAGCGCCGGTTGCTCCTCCTCCTGCACGGCCCGGGAGAGCGCCTGGCGGCCTGGAACGACGGCGGCATCCTCCTTCTGCCGCCCAGTTGCACGACGTCCGGGCCGGGCCGATTGAAGCCCTGAGAGTGCGCACGCGCTACGTGCACCCCGGCCCCGCCCTGCCAGCTACGGTGGCCTCACAGGACCATGAGGCCAACCCAAAAGAACGCTCGGCCTTTGCGGCGATGGCGGGCGGGGCCTTCGGCAGCGGAGCCCGTCTGCGAGAAGAAAAGACTGGGGGCTTGCCTGTACTGCAAGGGGAGGCCGGGCGGCAGGGCAGCGGTGGGTCCGTGACAGGAGGGAAGGTGCCGGGTACAGGGACGGGGGTGGGGGTGGTGGTTAGCGGCAATGGGGAGAGCGTTCGCGGGGAGATTCACCTGGGAGGGAGTGGGTGCCGGGTGACAAAGGGAGGTGTTTGGGAGAAACGGGAATTAAGTAGGGAGCGGGCGGAAGTGGGTGCGGTTGGGTGGGGCGTGGGTGTATACATGAAATGTGTATTTAAAGGCGTTGGATGCGGGTAGCAGCCAATGCTGGCTTTGTTCCGTTTGAAGATCGTTTGCTTTGCTTATTAAACCACTTTGGAAACTCAGCTTACGTCTCGGTTGCTTGAATTTCCTGCTCTCCGGACGAGGTTTGAGAGGAAGACCATAGCCTTGACTATACGCACTTTTGTTGACAGGGTGATGTCTCTGCTTTTTAGTGTGCTGTCTAGATTTGCCATGGCTTTCCTCCCAAGGAGCAAGCGTCTTTTAATTTCTTGGCTACAGTCCCCATCTGCTGAGATCTTGGAGCCCAGGAAAATAAAATCTGTCACTACCTCCATTTCTTCCCCATCTATTTGCCAGGAATTGAGAGGGCCAGATGCCATGATCTTGGTTTTCTTAATGTTTAGTTTCAACCCATGTTTTGCACTCTCCTTCTTCACCCGCAACAAGAGGCTCTTTAGTTCTTCTTCACTTTCTGCCATTAGAATGGTATCATCTGCATATCTTACGTTGTTGATGTTTCTTCCGGCAATCTTAATTCCAATTTTTGATTCATCTAGCCCTGCCTTTCTCATGATGTGCTCTGCATATAAGTTAAATAGGCAAGGCGACAGTATACAGCCTTGCCAGACTCCTTTCCCAATTTTGAACCAATCAGTGGTTCCGTGTCCAGTTCTCACTGTTGCTTCTTGGCCCACATACAGATTTCTCAAGAGACAAATAAGATGGTCTGGTATGCCCATCTCTTTAAGGACTTGCCACAGTTTGTTATGATCCACACAATCAAAGGCTTTAGCATAGTCAATGAAGCAGAAGTAGATGTTTTTCTGGAACTCTCTAGCTTTCTCCATGATCCAGCATATGTTAGCAATTTGATCTCTAGTTCCTCTGCCTCTTCGAAATCCTGCCTGTACTTCTGGTAGTTCTTGATCCACATACTGCTGGAGTCTAGCTTGTAGAATTTTAAGCATAACTTTACAAGCATGAGAAATGAGTGCAATGGTGTGATAGTTTGAACGTTCTTTGGCACTGCCTTTCTTTGGAATTGGAATGTAAACTGATCTTTTCCAATCCTGTGGGCACTGTCGAGTTTTCCAAATTTGCTGGCAAATTGAGTGTAGCACTTTTACTGCATCGTCTTTTAAGATTGTGAATAGCTCAGTTGGAATACTGTCACCTCCACTAGCTTTGTTGTTGCTCAGCTTTTCTAAGGCCCAGTTCACTTCACATTCTAGGATGTCTGGCTCGAGGTCAGTGACCACCTCATTGTGATTATCAGGGACGTTAAGCTCATTCTTGTATAGTTCTTCTGTGTAATTTTGCCACCTCTTCTTAATCTCTTCTGCCTCTGTTAGGTCCCTGCCATTTTGATCCTTTATCATGCCCATTTTTGCATGAAACGTTCCCTTCATCTCTCCAATTTTCTTGAAAAGATCTCTGGTCCTCCCTATTCTATTGTTCTCTTCTATTTCTTTGCATTGTTCATTTAAGAAGGCATTATCTCTTCTAGCTATTCTTTGGAATTCTGCATTTAATTGGGCATATCTTTCTTTTTCTCCCTTACCTTTCACTTCCCTCCTTTCCTCAGCTATTTGCAAAGCTTCCTCAGACAGCCATTTTGCTTTCTTGCATTTCTTTTTCTTTGGGATGGTTTTGGTTGCTACCTCTTGTACGATGTTGCGAACCTCTGTCCATAGTTCTTCAGGCACTCTGTCTATCAGATCTAATTCCTTAAATCTATTTGTCACCTCTACTGTATATTCAACAGGGATATGATTTAATTCATACCTGACTGGCCTAGCGCTTTTCCCTACTTTCTTTAATTTAAGCCTAAACTTTGCAACAAGTAGCTCATGGTCTGAGCCACAGTCAGCTCCTGGTCTTGTTTTTACTGACTGTATAGAGCTTCTCCATCTTTGGCTGCAGAGCATATAGTCAATCTGATTTCTGTGTTGACCGTCTGGTGATGTCCATGTGTAAAGCCGTCTCTTGGGTTGTTGGAAAAGAGTGTTTGCTATGACCATCGTATTCTCTTGACAAAATTCTATCAGCCTGTGCCCTGCTTTATTTTGTACTCCAAGGCCAAACTTGCCTGTTATTCCAGTTATCGTTTGGCTTCCTACTTTAGCATTCCAATCCCCCATGATGATAAGGACATCATTTTTTGGTGTTAGTTCTATAAGGTGCTGTAGGGCTTCATAGAACCGGTCAATTTCATCCTCTTCAGCACCGGTGGTTGGGGCATAGACTTGGACTACTGTTATATTGAATGGTTTGCCTTGGATTCGAACTGAGATCATTCTGTCATTTTGAGGATTGTATCCCAGTATTGCTTTTCCTACTTTTTTATTGACTATGAAGGCTACTCCATTTCTTCTGAGGGATTCTTGCCTGCAGTAGTATACCTGATGGTCATCTGAATTAAATTCACCCATTCCTGTCCATTTTAGTTCGCTGATACCTAAGATGTCAAAGTTTAGTCTTGTCATCTCTTGTTTGACCACGTCCAGCTTTCCTTGATTCATGGATCTTACATTCCAGGTTCCTATGGAGAAAAAATCTTTACAGCATCGGACTTTCCTTTCACCACCAGACACATCCACAGCTGAACATCCTTTCGGCTTTGGCCCAGTCGCTTCATTCTTTCTGGCGCTACTAGTACTAGCCCTCTGCTCTTCCCCAGTAGCATATTGGACGCCTTCCGACCTGAGAGGCTCATCTTCCAGCGTCATATCGTTTTGCCTTTTGGTACTGTCCATAGCAGGACTTGGCACCTGCCCACACTGCCGAAAGCACCAAAACCTTGTTCAATGACTGTGGGATTACTGTGCTTGATTGGCCAGCAAACTCACCTGACCTGAACCCCATAGAGACTGTATGGGGCATTGCCAAGAGAAAGGTGAGAGTCATGAGACCGAACAATGCAGAAGAGCTGAAGGCTCCAGTGGATCACGTTTTGTCAGAACTCTCTGCTATGACCTTTCCGTCTTGGGTGGCCCTGCATGGCATAGCTCATAGCTTCATTGAATTACGCAATGAACAACAAGGCAGTAATCCATGAAGGGGGATTATGGCTTACAGCTCATGAAAACCCCAAATCCACAATCTCAGAAAATTAGAATATTACATGCAATCAATAAAACAAGGAGTGTACATAGAACAATAGCAGACCTCTGAAAAGTATAAGCATGTATATGTACTCAGTACTTGGTTTGGGCCCCTTTTGCAGCAATTACTGCCTCAATGCGGCGTGACATGGAAGCTATCAGCCTGTGGCACTGCTGAGGTGTTATGGATGCTTCAATTGCAGCCTTCAGCTCTTCTGCATTGTTCGGTCTCATGACTCTCACCTTTCTCTTGGCAATGCCCCATAGATTCTCTATGGGGTTCAGGTCAGGCGAGTTTGCTGGCCAATCAAGCACAGTAATCCCACGGTCATTGAACAAGGTTTTGGTGCTTTTGGCAGTGTGGGCAGGTGCCAAGTCCTGCTGGAAAATGAAGTCAGCATCCCCATAAAGCTCGTCTGTGGAAGGAAGCATGAAGTGCTCCAAAATCTCCTGGTAGACGGCTGCATTGATGCTGGACTTAATGAAGCACAGTGGACCAACACCAGCAGATGACATAGCTCTCCAAATCAACACAGACTGTGGAAACTTCACACTGGAATTCAAGCATCTTGCAGTGTGTGCCTCTCCATTCTTCCTCCAGACTCTGGGTCCTTGGTTTCCAAATGAGATGCAAAAGTTGCTCTCATCAGAAAAGAGGACTTTGGACCACTGAGTAACAGACCAGGTCTGTTTTTCTTTAGCCAAGGTACGATGCTTCTGACGTTGTTTGTTGTTCAGGAGCAGCTTGAGAAGAGGAATACGACATTTGAAGCCCATGTCCAGGATCTGTCTCTGTGTGGTGGCTCTTGATGCACTGACTCCAGCCTCAGTCCACTCCTTGTGAAAGTCCCCAACACTTTTGAATGGCCTTTTCCTGACAATCTTCTCCAGCCTGCGGTCATCCCTGCTGCTTTTGCACCATTTTCTTCTACACTTTTCCCTTCCACATAATTTTCTATTAATGTGCTTTGATACAGCACTTTGGGAACATCCAACTTCTTTTGCAATTACCTTTTGAGGCTTTCCCTCCTTATGTAGGGTGTCAATGATGGTTTTCTGCACAACTGTCAGGTCAGCAGTCTTCCCCATGATTGTAATTCCTACTGAACCAGACTGAGAGACCATTTAAAGGCTCAGAAATGCTTTGCAGGTGTTATGGCTTAATTAGCTGATTAGAGTGGGACACTTTGAGCCTAGAATATTGCACCTTTTCACAATATTCTAATATACTGAGATTGTGGATTTGGGGTTTTCATGAACTATAAGCCATAATCATCACAATTATGACAAATCATGGCTTGAACTATCTTGCTTTGCATGTAATGAGTCTATCTCATATATTAGTTTCCCCTTTTAAGTTGCATTACTGAAATAAATGAACTTTTGCACGATATTCTAATTTTTTGAGTTTCACCTGTACATGACACACACCTAAACATACTATATATAACATATACATACTATATAAAATATCTGTATAAACCTACACCCCTACATATACACAACATATGAATATTAAACACTGTCCATCTTGAATATATAATGGAAGGAGGAAGCTTGAGTGTTCACAAGGTTTATATTCTATGTAACAAAACTGTGGCTGAATCTGGATATTTTGCTTTGGATACCACGGAGACTCCTCCCAGAAAGTAACAAGGAAAACAGGTTGTGAAGAGGATGGGTAGTGTCCCAGACAATTTTACGGATCCTGCTCAAGCAACACTTCTGTGCTATGTCCTGGATGGAGGCAGGGAACTGCCAATGATCTTTTCAGCCATCCTACCACTCTCTGCACCATCTTCCTGTCTAAAGCAGTGATGCTTCCAAACCAGACTGTGATGCTGTATGACAGAATGCTGTTGATTTTCTGCACAAACAAGCAAAGTCCCACCCATAGAATGTGGCAGTACATGAAACCATGCATCCTCCGGTCCACAGAAAAACCTCTCTCCACAGAACCGGTCCTTGGTGCTCAAAAGATTGGGGACCTCTGGTCTAGCCAGCAAATTCAAAATTAACTAGAGGTTAAATCTAGAGTTACCAAATTTGGGCTGCAAAGATTTGAATAACCATTAGAGGGGGATAAAGAGTTTATTGTATCTCTTTGTTGCCACCTTTGGTCATCTAAATTGTTGCATCCCAGATCTGGTGGCCCTGCTAAATCTATTGTTCTACAAAACTTTGGTGCTGTTACAAAGCTTCAGTTTGGTTTTCACCAGTTATACCAGTAACAAAATAGATTACATGGAAGATGTTTTTTTTTATTCCCACTATTTACACCTCTTAGCATCGGAGTTAAGTTATCTGATATGTCACATGTCATGTTCTAAATTTTAGAGGTTTTCACACCTACCTAACTCAAATTCACAGTTCCATTGCTAAGAAATAGCATTAGAACTCTAATGGTAAAGAAAGGGCTGGATGCTTCTTATTTTATTGCAGGATCGTAAAAAATATGTTTATATCTATTTTTGTTTAAAAACTCATTAGGAATGGCCACAAGGCATCATGAATTCTACAATAAGTGTTCCATACCCAGATGAACAATGGCACTAGATTTCTGTCTTATGCAACATATGTAGAAGGGAAACAGAATCACCCACATTTACTGCTAAAGCCAGCAGTACTTAAAGCATGTGGTAAATATTGTCAGCAGTGAATGCAAATGAGGTTGGTACTACCCACATCTTAAGAAATATACAAATAAAGGTAAACTCAGCATGATGGTGGGGAAACAGAGAAAACCAACATGATTTATGAGATTGTTCAATCTGCACTCTCTAAATTCCAAAAAAGTATACTAGCTATAAAAGGTAGGCTATCTCTGCTCTGGAGCATGTAAAATATGAGCAAACCACATGTTATTGTTTATCAACATAGAACCTGAGGCTTATTTTTCTTCCAGGTGGTGATTATCAGGTCAGTGCAGGGAGTCTGGTCTATACTCGGTGCAGATCCCGCTGGGCTCCATGGTTTTCTGTGGAGCTCCGGGTGATGAAGCGTCGGAAATGGGGTCTAGAGAGTGGTTGGAAGTCCAGCCGATCCGAATCTGACGGATTGCAGCTAAGAACCTTTATAAGGTCTTATCTTGCCACGATGAGGACGGCGAAGGCTAACTACTTCGCTGCCCTCATTGCGTCCGCAGATAATTGCCCGGCTGCCCTGTTTAGGGTAACTCGCTCCCTTCTTAACCAGGAGGTGAGGGAGTTACAGGGACGGGCCAAGGAGTTTAGTCATCATCTGATGGACAAAATCGCTCAGATCCGGGCCGGCTTAGACTCTGACTGGTCGGAGTCTGACGTGGATGAATCGGAAAGTCTTGAGCATGTTATCTGGACTGAGTTTGATCCTGTTTCCCCTGATGATGTGGACAGGATTATGGGGAGGCTGAGCTCCACCACCTGTTTGTTGGACCCGTGCCCCTCCTGGCTGGTTTATGTGGCTCGGGAGGAGACACGAGGCTGGTTCCAGGCAGTAATAACTGCTTCTTTGAAGGAGGGTGTCTTCCCCACCGCCTTGAAGGAGGTGGTGGTGAGACCCCTCCTCAAGAAACCTGCCCTGGACCCAGCTGTTTTAAATAACTATCGTCCAGTCTCCAACCTTCGCTTTCTGGCGAAGGTTGTTGAGAGTGTGGTGGCGCATCAGCTTCCTCTGTTCCTGGAGGAAACTGATTATTTGGATCTCTACCAATCAGGTTTAAGGCCCGGTCACAGCACGGAGACGACATTGATCGTGCTGGTGAATGATCTCTGGCAGGCTCGGGACAGGGGTTGTTTCTCTGTCCTAGTCCTATTAGACCTCTCAGCAGCTTTTGATACCATCGACCATGATATCCTACTGCAGCGTCTCATGGGGTTGGGAGTGGGAGGCACTGTTTTACGGTGGTTCTCCTCCTATCTCCTGGGCCGCTCACAATTGGTATTGATGGTAGGGCAGAGATCTGCCCCGCAGCCTCTCATTTATGGAGTTCCTCAGGGGTCGGTTCTCTCTCCAATCCTGTTCAACATCTATATGAAGCCGCTAGGCGAGATCATTCATGGTTTCGGGGTGGGGTATCATCCGTATGCTGATGTTACCCAACTTTTTTTCTCCACCCCGAACCAACCCAGTGATGCCCTTGCCGTGATGTCCCATTGACTGGAGGCGGTCCAGGTCTGGATGGGGAGAAACAGGCTTCGTCTCAATCCTGCCAAGACTGAGTGGCTGTGCATACTGGCAACTCGGGTTTATCAGACTATTCCATCTTTAACAATGGGGGGTGAGGTGTTACCCCCCATTGATAGGGCTCGCAACTTGGGCATCCTCCTGGATTCACGGCTCAGTTTTGAAGATCACATAGGATCCGTGACCAGAGGGGCTTTTGCCCAGGTTCGCCTGGTGCACCAGTTGCGACCCTATCTGGACTGAGATGCCCTACGCACAGTCACCCATGTGCTCGTGACCTCCCGTTTAGACTACTGCAATGCTCTCTATATGGTGCTGCCCTCGAGGACCACTCGGAGGCTTCAGCTGGTGCAGAATGCTACTGCGCGAGTTGTGGTGGGGGTTTCCCTATACTCCCATGTAACACCTCTACTCCGCGAGCTGCATTGGCTTCCGGTTGCCCTCCGGGTGAGATTCAAGGTGCTGGTGATGACCTATAAAGCCCTAAATGGCTTGGGTCCAGGATATTTAAGGGAACACCTGCTGCCGGCATCAAGTTCCCTTCGTCCTGTGAGCTCCCACATGGAGGGCCTTCTCAGGGTGCCACCGGTAAAAGACTGCCAGCAGATAACACCCAGGAGGAGGGCCTTCTCAGTGGGTGCACCTGCCCTTTGGAACCAGCTGCCCGTGGAGCTTAGGACTGCCCCTGACCTTCGGTCATTCCACTGGGACCTGAAGACCTGGCTCTTTGGGCTTTCCGGCCCAGGCTGAGAGTTTTTAAATGGGGTTTTATATTTGTTCAGGTATTAAATTTAATTATTTTAACTGTCTTTAACTTTTGTATTGTATTGACGTTTTAAAATACTTTGTAAACCGCCCTGAGTCCTATGGGAAAAGGGCAGTATATAAATTCAATAAACTAAACTAAACTAAATGATATTAATTCATTTGTAGACTTTGTAGCTTATTTGTTCAGATTATGAACCTATTATCCTTATTTACAATTGAACCAAGCCATATTTCCAAGATGAAGGTAAAGAAGAAACTCTGGAGCCTGTTCATGAACTAGATGGTGTAACCAATGTGTGCTAAAGTCTTTATGTTAAACACTTGGCTATTGAAGAACTACAATTTTCTGGTGCAACAGAGAGTTCAACTCATTTGTGTCTAAACCAGTGTTTACACCACAAATCTATCTCATTACAGAACAGAGCTGCAAATTTTCACAGCAAATGTAAGTCACCCCTGTTTGTTTGCTGCTGTTCATGTGCAAAAAGGCAAGAGATCTGGCTCGGTATCCTCAAAGGAAAGGGAGAAGTATCAACTTTGCTCTCCCAAAAGCCAATCATGAGGAAAGCATTGCCCTCTAGGGAATAATAAAAATGGTCCTGGTGACAGCTGAGCTGAAAAGGTGGAGTGAAAAATAAACATTGCCATTAAGAGGAGCTATCACCATGATTAATACTGATGAGCAGTAATGAATGTGGATTCTTTCAAGCATACCCTCAGGTTCTGATTCAGTCACTGAGCATTCAAAGAGAAAAAAATCCAGAAAGAATGAGAAATAATTTTGGCAGAGGGGAAAAAAGAGCACATTGAAAGAGATATTGTAACTTTTGAAAAAGAATGAAAAGGGTCTGGCTATCTGAAGGAAGATCTGTCTTCTTTGAATTTGCCCTGATGTAAAAATCTATAGGCAAGGATCTTTCTAAGGAAGTCATTTATGGCTCTATGTTATATCAAGAATCAAAGACAGAATTCTGAGCAATATTGACAGATAAAGAAAGTTGTATATGACTGAGAAATACAATATGTGGGTTAATAACTAGAGCTTCTCTTGATGCCAAAATGAATCCAGTGTTGGATCAACCTGGCCTCTAGGGGATATTCTTTATAGAGACTATACCCTCCCTCCCAAAATGGTAAAGCCCAGATATCATGCTTGCCTTATATAAATATTTTGTTAAGCATTCCCATATTTATTGGGAACCTAACTTTTAATTCTTTCAATGCCATATTTTCACATTTTGAATACATATCAAAACAGACTGGAATCTTATCTGCTACAAGATAAGCTTTAACTTTTATATATCAGTGCTGCAAACATTGACATGTTTTTGCACTGACAATATAAGAGACAGCCTTTTGTTTAAACTGCTTCGCTTTGAATCTTGAAGGGAGTGAAATGTAATGGCTTTTTGAGAAGATAAGAATAGCTGGGAAGCTACCAATTCAAAGTCATGCCATTTGGACGGCAGGGGGCCCCAGCTATATTTATGCAGTTGATTAATGAGGTCCTATATGATCATTTATACAAAGGGCTTCTGGTGTATATTGATGACATTCTGATATACAGTACGAATATGACTGATCACATAAGACTGGTCAGAGAAGTGTTAAAGAAACTATTGAATGCCAAACTTTATGTCAAATTGTCGAAATGTGAATTTCACCAAACCCGATTAGATTATCTTGGCTATAGAATTTCCAATGAGGGCATCGATATGGACCCAGACAAAGTGAAAACAATAATTGAATGGCAGCCTCCAAAAACTCGCAAACAGCTCCAGAGCTTCCTAGGGTTTGCCAATTTCTACCGTCAATTCATTCCCTCTTTTGCCGAGATTGCTCTACCCCTTACAGAACTACTCAAAATGGATAAGGGAGGGGGAAAACTGCAACATGGCCAATCACTAGCATGGACTATGAGTTCCCAGAAAGCTTTTGAGAATTTAAAAAGACTATTTGTGGCTGAACTGGTCCTAAAGCACCCCTGCCCGGGAGAGGCCTTTGTAATTCAGGGAGATGCCAGCAACGTGGCAGTCAGAGCTGCATTACTACAAAAGAATAAGAGTGGAGCCCTACAATCTTGTGCCTACACCTCTAAGAAATTCATGGAAGAAAAAAGGACAGTCTGGGAGAAGGAGGCCTTCGCAATTAGGTGGGGGCTATTAAACTGGCAACACTTTTTAGAAGGGAGCAAGGTGCTTTTTGAAGTATGGACAGATCACAAAAATTTAGAAGCACTAAAAACTCCCCGCAAATTGTCCCCAAAGCAAGTGCGATGGGCATAGTACTTTAACCATTTTAACTTTACTTTAAAGTACATAATGGGAACAAAAAGCCTCCTAGCTGATGTACTATCCCTACTGCCACAGTACAAAAGTGAACGCGAAGAGGTCTATGATGCACTTATCCCAAGTTCACAACCTGCTGCACAACTCACACCTTGCAGAACCCGTAATCCTGATGATCCAGGAGTGAGGAAGATAAAACAAGAGATCCTTACTGATCAATGGTTCAAAGATAATCAAACCTCCCTAACATGCAGGGATGGTTTGGAATACACGGGGAAAATATTGTATCTACCTGAAACCCTCCATCTCAATGCTCTCAGACACAGCCATGATGTAAAACAGGCTGGACATTTGGATATTTAAAAACTCTACAACTCATCCACCAGCAATTTTGGTGGCCAGGGCTAAAACGAGATGTGGAAAACTATGTCAAGAGTTGTACTGTATGAAAATAATTCCAGGGAAAACTCCTGGGCTACTGCAGTCGGTAGCCGACCCTTCTCAACCATGGGAAGAATGGTTGAGAAGAAAGAAATAGCTATGGACTTTATTGTAGACCTACCCAACAGTAGAGGAAATACTGTCATCTGGACTGTGATAGATCTGTTTTTAAAGCAGGCTCACTTTGTCACCTGTAAATGACTCCCATTCGCACAACAACAAACTAAATTGTTCCTGAAACATATCTACCGACTGCATGGCGCCCCTAAGCGAATAATTTCAGATAGAGGAGTGCAGTTCACAGCAAAGGTTTGGAGGAATTTCCTTAAATTAATTGGATCATCCCAAGCCTTATCCCCCTTCATGGATTACTGCCTTGTCATGGCGAAGGGGCTTGCGTAATTCAATGAAGCTATGAGCTATGCCGTGCAGGGCCACCCAAGACGAAAAGGTCATAGCAGAGAGTTCTGACAAAATGTGATCCACTGGAGAAGGAAATGGCAAACCACTCCAGTATCTTTGCCATGAAAACCCTATGGACAGTACCAAAAGGCAAAACGATATGACGCTGGAAGATGAGCCCCTCAGGTCAGAAGGCGTCCAATATGCTACTGGGGAAGAGCATAGGGCTAGTACTAGTAGTGCCAGAAAGAATGAAGCGACTGGGCCAAAGCCGAAAGGATGTTCAGCTGTGGATGTGTCTGGTGGTGAAAGGAAAGTCCAATGCTATAAAGATTTTTTCTCCATAGGAACCTGGAATGTAAGATCCATGAATCAAGGAAAGCTGGACGTGGTCAAACAAGAGATGACAAGACTAAACATCGACATCTTAGGTATCAACGAACTAAAGTGGACAGGAATGGGTGAATTTAATTCAGATGACCATCAGGTATACTACTGCGGGCGAGAATCCCTCAGAAGAAATGGAGTAGCCTTCATAGTCAATATTTATTTTTTATTTTTATTTTAATCCCATTTATATCCCGCCCTTCTCCGAAGACTCAGGGCGGCTTACAATCTAAGCACAAATGAAATGTGCTTAGCAATAGCCTTCATTCTATGTATATGCCTGCTTATTAGGGCTTTCGCCCCCCCCCCAAGCGGCATTATTACAAAGTCAGCTTATTGCCCCCAACAATCTGGGGGCAATAAGCTGACTTTGTAGGAAAAGCAATACTGGGATACAACCCTCAAAATGACAGAATGATCTCAGACAGAGTGCCTGAAGAACTATGGACAGAGGTTCGCAACATTGTACAACAGGTAGCAACCAAAACCATCCCAAAGAAAAAGAAATGCAAGAAAGCAAAATGGCTGTCTGAGGAAGCTTTGCAAATAGCTGACGAAAGGAGGGAAGTGAAAGGCAAGGGAGAAAAAGAAAGATATGCCCAATTAAATGCAGAATTCCAAAGAATAGCTAGAAGAGATAAGAATGCCTTCTTAAATGAACAATGCAAAGAAATAGAAGAAAACAATAGAATAGGGAGGACCAGAGATCTTTTCAAGAAAATTGGAGAGATGAAGGGAACGTTTCATGCAAAAATGGGCATGATAAAGGACCAAAATGGCAGGGACCTAACAAAGGCAGAAGAGATTAAGAAGAGGTGGCAAAATTACACAGAAGAACTATACAAGAATGAGCTTAATGTCCCTGATAATCACAATGAGTTGGTCACTGACCTCGAGCCAGACATCCTAGAATGTGAAGTGAAGTGGGCCTTAGAAAAGCTGAGCAACAACAAAGCTAGTGGAGGTGGCAGTATTCCAGCTGACCTATTCAAAATCTTAAAAGACAATGCAGTAAAAGTGCTACACTCAATTTGCCAGCAAATTTGGAAAACTCAACAGTGCCCACAGGATTGGAAAAGATCAGTTTACATTCCAATTCCAAAGAAAGGCAGTGCCAAAGAATGTTCAAACTATTGCACCATTGCACTCATTTCTCATGCTAGTAAAGTTATGCTTAAAATTCTACAAGCTAGACTCCAGCAGTATGTGGATCGAGAACTACCAGAAGTACAGGCAGGATTTCGAAGAGGCAGAGGAACTAGAGATCAAATTGCTAACATACGCTGGATCATGGAGAAAGCTAGAGAGTTCCAGAAAAACATCTACTTCTGCTTCATTGACTATGCTAAAGCCTTTGATTGTGTGGATCATAACAAGCTGTGGCAAGTCCTTAAAGAGATGGGCATACCAGACCATCTTATTTGTCTCTTGAGAAACCAATATGCGGGCCAAGAAGCAACAGTGAGAACTGGACACGTAACCACTGATTGGTTCAAAATTGGGAAAGGAGTCCGGAAGGCTGTATACTGTCGCCTTGCCTATTTAACTTATATGCAGAGCACATCATGAGAAAGGCAGGGCTAGATGAATCAAAAGTTGGAATTAAGATTGCCGGAAGAAATATCAACAACGTAAGATATGCAGATGATACCACTCTAATGGCAGAAAGTGAAGAGGAACTAAAGAGCCTCTTGTTGCGAGTGAAGAAGGAGAGTACAAAACTTGGGTTGAAACTAAACATTAAGAAAACCAAGATCATGGCATCTGGCCCTCTCAATTCCTGGCAAATAGATGGGGAAGAAATGGAGGTAGTGACAGATTTTATTTTCCTGGGCTCCAAGATCACTGCAGATGGGGACTGTAGCCAAGAAATTAAAAGACGCTTGCTCCTCGGGAGGAAAGCCATGGCAAATCTAGACAGCACACTAAAAAGCAGAGACATCACCCTGTCAACAAAAGTACGTATAGTCAAGGCTATGGTCTTCCCAGTTGCAATGTATGGCAGTGAAAGCTGGACCATAAGAAAGGCTGAGTGCCAAAGAATTAAAGCCTTTGAACTATGGTGCTGGAGAAGACTCCTGCGAGTCCCTTGGACTTCAAGGCGATCAAACCGGTCAGTCCTAGAGGAGATCAACCCTGACTGCTCTTTGGAAGGCCAGATCCTGAAGCTAAAACTCAAATACTTTGGCCACCTAATGAGAAGGAAGGACTCACTGAAGAAGAGCCTAATTCTGGGAAAGATTGAGGGCAATAGAAGAAGGGGACGACAGAGAATGAGGTGGCTGGATGGAGTCACTGAAGCAGTAGGCGTGAGCTTAAATGGACTCCAGAAGATGGTAGAGGACAGGAAGGCCTGGAGGAACATTGTCCATAGGGTCGCGATGGGTCGGACATGACTTCGCAACTAACAAAAACAACAACAACAAGGCTTATCATCTGCTTTTCATCCAGCTACCAATGGGGCTGCAGAATCCGCTATCAAAATGGTGGAGCAATACCTCAGATGCTATGTTTCCTACCAAAAGACAAACTGGACTGACCTCCTCCCTTTTGCCGAGATGGCCTACTATAATTCTGTACACAGCAGCACTGGCTACACACCTTTCAGAGTAGCCACAGGAAAAGAGTTCAGCCTGATGCCTGACTATCCTCAGGTGCCCTCCGCTTCTCAGACACTTGATCAATTGGTAAGGGGGTGGGAAGAGGTTTGGAGAAACATGAAAATGGTGTTTAAAAAGACTTCTGAGACTTATAACAGGCTGATAAAAAGAGGGCTAAAAATTCAGTGCATAGCAGCACCAGCTACACTCCTTTCCATGTAGCCACAGGGAAAAAATTCAACCCCATACTGGAATACCCTCAGTTACCCTCCACTTCCCAGACTCTTGATCATTGGGTGAGGGGTTGGGAAGAACTTTGGAAAAATACAAAGGTGGCCTTAAAAAAGACTTTTGAGACCTATAAAAAGCAAGCTGACAAAAAGAGGGCTCCCCAAAGGACATTCCAAGTGGGAAAAAAGATTTATCTGTCAACTAAATATTTATGTCTCAAATTACCCAGCAAGAAATTGGGACCGAAATTCTTAGGGCCTTTCCTCATTGTGAAAATCATCAACCCAGTCACAGTAAAATTAAAACTCCCCAGACTTTTGGGAAAAATTCACCCGGTGTTCCATTGCAGCTTACTGAAAACTTTTCGAGCCTCCACTTTAAGACCTCCCCCTAAGAAAGCTCCTGGACCCCTCATAGTAGCGGGTCAGACCCATTATGAAGTGAAACATATCTTTTACTATAGAATCTTTAAGGGAAAATTGCAGTACCTAGTACAATGGAAGGGATACCCATTGTCTGAAGCCATTTGAGTGAAATCTAGCGACGTGAAAGCTGACAGACTTATCAAAATGTGTTATGAGAAACACCCCAACAAACCAAAAGTCCACTCCTAACTTGTGTTTGTTTACATTACGGGATCTGTTCTTTTTGTAAGGGGGGGCAGATATCAATGCTGCAAACACTCACATGTTTTTGCACTGACAATGTAAGAGACAGCCTTTTGTTTAAACTGCTTCACTTTGAATCTTGCAGGAGGGAATTTTCTAACGTCTATTTTGAGAAGATAAGAAGCCCACATACAGAATGGGAGGAGAGACCTCATATGTGAAACTAATTGGATAATGTGATTTTTGACGTGTACATAAGGGTGGTGATTGTGTGTGTGTTATGATGGGTTTTGGGGTAGGAGATTTCAGATTCTGGCATCCCTCCATGAGTGCCGATGTTTCGTTTCATTACTAATACTTTTTAGATAAATAATATGCCTGCAACTTGTTTGATATGTATTATTTATTGGAACCATGACATCATAGCTTAAATAACATTAAGTTTCTTGGAACAAAGTTTTAACACAGAATGGCCTGGTATTTAGCTTAGTTTATTATAGTATATGGTCTAAAACCAAGAAAACATATTCTTTTACAGGTAGTCCTTGACTTATGAGCACAACTGAGCCCCAAATTTCTGTTGTTAAGAGAGAGAGTTATTAAATGAGTGTTGCTCCATTTTATATCCTTTGTCGCCACAGCTGTTAAGTAAATCACTCAGTTAAGTTAGTAACATTGTTGTCAAATGAATCAGACTCTCCCATAGATTTTGTTTCTCAGAAGGTCAGAAAAGGTGATCATATGACCTCGGGACAGTGCAGTCACCATCAATATGTGGATATAATTTACTTGGACTTCAGTAAGCCATTTGATAAAGTAGGTCACAACCTACTACTTGATGAGATAGAAAAATGTGGGTTAGATAGCATCACCACCAGATGGATTCATAGCTTGCTGACAGGCTGTACTCAGTGTGTGGTCCTAAATGGAACTGCATCTACATGGAGAGAAGGGTGTAGTGGAGTGCCTCAGGGTTCTGTTCTGGGCCCAATGCTCTTCAACATCTTCATCAACAATTTGGATGAGGAGATAGATGGGGAACTCATCAAATTTGCAGAGGACATCAAGCTGGCATGCCGCAAAGAGGAACCTGAGGGGATTTTTACTAAGATTTTTAAACAACATTTTAAGGGGATCCGGGAGGGGGGAGGCCCATGGGATCCAGAATGAACTTTGGGATGTTCGACCCAGACAGCAGTCCAGACCATCAGATGGTCACAGGGGGGTTAGGGAATGGATGCAGCTCCGAGTGAGGAGGGTCTTTCTATCCCGACAGTGATTGGGAGGGGCAGAGAGTATGGGAACAGAGGGCTTTATCGTAATCGGGGAATGGGTCAATGCTGTCTTCAAGTGATGGCCAGTTCCTTCCCTCATTGCTCTTCTCACTCCCCCAGGGGCATAGGATTACAGGAACCTGGACTCAGGTTGGTCTATATCAATGCGAGGTCCGTGGTGAACAAGGCTCCCCTCATACAGGACCTTATTGAGGAGGAGAACATAGACCTGGCTTGCATCACGGAGACATGGTTGGGCCAAGAAGGGGGTGTCCCTCTCTCAGAATTGTGCCCACCAGGTTTCTGGGTGCTTCACCAGCCACGGGCCCAGGGCAGGGGTGGGGGGGTGGCGGTTATTATTAGGGAGAGTCTTTGCAAGTGGCCACTGTTCCTCAGATAGGCGGGTGTGAGTCTCTCCTCTTGAAGTGGGGTCCTGGAGTTCAGTTGGGCCTATTGATTACATACCTGTCTCCCAGCTGCATGTCATCAGTCCTGCCCAAGCTTCTCGATGTCTTGTCCGGGTTGGCGATTGAGCTCCCCAGGCTTATAATTCTGGAGGATTTCAATCTTCCTTCCATGGGTGAGGTGTCTGAGTTGGCCTGAGAGTTCATGGCTTCCATGATGGCCATGGACCTGACTCAAATAATTCAGGACCCGACCCATAATGGAGGACACACACTCAACCTGGGTTTTATCTCTGGGCAGTGGATTAATGATTTGGGTAGGGGGATTTAACTGTCCAACCCCTGTCATGGTCCAATCATTTTCTTCTCTGGCTAGACTTTCAGTACGCCATCCCCCACCACTGGGAGGCGGAACCAACCAGGTGGTTCCACCCCAGGCACCTGATGGAACCTGAAAGGTTCCAGACGGAGCTTGGGACATTTCCTGCTTCCCTTGCCCACGACTCTGCTGAGGCCCTAGTAGAAGCCTGGGAGAAGGCAGCTGCTGGGGCGTTGGATTTACCGAGGAGCTCTGGGAGATGAAGCGCCGGAAAAGATACCTAGAGAGCTGTTGGAGGTCCAGCGGATCTGAATCTGATCAAACACAGCTAAGAACTTATCTTAAGTCTTACCTAGTGGCAATGGAAGTGGCAAAGCATGTCTACTTTTCCGCTCTCATTGTGTCCACAGATAACCGCCCAGCCACCCTGTTTAGAGTGACCCGCTCTAACCAGAAACCGAGGGATGACCCCTTGCAGGGTAGGGCTGAGGAATTTGTACAGTATCTACAGGAGAAAATCGCTCAGATCTGGACTGGCTTGGACTCCAACTGGGTGGAATCCAGCGGAGTGGAGAGGGCAGGTCTTGATCATACCATTTGGGGTGAGTTTGACCGTGTGACTCTGGATGATGTGGACAGGATCATGCGTAAACTGAGCACTACAACTTGTTTACTGGACCCATGTCCCTCCTGGCTGGTTTCAGCCACCTGGGAGGTGACAGGGGGCTGGCTCCAAGCAGTTGTCAATGCTTCTTTGATGGAGGGTGTCTTCTCATCCACCTTAAAAGAGGCGGTGGTGAGGCCCCTCCTCAAGAAGCCTGCTCTGGACCCGGCCTCATTAAATAACTACCGTCCTGTCTCCAACCTTTGCTTTGTAGCAAAGGTTGTTGAGAGTGTGGTGGTGCATCTGTTCCCGCAATTCCTGGATGAAGCGGACTATCTGGACCCATATCAGTTTGGTTTCAGACCCGGCTACAGCATGGAACCAGCATTGGTCGCACTGGTGGATGATCTCTGGCGGGCCCAGGACAGGGGCTGATCCTCTGTCCTGGTCCTACTTGATCTCTCAGTGGCTTTTGATACCATCGATCATGGTATCCTGCTGTGACGGCTCGGGGGGGTTGGGAGTGGGAGGCACTGTTTTACGGTGGTTCTCCTCCTACCTCTCGGGCCACTCGCAGTTTGTATTGGCAGGGGGACAGAGATCTACCCCGAGGCCCCTCACTTGTGCGGTTTGTAGTGCTTGTTCTTAAGCAGCCATTATTAAGCCTTCCGTTTCTTTCTTGATGGTTCCCATCTTAAGCCATGCCCATGTCTGCTAAGCTTGTAAGCCGCCCTGAGTCTTCGGAGAAGGGCAGGATAAAAATGGAATTAAAATAAAATTTAAAAAATGTCAAGTTGTTATCACATTTTCCTTCAATATTTTTCAAATGCTGTCCATGCAAAGCTTTGGTTTTCCATCTATTTAATCTGTCATCCAGCCGTTTTTCCTTATATTCTGCCTTTTTTCTGTTATTTTTATAATGCTCTCTGTTTTCACAGCCTGTAGCAATTTTTCTGTATTTTGATTTACATATTATTATTATTATTATTATTATTATTATTATTATTATTATTATTATTATTATTATTATTATTACTGTTGTTGTTGTTGTTATTGTTATTATCAGTCAGCCAGATGTTCAGACTGGATTTGGCATTTTTGTCTACCTATTGAGTCCTTACCAAGGACCTGGGATAGGCAGATGTGGATGTTTGATAGTATTACAGATATTATCGCAGGATGGAAGCAATTCCTAGTAAGGCTGCCTTTTGCAATTGACTAATGGCTAATTTGTCAATGCCAATGGTGTTCAAGTGATGCTCCAGTTGTTTTGGATTGCATCCAAGGCACCTATTACTATTGGTACTATCCTTGCTTGCCTTTGCCACAGTCTTTCTATTTCTATTTGTAGGTCTTTGTATTTTGTTATCTTCCCCAGTTCTTTCTCGTCTATTCTGCTGTCTCCAGGCACTGCCACATCCACTATCCAGACTTTTTTGTCTTTGTTATCGACAATTGTTAAGCCCAGGGTGTTATGTTGCAGGTGCTTGTCTGTTTGAATTCTGAAGTCCCAGAGCAGTTTAACTTTATCATTTTCTATGACTTTCCTATTTTTTATTTTTTTTATTTTTTATTAGTTTTATAGGGTTAAAAAGGAAGGTAAGGAAATGGGGATTTGGAATAGGGTAGTGGAAAGGTTAAGGGTAGGGGTTGGGGTATATACATATATTTGTGAAGCAATATGGTGGTTGGGTAGTCAAAAGTAACAAATAACAAGTTGTTTGTAGGTAGTTCAGGTTGCATCAATAAAAATTCCCTCTCTGATTCCCTTAATTTTCACATAGTCAAAGTAATTAAGTTAACACATTTCTAGTTATGAGCTAGTCAATTAACAAAGTTTTCAATATAGTTAGACTAATACATATCAAAATCCTGTTTTTAAGTTTTACCTAATTGTAATAAAAATACTCTAAGGTAGCCTATAATATATAAAAAAGTGCTTACTTTTTGGGTAACCTACAATTCCCTATTTCAATAAAGAGTAATTCTCTTGTCTACAAAACTTACATTGTTTATTAGAAATCATTCTTATGATTTAACAGTAAAATCTAATTTTCAGCTTAACACATCACCAATTATTAAAGAAAAGATTTTTTGTCTTAACCATTCTACACTTAATAAAATACTGTCTTCTATTATAAGATTCTAAATTCTATTGTATAATTCAAAGTTTTATTCTAAAAGCTTAATTTTGTTTTCCTTTAAAAATCTAGAACCTAAATATGAAATCAGTTTATTTTTTTTAAGATTCCCCTTAGTCCATCAAAAGAAATTTTTTAAGTTCTGTCTTTACAAATCCCAAAAACAAGAGACAAATCTAAGTCTTTAAATCTAACCCTCACCTTCTTTTTGTGCCAATCAGGCTTCCATCTTAATGCCTTTAAGTTCTCCATTGTATCTCCCTTTCTTCCTCTACCTATTATTTGAATCCACGGAGACCATCCAAATAACAGTTTTGCCAAGCTAGTGTCCCCTTTATAATCCTTGAAGTATTACTTTAATAGCTCAGTTTTTGATGTTTGATGTGATATGATTGTCATTAATTCAGTCTGATCTTTTTCTTTTTCCATTTCCATCTGGGTTAGGTAGTAAGTAGTAGCTGTATTTGGAGGCCTTTGATATCTTCGCTCTTAATGTTGCTTTCTTGGGGTATTGTTGTTTTTTGAATTGTAAGTTTTGTAGTTAAAGTTGGAGTTTGGACTTTGAAGTTCTCTGTAGGCTGTGTTTGTTGCTCTTTGAAGTCTCCTATTTTAGTATTGATTTCCACTTCTATTTGTTTTCGGGTTGGCAGTTCATCATTTAAGGTCAAATTTGGTTTGGTGGCTTTGAGTTGTCAGGTTTATCATGCAGTTTGGCTTTAATTTGTTCAGTTATAGCCAAGATTGTGTCCAATATCAATTTGTAATTAAGTGGTGGGATATAATCATCCATTTTGTTAGTGTTTACAGCTAAATCTTCCATGGAGGCTATTTTAATAAGAGTCAGTAAAATTCAACCTCCAATGTTTCTAAAAGTTGTTTTCAGTGCCAAGTGTTCCCACACTTGTCTTTAAAGATAATATCAAGGACAGCTCTCAGGTCTTAAAATAAGCAAAAAATTTGCTTGCAATTCCATGTTTAGCCACAGGATGTCATCAGTAGCATATAGAATAAGTTGTAAAGTTCTTTTTTTCCAAATTAATATAAAGCTTTTGTATAATTAGTCCATTCTTTTTCCTTAGTTCACATCTTAAACAGAAAATAGGGTAGTAGATCCCCACAAAAATAGGAGCTTTTTAATAAGTAGGAATGAGATTATTTAGTTTCTTTATTTAATCAGCTAGGTGTTTTTTTTTCCTTCCTTCAATGCTTTAAGGCTTAAAATGTTGATTCCCCCAGGTATACAAAAGCCGTTTTCTCAAAAAGAGGGGGGAGAAAATTTTTAGAAAAGTCCCACAGGCAGGCAGTTAGGGGGATAGAAAAGGAAAGGTCTCACCCAGATCCTACAGATTGCTTTGCTGTGCTAGATGGTGCTTTTGGCTTTCAGCAGGGAATGGCTTAGTGATCGGCCATGTTGATGGCCGGTCTCTTCTTCTTCAGGCCAAAAGGAGCTGCTCCAGATTCAAGCGGAGGGCTGCCACCCTTCCACAATCACAGGAGGGTCTCCTTGCGGTGGTTGCCCCTCCAGGGCGACTTTCAAACCTTTTCAGGGTCCTCCAATAAAGAAGGATCGGACGGCAGGGAGGGAGCTCTCCCCTGCACATCCAAAAGTGCCGTGTGCACAAACTGGAACAACTTTCTCTTTTTTATGATCACATCAGTTCTTGCTTACAGGCAAATGATATTTCTTGCAGATCTTCCAATGCACCATTGTTGCTACTTTGTCATGCCACTGCTTTTAGTCAGTCTGTGCGATCTTCTTGCAGCAGCTTACCAGGTGGTCCACTGTTTCTTCAGCTTCTTTGCATAGGCGGCACTTACTGTCTGTTGCTGTCTTCTCAATTTTGACTTTGTATGCATGTGTCCTTAAGCCTTGGTCTTCTGCAGCCAGAATTAGTCTCTCGGTCTCTTTCTTCAACTTTCCTGCTCTTAGCCGTTGCCAGGTCTTGTTATTATCTGCTTTCCCAGCAATTTTTTTTAATGTATTGGCTATGTAGTGCTTTGTCTTCCCATGCCTCTATTCTGTTCTTCATTTGGTCTTTCTTGCAGGCCAGTTTGGTCTCTCCAGTAGTCGGTAAGCCTTCCTGATATACTAATTTCAGTGCATCTTCATCATTGTCCTTCAGATATTCTTCCAAAGCCATTTTTTCTTCTTCAACCATCTGATGTACTTGCAGCATTCCACATCCATCTATTTGCCTTGGTAGATAGAGTCTGTCACTGTCACTGCGTGGATGAAGGACATGATTCATTGTCATTATTTTTCTGGTCTTCCTATCCATTGCTTTTTGTTCTGTTTGAGTACAGTACACTATTCCAGCTTGCCCAGGTGTTGATTGCCTTCACGGTATTTCATCCATTGAGTTTGGACTTTAAGATCTTCTTCACTGTCTTGTTGTATTCACCTCTAATCTTTTTCTTGACTTCAGTGTGCTTGTTATTGTCAGCTTGAAGGATACCCAAGTTTTGTAGTAATCTTCCTCATCCAGACTCTTAATGTTATTTTCATGGGGCATCTTGATTCCTTCAGTTTTCACTATTTTTCCTTGTTTGAGAGTTAGTGTGGCACATTTGTCCAAGTCAAACTCCATTGCAATATTTTAATTTAATTTTAATTTTATTAAATTTATATACCACCCTTTTCCGAAGGACTCAGGGCGCTTTACAGGGTATTTGAAATCAAACAGTACAAAATACAAAAGTTAAAAAACAATTAAAAAAGATTAAATTATCCCTTAACTAAAAACCTCAGTTAAAAATTCTCTGCCTGGGCCGGAGAGCTCAAAGAGCCAGGTCTTCAGGTCCCGGCAGAATGAACGAAGGTCAGGGGTGGTCCTAAGCTCCACAGGCAGCTGGTTCCAGAGGTTCTTGGCTATATATACGGACAGTGTTCAGCAGCGATTCTATTTCAGATGTTTATCCATACAGCTTCAGATCATCCATGTAAAGGAGGTGGGATAGTCTGGCAGATGTTTTTGATGTTTGATAGCCATGTTCTGAGTTATTCAGTATTGTTGACAGAGAAAACAGTGCAATAACAAATAGTAGTAGTGATAATGAATCTCCTTGAAATATTCCTCTCTTGATATTAACCTCTCCCAGTCTTTCACCATTGAGCTACAACTGTGTCTTCCATTGTGCCATCAATCTCTGCACAAATTTTCTTTTTTTTTGTGAAAAATATTTATTAGTTTTTATAGGGTTGGGGAGGGGGTAAAGAGGTGGGAGTTAGGGTTAGGGTACAGGGAAGGGTGGGGGTAAGGGTTGGGATTTCCCCCAATAACATTCAATATTTGGCAAACAGCATATTGTCTGGGTCAATATATATAAATAAAAGTGATAAAGCTAGTGATTGATAACAATAAAAGTTATAATAAATTATCATAAATAATACTAAGTTTTCAATGTATAGTATTTTTCTTACTCGAATTAATTCAAAATTACATATCACATTCCTTTCTTTCTAATTAATTTATCTAGCCATTTATAAAATTTATTCCAAGTTCTATAGTAATCTGAATGCTCTTTCTCTTTAATCTCTAATGTTAATCTATCCATTTCTGCACAATCCAATATTTTCTTAATTAATACTTCTTCAGTTGGTAACTTTTCATTTTTCCATTGGGCATACATAATTCTTGCTGCTGTTAATACATGTAATATTAGGTATCCGGTCTCCTTGTCATAGTTGGGACCTATCATTCCTAACAAAAACAATTCTGGTTTGAATTCTATTTGTTTTTTAATTATCTTCTCCAACCATAAGTGTATCTTAAGCCAGAACCTTTTAGCTTCAGGACATGTCCACCAGATATGATAATAAGTACTGGTGTTTGATTTCCAACACACTTTTGAAGTATTTTTAAACATTTTCACTAATCTCACTGGTGTCATGTGCCATCTATAAAACATTTTATAAAAATTTTCTTTATATGGTAGAGCTTTGGTTAATTTAATATTTCTGTCCCATAACATTTCCCATTCTTCAAGCTCTATAGTATGTCCTATGTTTTTTGCCCATATTATCATTGTTTCTTTAACTTGTTCTTCCTCCATCTTTAAATTAAGCAGAAATCTATAGAGTTTTTAAATCAGCTTTTCATCTGTTTTTAACAATATAAGATCAAGTTCTATCTGTTCCTTATAGAGCTCTATTGTTTTCATGTCTTTTTCCTATCTTGTTTGGTTTTGTATATATGGCCACCATGCTAGGTCATCTATTTGTAATTCTGATGTAATACCAACCTTCTGATCTAACTTCCACCTAGCTTGCAATTGAGTATACTGGAACCAGGACTGTACAATATTTTCTTGTTTTAACTCAGCTAACGACTTTAATTGCCAATCATTCCCTACCAATCTAAGTAATTCCTTATAAGAAATCATATCCAAACTCACACCCATAGATACACCCTCTATCGCGTTTCCAGGAATCCCCCAGATTGGTATTTTATAATTTAACTTATAATAATACTTTTTCCAGACACGCAATAAAGCACTTTTTAAAATATGAGATTTAAAAGTCTTGTCAACATTTTTATCATAAATTAAATATGCATGCCACCCATATAATAAGTCCCATCCCTCAAGATAAAGTGTTCTTTTATTTGTTTAATTAAATTACTAACCAGTGTTAAAACCACCGCATCATAGTATAATTTCAAATTAGGCACCTTAAGTCCTCCTCTTTCCCATGCGTCTTTTAAAATCTTAAGTTTAACACTTGGTTTTTCCCCGCCCAGATAAATTTATTAATACCCTGCTGCCATTCGTCCAAATTAGCATCTTTTTTCAAAATAGGTATCATTTGAAACAAAAAGAGAAATTTTGGTAAAACATTCATTTTAACAGCTGCAATTTTCCCCAACAAAGATAATTGTAATTTTTTCAATTATTTTGGTCCTTTTGTACTTTTAACCATAATGTCTCATAATTATTCTTATATAATTTCACATTAGAGACTGTAATATATACTCGCAAATATTTAACCTTTTTCACTATTTCATAACCTGTCAATTTAACTAACAATTCCTTTTCATTCATTGTCATGTGTTTAGATAATATTTTAGTCTTATTATTATTTACCTTAAAACCAGAAACTTTCCCATATTGAGTTATAATTTCCATCAAGTCTATAACCGATTGAATTGGTTGAGATAATGTCACAACCAAGTCATCCGCAAAGGCTCTTAACCTATAATCGTTCTGTTTTATTTTTATTCCCTTTATTATAGTTGATTCACGAATTTTAATCAATAAAATCTCCAATGTTAAAACAAACAACAATGGTGATAGTGGACATCCCTGTCTTGTGCCTTTTTCAATTTTAAATGCCTCTGTTAATCCCCCATTAATTATAATTTGTGCCGATTGTTGTTGATATATAGGCCTAAGAGAATGTAAAAATTTATCCCCAAAATTCATTGTTGTTATCAACAACTTTCAATAAAAATTGCCAATTCAACTGATCAAAAGCTTTTTCAGCATCCAAAAATATCAATGCCACAGGGACTTGGTTGTTCTTATCCAAATACTCAATTAAATTAACAATTTGTCTTACATTATATTTCATATATCTTCCAATTATAAATCCAGACTGATCACTATGAATCATTTGCTTCAAAACTTGCATTAATTTATTTGCCAATATTTTTGAAAATATCTTATAATCTGTATTCAAAAGCGATATAGGTCTATAATTCTTAGGCTGGGTAAGGTCTTGGTCCTCCTTTGGAATCAGTGATATAAAAGCCCTTCTCCAAGATGAACCAGGGGAACATGAATATGTGTTTGTTTTTCGAATTTGAGCTCTATCTGCAATGGGCACTTTTCATGCTATAAGCAGTTTTTCCTCCAATCTGGATATTATTAAACAATTCCTTTAATGGTTCTATCATCTCTGCAGATAATATTTTATAATAAATTGCTGATAATCCATCTGCACCAGGAGCCTTCCCCACTTTTAACTGCTTAATTGCTAAAATAATTTCCTCAGAAGTAATTAAACAATTCATCTCCTTTCATTGTTCATTTGAAAGTCTAGGGAAATGTGCTGCCTCTAGGTATTTATCTATATCTAAGGCTTGTATATTTTCACTAGCATATAATTTTGTATAAAAATCTAAAAAACTCTTTTTAATCAACTTTTGTTGATATACCTCTTTACCTTTATATTCTATTTTCTCTATAATATGTGATTTCTGTTTCTTCCTTAATTGATAAGCCAACCACCTACCAGGCTTGTTTGCATTACAAAACGTATTATGTTTTGCATAACGCAAATTAGTTGCAACCTGATCAGCCATTAACATATTAAATTGCTCTTTAAACAAATTTATGGAAACCCTTAATCTATCATCCGGGTCTGGATGGGGAGGAACAGGCTTCGGCTCAACCCTGACAAGACTGAGTGGCTGTTTATGCCGGCATCCCGGGAAATTCGATTATTCCATCTCTTGCCATGGGGGGTGAGCTATTACCCCCCGTAGATAGGGCGCGCAACTTGGGGGTCCTTCTAGTTTCACAGCTCTCTTTAGAAGAGCATATTGGAGCTGTGACTAGGGGGGCCTTTGCCCAGGTTTGCCTGGTGTGCCAGTTGCAACCCTATCTGGACCGGGATGCCTTGCGTACAGTCACTCATGCACTCGTGACCTCTCGTCTGGACTACTGTAATGCTCTCTACATGGGGCTGTCCTTGAAGATCACTCAGAGGCTCCAACTGGTGCAGAATGCAGCCGTGCGAGTTGTGCTGGGAGTCTCCCGATACTCCCATGTTACACCTTTGCTCCGCGAGCTGCATTGGCTGCCGGTTACCTTCCGGGTGAGATTCAAGGTGTTGGTAATGACTTACAAAGCCCTACATGGCATGGGTCCGGATTACCTATGGCAACACCTGCAGCCGGCATCAACTTCCCTCCGTCCAGTGTGCTCCCACAGAGAGGGCCTCCTCAGGGTGCCTCTGATCAAAGAATGTCGATTGGTGGCCCCTAGGAGGAGGGCGTTCTCTGTGGGCGCACCAGACCTGTGGAACCGCTTGCTGGTTGAGCTCTGGATGCCCCCCGACCTTCTCTCCTTCCGGCGCGATCTAAAAACTTATTTATTCGAGCAATCTGACCTGGTTTGATGGGTTAGGGTTGGGGTTTTAATATGTCTTTTAATTACTGTTTTAAATTTGGGCATAATATTTAATTGTTTTTTAACTTTTGTATTTCGTTTTTATATTTATTGCCCTGTACACCGCCCTGAGTCCTTCGGGAGAAGGGCGGTATAAAAATGTAATAAATAAATAAATTATCTGATGGGTTCAAAACAAAAGTTTTCTCCTTCGATTTAATCTCTTCTTCAAGCTCTTTACGTTTTTGCATTTGCTTATGCCTATATCCATTATTTATATGAATCAAACCCCTCCCATATAAGCTTTACTAGTATCCCAAACCATTGCCATCAATGTGCCTTTATGCATATTCAAAGCAAAAAAATCTTTCAAATGTTCTCTACATTTCTGTGAAAGCACCTCATATCTAAATAATTTTTTGTTCAATCTCCAAGATCTTCTGTTCCCATCTTCAGCAAATAACTCCAACCATACAGGACTATGATCTGACAATGTTCTAGGAAAGATCTTAACATTCTTGACCCTGGAGAAAAGATCAGTAGTAATTAAAAAAAATCAATTCTGGGAAACGATTGGTGCCTATCCGAAAAAAAAGTAAAGTCTCTATCTTCCACATTCCATTCCCGCCAAATATCTCTTAATTCCAAGTCATCTTTCAAATCAAAAAAGCTTTAGGCAATTTAGAATGATTAGGAGAATTTTTGAAAGATCCCTTCTTGTCTTTACTAGAGTCCAAAACCCATCATAATAACAGATTTGTAACCCAATTGAATTAGTTTGTGATGTAAAAACTTATAAAACTTTTTTGCTGTTGATTAGGGGCATATAATCCAATTATAAGAACTTTCTTGCCTTGTAGCACTAATTCAATAATAACATATCTTCCTTGTATATCAGATTCAATTAATCTAGCCGATAAATCTCTTCTTACATAAATAACCACTCCCCCATCCTCTCTTGCCTTTGAAATTGTATTAAGTCTATAACGTGTCCCTGCATAATTCACCACTATTCCAATAGGTATCTCCCATCTAAACTGGACCTGTCGGTTTTTAAGCTCCTCAGACAGAAAGGCAAAATCTTTTCTTTTTCTAAGAATTTTTGGAGGTATTTCTTTTAAAATTATAATGTTTTGATCTGCAATTTGAAATCTCTGTTTGTAAAAAACCTGAATAATTGCATTTCGAAGTGATCTCCTGGAAAAATAACCACATCTCTGAGTAAATTTTTCTGCCTCGCAATCCAGGAATTGACCCTAAATATCTTATCCATCTCTCTTGATAACTCCTCAGGTTCACATGCCAGAATAGGAGCTATAGCTTTTGCCATCTCCTCTTTCAGATCTTCTCGTGGGTCCTCCTTTAATCCTCTTATTCGCAATGCAAATTCCATATCTCTATATTGTGAGATGGTCACTTCGTCCTCTGTTGTATCAATCTTGTTTTCAACTTTGACAACTCTGCTTTCTAATTTTTCAGTATTTTCCACAACTTCATCCACCCAATCATCCAAGCGTTCAATATTTGTAGCTAACCCTTGAAGTGCAAGCAATATGACTTCCCTCATCTCTCTATTTTTATTCTCAAGAAGGTCAGCCATCTCCTCCTTCATTTTACTGTCAAGGAGATCAGCCATCTCCTCCTTTATTTCTTGTGTTGCTTGCTTTAAAGCATCTTGAATGTCTTTAAGCATAAATGCAGGTGGTGGGGGAGAAGGTGGAGGGGATTTAGGCTTAGCTGTAGATTGCACTGCAGATTGTGCTACAGGAGAGGAGATTGTACTTTTAGAAACAGCAGAAATTCCCAAACACTTTGAAGCCATTTTCCTGCTTATAAAAATCCACTTCTTATAAGTTTCACTTTCCCCTTCAACAAAATCAGCAATTAAAGAAAAAAAAAAGTAAAAAACAAAATCCCAGAAAAAAGAAAAATATTCTGTAAGAATTATTTCTTTTAAAGAAAGAAAGAAGCTCTAAATGCACAAAGTCCGATACGTTGTTTAAACTTTGTTGCCAAATGTATCTCTTTCTTGACACTGTCCTTTCAAACAAAGAAACAGCATTCTGGTGCCATTTCTCCCCTTTAAGTCAAATTAAAGTATGCAAAAGATTAATTCTCCCCGAGTTAAAGTTTCAAGCACTTGCAATTTTTACTTCTCCTGGTCAGCTCTGTCTGCTTTTAAATTACTCACAAGTCCCTTTAAATAGCAGATGTGGATGCAGCATCTTGCTTTGCTCCTGAACTCGGAGCGAAGGTGTCCTAGAGTGCGGAGAAAGCCTCGGGCTCCGAGGGAGCTCTCACCCTCCAACCCCCAAATAATTAAGGGGGTCAAGGGGAGCTCTACCTCTACCTGAGGAAAACTCTCCTCCTCCTCTTCTCCCAAGGGGGAGGTTTTCAAGCTGCGGGACAGCTGATTTTCTCTGTCTCCGTGCACTTTTCATGCAATCACAGGGCTGACGGCCAGAAGAAAGCCGCCATCGGCGCGGCATTGCCACCAAAAGTCCCCGGTTGTTCTAAAATTTTGATATTTTGCCTCTTAATATGGGTTTCTTGAAGACAAATTATGTCCATTTTTAATTTTTGTAAGCATGTAAAAAATTTTCTGCTTTTTGAGGGGAAATTTAAGCCATTGATGTTTATTGATAAGATCCCAGTCTCCTCCATCTCTTTCTATTATCTAGGTCTTAATCTTCTATTCATTCTTATCTGTCTCTGATCTCTTGATCTTGCACCTTCTTCTGAATAGGAGTATGTAGTTTTAGTTTCTTTAGTCTCTTCTCTCACTCTTTGGTCAGCCTCACCTTCAACTGGCATTTTGTCTTATTTTTTGGGTTCCAGGTCATCTCTCTCCAGAAAGGCTCTGTGGCTGTCAAAAACTCCAATGCTTTAAGTGGTGCATCCAGTCTGTAACTTTTTGTATCCCAATAGATTAGAATCACTTCTGGAATCAGCCATCTAAAGTTCACTCCTTTTTCAACAAGTTTCTTAGTTAGAAATTGGTAATCTCTTCAAGCCTCTCCTATCCTTCTAGGGATTTGCTTAAGAACCACATTTTTTTCTTTGTATTTCAATGGTTCATCTCTTACTTTTCTCAGGATCTCATCTCTTGTAGCCCTTTTTAAAAATCTGACATGCACTTCTCTGGGCACCTTGTTACTTTTAGCATAGTTGGAGTTGACATGATAGGCCTGGTCTACTTCCCCTTCCATTTGTAGCTTCCCAAATCCTAATACATCTGCCAGCAACTCTGTTGTCAGTTCTAAAAGATCCTCTTCCTTATCTTCCTGTATGTTTTGAAATCTTAAAAAATATGATGCTCGCTCCATTTCTATGACAGCCAAAGAATCTTCCAGTTCTCCATTTATTTGCATCAATTTTTGGTTTTCATCTTTCAGGTCTTCTAGTTTCTAATCAACCTCAGTTGACTTATGTTACATTTTTTGGATTCTTTGTTGGTTTTCTGCAATCATCTTTTTGAAGTTTTCCAGTTGGGAGTCTATATTATTATTATTTTATTCATTTTGTCTTAGTCACTTTTCAACTCTTCATGATTTTTAGTTGCTGTAGCAGACTGGGCAGAGTTAGCATCATAGATTGCTTATAGAATTGCTTGAGTGTCCTTCTGTTGGGTGTCAGTCTTCTCCTGTTGTAACATTGTAGTAATTTATTTCTGATAGACTGGGCTTGCAGAAGTCAAAGCAGGAGCAGAGGAGCCTCTCTTTTTTTGCAAGTTTGGATAAGTTAAAAGTGCTCATCTTTGTCTTCAGGTCATGTAGTGTCTCTGCCAAATGACCAAATTTTGTAATCCAATTGACTTCTAATAATTAGGAGAATAAAACCATCAAAAACAGCAAAAATAGTGAAAAGTAGGGGGATCCATAAAAATAGAAATCTAAAAATATGTGGAAGGGGAGCAAAAAGAAAAAAGAGAACAGACAAAAATAAAAGGAGCAAAATAGGAGGTGTCTGGAAAAATAGTGGGGCAAAAGGAAAAGTTTACCCCCCAAAAAAATAAAAACTGAGAAAAGGAAAAGGAAAAAAGAAAGGCACAAGAAAGAATAAAAGAAAAAGATAAAAAATTGAGCTAAAATGATAAAAATAGGTAATAAAAATAAGTAAAATGTAGTAGAAATAAGTAAAATTATTTAAATTATAGTCCAAGAAGTTATATTCAAAAACAGATAATAGCAATTCCAAGCTTTTCTGTATTTATAGTCCAGGGGAGTCAAGTATCTTCAAAGACAAACTTGTTTAGGCAATAGTCGTATCTTAAAAAATAAAGAAACACACCAGGCAGGCCAAAAAGACCAAAAGGAGTCTTTTTTTTTTCTGAAACAAAGTTTCCAAGGACCTTCAAAGGAATGTCTGGGCAAACAGCCAAATTCCAGTCAAAAGAACTCCATTCAGGGAGGGTGGATGTAGTTTTCAAGTTTCACCACTAGATGGCATTCACTATCCATTCCCACCCTGTTTGCAGGGAAAGTAAAAAAAAGAAAAGAAAAAAAATATAGCGTTTGAGGTGAAAGAGTTTGCAAAGTAAAAACAGAAAGTAAAAGTTATGATGGCTTTCACACAAAACACCCAGTTCTATAGAAACAAAAGTCTTCCCAAACTTTTATGCCACAAACAGCCTTGTAATAAAATGAGATTCTCACTTAGCCGGAAGCTTAAATTCAGGAGGGGGGGATAGAAAGAAAAGATTCTACCCCCCCCTCCCTGAAACTAATGGCTTCACTTTGAAGAGCTGGAAGAGTGCTTTCTGCTAAGGGTCTTGGCTTGCAAGGAGAGTAAAATGAATTTTCTCACCCAGCTCAGCTGTTTGCTCTTTCAAATGCAGTTCTCTGTCTCCACCAAACTGCTGGCAATGGCAGATCGCTTAATGCGGTCCGCCTTTCTTCCTGCCGGTTCCATGGGCTCTTTTGGGACCAGCTACCACCTAACCACAATCCTCAGATGTTCGCCCTTTGGGGCCACCTCTACGGAGTGGCATTCAGTCCATTCAGACCCACTAGCTGGTAGAATTCAGACCCGGGGAAGAGAGAAACAATTTCCCAAGTCTGTTTTCCGCAAACGTCACCGGAAACCAATCTTTGCACAAATTTTCTGATGTTTCTACTGACTCCTGTTATTTCTAGGCACTTGATTATCCAGTCATATGGCAAAGAGTCAAATGCCTTTTTGTAGTCATGCCTCATTCAGGTTGGTCTTCCTTTTCTTGCAGTTTTCCAAAATCATTTTGTCTATTAGGAGTTGATCTTTTGTTCCTCTGCTATTGGGGCGGTTTCTTTTTGGCGGGGGGAGAGGAGGGAAGAGATTGTTTTCAACTAGATGCTGTTGTACTCCTTGCTCTTTTTTTCTACCATTTTTGTTGTTATATTACTAGTTTTTTCATTTCAACTTCTGTTTTATTTGCATCCACCTCTTTTAACTAAGCCGCATCTTGTTGTGTTTCTTTGGGTTATCCCATATCTGCTTCCAGAACTGCACTGTTTCTTCCTTGTCAGGTACTAACTGATTCATTGCAGTTTCTCCATTGATGGATTGCTAGAAATCCAATCTGATTGGATTGAAGTTGGAGGTTCTGCATATAATTTGCAATTTGAGCTTTGTATCTACTGATTTTCCTGACTGTAGTGGTTATTTGCTGCTTTATTATTTCCAGTGCTTCCTTGATCTTCCTTGTTTCTAAGTGGTATTTCTTGATTAGGTATTCTTTGGTCTTCTTGTTCTTCAGCTTCTTTTCTTTCATCTGTTCTAGCTTGCTTGCATGTGTTCTTAATTTGCTGGTCTTATTTTCTAGTCTAACCTTCCATTTTTGTAGTTTGTTTTTTGTTTGTTTTTTTTGTTTGTTTTTCTTCTTGATTTTGCATCCCAGGTATATTCAGTTATAACTGCAGCGGTGCTGTACATTATTATTATTCGCCAAGCATCTGAATTTTGAGCACATGACCTAGTGGATGCTGCCAGGTCTGAAGTGTGAAAAACAGTCATAAGTAATTATTTTCAGTGCTGTTATAACTTCAATCAGTCTCTAAATGAACTGTTGTAAGTTGAGGACTACCTGTAGAAGCTTGTTGATTCTGACAGACTCATTTCAAAGTTTGAATCTGTAATGGGACTACTCTGGGATACATGAGATGATCAGATATAATTCTCTTCCCTTAGATATGGATACTGTAAGGACCTACTTAAATTTACATCTTAAGAAGACAGAACTCTTGGAAATATTTTCTTCCAACAGGAATCTTTATTAAGAGAAATTAACTGAAGGCATGCTAGACTGGATCTGAGAAGTCCTCCCCATCATTCAACAAAGTGTTCCCAAGCAAACCCCCCCCCCCAATTCGCAGTTCTTCTGGGCGATCCAAACCAGCAGATTCTAGGTGTTTATTTCAGGGAAGATAATATCAGTCTGGCTCAGTTGGCACTATCATTCAATCCTTTTATTGCCCTTACTCCAAGTGTTATATCTTTCCCTCTCCCCTTTTCCCTCGCTGTTGGCACAGGGAAGTTGTTCAGAGAGGCATAGGAAGAAAGGCAGATGTTTATATTGTTGTTTAGTATACCCAGAGTGTATCAACAAAAGGTTACTTTGTAGTAAAGACAGGAAGTGAAAGCAACAGAAGTCCCTGTGCCTTCCCCCTCCCCTTTTTCATATGACAGAATCCAGGAGAACATAAGGGCTGGATTTTTAATTGGAGAAGATAGGTAGAAATGAAATCTAACTGGATTCTGACAGGTACATGGAAACTGATTACTTCATTCCAAAATATTGTGCTTTTATACACTGAATTCTGGCAGTCATTTTTCCCCCACAGTTCAATGGCAGAGCCAACAGTTACCTGTTAATTCAATGCTAAAGTCAGAAGCTAAAGTGCATCTATAAAATGTGCATGTGATTATTTCATGAGACACATTAACTCTAGGTCCTGTGGTAATCTCAGTTCAGTGCCTACAAATTTACAGTGCCTATTCAGTGCCTACAAATTTATTCTTGATATTGAATGCAGATTTCCTCCCTACCAACCATTTCTAAGAGGCAATGTCATATGCGTCTGATATAATATTTGGTTTAAATGTCTGCCATCATGAGGCAAATTGTCCTGAGAAGCAAATTTATCATTGAAGAGACTTTACACAAAACCAGATACAAATTCTGAGAATAAAAATCACACACTTTACCCTACAGAGCTGGTTTATCAAAAATAACACCAGCCCTGGTTTCTTAACTGAAATCTCTAAGGCTCAGGAAGTATCATCAGTTAGCTAAGAATGAAAAAAAACTGAACAAACATTGGCAACTGCCAAGAGGAAATAATTGTATTTCCTGTGAGGAAAAAAAAGAAGTGTAGAAGTTAGAAGGAACAAGTCCTGAAGAAAAAGAACTGAGATTTGAATCAAGAGGGTGGTGAAAAAGCAGCATGAATTTTGAAGATTTGGCTGACATATTTCCATTCTCTCTTTTTCTCTTCTATTACAAATAAAGTGAAACCTTGATATGAGGGAGCATCATTTAGTGAACGTCAAATGCAATGGAGCAAATGTCTATTTGGACACTCCTGTGAAATAAAGGAGAAATCCATCTGCATCTGGTCTAGACAAGAAATGTACCTGCAAGATTGATGTCAGCTTTGTGAAGTAGTTCAGGGAAGAACTGTTATGTACTGGGCTCATTAGTAATACCACGTGGGTTGCTGGAGCAGCTAACGGCTCTCCAGCAACCCAGACTACAAGTCTCCAGCACTATAATTCAGGGCTTTTCAACCTTTTCACCCATTGTACCACTTTTAGGATAAGACAATGTCCGAGTACCACCAGTCACCCAGCAAGGTGTCAAAAACTTGACCAAAAAAACACAATTTGCTTAGTGACTGTTCAAAGTTACGATGGCACTGGAAAAAGTGACTTATGACCATTTTTCACACCTATGACCGTTGCAGCATCCCCAGGGTCATGTGATTTACATTCAGATGCTTGGCAACCAATTCATATTTATGATGGTCACATTGTTCCAGGGTCATTTGATCGCCTTTTGCAACCTTGTGACAAGCACTTAACCACCATGTTACTAATTTAATCTCTCTCTCTCCTCCTCCTCTCTTTCTCTCTCTCCCTCTCTCTATTTCTCTCTCTCTCCCTTTTTCTTCCTCTCTCCTTCTCTCTCCCTCTCTTCCTCCTTCTCCCTCTTTCTCTCCCTCTATTTCTCTTTCTCTTCCTCTTTTTCTCCCTCCCTTTCTTTCTCTCTCCTTCTCTCCCTCCCTCTATTTCTCTCTCTCCCTCTTTCTCTCCCTCTCTTCTTTCCCTCTGTCTATTTCTCTCCCTCTCTCCCATTGTCCCTTCCTTCCTTCCTTCCTTCCTTCCTTCCTTCCTTCCTTCCTTCCTTCCTTCCTTCCCTCTTTGTCCTTTCCTCCTTCTCTCCCTCCCATTGTCATTTCCTTCCTTCCTTCCTTCCTTCCTTCCTTCCTTCCTTCCTTCCTTCCTTCCTTCCTTCCTTCCTTTCTTCCTTCCTTATCCATTTTTACCAAGAAACCTGATGCCCACTTAACTCTTTATGAAGCACCCGAGGAAAGTTAGGGAAGATCTATCAACGATACTCAGAGGTGGCTAGCTCATTTAATAAGCTTTATTCCAGCAACAGAAACACCTCGCATTTGCTCACAGTTGATCCATGCACGCCAACAATGCTGCTGTGGACCGCGGGGCAGGAAGGCGCCCTTCACACGGGATGGATGGAAGACACGCCAAAGTGCCCTTTGCCCCGCTGCCTTCTGCAGACACAGCACACGGCAGCAAATCACAATCAGCTGCTCTTGGGGGACGGAGGCACAAAGCCGGCCAAACAGGGCTCGGAGCGGTTGACTGTCCCGGACCACAGCTGCGCTTCCACCTTTCCCAAGGCAGCCCCCACAGACAGAGCACAGCACATGGAAGACATGCCAAAGCTTGTCCAGGAGCCTCCCACTGCTGGAAGCCTGCGGTGGCGGCATAACAGGGCTTGCAAAAAGCAGGGTGGGTGGTGGTGGCTGCTCACGGCACCACCCAAAAGCAAACAGCAAGCAGGTGGAGCCTCCTGCTGCTGGAGGCCTGCTTGCAAAAAGTGGGGCGGGTGGCAGCAGCTGCTCATGGTGCCGCCCAAAAGCAAGCAAGGCCACTATGAAGCCCTGGGCTCAACAATCAACTGGTTGTGGGGGGGAATCCATGCAGCAACCCAGCTACCTGGTCTGCCAGCAGCTCGTTGCTCCGCCGATCAGCTGGGAGGCTGAGACTCCGGATTTGAGCGCAGCGCAAGGAAGACGCGCCAAAGCTCGTTCTGGAGCCTCCACTGCTGGAAGCCTGCGACGGCGGCATAACGGGGCTTGCAAAACATGGAGTGGGTGGCGGCAGCTGCTCATGGCGCTGGCCAAAAGTAAGCAGGGCAAGGCAGCTATCAAGCCCCTGGCTCAACAATCAACTCAGTGGGTGTGGGGGGAGGAATCCGTGCAGCAAACCAGCTGATTGGCAGAGCAATGAGTGGCTGGCTTTGGTGCGTCTTCCCTGTGCTGCGCTCTGTTGGCGGCTCAAATCCAGAGTCTCAGCCTCCCAGCTGATTGGCAGAGCAATGAGTGGCTGGCAGGCCAGGTAGCCGGGTTGCTGCATGGATTCTCCCCCACAACCAGTTGATTGTTGAGCCCAGGGCTTCATAGTGGCCTTGCCCTGCTTGCTCTTGCCCGGCACTGAGAGTAGCTGCTGCTGCCTGCCCCACTTTTTGCAAGCAGGCTTCCGGCAGTGGAGGCTCTGCGGCGAACTTTGGCGTGTCTTCCCTACGGTGCATTGTCGGCAACTCAAATCTGGAGTCTCAGCCTCCCAGCTGATCGGCGGAGCAATGAGCAACTGGCAGGCCAGGTTGCTGCATGGATTCCCCCCCCCAACCCAATTGATTGTTGAGCCCGGTGCTCGACAGCCACTCCTGCTCAAAAGGCAGGGTTGGGTGGCTGATGAGGCACTCGTGCAGGGCTCTTTTGGGGGTGGTGGGCTGAACGGGGACTGGCCTCTCCCTCTCTGCACTAGAGCAGCACCTGCGCAGGCGGCCAAGGGCAAGCAGGGCAAGGCCGCTCCTGCTTGAAAGGCTGGGTTCGGCAGCTGGTGAGGCACTTGTGCGGGGCTCTCCCAGGGCTGGTGGGCAGTGGGGGAGGAGCGGGCCGATTGCCTTACCGATACCTGGGACTCCGATGCACCTTCCCGGCCATGTGTACCCCGAAGAAGCACCAATCAGAAGTCAATCAGGTTGCTGCACAACAAGTCCCTGGGGAGGGTGGGGTCTCACTCTGCACCTGCGCGTGCCCTCTGTAGGGTTCCTGCTGGCCGCTGCCAAGCAGCATGCTTTCCGGCAGCAAGTGAGCTGGGAAGGAGTGGAGCATGGAGGTGGGGGTGGGGAGGAGGAGGCAGGGGGAGGCAGGCGACACCGCATACCACCAGCCAGGTGCTCGCGTACCACTAGTGGTACATGTACCACTCGTTGAAAAGCCATGGTATAATTGGCTATCCCTAGGTGGCAATGGTTGCTTCAAACCTATTGGCTGCCACCTAGGGCCTAGACTATATATTGCAGCTAGTTGTAGCCATTTGCCAGTACAGATTCTGCACAAAATATGAGTTTCCCTGTACTCAGTTACCTCGTCTTCATTCCTGCGCCAAAGAACCCGCTATTTAACAAGAACCATACCCAGAAGCACCAGATCTAACTTTTACAGTTACAGACCATTGTAAGTATAAAAATACATCTCTCTCCCCATTGCCTTTATGATTCCAAGAAACCAGGAAGTCACACCACCATTCCTTCTCCAGGTTCAGTTGTCATGTCTAGTCTGGGGTTCTCCTACCTATCTTCCAAGGTTATTCACAATAACATTACACTAGGGATGGTTGTGGGGAGCCACCAGCATATGAAAAGTAAATAAATAAGCATGGCAGTACCCTATGACTCAAAAGACTGGCTGAGTTAATCTGTGTGACTAATACTTTCATAAGCATTTCTGAACAGGGATTTTAAAATGAGATTTACATCCCTTATTGGCTAACATAATGTTATTTTTGAAAGGGCAATATATTTGGCAGTACTTTATGGAATAAATCATATATATTGATGACACCTTGAGTGAAAAATCAATACAGAACACTCAGAGTACCCCCAACTTCACATATTAGCAATTTAATTGCTGATTTAACTGGAAAATCCAATTACAAGCCCATAAGCCACTCACATTGTCATGCCCATCCACCTAATGATCCTAAGGGTGTTTTTAACATGGATTTAAGAATACTGTTTAATTTGGAACATGCCATTTGTGGATACTGTTAGTGATGGATTAAGAGCTATTTTTAAAAGCCAGTGTACATTCTAATCAATACAGCTTATTTGTCTAATTTACAGAATGTAAGCAATACAAAAAATGAATAAGGATTCATTAAGGGCTTTTGCTTATGACAAAATTTATTGTGCATCTTGATCTAGACTGAGAGAAACCAGTATGTAGGTGGTTACTTACAAATCTGCTTTCTATACACAAATAAATTACAACAGAAAGGAAATATAAGAGAGATGTCATAACACTAGAATAGTTTTCAATAAATTGGTAAACCAGTGTCTGGTTTATGATTTTGTTTTGAAGATGGGGGTCAACGATAGAATTTCCCTTTTTAAACCAATAGGGAAATGGTTAACAAGAACACAGGAAAGCTTTTAAAGTAAACTCACCCTCACACATTAATATTCTATGTACAGATATCACTATGCATTCCTGTTGTTATTATTTTAAAGTGGAAATCATTTTCACATCATTTCTTTAACCTCCAGTGAATTTGGTATGTATATGTTTTCATTTTGTCATGTAAAGATATGTAGCATTGCTTGGTGAATACAATGGCATTATATTTACTGCCTAGAGTAAATATAGAGTAATTACAGTATCTGTACTCCAAGTAGGCATATTGGTAGGTCTGCTTGACAGACACACAGATGGATAGACAGACATTGTGCCTTTCCAGATATGTTGGATAACCAATCCTTAATGTCCACATAAAGTCAATGGAAGTTTATGGAGGTTACAAAAGTTGAATACTTTTGGTGAAGGTTATGTTGCAGAATATGATCAATGTAGAATTAAACATGGTCTAGTTCTTTTGGTGCCTTTATTTATTAATCAGATTCCATATTTATTTTTCTGATATTTATATAGTCCAAAGGATTGCAAGTAACTGTGCAATTAACATTTATATTTTTATGGGTCATTATGGGAAGCTTATTATTATTATTATTATTATTATTTACTCTGAAACCTCCTTTTTCTTCCTTTGATTGTATTAACAAAAGCAAACTGAAGCAACTCTCCCCAAAGCATCCTACAACATCCTGGGAATTAACAAGAGCAATAAGCATTTTCAGTGAAGTGGCTCTTCCTGGCTGTAGAGTGGAACTTCTTACTCTCTCAGTTTAATGAATTTAATAAAACTTAATGAAACATTTTTAAACTTAATGAAGTACTTGGAAAAATGTATGGAAAAAGGATGTTTGTTCTACTTAAAAAGGAAAGAGCCCATCTCACTGGAAGCAACAGAGCTTTTAATATTCCTCTGAGGTTAATTTGAATATTTCCCCTGTCTTGCCAAGATAAGTATACCTTAGAAAAATTTTGTTAGAGTAATTTAGAAAAAAACTGCTGCTTTCATTACACTGGCACTGGAAGCTGGAGTCTTTTAAAATGTTTTCTTAATTATTTACATTATTATTGTATAAATATAAAAGAAGATGACATCATAGGAAACTCAAATAACATGTCACTAATTTGTTGTTCTGCTCACTGAATCATATAATCAAGAAATCAACAAAGTCCCCTTCTTCTTCCTCTTGGAGCCAATATGATAGTATAGATATAGGAAGTAACCTTGGGCTTCAAATCAAGATTAATCCTTTTATGCACTGCACTCCATCTAGCTATGACTGGGACAGATTTACACATGCACAATCACCATTTTATTACTGTAGCAGCAAGTGATACCCTGCACTTTTGAACATACTGATTTATTGATTATGTGCCAGAAAGTCATTGTCAACTTTTAGGGAACATATAGATAGAATATCTCCATAATCTTCTGTCCTAACCTGATCCTTCAGATTTTCCATCAGTGTTCCATTACTGCTGTAACTAAGTCCATCAATTTTGCTATTTGTTGACCTATTATTTCCTTCAACCTTTCCTAGCATTTGATCTTTCTTCAAAGAACTAGGTCTTCAGATAATGTGTGTGAAATATGACAATTTGAGCCTGGACATTTGTGTCCTGAGGGATTACTCTGGGTAGATTTTTTCAGTGACCGATTTATCTATTTTCTTGGCTAGCCATGGTATTCTCAGGAGTTTTATCCAACACTAAAGATCAAAGGCATCAATAGTCTTCCTATCTAGAACTAAACTGTGTTGTTTCTCTGTGTCATAGAATATCTGCGGGTATGTGGGTATATGGTTTTTTTTAATATTTATGTAGTGTATATTGGAGGTGGTGACTCTTTGAGAGCTGTATGCAATGAAAATTTCATTTTAATATATGCTGATTAGTGTACATTTAAAGTGACAATAAAGTTATTCTATTCTATTCTATTCTATTCTATTCTATTCTATTCTATTCTATTCTATTCTATTCTATTCTATTCTATTCTATTCTATTCTATTCCATTCTATTCTTTCTATTCTATTCTATCCATCTTCTTCAAACTCCAACTTTCACTTCCATAGAGTGTCACAAGGAATACTATGGTTTGCATGGTTTTGATTTTTGCATGCCATTTGAATATCTTTTCCAAATTCTTCATGGCTACTCTATCAAGTGCTAGCCTGCTGCATATTTCTTGACTACCTACTCCTTTACTGTTTTTTTATTGAAAAGTTTTACAGTACATTTTTAAAAAGAAAAACTCCCTCCCTCCCCATCCCCTCCCCCTTACCCTACCTTACCCTCCCCTTCCCCCCCCCCCGACTTCCCAGAGCTGAATACAGGGTATAAACTTACAAACTTAAGCTAAAATATGCTAACAAGCTAAAATAAAACATTAAATTCTATCGCACTTTAACTCCCTTTAAACATAACTATATTACTAACAAATAACAAATAACTAATAATACATCATATAAAACCAATACTTATTCAAATGCCAAATGAAACTTTTTAGTCCCATATTTATTCTGAATATATTTGATCCATCTTCTCCATTCCACAATATATCTCTGTTGCGATTGTTCTTTCAAATATGCTGAAATCTTTGCCATTTCCGCCAAGTTATACAGAGCCTTGGTGGAGCAGTGGACTAATGCCTCCTTAAGTAACACCAGCTGCCTGCAATTAGTGCAGGTTCGCATCCCACCAGGCTCAAGGTTGACTCAGCCTTCCATCCTTCAGAGGTAGGTAAAATGAGGACCCAGATTGTTGGGGGCAATTAAGCTGCCGCTTGGGGTGTGTGTGAAAGCCCTAACAAGCAGGCATATACATAGAATGAAGGCTACTGCTAAGTTTGTAAGCCGCCCTGAGTCTTCGGAGAAGGGCGGGATATAAATGGAATTAAAATAAAAAAATAAATAATATTAATAATATTAATAAAGTAACAAATAACTAATCATACATCATAAAAATCCACTACTTATTCAAATGCTAAATGAAACTTTTTAGTCCCATATTTATTCTGAATATATTCAATCCATCTTCTCCATTCCACAATATATCTCTGTTGCGATTGATCTTTCAAATATGCCGAAATCTTTGCCATTTCCGCCAAATTGGAAACTTTCAAAGTCCACTCTTCTATAGTTGGCAATTCCTCCTTCTTCCAGTATTGCGCAACTAAAAGTCTTGCCACCGTAATTAGATTCAACATCAACTTAGTGTCTATTACAGTACTATCTGTAATAATACCCAATAAAAACAATTGCGGGGAAAACTTTATCCTTTTCTTAAATATCTTTTGCATATTCCACCAAATTTTAATCCAAAAAGCTTTAACCTTTTTACAAGTCCACCATATATGAAAGTATGTTGCATCCTCACAACCACACCTCCAACATTTGGGCTGGCAGTTTGGATACATACTTGCTAATTTTTTAGGGTCTAAGTACCACCTATAAAGCATTTTATAAAAATTCTCTCTTAAGTTTTGGGCCTGTGTAAATTTTACATTTCTAACCCAGATCTTTTCCCAAGTGTCCATTGTTATAACTTCTTGAAAATTCTGGGCCCACTTTATCATGCAATCTTTAACAAGTTCCGTTTTTGAGTCAGTTTCTATCAATGCATTATATATCCTTTTAATATGTGCTTGACCTTGATCTCTAATTTGCTTTACCAAATTTTCATCAGTCATCGAAAAGCCAGCTTTCTGGTCCTCTTTCCATCTTGCCTGTAATTGCCCATACTGAAACCAAGTTTGTCCAATCTTTTCTTCTTTTAAAATATTATATGGCTTTTATTGCCATACATTCCTTTCTAGACTTAAAATTTCCTTATATGTAGTCTCATCTTGTTTGAATCCCACATTTATATTTTCTATTGCATATTTAGGTATTGCCCAAATTGGTATCTTCTAATTTAACTTATGTCTATACTTTTTCCAAACTCGCAACGGGTGGCAAGGCTCCGTTGACGGCAGCCATTTCGGCTGTCAGCACCGCTGTCTCCGTAGAGCCGCCAAAAACAGTGACGATCAGCTGTTTGGCAGCTCAGAAGCCCGCTCCTTGGGAGAAGAGGAGGGGGTGAGCGTCCAGGCAGGGGTAGAGCTCCCCCAGACCGCCAGAGTTGAAACTCTGGTGGTTGAAGGGTTGAGCCCCCCCTCAGCCTGAGTTTGCTCCGGACTCCGGGACGCCTCTGCTCCGAGGCTTTGGAGCAGAGCAGGACGCTGCAACCATCCCTGCCAGTGAGAGTGAACTTTGGATTATTTGGATGCAGGCAGAGCTGTGCAGGAGAATGCTGTCAGAGCAAGTATTTGAACTTTAACTCAATAAACTTTCTTCTTTTAAAATATTATATGGCTTTAATTGCCATACATTCCTTTCTATCCTTAAAATTTCTTTGTATGTAATCACATAATGTTTAAATCCAACATTTATATTTTCTATTGCATGTTTAGGTATTGCCCAAATTGGTATTATATAATTTAACTTAAGTCTATTTTTTCCATACTCGCAACAAAGCATACCTTAATATGCTCTTATAGTATAGCATCTTAAAAACACTATCCACCTTCTTATCATACAATAAATATGCATGCCAACCAAATAACAAATCATAACCCTCAAGATTTAATAATCTCCCTTGTGTTAAATTAAACCAATCACTAATTGATGATAAAGCAGCAGCCTCATAATATAATTTAAGATTAGGCATTTTAAGACCACCTCTTTCACGTATATCTTGCATTATCTTAAATTTAACTCCTGGTTTTTTCCCTGCCCAAACAAATTTATTAATACCTTTCTGCTATTCCTCCAAATTTGAATCCTTTTTAAGTATAGGCATCATTTGAAACAAAAATAAAAAATTTTGGCAAAACATTCATTTTTACTGCTGCAATTCTTCCCAATAAGGATAATTGTAATTTTTCCCAACCATCTAGCTCTTTTTGTATTTTTAACCATAAAAATTCATAATTATTTTTGTATAATTTTACATTTGAAGCCGAAAGATATACCCCCAAATATTTAATCTTTGTAACTATTTCAAATCCCGTTGACTCTTTTAAAACAACCTTTTGTTCTATAGTCATATTTTTAGACAATATTTTAGTTTTTTGCGTATTTATCTTAAATCCAGAAACTTTCCCATATGATGTTATTATCTCCATCAATTCTACAACTGAGTAAGTCGGTTGACTTACTGTAATAACCAGGTCATCTGCAAACGCTCTCAATCTATAATCTTGATCTCTTATTTTAATTCCCTTAATTTTATTTGAGTCTCGTATTTTAATCAATAATATTTCCAATGTTATTTCTTTACTGTTGATACTTGATCGTAAAAAGCAGAAGCTATCCAATACTTAGCATATTTTCATTTCAAAATTCAGTGTTTTCTCCACAATCAGTGTAAAGACCCACTTCAATCTACATCTTAAGAAAACAGAACTCTTGGAAGCCGTTTCTTCCAAAAGGAATTTTTATTAAGAGAAATTGACTGAAAGCATGCTAGACAGGATTTGGGGGATCCCCCCACCATTCAATGTTTTAAAGTGTTCCCAAGCAGCCCCCCACCCACAGTTCTTACAGGGGATTCAAACCGGCAGATTTCTAGGAAAACTAACATCAGTCCAGCTATATCGGCATGATCATTCAGTCCTCTTATTGCCCAGATTTCAAGCGTTGCATCTTTCCCCCTCCCCTTTTCCTTCACTGTTGGTAAAGAGAAGAGCTTCAGAGAGGCTAGGATGAAAGGCAGATGGCTACATTGTTATGGTTAGCAGACCCGAAATGAATCAACAAAAGGTTACTTTTTATTGTATACAGGAAGTGAAAGTAGTAAAACCCCCAGGCATACTCTCTGCCCATTTTTAGTGTGACAGAATCCAGGAGATAGTAAGGATTGTTTTTTTAAAATCAGAGAAGATAGATAGAAATGAAATATAACTGGATTCTGACAATCAGGCTGTACATTCAGCAATAAATTTCCCAGTTTATAGAAACTTTCTCAGTGACTAGACTCAGAAACCAAATTCTACTGCTAGTAAAATCTACTGTAATATGAAACTCTCCATTTTTTCCAGCTCAATTTAAAATTTAAGCTATAAAACAATAATTTTCATGTCAATATTGAACAATCTACTTTCTTTTAAATAATGTGAATTAGAAAAATGGGAAAAAAATTAAAAAGAAAAAATAGGAATTAATGTGAAAATTTATTCTGAAATTCAGAAGAGAACAAGAGTAATGATTTTATCATGAAAATGGTTGAGAAAAATATCTCCTCCTCCTCCTCCCATAAAAAGTAAACATGGACATTTTGCCACAACATCTGCAAATCTTCCTTATGTTTGACATCTTCTTCCAGAGAATCATCATCCCTGGAGCAGTTTATCAACAACATAGAAGAAGGAGAAAAGGCTTCCTTTCTATATTTCTCCATCCTCTCTACCTTCTCCACACAATGAACAAGAATTTATTAGGATGATGGTTGAGTTAGATTCTCTAAAGATTTTCTATCACTATTTTCCCATCCATTCAATAACATCTTACATTATATGATTTAAAACATGAAAAACATATAAGGTCTGGCTGGGGATTCTCATCACCTTGCCAGTGTGTGTGTGTGTGTGTGTGTGTGTGTGTGTCTGTGTCTGTGTCTGTGTGTGTCTGTGTGTGACTGTGTGTGTCTGTGTGTATTATCTATATATCTATACCTATACCTATATATCTATATCTATCTATATATCCATCTCTATCTCTATCTCTCTACCTACCTACACACACACACACACACACACACACACACATACACACAGATATATGTATGTATATGTACTTTATGTCAACACTGCTAAAATCAGATGTTCTTGCTTTGACAATATATGAAGATGCAGCCAATTTCCCCTTAACTTGTGTGTTACTTTTAGAGTTAGAATTACATGATACTGAGGGGAGGAAGAAGAATGTGTATGGGAACAACATTATAGTAGAGTGTTTTTCAAGGTTGTTTGAAATAAGAGATAATAAGAAATGGTGGGGTGGAGAACTGGAGGGAAGGTCTACATTTCAAACTAATTGGAGAATGTGATTTATAACTGTTAATTAGAGGAGGAAATTGTGCTTCTATACAATTTGTTTAGGGGAGGGGAATTCAGATTTTGGCTTTGACCATGTACATGCCGATGCCATGCTACTCAAATAATGATTCTTTAAGGTAAACAATGCCTCAAAGTTCTTTGAAGAATTTCATCTGTTGGAACCATGACATTAAGCCGAAATCTACACACTTTCCAAACTATCTAGGGGTCCAGAGCCCCAGTCGCTGTCCCTAGACTTGGGGGATAAGCTGACAAAGATTTGGGGAAGATTTCATCATGGAAGAAGACAAATTGCCTGAAGCCAGATTCCCAGCAGCAGCTGCCACCCAAAGGAGGAAAGTGACAGGCAGCAAGCCAGTGGAGAAGGAGCTTTTGCAGGCCTCCCAGCTGGGATAGCTGATCTGGTCATCAGATTGGGACAAGCCCAAAGGAGACTCCAGATGCCTTGAGATGGCCTTGCCATCCTCAAAGGTTCAACGGCAGATGAGGTGGAGCTACCATGAAGGGATTCCCGCATATCACATTCCCCAGACTGGTGGAGAGCTGCCAGATTTTCTGCCACTGAAGACTTGGGTGAGTGGAAATACTTGTCTGCCACTTGTAGTCAGTCAGTGGAAAATTTGGCAGAAAAATTTGAAGAGCTAGACGTGAGAAGCGGAGAACAACTCCTGCTGAGATCAGAAAGCTTTCCAGCCCCTGAAGTCTCCTGACAGGGCCTCCAGTCCCACAGAGAGAGAGAAAACCCCAGTCTGGGGCCCCTGCAGCAATGGGGAGTTTGGCAGCCCCTGAAGGTGGAAGGTCAGCAACCTCTGAGCTTGCAGCAGCTAATAGAGGCCTTGCAACAGCTTTGGGTGGTGCAGGAGCCAGGAGATCAGCAACTGGTGGGAGGACAACCACAGCAAGGAGGTTGGTCACTACCCATGAATGCACAGCAACCACTGAGGGGCCTGCAAATGAGGGACATCCAGCAACACTCCACTCCAAGGCTGCATGGGGCCCTACAAAAATTGAAGATAACACAGCCACTGGCAGGCCAGCAGCAGGGGAAATGGCAGCAACCCCCACATATCCAACAACCATTGAGGGGTCTAGAGCAGCAGAGGGCACCACAATTCCCCACAGGCCAACAGCAGGGAGGACAACAGCAGCCCTCACCCAGACAGCAACCTTTGGGAGACCTCCGACAACTCGGGATGTCAGTACTGCTGATATTGCAACCACAGCAGGGGAGGTGGCCACAGCCCCTGAATGTGCAACCCCTGGGAATATGGTAGCAGCCAGGATGGGGCCAGCGGCAACTGGGTGGAAAACAACCACAGTGGGGAGCCCAGCAGCCATTGTATTGGCAGCCAAGGTGGGGCCAGCAGCAACTGGGGGTGCAACAGCCACAGTGGGGGCCCCAGCAGCCAATGATTGCTCCACCTTTCAGAGCAACCTTCGATGGGGACCCAGAGAAGCTATTTTTTTTTCTCAACCAAGTGCGCTCTCATTTGAACCGCTGGGCCTATCTCTACCTGGACCCATGTCCTATGGTCGATATGATTGCGTCCAGCTTAGAGGGAGAGGCATCTGAATGGCTGAACAATTTATATAACGAGCAAGCCCCCAAATTGGAGGACCCCCACCTCTTCCTCCTAGGACTGAGAGAAAAATTTGAGGACCCATCCATTGCCCTCAAAGCAGAAGAACAAATCCAAAAGATAAAACAAGCCGGCAGGCCTGCCTTGGAGTATGTACAAGAGTTTTGCAAGTTAGCCAGTTGGCTAGAGAGGTGGCCTGAACAGTCCATAGTCCATCAGCAGTACCTGATCAGCTGCAAGAATGGTACCAGACAGTGGTAAGACTAGACATTCAGCTCGCCTGCTATAAGAAGCCTCCCCCACCTGAAGCTGAGCCAAAGCCAGAGCAACCCAAACTGCAAACACCCCTCAAAAAACTTCCAACTGCTGCGATTGCTGAAAGACCCAGGGTCCCTGTAGGCCCGCCAATCAAGTGCTTCTGATATGGTCAGCATGGACATAGAGCAGCAAAATCCAACTGGATCACACAGGAACTGGTTACCCAGGTCACATCCCCCACACAGGGGAAGACTGGGACTCAGGATGCACCCACCCCTGCTCTACCCTCTTTCGACAGCGATGATGGAGAGAATGACCCAATGATGAGTTGACACATCCCACAATTCTCACTGCCTGCCAAACTCATAATCCCTAAGTCAGGGGCACAGGTAGACTTAAAAGTGCTAGTCAATTCTGGATCCTCCCAATGCGTCTTTAGCTTGCCATTTGCCATGAAAATGGGCATACGAGGAAAACTGCTCTCCAAGCCCATGAAGTTTGAGCAAGCCAATGGCTCCCTGATGGGAGGGACTTTAGTCACACAATTAACTGAACACCTATTCCTAGAAATAGGTGACCACTGGGAGTCTATTCGCTTCCTGGTGGCTCCAAAAATGACTGAGGTTGTGATCCTAGGATTAGCCTGGTTGGACAAATGGAAGCCATTTATCTGGTGGGAGAAAGGAAGAGAATTGTGAGACTACCTATAGGGCCTAACCCCTCCACTGATTCAACAGATGTTTCAGGACACTTTAGGCCACCTAATGAGTGAGCGCACATGGCTGCCTCACCACCACCAGGCGAGCCACTCATCCCCAGCAAGTACCGGGACCTAGCGGAGGTATTTAGTGAGAATGAATGTGATGCCCTGCCTCCTCACTGACCCAATGATTGCTCTATCAAACTGTTATTGGGAGCCAAACTGCCACGACTGGGAATGTATGCTATGTCGCCCCTTGAAATGGAGGAGATGCAGCGATACATGAATAAAAACCTAGCAAGGGGCTTCATTGAATGGGCCAAGTCTGCTGTGATCATGTGTTGTTTAAAGAAAAAAATAGGTCTCTTCATCTCTGCATAGACTATAAGACCCTAAACGCAGTGAGTGTAGAAAATAAATACCCCCTCCCCCTCCTGAAAGCATTACTAACCCACCTGGCTAAGGGGAGTCTCTTCATTAAATTAGACCTGAGAGAGGCATATTACCGGTTGAGAATAAAGGAGGGAGACGAGTGGAAAACTGCCTTCAACTGCCCCATGGGGAGCTATCAGTTCAAAGTCATGTCATTTGGACTGCAGGGGCCCCCAGTTGTATTCATGCAGTTGATTAATGAGTCCTACATGATCATTTATAGAAAGGGATTCTGGTGTATCTTGATAACATCCTGATACACAGCACGAATATAACTGATCATATAAAGCTGGTGAGAGAAGTGTTAAAGAAACTATTGAATGCCAAGCTTTATGCCAAATTGTCAAAATGTGAATTTCACCAGACTTGATTAGATTATCTTGGCTACAGAACTTCCAATGAGGGCATTGAAATGGACCCAGCCAAAGTGAGGGCTATAATTGAATGGCAGCTCCCAAAGACTCACAAACAGCTCCAAAGCATTCTAGGTTTTGCCAACTTCTGCCATCAATTCATCCCCTCCTTTGCCAAGATTGCCCTACCCCTTACAGAACTACTCAAAACAGGCAAAGGAGGAGGGAAGCCATGACTGGGCCAATCACTAGCATGGATGAAGGGCTGTCAAACAGCTTTTGAGAATTTAAAAAGACTATTTGCTGTTGAACCAGTCCTAAAGCACCCCTGCCCAGGGAAGCCCTTTGTAACTCAGGTTGATGCCAGTGATGTGGCTGTCGGAGCTGTATTACTGCAAAAGAACAAACATGGGGTCTTGCAAACCTGTGCCTACACCCCTAAAAAATTTACTGAAAGCGAAAGGAGATGGGCAATCTGGGAGAAGGAGGCCTTCACAATTGTTGTTGTTGTTAGCTGCAAAGTCATGTCCGACCCATCGCGACCCCATGGACAACGTTCCTCCAGGCCTTCCTGTCCTCTACCATCTTCTGGAGTCCATTTAAGCTCACGCCTACTGCTTCAGTGACTCCATCCAGCCACCTCATTCTCTGTCGTCCCCTTCTTTTCTTGCCCTCAATCTTTCCCAGCATTAGACTCTTCTACAGTGAGTCCTTCCTTCTCATTAGGTGGCAAAAGTATTTGAGTTTCAACTTCAAGATATGGCCTTCTAAAGAGCAGTCAGGGGTGATTTCCTTTAGGACTGACCAGTTTGAACGCCTTGCAGTCCAAGGGACTTGAAGGAGTCTTCTCCAACACCATAGTTCAAAGGCCTCAATTCTTTGGTGCTCAGCCTTTCTTATGGTCCAACTTTCACAGCCATACATTGCAACTGGGAAGACCATAGCCTTGACTATACACACTTTTGTTGACAGGGTGATGTTTCTGCTTTTTAGTGTGCTGTCTAGATTTGCCATGGCTTTCCTCCCCAGGAGCAAGCATCTTTTAATTTCTTGGCTACAGTCCCCATCTGCAGTGATCTTGGAGCCCAGGAAAATAAAATCTGTCACTACCTCCATTTCTTCCCCATCTATTTGCCAGGAATTGAGAGGGCCGAATGCCATGATCTTGGTTTTCTTAATGTTTAGTTTCAACCCAACTTTTGCATTCTCCTTCTTCACCCGCAACAAGAGGCTTTTTGGTTCCTCTTCACTTTTTGCCATTAGAGTGGTATCATCTGCATATCTTAGGTTGTTGATATTTCTTCCAGCAATCTTAATTCCAACTTTTGATTCATCTAGCCCTGCCTTTCTCATGATGTGCTCTGCATATAAGTTAAATAGGCAGGGTGACAGTATACAGCCTTGCCGGACTCCTTTCCAAATTTTGAACCAATCAGTGGTTCTTTGTCCGGTTGTCACTGTTGCTTCTTGACCCGCATATACAGTAGGTTTCTCAAGAGACAAATAAGATGGTCTGGTACTCCCATCTCTTTAAGAACTTGCCACAGTAAGTTGTGATCCGCACAATCAAATGCTTTAGCATAATCAATGAAGCAGAAGTAGATGTTTTTCTGGAATTCTCTAGCTTTCTCCATGATCCAGCATATGTTGGCAATTAGGTGGGGGCTATTAAACTGGCGACACTATCTAGAAGGGAGCAAGGTGCCTTTTGAAGTATGGACAGGTCACAAAAATCTAGAAGCACTGAAAACTGCCTGCAAATTGTCCCCAAAGCAAGTGCAGTGGGCACAGTACTTAACCATTTCAATTTCAATTTAAAGTACATACCAAGGGGAAAAAACTTCCTAGCTGATGTGCTATTGAGATTGCCCCAGTACAAAAGCAAATGTGAAGAGGTTAATGAGATGATTATCTCCAATCCACAAACTGCTGCTCAACTCATGCCCCGCAGGGCCCCTAATCCTGATGACCCTGGGGCAAAGAAAATGAAACAAGAGCTCCTCACTGATCAATGGTTCAAAGGCAATCAAACCTCCCTAACATGCAGGGATGGTTTGGATTACAATGGGGGGGGGACTGTATTTGCCAGAAGCCTTCCATCTTAATGCTCTCAAACACAGGCTGGACACTTTGGATATTTAAAAACTCTACATCTCATCCACCGGCAATTTTGGTGGCCGGGGCTAAAACATGATGTGGGAAACTATGTCAGGAGTTGTACTATATGTGCCACCATGAAAAGAATTCCAGGGAAGCCCCCTGGGTTACTGCAGCTGTAGCAGACCCTTCTCAACCATGGGAAGAAATACCTATGGACTTTATAGTAGACCTACCTGAGAGTAGAGGAAATACTGTCATCTGGACTGTCATAGACCTGTTTTCGAAGCAGGCTCATTTCATCGCCTGCAATGGACTCCCATCTGCCCAATGACTAAATTGTTCCTGAAACATATCTACCAGCCGCATGGTGCCCCTAAGCAAATAATTTTGGACAGGGGGGTGCAGTTCACAGAGAAGTTTAGGAGGAACTTTCATAAATTAATTGGATCATCTCAAGGCCTATCATCTGCTTTTCATCCATCTACCAATGACACCATGGAATCCGCTAACAAGATGGTGGAGCAATATCTCAAATGTTATGTTTCATACCAACAAACAAACTGGGCTGACCTCCTCCCTTTCGCAGAGGTGGCTTACAATAATTCTGTTCACAGCAGCACTGGCTACATGCCTTTAGATAAGCCAGAGGAAAAGAGTTCAGCTCAATACCTGAATTCCCTCAGGTGCCCTCCACTCCCCAGAAACTTGATCAATGGGTGAGGGGGTGGGAAGAAGTTTGGAGAAACAAGAAAACAGCTTTAAAAAATACTTCTGAGACCTATAAAAAGTAAGCTGATAAAAAGAGGGTTCCCCAAAGAACATTCCAAGCTGGGGAAAAGGTGTCACTGCACATTTTTTTTACTTCGTCCGAAAAGCTCAATTCTAATTGTACATTTCCTTCTGTTCTGCACCTGTGTTGATAACCTATCTGGTAACCATAGTGAATGTCATGTGGTCTAGCTATGTTATGAGTTAGTTTTGCTGTTTTCTAGTTTTTGTCTTTACATTTTTCCTTTTACTGTCTGATGAGAGAGGATGTAGTCGGTTAGCTTTCTTTGTTTATATATATTTTTCTCAACCTATTGCTCAACGCACAGTGGATCATGTATGCAGGATTTTAACTGAAGAAGAGGCATTTATGCAAGCTGTGCCACATTTAAGGGAACCACCTGCATCAAAAGCTTCAGCGAGGCATCCCTTTTATGGAAGGACCTATGTTCCAAGGATGCCAAGATGCTATATCTGCAATCGTGTGGGACATGCCACCCAGGATTGTCCCCAACGATTTCCAGCACCTGTCACGTACCAGCCCAGAGGAACAGATTCCAGAGGAGGCAGAGGTAGAGGCGGACGACAAGGTCGTGGTCGTGGTCCCAGGTGTGATCCACAAGCTCCACTTGCCACATTGGTTGTAACCAACGATCCACAGCCTCAACCAGAGTATGACAGACGACTTCTTTGGACTTTGGACAGTGGAACAGCATTACATGTTACCTACAGAAAAGAGCTGTACACAGAGATGCACGAGCCTGAACCTGAATTTCGTGAACTTTACTCTTTTTCAAATCATCCTGTTCAGGGCATGGCAAAAGGAACTGTTTATATTGAAGAGCTCGGTGCATCCATTCCCGACGTTTACTACGTTCTATCTGCCAATAGTAATTTGTTTAGTCAGAGTCATTTGTCTAGGGTTGCTAAATTTCAGGTACATCACCTTGAAAAAGCAAGTTATGTAGTTAAAGATGGAGATATTGTTGCTGAAACCATGTTGATTGGTGGTGTTTATTATATAAAACCAAAGTCTAAGCCGCAAGAGCAGGCAAGTATACAAGCTCCAAAAAGGGAGAGCAAAGGCCCAGTGAGAGATGTCCCAGAGAGAGATCCTGTTGCTACTCCAAAGGCTCCTAAAGCTAACAGGAGAACAAATAAGACACAGGTTGCTCATGGCAAGCCTGGGGTTCCTAATAAACATGCTAATGTTGAGAATTCACTAACAGGTAAACTTTTGCATTCCAGGTGGTATAGAAGATTGGGTCATGCCAGTTTCCGTGTTCTGAAGAAGATGCCAGAGTTCGCAAGAGGTTTGGATCTAAAGGGATGTAAGGTGTTCTTGGACTGTGCTGTCTGCAAGAAAGCCAAATCCAAAGCAGCAGCAATTCCAAAACGCGCTACACACCTGTCAATACGCATTTTTGATTTGGTACACACTGACATAGTGGGTCCTTTTACACCAACAGTTGGTGGTAAAAGATATTTCTTGACAATTGTTGATAATTACTCTAGATATGGATATGTATTTCCTATGAGAGAAAAATCTGAGACCTTTCAGATCTTTAAAGACTTTGCCAATCTTGTCTACACCCAATTCGAAGTCAACATCGCCAGAATTCAGAGTGATCGTGGTGCTGAATTCATGTCTCAGCGTTTCCAGGACTGGATGCATAAGAATGGGATAGTACATCAAACTTCAGCTCCTTACACTCCGGCGGAAAATGGAGTGGCAGAATGCAGAAATGGGGTTCTGCAAACCATGATGCATTGCCTACTTGAAGATGCTAACCTCTGTCTCCCATACTGGGGTGAAGCTATTAAATACGCTAATCATATCATCAATCGTACTTGGAGTAGTGTAATAAATCAGACCCCTTATTTCATGTTATATGGACATAAGCCTGACCTCTCACATCTCCATATTTTTGGTTCATATGCTATGGTGAATATTCCCTTGGCCCAAAGAAGGAAAGGGGGTCCTGCAGCAAAAAGAATGAGATTTATGGGTATTGATAATTTAAAATGGAGCAAATATATTGATTCTCATCATGTAATAGTGATTTCACAATCTGCTGCTTTTGAGGAAGATGCTGACTGGTCCGGGATTCATTCTAATGATCCTGGAGTTTATTTTCCTAGAGATGCTGCTGCCGATGTCTCGCAGCCTCATGATCAAGATCCACAGGAGGATGTTCCTTCCACGAGTTCTTCTCAACCTACTGTTCCATTTTTGCAAGCCGCCGATGCTGCTGCTGGTGATGATGACGAAGACGATGACGAAACGGAAGAAGAATGGACGGTTGTTCTGAGACGTTCCAAGAGGGCCACAAAGGGGATTCCTCCAAAATGATATTTGTGTCAAGTAACAAAAGCACCTTTACCATTGATTTGTAATGTTACACTTCCGCCTGAGAAGTTCACACAAATCAAACATCTTCCTGAAGCAGAGCAAGATAAATGGATGAGACAATGCAGGCTGAAATGGACAGTCTAAAGAAACTTCAAGTGTTTACACCTGCAAGTCCTCCAGCAAACAAGAACGTTATTGGCACTCGATGGGTCTACAGGATTAAGAAGAAGCCAAATGGTGAGTCGTTGTAGAAGGCCAGACTTGTAGCCCAGGGTTTCACCCAACATTATCCTGAGGACTATACAAATACATACTCACCCACAGTGCAGACTGAGAGTGTGAAAATTGCCTTAGCCACTGCAACTGCCCTTGGTTTGAAGGTTTTCCAGTTCGATGTTGAAACGGCTTATCTACACACTGACCTAGATGAAGACATCTATGTGAAAGGTCCTCCAGGTTTTCGACAGCAAGAAGGGGATACCTGGTTTCTACACAAAAGTCTTTATGGTCTGAAACATTCTGGTTTAATGTGGTACTTATGTTTTTCTGACAAACTAAATTCAATGGGCTTTATTAAGTCTGCAACAGATGAATGCGTGTTCACGAAAAGATCTGATAATGGGTATGAGATAATTCTTGTTTATGTTGATGATATTGTTTATATTGGACCAAATAAGCAGATGAGTGAGATTTTTGCTAATGCTTTACAGCAGTTTTTCACACTGAAGTCTTTAGGACATATTAACACTTATTTGGGTGTTCAAGTTGCCAAAACCCAGAAGGGGTTTAGCCTCCCACAAGAAGATAAGTTTGAACAACTATTGCATCACTGCAACATGGAGGATGCTAAACCAGTGAGTACACCCATGCAAACCGATTTTCACAACTTGACACATGAACCGAGTCCTGAGTTCGAAGATCAAACACTTTATCGCTCAGTCATTGGGTCACTGCTGTATATCAATAGTTGGACTAGACCCAACATTGCACTTAGTGTTAATCTCCTATCACGACACGTAGGCAAAGAAAACAGTTTCATTGGACATGTGTTAAGAAATTATTGAGATACCTAAAACACACCAAAGACATGAAGTTATTGTTAGAACCTACACATACTGACTATGCAGAGTTATGTTCTTATGCAGATTCAGATTGGGCAAGTGATAAGAAATCACAGAAAAGCACTTCAGGTTATATGATGTTTCTAAACGGATGTCCTGTTTACTGGTATGTGTGTAAACAGAATTTTGTTTCTTGTTCCTCTACAAAAGCTGAGTATGCTTGTGTTTCTGATGCATGCAATTCCTTAACCTGGTTTGATGCTTTAGTCACAGATATCTGGACACCTCCGATTTGACCGATCACTGTGTTGGAAGACAACAAATCTGTGGTTTATATAACTGAGAATCGATTTACAGGTTCCAGGTCTAGACACATTGACATCTGTTATCAAAACATAAGACAAGTAGTTAAACAAGGTTTTGTGAAACTGCAGTATGTGCCTACACGTGATCAAATTGCTGATATGTTAAACAAACCATTACCTGCAGTCCAACACGAGTATCTGCGCAAGAAGATGTGCCTTACCTTAATCTTTGCTTTGCTGACGAAAGAAGGGGATGTCTCTGCACGTTTTTTTAGTTTGTCCGAAAAGCTCAATTCTAATTGTACATTTCCTTCTGTTCTCCACCTGTGTTGATAACCTATCTGGTAACCATAGTGAATGTCATGTGGTCTAGCTATGTTATGAGTTAGCTTTGCTGTGTGCGCAAGCGTAAAAAGTTTTCTAGTTTTTGTCTTTACATTTTTCCTTTTACTGTCTGATGAGAGAGGATGTAGTCGCTTAGCTTTCTTTGTTTATATATATTTTTCTTTTGTGATTAAAGGTTTTTAATAGAATATGCGTCGGGCCTTATTTTCCTTCACCCATACACATTATGCATCATCTGAAGCACAGTCCATCGCCCTCTGATAGGAAGAATTATTCCTTGACAAAAGGTTTATCTGTCGATTAAATATTTACACCTCAAATTACCCAGTAAGAAATTGGGACTGAAATTCTTGGGGCCTTTCCCCATTGTAAGGATCATCAACCCAGTCACAGTAGAATTGAAACTCCGTAGGCTTTTAGGGAGAGTTGACCCTGTCTTCCATTGCAGCTTGCTGAAACCTTTTGGGTCTCCACAAGACCTCCCCCTAAGAAGCCACCCGGGCCCTTCATAGTGGCAGGTCAGACTCACTGTGAAGTGAAACATATTCTTGACTCTCGAATTTTTAAAGGGACATTGCAGTACCTACTACAATGGAAGGGATACTCGTTGTCTGAAGCCACTTGGGTGAAATCTAGCAATGTGAAAGCCAACAGACTCATCAAAAGGTTTTATGAGAAACACCCCAACAAACCGAGAGATAGTCCCCAACATATCCTTTTGTTTAGATTAAAGGATCTATTCTTTTTGTAAGGGGGGGCAGATGTCAACGCTGCTAACATTGGATGTTCTTGCTTTGACAATATATGAAGATGCAGCCAATTTCCCCTTAACTTGTGTGTTACGTTTAGAGTTAGAATTAGATGATACTGGGGGGGGAGGAAGAATATGTATGGGACACACATTGGGGGACTTTTTTTTTAAAGAGTTGGACTCTTTAGTTTTGAAGTTTATATGGCAGGGGAAAAAAGCTAGAATAAAAAAGAAAACTTTGCAAAATACTAAAGAAAATGGGGTTTTGGTTTACCTGAGTGGACTTTGTATTATCAAGCATCAGTATTGACATGGGTGAAAGAATGGATAATGCTTAGGAATAAAAGGTTGTTATGCTTGCAGGGACATGACTTACAGTTGGGATGGCACACATTTTTATGGTATGGGAAAAACAAAATTCATAGATATTTTCAAAACCACTGTATTAGAAATGCTTTGATAACTGTATGGGAAAAAATCAAAATGAAAATATATGTAAAAACTCCAGGGTGGTTATCAACAATTGAAGCTTTTTCACATGTAAACTTGTTAGATTTTGAAAAAACGTGGACATATAAAGATATTTTAAATATTGATGGGACATTAAAATCGAAGCAAGAACTGGAACATCACGCTATCAACATGTCATGGTGGGTACGTTCACAAATACAAAATAGATATGAAAAAGATATGAAAATGTATGGATTTTATAAAGAACAAAACGTGTTTGATAAGATATTACTAACCTGATGAGAAATTAATTAAAAATTGTATAATTTTTTGTTAACTTTACAGATGGAAAGTGAACAAATTAAAGGGACAATGACAAGATGGGCAGAGAATTTTGGTTATACTATAGAGTTAGAAGAATGGCAAAAAAAATATGGGAGAGAAATTACAAATTGACAATGTCAACTCCATATAAAGAAAATCTGTATAAAATGTTTTATAGATGGCATTTACCTCCAGCCAGATTAGCAAAAATGTTTAAAAATGTATCAGGCAAATGTTGGAAATGTAAACATAATATTGTTGTTGTTAGTTGCGAAGTTGTGTCCGACCCATCGTGACCCTATGGACAACGTTCCTCCAGGCCTTCCTGTCCTCTACCATCTTCTAGAGTGCATTTAAGCTCACGCCTACTGCTTCAGTAACTCCATCCAGCCACCTCATTCTCTGTCGTCCCCTTCTTCTATTGCCCTCAATCTTTCCCAGCATTAGACTCTTCTCCAGTGAGTCCTTCCTTCTCATTAGGTGGCAAAAGTATTTGAGTTTCAACTTCAGGATCTGGCCTTCTAAAGAGTAGTCAGGGTTGATCTCCTCTAGGACTGACCGGTTTGATCGACTTGCAGTCCGAGGGACTCGCAGGAGTCTTCTCCAGCACCACAGTTCAAAGGCCTCAATTCTTTGGCGCTCAGCCTTTTTTATGGTCCAACTTTCACTGCCATACATTGCAACTGGGAAGACCATAGCCTTGACTATATGCACTTTTGTTGACAGGGTGATGTCTCTGCTTTTTAGTGTGCTGTCTAGATTTGCCATGGCTTTCCTCCCCAGGAGCATGCGTCTTTTAATTTCTTGGCTACAGTCCCCATCTGCAGTGATCTTGGAGCCCAGGAAAATAAAATCTGTCACTACTTCCATTTCTTCCCCATCTATTTGCCAGGAATTGAGAGGGCCGGATGCCATGATCTTGGTTTTCTTAATGTTTAGTTTCAACCGAACTTTTGCACTCTCCTTCTTCACTCGCAACAAGAGACTCTTCAGTTCCTCTTCAATTTCTGCCATTAGAGTGGTATCATCTGCATATCTTAGGTTGTTGATATTTCTTCCAGCAATCTTAATTCCAACTGTGATTCATCTAGCCCTGACTTTCTCATGATGTGCTCTGCATATAAGTTAAATAGGCAAGGCGACAGTATACAGCCTTGCCGGACTCCTTTCCCAATTTTGAACCAATCAGTGGTTCTGTGTCCAGTTCTCACTGTTGCTTCTTGGCCCGCATATAGGTTTCTCAAGAGACAAATAAGAAGGTCTTGTACTCCCATCTCTTTAAGGACTTGCCACAGTTTGTTATGATCCACACAATCAAAGGCTTTAGCATAGTCAATGAAGCAGAAGTAGATCATTTTCTGGAACTCTCTAGCTTTCTCCATGATCCAGCGTATGTTGGCAATTTGATCTCTAGTTCCTCTGCCTCTTCGAAATCCTGCCTGTACTTCTGGTAGTTCTCGATCCACATACTGCTGAAGTCTAGCCTGTAGGATTTTAAGCATAACTTTACTAGCATGAGAAATGACTGCAATGGTGTGATAGTTTGAAAATTCTTTGGCACTGCCTTTCTTTGGAATTGGAATGTAAACTGATCTTTTCCAATCCTGTGGCCACTGTTGAGTTTTCCAAATTTGCTGGCAAATTGAGTGTAGCACTTTTACTGCATCGTCTTTTAAGATTTTGAATAGCTCAGCTGGAATACTGTCACCTCCACTAGCTTTGTTGTTGCTCAGCTTTTCTAAGGCCCACTTCCCTTCACATTCTAGGATGTCCGGCTCGAGGTCAGTGACCACCTCATTGTGATTATCAGGGACGTTAAGCTCATTCTAGTATAGTTCTTCTGTGTAATTTTGCCATCTCTTCTTAATCTCTTCTGCCTCTGTTAGGTCCCTGCCATTTTGGTCCTTTATCATGACCATTTTTGCATTGAACGTTCCCTTAATCTCTCCAATTTTCTTGAAAAGATCTCTGGTCCTCCCTATTCTATTGTTTTCTTCTATTTCTTTGCACTGTTCATTTAAGAAGTCATTCTTATCTCTTCTAGCTATTCTCTGGAATTCTGCATTCAATTGGGCGTATCTTTCTTTTTCTCCCTTGCCTTTCGCTTCCCTCCTTTCCTCAGCTATTTGCAAAGCTTCCTCAGACAGCCATTTTGCTTTCTTGCATTTCTTTTTCTTTGGGATGGTTTTGGTTGCTACCTCTTGTACAATGTTGCGAACCTATGTCCATAGTTCTTCAGGCACCCTGTCTATCAGATCTAATTCCTTAAATCTATTTGTCACCTCTACTGTATATTCAACAGGGATATGATTTAATTCATACCTGACTGGCCTAGTGCTTTTCCCTACTTTCTTCAGTTTAAGCCTAAAATTTGCAACGAGAAGCTCATGGTCTGAGCCACAGTCAGCTCCTGGTCTTGTTTTAACTGACTGTATAGAGCTTCTCCATCTTTGGCTGCAGAGCATATAGTCAATCTGATTTCTGTGTTGACTGTCTGGTGATGTCCATGTGTAGAGCCGTCTCTTGGGTTGTTGGAAAAGAGTGTTTGCTATGACCATCGTATTCTCTTAACAAAATTCTATCAGCCTGTGCCCTGCTTCATTTTGTACTCCAAGGCCAAACTTGCCTGTTATTCCGCTTATCTTTTGGCTTCCTACTTTAGCATTCCAATCCCCCATGATGATAAGGACATCATTTTTTGGTGTTAGTTCTATGAGGTGCTGTAGGGCTTCATAGAACTGGTCAATTTCATCCTCTTCAGCACCGGTGGTTGGGGCATAGACTTGGACTACTGTGATATTGAATGGTTTGCCTTGGATTCGAACTGAGATCATTCTGTCATTTTGAGGATTGTATCCCAGTATTGCTTTTCCTACTTTTTTATTGACTATGAAGGCTACTCCATTTCTTCTGAGGGATTGTTGCCCGCAGTAGTATACCTGATGGTCATCTGAATTAAATTCACCCATTCCTGTCCATTTTAGTTCACTGATTCCTAAGATGTCAATGTTCAGTCTTGTCATCTCTTCTTTGACCACATCCAGCTTGCCTTGATTCATGGATCTTACATTCCAGGTTCCTATGGAGAAAAAATCTTTACAGCATCAGACTTTCCTTTCACCACCAGACATATCCACAGCTGAGCATCCTTTCGGCTTTGGCCCAGTCACTTCATTCTTTGTGGCGCTACTAGTACTAGCCCTCTGCTCTTACCCAGTAGCATATTGGACGCCTTCCGATCTGAGGGGCTCATCTTCCAGCGTCATATCGTTTTGCCTTTTGGTACTGTCCATAGGGTTTTCATGGCAAAGATACTGGAGTGGGTTGCCATTTCCTTCTCCAGTGGATCACGTTTTGTCAGAACTCTCTGCTATGACCTGTCTGCCTTGGGTGGCCCTGCACGGCATAGCTCATAGCTTCATTGAATTACGCAAGCCCCTTTGCCACGACAAGGCAGTAATCCATGAAGGGGAAACATAATATAGGTACATATTATCGTATTTGGTGGACATGTGATAACGTAAAAGCTTATTGGAGAAAAATACATGCTTGGCTAGAAAATATATTAGGAGAACATGTAGCATTTAATCCCGAATTATTTTTATTAGGTATATTACCAGAAAAGACTGATAAACAAAATACATACTTGGTTCTGCATATCATAACTGCAGCAAGAATAAACTATGCACAATGCTGGAAAAATGAACAAATACCATCAGAAGAAGAGCTAATAAAGAAGATATTGGAATGCGCAGAGATGGACAGATTAACTATGAGACTAAAAGACAAAGAAGAAACAGAATAGTATGAAAGCTGATATTTCTTTTATAAATGGTTGGAAAAAAGAACCAAAGAGTGAAATTTGTATATGTATTAATGAATTATGAACTCAGTTCATACGTTGTTTGGAAAATTAACATATGTGTGTAAAGAATAAAATATAAAATATAAAAAAATATGGATATAGTTGTAGAATGCAAGTTGGAGCCTTCCTGGTAAAAATAAAAATCTCAGATGACTTAATTCAGAGGTAAAAAAAATCTCAGAGTACTACCATTGTGCCCAAGGAATGTTGATTTTGATTAAAAATAAAAAAGAAAGAATCTCTCATGGAGCCAAAGCTTTTTGAAATAAGTGGGAAAGAAAATAATTACACGAGGATACAAGTTGCCTGAAGAACTTTTAGAAATAAAGTAGAATATTAATATTTTAAATTTTAAAGGAATAAACACAACCATGTATTATGAATGACTACTCTCTATACTAGTTTATTGTTCAGTGTATTGCTCACATTACTAATTAATAAAATGTAGTCATACTTTCTGCCAGAAAATAATTAGGTATCCAAGTTGGCACCCAGTGCAGTGTCTAATTTCCAAAAAGTACATATTGGTTTTTAGAAAAAGAATGGAAAAGCTCATTATACAACTGGGATTGTTGGTATAAAAAACATTGCCCCAGAGAACAAAATCAACAGGGAAGGAATTAGAACACTGTTTTCAATTTCTGCTTAAAATTAAATTAAAGTTAATTTGTCAGTCCCTTTTTAGGCAATATACTTCAAAAACAACAACAGCAACAACAAAAACCAAAGACATTTCTCAAGGATTAGTGGGAAGCTGTTACACATCATTAAGTTGTCACAACATGATGTTTCTTCTTAAAAATATTTATGTTTCACACCCCCCCAAAAAAAGTCTGAGTATGAGGAAAATTGAAAAAGATCTGATAAGATCATGATACCTTCCATGCATCATTTATGTGATGTTATATACTGTATGTTAAATTTATTTTGCAACTACATAAACCAATAGTCATTATTCTACCAAAATCATATTTAATAATGGGTGTATAATACCTGCATATATAAATAAAGTGAATATTGTGGAATCTTCCTCAATAAGTGCAGTCCACTGAGCCAGATTTTGCCTCCAGCCCCACTTTTCAAGCTGATAATCTAAAAGAAGACCAATGCTCCTAGCCAGAGGCATTCTCAGCAAAGGTCAAGGAGTCAAGACAGTGTGCACTGTCATGGAATTGAAATTCAGCTCCTTTTTAATGGGTGTAATAGTTATATATCATAACTATGTCATAGATAGGGCTTTGATTATATCCATCAACAATTTTTTTTCATATATATATATATTCCTTAATTATGCTAAAATGCAAATCCTGGGTATGCTCATATTTAAAAGGGAACAATTGAACACCAGGATAAAATATAAACAAAACTGTTTAATAAACTAATACACTTAGCTTTCGTCGGCTAACTGCTGACGTCGTCAGAGTAAAAGCTGGAGTTCTGGGAGCTTGCTTATAAACCTGGTTGTTTTTGCACCCCGCTCATTGAGCGGGTCACCGGACTACCCACCCCAATTGACCGTATAGTTTCTAATCATCCCGCATCCATCCGCATGTTTGTAAATTCAAGAGTCGTTCCCTCACTCGTAGTTGCTCTCCTTGTCTGCCTCTCTCCTCTCTCCTAATCCACATCTGGTCATTGTAAGTTGTTGCTGGATCGTTCCTTATCTGTTCCTTTCCCCTAAACTCAGAACAGATAAGGAACAATCCAGCAACAACTTACAATGACCAGATGTGGATGAGGTGAGAGGAGAGAGGACCGTGTCCAATATGCATACGGATGGACAGGGGACGCCCGGAAGAAATGTGATTGACCATGAGAAGCGATGACAACCAAGAATGGCAGGGTGGTGGGGTTGATATGTGGATGCGTGCAACCCAAAGACCAGAGGGGATTCTGCAAATGGATGAGGATAGAGTGATGCAAGCATGACAAGGGGATGAGAGCAGCACGACTCTCAAGGAGGAAGAGGAGCAAGATGAAAAACAGCATGCTGAGATTGCACAGCAGAGTGAAGCAAAGGGTGATCTGGCAACAATTCCCACTGGCCAAGCACGGACAAAACAGGGGGGAGGGGCACTGCAATGCATGCATGCATTTGCATGCAAAGACCAGCTGGGAAGGATGTGATCAACTGGAGTGAATAATGGAGGATGGGGGCAACCGGTGGGCACAATGGAGAATGGAGAGTGGGGTGATAGCAGGAAGACACATATATCACCGGATTGGGATAAACAGTTAGCAATGGCTACGGGAGGAAGGGAATTGGAAGAAAGATCGACAACAACACTAGATGGCACGTTGCAAGAAAGGCAGGCAGGGAAGATGAAAAAAAAGAGAGAAGGACCCCCAGAATTAGCATATACATTAGGAGATAGGACACAGTGAGGAGAGACAGGACTGACTGGAGCAAGTGGGATGAAACAAACAAAGAAAGAAATGATGGGAAGAAAGAGGGTGATAGGATTAAAATGCGGACAGGGAGATGCAGGACAACTAGAGCAACTATGGTCAATTAGAACAGCTGGGCCCATTACATGATCAATGAGTAGGGCATGAAGTCAATTGGGCTTATAAGCAAACTCTCCACCCACTAATGGCTACTCTGATGATGCTGACAGTGGATCAGCGAAAGCTAAGGCAGTTGATTTTTAGATTTTATATATGGTTGATTTTATTGTTTTATGGTTTTTGAACAATAAACAGCTGTTTTACAATTATTCCAGAGTTCAAGGATTTTATACTATTGCATACACACACATACACACGTAATTACTTTAAATATCTGAGTCCCAAGTGTATTCATTTAAAAATTATAAGAGACTGTTAAAATGTTGATTTCTGGGATAAAATCTTTATTTTACACTGAGTGAAGCCGGATCGAGATTGACACATTCTATCACCGGAGAGCGAGGATAGATCAATCTATCACACGCACAATGGTCAGATCATTAACATCTGGAGAGTTGTAGAGACAGGTGCCTACAGACACTGGCTCGTACTTTGAAAACGTCAGCAGTTGCTGACGAAAGCTCAGTGTAAAATAAAGATTTTATCCTGGAGATCAACATTTTAACAATCTCTTACAATTTTTAAATTAGACAGACAGACAGGACAATATTATGAATGGGTATAAGATGGTCAACTCATTTTTCACCTTAGTTGTCTTTTAAGTAAAAACAGGAAAAGTGGTGTACACTTCGGGTGCAACATGACATTTGTGTATGGTTGTTGATATAAGTGCCTCTAACACATAGGCTTGATGTTCTTGTCTGAGACCTCTGGGATTGGACACATATCCTGTATTCACTTTTCTTTTAAACCATACTAGATGGTTTGCAGAGCTCTATCTTGTCTAAAACAGAAAATGTGGCCTCTAGAGATTTACTGTTTGCATGGCACAGTACAACATCCTGAAAAAGCATGGTGCTTCCATGTTAGCAGGTTTAGGTACAAGTAAGTCATCAATAAGAAATGACATTTTGCTTTGAAAGGAACACTCATATTTATGACTCAAGAGTTACAGAAGAATCTTATATTAAGTTGCTTTTAAGTTTTGTTTTGATTGGTATTCCTCTGTCTCCTCTACCCAACTTTCTGGTCACACATTATAAAATCAAAAATGTTGTTCAGTTCTGGAAAGGGAAAAAAATGAATCCCACAGCATTTCTTTTTAATAACTGTTCAGCTACAAAATTTTATTGATATCCTTTTATGTTCCCTCTAGAGGATGTAATGCACAAAAGCATTGCCAGGGAACATATAAAATTACAAATGAAATTTATTGTAAAAAGTAGAATGTCTTCTAGACAGGTGTCAGTATTTATTTTCATTCATAAAACAAAGCCAAAAAAATTGCAGATATAATATATTCATTTGTCAGCAAGTTCATGGGTGTAAATTGCCATCCAACGTTATTGACCAATATAAGACAGATATTGAAAAGACAATTTAAATTTACTTTTCCAGACATAAACTGTTCCACAAAAGCACTGTAAAAACGCCTCCATGATTTATTTGTTTTCTGTTGTGCTTCACACTTATGGTTAACTACATAATTTGGTTGTGTCATAATCCACTGTGTTTGGCAATTTGGCATTGAAGGTCTGCAAAGCTGATTGAATCCTCATCACTTCACTGGTAGAAAGTTTGAGTCTATGACGCAGTAGGCATGAGAAAAGATCTAGACGACGTTGACCAGGAGGAGAAAGTTTATTTACACGGTCCCGTATCTCTAATAGCTGTAAGAGTGCACTGTCCTGGGATCCCTGAGTGTAGGGGTAGTCCAGTTGCAAAATCAAATCTCGGATTGCTTCTGGGTCAAAGTGCATGCTGTAGCCAAACACTTGGATGCTGTTGATTTTCATATAGCCCAGGTTTCGGGAGGGATCAATAAACTCCAGGGGTTCATAATAGATGCTATCATTGCCATTGGGGCCATTTGATTTTATACGACTCCTCAAGTAGATGTGGACTGTTTCAAAAAACGTCTTCCACTTGTTGCCTAGAGTCAGCGTCCAGTTATAACACTGAAGTGGTAAGTCCAGTTTAGTCCGTTCCCAGTCTGGAAAATTGTTTTCATTGACAGGCATAAACCAACTCTCAGAGTGGCTGCCTCCAAAGGGGTTGATGTAAACAGCCAGGACAGGCTCCAAGGTGCTGTTCTTTGTGAGGCAAATTTGAAGAGAGATTCCCAATATCATATGGACCAGGCTAGATTTATACTTGTTGCTCTTTAGGGTAAGAAGCATCCGTTTGCGCCAGGATGGGTCAAACCAGCTATTGAGACGCATGTCATTGCTGATGAAGATGGCATGGACCTCAATACGGCGGTCTGTTTTCTGCAATAAATACTTCATCTCCAAATCCTGGAGGTCAGTCTCAAACCCAATGTAATGTTCTGTGGAATCTGCCACTTCAGGCTTGCACAGCCCTTGGCTCAGCATGTATCCAGTATTGCAGGTCCCACAACGGGTACGATTGTCGGGTGCACACGTCAGGCAGGCAGAACCTTCCCCCACACTACATGGTAGGGAGCCAAGGCAAGCAAGCTGGTCATTCGGGCATGTACATGAATGAGTCTCTTCAGAAAAGCTGCCTAGCAGGCCATTTTCATTGCAGTAAAGGAAGGACTGGATGCGATTTAGCCAATAGAGAGAGGATCTGTAAAGTAAACATGAAATTAATGAATACATAGTTGATCAAAGTAATAGAATTACTATTATAGCTTAATAGAATTAAGCTATTTTTAATCACCTTGAAGGCAAAAACTTTGCCTGGTATATTGTGAAACCTCTGAAATGATTCATTCAGACTAAATGAAAAACACTTTCTAAAGTGAAATGATTAAGAGAATGAGATACAATCTTAAAAGTTCTTACTTGTAATATTACTTCAATCATCAATTTCCTGGAGTGTCTAAAACAAAATATTATCACTCAAGTGTATAAGCACACAACAAAAATAAATATTAATCCTCTATAATAGGAGAATAACTTTTCCTTGAAGCATTGAAAGGGAAATTCCTTGAAGGATTGATTCAGCTGCTTTTACAGCCTTCATAGTAAGATTCTTGCATGTGCATATGCACACAGTCACGTTGCTTTCAACCATGTACATTATGGTGGTATAAGCAAAACTTTACATAGGATACAGTTGTCTCGATGTTTCAAGAATGCTTTGAAAAAAGATTACACACAGTTATCTCTTTGATGGATGATCATCAGAAAATTCCATTAAAAAAAAAAGATCAGTGAACATCAGTAACATCATTACCATATCGTTATCAAGAAAATAACAGATATGCCCACTAATTCACCATGATTCAAACTTGTCTGGTAAAAGATTTTACCTGCAATTGAAAGCTTTGAAATAAAATATGTACAAAACACTCCTTGTTATGGTACACAAGATAATATATTATACATAATATATTTATTCATGTTACATAATATTCTTCCTTGCAGATAACATTGCAGTATCTCTCCTGCCCATTTTATCAGAGACATAGCATAAGACATACTAGTTAAAAAAGATCTCTCCTGGATTTCTGAAAATTCCAAAATCATATTCTCAAAATTCTGTACCTCACAGCCCCATTTCTTTCCACAATCATAAATTAGTTTTAAAGCTAAATCTCCATTTAACCTACACAATTCCAAATGCATGTCTTTTTCAAGGAGATCCAAAGTCCCTGAAACATTATCAACTACCTATATTTAAATTTGGATTGAAGAACTGGACTCCCTCAATGTATAATGAGTGTTGCACATTAAAACATTGGTTTTAGAAGCTGAGACAATTCAAAATGGCACTTTTCCCCTCTCATTTTTTATGAGACCCAAATATTTGCTGTACTACTACTATTACTGGGGAAAAATGGCAAAATATTTTGGATAAAATATAGTGCAATATTTTGATATTGGAATATTGTATATTTTTAGAATGTGATGAACAGATGTAACTGCCATCTCATTTATCTCTCTTTCAATAATAAATTGAGATGACAATGGGAGCTTTCAAGGTTCTAGACTGAAGACGGGGTCAAGATTTATATGGAAAAGATGTTTTAAGAACAAAATCAAGAAGCCACACACTTCATTATGTATGTGCTTTCCAAAATGCTTGACTTAGTGTTAGGAATATATGCATTGTTGAAAAGAATATGATAGCTGTAGCTATGCAACAATATTGAATACTGATGGATTCTGTATCTAATTTGTTGCTCAACAGATGTAAAAATGTAGGAGACCAAATAACAGGTAGCTTAAAAACATTATTTACTAGAATTTTAAGCTCTGCAAGGAAGAAAATCAATAGAGCAAGTGAGGGTACTGGGTGAATTCCAGGCAGTAAACCTGGGCAAATAATCAGATCTACTCTTTGCCTAGTCTCCATCATTAATATAGCAAATGGATCTTGATTACCTTCCTACCTCTTTTCCAATAAAATTATATTCCAGGGTCCATGGAAGCATAATTCTTATATAGCTTAACCTGGTTGGCAATAATATCATGTCCTTGGATTACAATTCTGCCTACTCAGTATTGATTGGAGTGCTCTAAAATTCCATCTGGTGTTTTTTTTTTTACTTTTCACTACTTACTTACTACATTGTACTTTAGGACTTGATGTTTCTTGGCTGGCATACCCTTCAAATTTTTCTTTGTCCTGATAAAGACATTTGGCTGTTACTTGAAGTTGCATGGGGGAGTGAAGGCTGTGTTTTTTATGGCATGGAAAAAAGAGACTTTAGTAATCCCAAATGAATACAAGTTTTTCCTATGTCTTACTAAGTAAAACATTTGCTTTTCCACCAAAGAATGGTGGAACACTGGTGGCACAGTGTTTAGAATGCAGTACTCAGGCAAACTGTCCACAGACAGGAATCCAATCCTACAGGGCTTGAGGTTTACTAAGCCTTACATCATTGTGAGGTGGGTAAAATGATGACTCAAATTGTCAGGGGCAATATGCTGATGTAAACCATTCAGAGCATGCTGTAAAATACTATGGGGTCGCATAAAAGTCTAAGTGCTATTGCTAAAGAATAAGAAATGAGCAAATACCAATATTAGTCAATTACCTGATATCATACCAACTGTTACTATGCTATCGGAAATGAAAGAGCAAACCCTAGTTCCAAATCATGAGCTTCAAGATATTAGCTTCTAAATCCAAGAATTTACAAGACTGATTTCCTTTGCAACTATTAGACTGCTGAAGTTTGAGATTCAAAGGGGTTTATGTTCATTTCCTTTTTTTGGGGGGGGGTGTTTCACATGTCTATAATTCAAGGTATTTTTGTATCTTTAAATCAGTTTTTGATTCCTGGCAACTGCCTGGACTAGTCCCTGCAGTTTCACTGGCATTTTGTTTTTTAAAAAATGGTTTGTTATTGCCTCCTTCCTAGGGCCAAGAGAGTGACTGGTCCAAGGTCACCCAAAGGGCTTTATGCCTCAGAAAATAATGGAATTCATGGTTTCACATTTTCTAGGCTGGTGCTTAACTACTACACAAAACTGGCTCTGCTACATAGATAATACTTGATGCTTAATACTTTAAACTTTAAACAATGTTTAGCTCATATATTTGCATTATCACATTTTACTGCAGCAACTACGCTGAATAACTACTGAGAAGATTTGGCTGAAGTGGCTTTTAACTGCTAGCAAATTGAATGGGAAAAAAACTTTTTTTTCAGGCTGGCAATACTGTATGCAGTATACCATATTTTTGCACAGACTCCTGGGTTTAAAAAAAAGTATTAGACAGGTGGGTGAAGGAGTCTAGTGATCTGTGACAAACTGTAATTCAATCATTTTAATATATCGTACTCATGAAACGATATGATTTCAAGCATGTATCACTCTAGAATAGTCTCTTATGAAGATCATAATGCAAGACAAAAACATCTGGCCACATTAAAGGTATTTGACAGTCAGGAACATCACCTTGGATCCTCAACAAAAATGAGTTGAAAGATACAGCTTGTACACTATAGAAATATGCCTGTATTTTCTGAATTCACTCTTTCCTATCCTCCCACCCTCCCCTTCGCTTTTCTTTGTTTTATGCTGTACTGTTTTAGACTTCAAACCAGAGGACAGAGACTGTCATTATTGATCTGTAGGCTGTTCTGAAGTCTTTCTGGTGAAAGAATGGGATTCAAATGCTTTAAGTACATAAATGTTAGCTTTCAGGGAGCCCCTGGAGTAAGTTCTTATGTTTCACAAAGAGCTCTTCAAATTGTTGAGTTTGATGTTGAGCTATATTGCAACCAAATCACAATTATGCTTTATACTTCAAAGCATCAGAACAAACTAGATACACATAGAGAGAAAGAGAGGTTATTACAAGCCTGTAATAATATTAGGACATGCCCACTAGTCTTAATTAAATATTTAATAAAATTATTTTGGCTGATAATGACCTTTATTCCAAATACTGTGATGTTGATTCAAATGTGATTAATTCAAGCAGATTTTCATTAAAGCCTCATGTTTAGAACTGAGGCTTTAATTTTTGAAAGTGATGCTGACAAGACCACCTTGTTTATGAAAAGTATGAAGTGCAAGAAAGCATATGTGCTCATTTAGTCTCTGCAAAGTTTAAGCTAAACTTGCTTAAATGCCACTTTTACTGCCATGTTTACATATTGTTTCCTGGGCTTATCTGTGGATGTAGCTTGGGTTAAGCTACAATTCAACATCATTGTATCTTAATTCAATTTTGTCTGAATGTACTGAATTGTTATTGGAGCAAATTGAAGGCATTTAGTGAACTTTGGCTATTTTTTCATTTTAAAAAACCACCTTGAGTGGGTGAGGTTTGGTTAGGCTTAGATAAAAAGCTATAGGAAAACCTAGGATTGTAAATTGAAGATTGGCAAGTTTAAAAAAATCCTTAAAATGTTAATTGCAATCAATCAATCAATCTTTATTTATTGATTAGCCCATTGGGCCATATCAAGTTACCAGATTCCAAAAACAAAATATCACCAAAACTTGACAAAAACAATTCAAATGGAACTGGATAAAATACAATTTAAAATAAAACTGAAACAAAATACAATCTAAATGAAATCAGGGTAAAATACAATGATTTAAGAAACAGGTTAAATATGATTAAAATTATATTACAATGTCACCCCTGCATCTGCCCCAAACAGCCTTAAAACTACTTTTAAAATATGTTGTTAAATCAAGTGATCTTTCCTACAATCTACCACACTCTGCTGCACCAAACTTGTTTTTATTTCCATCAACTTTACAGCAAATTTGGCAATCCATTTCACCAACTGTAAATTAGAACCTAACAAACAATGATGCAAGAAGCGCTCTTTAGACATAGGGGTACTGGTATGAAAAATCCTGCCCAACTGGTGTTTCCTCAAATCTGAATACAGGGGACAATCAAAAATTACATGGGACCTTGTTTCAACTTCCCCCATCCCACATAAACAGACTCTTTCACTTACAGGAATCCCCTTATACCTGCCTCAAAGCATGTTTGTTTGAAGTTGGTCCAATCTCAATTTGGTAAAAAAATCTCCTTAAGATGGGAGATAAAGGCAAAGTTAAATATTTTTCTATTTTAAAAAATTGTTTATTAGCCAATAACCAGGAACAAACTTTTACTGCTGTCACCTGTGCAATGTCCGATTGTGCACTTATGTCCTTAAATCTCTGTGCAATCCAAGTTCGAATCTGCCTAAGATCATACTGCTGCCAGTTTAACGGAATACCAAAGCTAGATACCTGCTTCAAAACTCTTGATAACCAATTATTTTTGTTACTTGAGATTATCTGATCCATTAGCGCTAGCTTAGGTGACCTCCCTTCCTCCATCTCAAATATTCTGAGCCAATAATAAACGGCCTTCAGCATGGCCCTAGTGCCAAGCGCATGGATTCCCCTTTCTGCCCTTACTACGCAAGCTGGGGCTCCAGGGGATACTGCCAAAATTCTCCTCAAGAACTTATTTTGAGGAATTTCCTGCCCAGGCAGCTTAACTAATCCCCATATTTCTGCCCCATAAGTAAATACTGGTTCAATTTTCACCTGAAAGACCTTTAGCACTGGGGTTAATGAAGATGGAGTTTTCTCTGAAATAAGTTTGTTTAATTGGGCCATCTGAGCCACGGCCTTCTGAGCTCCAGCTTTTACATGGTTGTTCCATTTACCATTTGTCTGGAATACTAGCCCTAAATAGGTAAATGACTGAACTTGTTCTATTCTTCTGCCATTTTAAACCCATCTCCTCATCTTTTGTTGCCTGCTACCTTTGATTTTTCTACATTAATTGTCAAACGATTTTTTATACAATATGCTGCCAACCTCCCTAGTGACTTTCGTAGCCCCACCTGTGTGGCCGACAGCAAAATTATATCATCGGCATATAACAGGCAATTTTCAATTTCAAATAACATGCACTATTGCCAAGAAATCAACATGGATATATCTACATAATTATCAGGAGTCAAACTTAATATTGCACTGATATACTGTATTAAGTAATATATCATGAAACCATCGCTGAATGTATTATTTTCAAGTGGTATAAGCTTCACCACATATTTTGCTAATGCATTTGAAAGACTTAATGCTGTTGATTCCTAACATATGTAGCTATGTAAAAAGACTTTGATAGATTCTGTCTCAGTCATGCCATTCTACCAATTTCAGGTAAATATGGTGAAGGACAATGGATGGAAATGGCTTTGTCTGTTGTCAAGCTTTCTAGGGGTTGGCACAGTGGTGCAGTGGTTAGAATGCAGTATTGCAGGCTAATTCTGCCAACTGCCAGCAGTTCAATTCTCATTGGCACAAGGTTGACTCAGCTTTCCATCTTCCGATGTTAGTAAAATGAGGACCCAGATTGTTGGGGACAATTTGTTGACTCATAATACTATAAAGCTCTATGAAGCGGTATATAAGTTTAAGTGTTATTGCTATACTTCTTTGTTTCAGAATTAAAGATAATATAGAATTACCTGTTTAGGTCAATTCAAATTCTAAAAACAGAATTTCAGAATATCTAGTGGTTGGGGTCATATAAGGATTAAACCCCCTTCATGGATTACTTCCTTATCATGGTGAAGGGGCTTGTGTAGTTCAATGAAGCTATGAGCTATGCAGTGCAGAGAGTTCTGACAAAACGTGATCCACTGGAGAAGGAAATGGCAACCCACTCCAATATCTTTGCCATGAAAATCCTATGGACAGTACCAAAAGGCAATACAATATGATGCTGGAAGATGAGCCCCTCAGGTTGGAAGGTGTCCAATATGCTACTGGGGAAGAGCAGAGGGCTAGTACTAGTAGCACCAGAAAGAATGAAGCAACTGGGCCAAAGCCGAAAGGACGCTCAGCTGTGGATTTATCTGGTGGTGAAAGGAAAGTCCAAAGCTGAAAAGATTTATTCTCCATAGGAACCTGGTATGTAAAATCCATGAATCAAGGAAAGCTGGATGTGGTCAAATAAGAGATGACAAGACTGAACATCGACATCTTAGGAATCAGTGAACTAAAATGGACAGGAATGGGTGAATTTAATTCAGATGACCATCAGGTATACTACTGCGGGCAAGAATCCCTCAGAAAAAATGGAGTAGCCTTCATAGTCAATAAAAGAGTAGGAAAAGCAATACTGGGATACAATCCCCAAAATGACAGAATGATCTCAGTTTGAATCCAAGGCAAACCATTCAATATCACAGTAGTCCAAGTCTATGCCCCAACCACCAGTGCTGAAGAGGATGAAATTGACCAGTTCTATGAAGCCCTACAGCACCTTATAGAACTAACACCAAAAAATAATGTCCTTATCATCATGGGGGATTGGAATGCTAAAGTAGGAAGCCAAAAGATAACCAGAATAACCAGCAAGTTTGGCCTTGGAATACAAAATGAAGCAGGGCACAGGCTGATAGAATTTTGTCAAGAGAATATGATGGTCATAGCAAACACTCTTTTCCAACAACCGAAGAGATGGCTCTACACATGGACATCACCAGACAATCAACACAGTAATCAGATTGACTATGTGCTCTGCAGCCAAAGATGGAGAAGCTCTATACAGTCAGTAAAAACAAGACCAGGAGCTGACTATGGCTCAGACCATGAGCTTCTCGTTGCAAATTTTAGGCTTAAATTGAAGAAAATAGGGGAAAGCACTAGGCCACTCAGGTGTGAATTAAATCATATCCCTGTTGAATATACAGTAGAGGTGACAAATAGATTTAAGGAATTAGATCTGATAGACAGAGTGCCTGAAGAACTATGGACAGAGGTTCACAACATTGTACAAGAGGTAGCAACTAAAACCATCCCAAAGAAAAAGAAATGCAAGAAAGCAAAATGGCTGTCTGAGGAAGCTTTGCAAATAGCTGAGGAAGGGAGGGAAATGAAAGGCAAGGGAGAAAAAGAAAGATATGCCCAATTGAATGCAGAATTCCAGAGAATAGCTAGAAAAGATAAGAATGCCTTCTTAAATGAACAGTGCAAAGAAATAGAAGAAAACAATAGAATAGGGAGGACCAGAGATCTCTTCAAGAAAATTGGAGAGATAAAATTTGAATGTTTCCAACAGCAAGTATTGAAAAATGAATAGAAATTATTAGAAATGGAGGACAGAATGAATAAGGAGGAAAGAAGAGTAGATGAAATGAATGAAAAACTCTTGCAAGCAAATAAAGAGTTAGAAAAAACCATCATACTGCTTGAAGCTGAGAAAGCAGACCATTATCTACGTTTCCAAAATGTGTAAGAAGAGAAGGGGGAGGACCTCCCAGAAATGATGACAGACTTGCTAGCAAGGGCCCTAGGGACAGGGAAAGCAGAGATGGCAAATGAGATTGATGAGATATATAGAATCCACACAAATTACGCGAGAAGAAATAACTTACCCAAGGAGGTACATATCAGATTTGTGAAGAAGTCAATTAGGGATGAGATTTTGCACAGAACAAGAGATGACCCAATAGAATACAGAGGTAAACAACTAAGTGTCCTCAAACAAGTCCCTAGGAGGGTAAGAGACCTGAGAAGGCCCTACCAATATATTACATCAAAATTAATAAGACAAATCATCAATTTTAGGTGGCTGATGCCGGAAGGGATTCTGGTGACCTGGCAAGAAAAGAGATATAGGTTAGATTTGATTGATAAAGTAGAAGAGTTTTTCCAGCAGCATCTAGACAATGAAAATAAACTAGAAGAAAGAGAGTTAAGAGAAGAGAACAATACAGAGAGATATAATAGAAAGACACAGGAATGACAAGGCAAAGAACGGGAAACAGAGAGAAGAGAAAAAATGAGAATGTACTAGGACAATTGTGATGAAAGTAGACACAAAGAAGTCAAGGAAGATAGACCGACAAGGGCAACAAGATCAAAACAGAGGCAGTAATGTAGAAATATTAACAGTATTATCATTAAATGTAAATGGACTAAACTCCCTGGCTAAGAGAAATATAATTTTGAATAAGCTCAGTAAGAAAAACCTAGATATAACAATTCTACAAGAAACACATATAAAGACTCAAGATCAGGATTTATTAAACTACTCTAAGTTAGGAATCAAATTTGTATCGCTTTCACAGCAGAAGAAAGGAGGAATTGTGATACATATATAAAGATAAAGAAAGAATCCCAGCAAGACAAATCTATCGAGATGAGGAAGTGATTATTGACATTTCCTTGAATAAAAAAGGTCACCCTGGTAGGAATTTATGCCCCCAGTGAAAAACAATGACAATTTTATAAGAAACTGCATAAGGTTATTGCTGATATGGAATATGAGAATATTTGTATAATTGGTGATTTTAATGCAATTATAGACAGAGAATTAGATTATAAGAGTGAGGAAGTAAGGAAACAAACCAGGAGAATATTACCCAGTACTTTTTTAAAAATGGCGGAAGAATTAAATATTCAAGATAGTTGGAGGGAGAGAAATTAGAATGAAAAGCAATTTACATACTATTCAGGGTGGCATCAATCGTGGTGTAGAATTGATATGGTCTGAACAACGAAAGTATTAAATTCAGATATTGATGACATAGTAATAGACATTAATACTTGGGCAGACCATAATCCCATTATAATTAAATGGAAAGAACAGAAGAAAACAACGAGGTGGACTCTAAAAAAGGCAATCTTAAACCAAACAGAATTTAAGCAAAAGATGGAGGAACAAATGCGGACATTCTTCCAGACAAATAAGAAAGAGGAGACTAACACTCAAAATTTATGGGATACGGCCTAGGCAGTTATGAGAGGAACTGCAATTGTGTACATGGCCAATGAATATAAAAAGAAAAGGCAATATCAAAAAGTTTAGAGGAAGAACACAAAAAATTAGAATTAGAACTACAAAAAACCCACAATGTAGAGATCTAAAACAACAGCTAGATTTAAATAAGCATAAATTGAATATTATAGAAAAGGGAGAAATGGCACAAAAAATAAAAAGCATTAGACAATTTTTTTTGAACAGGCAAATAAACCCAGGAGATGGCTGGCCTATAGATTGAAAAAACAAAAAGATAATTGATGGATTAGTAAATTGTGTAATCAAGCAGGGGAGATAGTTCATGAAAGTGAAGGGAAAAAATGGGTGACGTATGAATTCCATAAAAATCTTTATAAAGAGGATGAAATGATCACTGAGGAGAGAATATCACAATATCTTAAGAAAACAGACTTACCAAAGGTTCTGGAAGAATTTCAAAATATATTAAATAAAGATATAACAGTCCAGGAAATTATACAAGCCATTAAAAAACAAAAAAGTAATAAAACACCTGGCCCTGATGGATTACCGTCTGAAATATATAAAAACCTCCAAGAACTTTTGGTCCCAACTCTATTGGATTTATTTAATGAGGTACAAAACACAACAAAAACCCCAAACTCATGAAAAGAAGCAATCATCTCACTAATTCCTAAAGAAAACTCTGATTTGACCTGCGTTAAAAACTATAGGCCTATTTCTTTACTGAACAAGGATTACAAGATTTTCATGACTATAATGGCAGAAAGATTTAAAAAATATTTAGCTGAATTTATCCATACTGACCAAAACAGCTTCTTGCCTAAAAGACAAATTAGACATAATGTCAGGATCATACTAGACATCTTAGAATATTATGAATTACACAGCAAAAAACAAGTGACATTAATTTTTGTTGATGCTCAGAAAGTGTTTGATAATGTCAAATGGAATTTTATGCTGACTCAACTCAAACAGATGATATTCAGGGAAAATTTTATAAATATGTTTAAAGCAATTTATTCCAAACAAGAGGCAAAAGTAATCATAAACAGAGAATTAAAAAATAGCATTCAAATACAAAAAGGTACGAGACAAGGCTGTCCACTATCTCCTTTATTATTCTTTCTTTCTTTAGAAGCACTCACAAGAATAATCCAAAAAGATAAGCTGATTAAAGGATTAGAAATCAGAAAAGAGACATTTAAATTACAGGCCTATGCAGACGATTTAGTTTTCATTCTGGAAGATCCCTTAGAATCTGGAACAAGATTATTACAGGTGCTAGAAAATTATGGAGATGTTGCGAGATTGAAGATCAATAAAGAAAAAAACTAAAATGTTAGTTAAAAATATGTCCAATTTACAAGAAACTGAGCTAGTAGAAAAAATTAATATCCAGACATCCAAAAGAGTAAGGTACTTGGGGATCCAACTGCCAGCAAGATGTATTACACTCAAAACAGAAAATTATGACAAGTTAATAGACCAAATTACAGCAGACCTAGACAGATGGAAAAACTTGCAGCTCTCCTTTATGAGGAGAATAGCGACACTCAAGATGAATTTACTTCCCAAATTACTCTTTTTATTCCAATGTGTACCAATTAAATTAGGTAAGGATATTTTGAAAATTTAAACAGAATTACATCCAAATTTATCTGGCAAGGTAGAAAACAAAGAATTAAATTTAAATTATTACAGGATGCAAAGGAAAGAGGAGGGCTCAGCCTCCTGAATTGGGAAAAATATTATCAAGCAGCAATAGCGGTATGGATAAAGGATTGGATACACTTAAGGAACAGAAAACTACTAGCATTAGAAGGTCATGACATGCATATTGGGTGGCATGCTATAATGTGGGACAGAAAATATAAGGCTCATCAGTACTTCCAGAATCATCATATTAGACGGGCACTATTAGAAGTGTGGATAAAAATTTTAAAAAATAATTATATAGAAATCCCCAATTGGCTATCCATATTAGAGATTTTCATGCACCCCAAATTCATAAATTTAGGAAGAGTAATCACAAATAAAGATCTCTTAGACAAAAATGGAGACCTGAAAACAAGAAAAAGACTATTAGAAGATGGCATAGAGTTGAAATGGTGGGCATACTTACAAATACAGTCACGATATAGAAAAGACAGAAAAGAACCAGGGATAAAATTAGAGCATAGATAAAATCCTTCTAGGAACAGACGACCAGATGATAAAAAAGATATATCAATATCTATTAGAACAGGATTTGTTAGAAGAACAGGTAAAAAAAAAACAATGTTAAGCTGGAATTAAAATTTTGGTTACAGTATTGACCTAGATACCGTATTTTCCGGCGTATAAGATGACTTTTTAACCCATGAAAATCACCTCAAAAGTTGGGGGGTCGTCTTATACGCCCAGTCGCCTTATACGCCGGAAAATCAGCATCTGGCGTCTGGCGGGAGCCGGCAGGGCAGTCCTGCGCACGCACGCACTCCCCGGCTGCTCCTTAGCAGCTGGGGAGTGCGCGCGTGTGCAGGACTGCCCTGCCGGCTCCCGCCCGAGGCTTTTCCCTCTTGAGGCAGCATCGCTCCCTGGCTCCTAAGGAGTCCTCGGGGATGCTGCCTCAACTGTCCTGCATTGCCCCCATTCATCCTCCTTTCCAATTCTCCAAATCCTCCTTTGCTTCATGAATTAAGGCTAAGCAACGTGGAAGGGAAGCGGTATTAATTACACATTAAGGCACCTGGAGTGATGCTCGTCTCTGCCTCATTTTATTTCAACAATCTGTTTGGGGGGGAGGGGTAAGTATCGAAAGGTCATCCCATTCACCAATGGTTTATTTGGACACGAATCTGCGTATAAACATAAACCCGCCTTATCCTACAGCAGTTACAAGCACCCAAAGGAGGAATTCAACAACGATTATAGAGATCTCTCCAAGAGGGAAGAGAGCAACATTAACCCCTCCCTCCCTCTCCCCTCAGACGCGCGACTACTCTTCCCCCGCTAGCAAAGAAAGCGCTCCTGTTCAAGTAAGCCCGCCGGCAGTTGGAAAGGGAAGAGTCAGAGGGGCGTTGAAGGCAAACGCGCGTGCAGGCTCTGATTGGTGACTTCTCGCGCAGGCGCTCGAAGGCAGGAGCCAAGTAGGCCGTGGGGCTTTTTGTCAAGGAAACGCCTGTTTACAGTTGTTGCGTCCTTCTCTGCTTCCACCGCAACCGCCTTCTTTTCTCTCCCCTTAGAAGACTTGCACGTTTTCGCTGTCCATGTCTAGTTCCAGGCAGGCGAAGAGTCATGCCTGTACGCTGGAAGGTGAGAGGGCGCTGCCGTCATGTCCTCGGCGAGAGGCTCTCCCCTCTTTTCCTAAGAAGCTTTAAGCTCTAGACAAACGCTCGGCTTCCATTCTTTATCTCTCCTCTCCTCCCCCCACGCATACTTGGTATTGGCCGTTGTATTATGGTTGTTTCAAGAGAAGCGCCCATTGTTGCCGCTTTGGGGGTTTGTTCTGTCTTCATCAGGAAATAATTCGGGTTGGCAGCTGCTGGTTGTCTCGCAAACCCTCGTAGGACTTCCCTGCCGGCTCCTGTCCGACGCTCTTCCCTCTTGAGGCAGCATCCCTGAGGACTCCTTAGGAGCCAGGGAGCGATGCTGCCTCAAGAGGGAAGAGCGTCTGGCGGGAGCTGGCAGGGCAGTCCTGCACACGCGCGCACTCCCCAGCTGCTAAGGAGCAGCCAGGGAGTGCCCGCGTACGCAGGACTGCCCTGCCGGCTCCCGCCAGCCTGCCCTGCGATTTTCCGGCTTATAAGACTGAAAATCATCTCAAAAGTTGGGGGGGTCGTCTTATATGCCCAGTCGTCTTATACGCCGGAAAATATGGGAATTGGCAATCACTATGGGATAGTAATAGGAGGTTAACACTAGCCACCTCCTATAAAGAGAAGCTGTACTAGATGTTTTATAGATGGCACCTTCCCCCTACAAGGTTAGCAAAAATAGATTAAAAAAATCTCACCGATGTGCTGGAATTTCAGAAGGCTTCCAGGGACTTACTATCATATGTGGTGGGAAGTGCAAAATTTTTGGCAGAGGATAAAAAATTGGTTGGAAGAAATATTACTACAAAATTGCTTTAAAACCAGAACCTTCTTATTAGGGATTATTAATGATAAACTGGTTAGAGATAAGGAGGATCGCTGAGATGACTATTGTTTGATTAGTTGATAATGTAAGGACTTCTTATTAGCACCTATATCAGGACACAACTGAAAGATATGTAAATATAATGCTGATGACTGAAAGACAGTTTACTGATGACTGAAAGACAGTTTACTGCTAAGTTTGTAAGCCGCCCTGAGTCTTCGGAGAAGGGCGGGATATAAATGGAATTAAAATTAAAAAAAAAATTAAATTACCAAAAAATTTACAGATGTTATATGTACAGTTTAGGGACGCGGTGGCTCAGTGGGTTAGGACACTGAGCTTGTTGATCAGAATGTCGGCAGTTTGGCAGGTCGAATCCCGAGTGCCGTGTAAGAGAGTGAGTGCCTGTTACTCGTCCCAGCTTCTGCCAACCTAGCAGTTCGAAAGCACGTAAAAATGCAAATAGAAAAATAGGGACCACTATGGTGGGAAGGTAACAGCGTTCTGTGTGCCTTTGGCGTTTAGTCATGCCGGCCACATGACCAGGCAGACGTCCTCGGACAAGCACTGACTCTTTGGCTTTGAAACGGAGATGAGCACCGTCCCCTAGAGTTGGAAACAACTAGCACACATGTGTGGGGGAACCTTTACCTTTACCTTATGTACAGTTTGTTATACTCTGTCCTGTCATAGAATGTATTTTAAGTTTTTGTTTTTTTCTTTCTGTAACATATGGTAATACTAATAGTAGTGTTGTAGCCAGGGAAGTTGAATCATTCCACTTTTGTTTTTAAATGTACATTTAATAAAATTTTCTAATAAAAAAATATGGAGAGATGAAGGGAACGTTTCATGCAAACATGGGCATGATAAAGGGCCAAAATGGCATGGACCTAACAGAGGCAGAAGAGATTAAGGAGAGGTGGCAAAATTACACAGAAGAACTATACAAGTATGAACTTAACGTCCCTGATAACCACGATGAGGTGGTCACTGACCTCGAACCAGGCATCCTAGAATGTGAAGTGAAGTGGGCCTTAGAAAAGCTAAGCAACAACAAAGCTAGTGAAGGTGACAGTATTCCAGCTGAGCTATTCAAAATCTTAAAAGACAGTGCAGTAAAAGTGCTACACTCAATTTGCCAGCAAATTTGGAAAACTCAACAGTGCCCACAGGATTGGAAAAGATCAGTTTACATTCTAATTCCAAAGAAAGGCAGTGCCAAAGAATGTTCAAACTATCACACCATTGCACTCATTTTACATGCTAGTAAAGTTATGCTTAAAATCCTACAAGCTATACTCCAGCAGTATGTGGATCGAGAACTACCAGAAGTACAGGCAGGATTTTGAAGAGGTAGAGGAACTAGAGATCAAATTGCCAACATATGCTGGATCATGGAGAAAGCTAGAGAGTTCCAGAAAAAGATCTACTTTTGCTTCATTGACTATGCTAAAGCCTTTGATTGTGTGGATCATAACAAACTGTGGCAAGTTCTTAAAGAGATGGGAGTACCAGACCATCTTATTTGTCTCTTGAGAAACCTATATGCGGGTCAAGAAGCAACAGTGAGAACTGGACACAGAACCACTGATTGGTTCAAAATTGGGAAAGGAGTCCAGCAAGGCTGTATACTGTCACCCTGCCTATTTAACTTATATGCAGAGCACATCATGAGAAAGTCAGGGCTAGATGAATCAACAGTTGGAATTAAGATTGCTGGAAGAAATATCAACAACCTAAGATATGCAGATGATACCACTCTAATGGCAGAAATTGAAGAGGAACTGAAGAGTCTCTTGTTGCGGGTGAAAAAGGAGAGTGCAAAACTTGGGTTGAAATGTAACATTAAGAAAACCAAGGTCATGGCATCTGGCCTTCTCAATTCCTGGCAAATAAATGGGGAAGAAATGGAGCTAGTGACAGATTTTATTTTCCTGGGCTCCAAGATCACTGCAGATGGGGACTGTAGCCAAGAAATTAAAAGATGCTTGCTCCTGGGGAGGAAAGCCATGGCAAATCTAGACAGCACACTAAAAAGCAGAGACATCACTCTGTCAACAAAACTGTGTATAATCAAGTCTATGATCCTCCCAGTTGCAATGTATGGCAGTGAAAGTTGGATCATAAGAAAAGGTGAGCACCAAAGAATTGAGTCCTTTGAACTATGGTGCTGGAGAAGACTCCTGCAAGTCCCTTGGATTGCAAGGCAATCAAACCGGTCAGTCCTAGAGGAGATCAACCCTGACTGCTCTTTAGAAGGCCAGATCCTGAAGTTGAAACTCAAATACTTTGGCCAGCTAATGAGAAGGAAGGACTCACTGTAGAAGAGCCTAATGCTGGGAAAGATTGAGGGCAATAGAAGAACGGGACAACAGAGAATGAGGTGGCTGGATGGAGTCACTGAAGCAGTAGATGTGAGCTTAAATGGACTCCAGAAGATGGCAGAGGACAGGAAGGCCTGGAGGAACATTGTCCATGCGGTCGCGATGGGTCAGACACAACTTTGCAGCTAACAACAACAAAGGGTTAAACAGGAATAAACAACTTTTTATGGACAAAGAACTACTGCTCATTTCTTTTAAAAGGTTAAGAACAACAGTGTCCTTTCTGATGACATCAACAGAATGTGCAGGTTTGATATTAATTTTAATTCTCCTATAGCTGCCAATCTCTTAATAAGTATTATAAAATTGTGAATTACTTGCAAGGTTGTGTGTTCTTTCCTCCTTTAATATTCTAATCATGATATGAGATTGTATTTGCACCAGTACTGTTAATTACTCATAACTGTCATAACCCAGGTTCAGGACTCAGATTCTGAGTCTGAATCTGATGCTGAAGAAGCTGTTCCAATAGACTGTGAAATGCCAGTCTCAAGAAGGACAAAGCCAAGAGTCATATAAGACTGATCAAACAGAGGTACCACCTGAGCAGCTGGAAAAATCAGATGAGGATGACATAAAGACTTCCCAGACCCCACCCCCTAAAAATGAATAAAGAGGATAGCAGAACAATAAAGATCTATGAGGCTCCTTGCCAAGCAAAGGAGTAAACCTTCTAATTAGTGACAACTGGCTGCAGCCTTATATATGAAACAGCTCTGAGCATGTTATCTTCCTTAGAAACAATGCCTGGTCATTTGACTTCTGGTTCGTGTGTTACTCCTGAACACGGATTCTATCCATGAACCCCTGACCTTTGGAGTGAATGACAACCTTGGCCTGGTTCTTTAAAACTTGGATCGAAGTTGGAGGATTTTCATGCACACTCTTTGTAAAACTAAGCAGGCAAGTCTTTGCATTGTTTGCATTCCTTTGCTTCACTGTTAACTCTTGAAAATTAAAAATCTCCTGAGAAATATGTGTCTATGTGTGATGAAACCTGAAGCTAGACATACAACCCATATTTTTATGTAGTGTATGCTGGCATAGCATGCTTGTGTGACAGCTGAATAAGGAAGCGCGGAGCTGGACAGCTCCGTGCAGGAACAGCGTTCGGCAGGAAAGCTGGATTTAAAGGGATTGGCTGCCCATCTGGCAGGAAACCTGAGTTTAAACCTATTGGCCAGGCATTTACCTGGTCAGGTATAAAATAAGGCAGGTAACCTTTGTTCCCCAGTTCAGACCACGCTATCTCCTAATAAAGGCTCTTGCACACCTGACGTCTGTGTCTCATTGATCCGCGAACCCGACTCAACATTTTATATATACTAAAAACTGGTGTTTCAATCTCTTATTTATGAGGGAAGTTCTCTTTGTGTTAACTCTGGTTTGTGTTAAGGCATATGATGTGAAAGTATGATTAATTAGGGGAAGGGAAATATTTTCTCAGAAAAAAAAGAAGGGTGGAAAAGAGCATGCACTCTTATTCTATGGTTTACTGTATGTATAATGTTATATGTAATCAAGTTGCACCAAAACTAAACTTGATTAGATATGTCTTCAATTAGGAAGATATTTCTGTGCCAAGAATTGCCTTACAATTTGGAATTCAGCCCATGAGTTGGAATAATCCCATAACCAGTTTGCAATCACATTCAATAGCTACTCTTTGATCACTTGAGAAAACAATTGTGTTGTAAGTGCTGAATAAAATAATAAAATCTTTTCTTATTCTCCATTTTTAAACAATATGCTGGATGCTGCCTCCTGTAAATACTGCATGGATTTGGAGTTTGATTAAGTAAGTACAGAAATCATGAGTTTTCTCCCATTAAAAAAATTACCTTCCATTCTTTTTGTATTAGATGAACAATATTTTTCTTCAAAACAGGCCTTCTCAAAAATCTGCATCTGCAGTGTGCATATGATATGGCAGATCCACTGATCCTTTCCTCAGGCCAGTCGTTAGTCTGGCAGGACAAATAAATGCTCTGCTTTTCAATCTTCCTCTGTCATTTCCCTTCTCACATTCTGGATATTAAACTTTTCTTTTCCTTCTAAAGGGCATGTGGCCATAACTCCCTTTATCACTTTTTATGACCCTTAGCCAGTGTGTTTACAGGAGGTGAAACTCAAAATAGCCCCCTGGTCTGTGGCCCAAAGTCAGGCTATAGCCTATTCGGATATGAGCCACGGAAGTGGTGGGTGAGCATGCAAAACTTCATTTGTGAAAGTGGTGCAGATGCATGTGCATAAAACCATCTCCTCTCCCATCACTGCTGCTGCCACTGTGTCATGCCCCTGTCAGAGCCTGAATCTGCTGAGGAAGATGAGCTGGAACTGGAGCGACAGAGATAGAGGGGGAAGTGTTGTTGGCTTCAGAGGAATATGGGGAGGAGCAGGCCAAGGCAGGGCAGGGCCTTTCAGGATTGGGACACTTGAAGGCAGGGAGGAACAGGGGCAGGGTGAACATGAGAGACAGAGCTCAGGTGATGAGCAAGGGCCACCCCTCCTGATCCTAGAGCATAGAGAGTGGAGAGAAGGAGGGAACAACACAGGCAGGCCAAACTACTTGGGAGGAGAGTGCCTGCCCCTCTACACAAGGCACACCTGGGGACTAAAACTTAAGGACACTGTGGGGATGGGCATTTGTTGGAAACAATGCTGAATTATTGGAGGTTTGTGTGCTGTTGCCCACATTGGAAACAACTCTCTGATCTCTTGTTGTGTGTTGTGATTTCTATTTGTAAACCCTGAAACTCTGACCATTGGACTGGCTGACAACCTTGCTTTGGTGCTCGAAACCTCAGTTTGAATTTTGGTTTCTCTTCTGAAAGTACTCAGGCAAGTTTGTATTTCCACTGACTCCTTAGATTTGGATGTATGTTCCTTTCTTTGTTATCTACTTGGCCTTGAGTAAATTTCTGTTCTAATCTAAAAAACTTTTGAAGCTACTTGCAGCCAGAGGGGTGTGTGTGTGTCTCATTACTTGTTCTGGGACTTGCCAGGAATATGGGAACATTTGGTGAACATTTGGAGCAATAAAGGGGTGGTTTGAACTGCCAGCTGACTATGTTGCCTCTGTGCCATGCCCTGGGTCATCACACACTGCTTCCTCTTGTCTACTAAGGCAGAAAGGTTGGAGAGAACTGTTCTAGAGAGTCCCCCCACTTTTTTTTTAATGGAACAGCTCTAGGACTTTGCCTCAATTACTGACACTGAAAGCCACAGGCAAACTCAGATAAATATTTCACACAAATATGGTAGTGGTTAAATGCAATATGGAGGAATTAATTTAGATCCCAATATATTCAGATCTGTTTTGTTCTAAAACAGCCTGTTGTATAACGGCTTATTTGGTTTAGTTAATTAGATCAGTACATTGCTGTCCTTGTGTCTGGGCATATATGATAAACCTATAAATATTTTTATTTAAAAGTAATTCCCAATAAGTTAGTGGGACTTATTATCACATGTGGTTAAAGGATTGCAGCCTTCAAATACTTAAATGGGTGATCCTTAGAGGGAAACCAAACATTAACAAATTTATTGGGGAATATATTTATTGGAAAATGCTAATACTTTTATCTAAAGACTTTGGACTATTCAAGGGCATGGCAAAACACCTGCTTTAATTAGTCTGTGACCTTCAAGTCATTATATTGTGCTAACCTGCTGCTGGTTAGGTGAAGTCTGGTGGAGTGTTTGTGTCTTATGGCTCCCCAATATTTCAGTAGATGAAAAACAAGAAAATGGGGAAAAGACACTTTAACCTTTAAAAAGGTAGTTTTCATTATTTTTAATTAAGCTCATCAAACCTAAGTACCATATCAGCCAGATAAGGAACAGCTGTCAGTGAATCTCTTGTGGTGTTTTCTTATCTTCTTAACAACAGATTTGCCTTCTTTGGTTGCTTATTGATTAAACAAAGTTACATAAAATTTGTGAGCCTCTCTGAAAGTTCACCACTTTTCTTTCTGGGAAACTTGATATTTGCTATCAATTTCCTGTATTTGGATGTTTTCCATGCAAATGCTATTTCCTTAAAGTGTTCTCTAAAATGGCACATGTTAATACATCGTGGGTACAGAATGCCAAAGGTGGGCTTGTGGATGCCATACAGACTTTTCAGTGAACATGGAAACTACTCCAGTCTCTGTACTGGATTTTGAGATGGCTTTGCCCAGGTCTCTCTCTGGATATGGGGATTGTAGCTTACTGGGTCTTGCCTTCAGGTTGGCTTTAATTCTTTCAAAAATTGGTACAGAATTTTGTGAACATGAAGCTGTCATGAAACTTGCCTACATCTTTTTTTCTTCCCAACAGTTGCTATTTTCTACCAATATGATTTCACAACATCACTACTTCTCATTATCCTACACATCAATCAAAGGTTATTTCTGTACAGATGCATTGAGTCATAGGGTAGACAGAAATGAAGACTGCCAGGCTCATTCCATATTTTTGTTACCATAGACTAACATGATTATCCTCCTACTTGAAACATAGCTTTGGATCCTTTTGAATATATTTTATTTCTGAATGTCAACCTCTAGCTCAAGTATCCAAATTAAGTCCAGGATTTCTTTCATTTCTGAAAATCTTACTGGTTTTAGGAATATGTGACATGGTATAGGCCAGGGGTCGGCAATCTGAAACACTGAAAGAGCCACTCAGAACCAGTTCCCTCAAAAAAAAAAAAACCCTGGGAGCCGCAAAATGTGCATGCGCATATGCAGAACAGGGGGGCTTGATTGAAGAGTGGAGCCTAAGGTGAGACATGCACCAGCCCTGCCCCCGTCCAGCTTCTCCTCCCCTCAGAAAAGACTGCTCTCTCCCTGCCCCGCGCTCTCCCTCTCTGGGACTTTCTCTGGGAAGAATCAAAGTGTGAGGAGTTTTTCTTCACAGCTCACACCTCCTTCTTCAGGAAATACTTAGGCAAGCCAAGCCTGCAAGTAAGCATGCCCTATTGTTGTGGCCAAAATATGGATGTAGTCAATAGTACTTTTATTACTCCTTGCAACTGGACCTCTTTGCAGCTCAACACTACATAAGACTGCTCCAAAGTCACTGTATCCGGATCCGAGGTCCAAGGGTTGTCTCTGGCTTAGCATCTTCTGTGACTTCACACATGCAACCACTTGCTCTTTCACGGCCTGCCACCACCTAGCAACTGAGGGAACCAGGGTAGGAATCTCCCTGGCATTCTGGTGCTCACCTGCCTCCCCTCCCTTGCCTGCAATGTTACATGTTTTGTGCCAGCCCATGGCAGTTCCCCAAATAGGTCATCAGATGGAGCAAAGAGGCTTCTTTGCTCCCCTGCAGCAGCCCCATTGGCGAGAGAGTTTTATGGCTAGGGAGGGGCCGAGACCCCCCATAAATACCTCTGCCCAGGGGCTGCTTCTTTGTTCTAGTTCTGCTTCTCTTTTTCTATCTTCTCACTTGCATGCATTCTCTATCATACAAGCATGGATGCTTCCATGCCATATAGCTCTTTTTATATAACCTATCGATGAATAAAGCTTCATAATGACTGCATTTCTGCATTCTGCCTATTTTACTTGGAAGCACCTTAACGTCCCATCGATCTCTTGTGAAAGCTGCTTCACAAGTTGGTAGCAGAGAGGATGGTTAAAGGGAACGCTTCCAAGCCTGCAGCTAATGCCTAGATTTGAAACTGAAATGGATGGCCGGAGATCCCAGATTGTGACCAGGAGTCTTCAATCAAGATCAACAGCTCTAGCCCCTGAAGCAAGCTCTGCTCCAGGTCAGAGCACAGATGGCTTCCTTCTGCACGCCACAGAGGGAAGCTTGGAAGTTTTACAGTCCACCCAAGACTGTCAAGATGCAGCAGAAGCGCTCCGGGCCCAACGCAAGCAACGCGTGGATCAAATGTCTACACCGGAATGCACGGAACTGCTTCTAAAACTCCTTGAAGTACAGGAGACCCCACAAGCCTCTCCACGAAGGACATCAGTGCAGAAGGACTGTGGATGCCGGGTAAGCCCCCCCTCAGCCACCACAAGGCCCCTCAATATGGCGCCTGCCACCCTGAGTAACCCCGGGACCCCAGGGCTTTCGGCGCGAAATCCCCTGCCTAACTGTGACCTACAGCTTCCTGGGGCAACAGGAAACAAGATGGCTGCGCCCAGGGAGACCGCATGGCCCGGCACAGGAAGCAAGATGGCAGCCCCCTGTGCGCCCACATTTTCTAACAAAGAAAGGCCTCAATTAAGTCTGGAGGCCCAGCAACCCCTGGCATCCGGCCGTAGCAACATGCAAACTCCTGGGCTCTCTCCAGCAGAAACCCTCATGACCTATGATGGCAATAAGACTGCTCATTACCCTCCAAGGCCCCCGACCCTCTCTCCGGGGGCCCCAGTCTTCCTTTCACCCCCGCCCAGGCACTCTCCTTACTCGGCCTTTGGAGGGGGGGTTGGCCCCCTCCTCCAGCATCGGCTTTAGCCATCCCCAAGGTTTTCAGGACCAGCGATGGGCTTCTCAAGGCAATCCAGGGCCGGGGGGGCTCCAGGAAGGTTTTCCAGAGCTTTTTCAAAACCAAGTGCCGGCCGGCAATCTTGGGCACTGCCCACCCCCTGATCACATGTTTTCCGGACATGCCCAGTACGGGCTTTTTAACCCAGAAGGGGGGCCATCTGAAAATCAGAGAAATATACCACCAACGCCCACTAGAGGGGTACCTTTACCTTTTTTTTCAATGCAAACCTCTCAAATGCTCCAGGAATGGGACAAAACGTTTCTGCCTGCGTCCACGTTGCATCCAAACTTTGAAAAACTGAAAATTGGGGGTGAGAACTACCACAGTTGGAATAGAAATTTGCAGGTATGTCTATTAAAGGATGGGATTCTTGAAATGGCCATGAACCCACCACCTTTCCCGTGGAGCTCACGAGAAGAGTGGCTCCATAGACAGGCTTTTTCTACTCTGATGGCTTCTATCGATGATAATTTGTTCCCAAGCATTCCAGATGGACTCACAGCTTGCGCAGTTTGGCGGTTATTATACAATTTATTCAACAGCAAGAGCATGGGTTCCCTCACCAGACTCACAACTGAGTTTTACAACACAAGACTCAGGTTTGGGGCCAGCATGGCAGAACATCTTGGAAAATTAAAATCCCTCAGGGTGCAACTAATGTCCAAAAATTACCGAATACCTGAAGAGAACTTGGTCGCAGTTATCGTGGCTTCCCTGGACAAAAGTTGGAACAATTTTATTATTTCCATGGAAGGGGGCAGGGATGGACCCATGCCTCTGTCCTACCTCGAGGGCAGACTCATTGACGAAGATAGCAGACGACGAGATATGGGAGAATACAACAGAGTCACCAGCCAGCCAGGCAGCAGACGACACCGCAACTCAGAGCAGGTTAATGCTCTACTCAAGTGTTTCACCTGTGGCTCTGAGGGGCACCTCAAGAAGGACTGCCCCCATTTTCAACAAGGCCCCAAGCGTGGTCCCAATCAAGGTAGGGGCAAGGGACAAGGAAGGGGCTGTGGCAGGGCCAAAAGTACTAACAATCTTGTGTCTACCTGTGCCCCCACCACAAGAGCTGATAGCTCCACTGACCTATGGTTACTGGACTCCGGAGCTTCTTCTCACATTACCAATATGAGTCAAGGTTTTAAAAGGGTAAAGAAAATTAACTCATCTGTCAAAGTAGCAAATGGTGATAAGGCTTTAGTTATTGGGGAGGGCACGGTTTCTGTACCCGGGCTTGGAAAAGTTGAAGGTGTCTTACACGCCCCCTCCATTGCCAACAACCTATTGAGCATTATCAAGTTATGTGACGATGACGGGGTGGAAGTTTTATTTCGCAAAGGGGGAGGTCATGTCACCCGGGACCAGAGGATCATTGGAAATATAGCCATCATAGATGATTTACCATATTTCTCCCCCTTAGAAGGGGCCTCACAGACAACCCCAAGGCTGCTTAACAACCGCAAGGGTGAAGCGGTTGCATCCAAGCCCCCACAGCAAGGCAGTGTGGATAAGAAATCCCAACCTCAGCTGTCACCTGAAGCACCGCTCAAGGCAACCAAAGCCAAGAGGGTGTCAGTCGGGAAGCCACTCCACGATAAGTGTGCCCATATTTTGCACCAAAGATTAGGTCATGCAAGCTTCCCTGTGGTTAAAAAGACGGGAGAGTTTGCTGAGGGAGTCCAGCTCAAAGATTGTGAGGTATTCCTGGACTGTGCAATCTGTAAGAAGTCAAAGAGGAAGGCTGCGCCTATTCCAAAAACATTTATTTATTTTATTTATTTTAATTCCATTTATATCCCGCCCTTCTCCGAAGACTCAGGGCGGCTTACAAGCTTAGCAGTAGCCATCATTCTATGTATATGCCTGCTTATTAGGGCTTTCACACACACCCCCAAGTGGCATTATTACAAAGTCAGCTTAATTGCCCCCAACAATCTGGGTCCTCATTTTACCTACCTCGGAAGGATGGAAGGCTGAGTCAACCTTGAGCCTGCTGGGACTCGAACCTGCACTAATTGCAGGCAGCTGGTGTTACTTAAGGAGGCGTTAGCCCACTGCTCCACCAAGGCTCATCACTGCGTAAGACCCAATACCCATACCAACTAGTTCATGTTGATTTGGTCGGGCCTTTCACACCATCCCTAGGGAAAAGTCAGTATTTTCTCACTGCAGTTGATGATTTTTCACGGTACGGCCACGTGTATATCCTCACAGAAAAATCTGAAGCCTTTGACGCCATAAAATCACTCTACAACTTTGTAGAGACCCAGTATAAAACCAAGATCGCACAACTGCAGAGTGACCGCGGGGCTGAGTTCATGTCCCGAAAATTCCAGGACTGGGTAAAGCGTAAGGGCATCTGCCATTTTCTTACCGCGCCTTTCACCCCAGCTCAGAATGGTGTGGCAGAGAAAAGAAATGGAGTCCTACAAACTATGATGCGTAGTCTGATTGCAGACGCAGGGGTCGCAGAATCATACTGGGCAGAAGTGGTAAAATACGCCAATTATACCTTAAACCGCACTTGGAGCAGTGTTGTGAACCAGACCCCATATTTCCTAGTTCATGGTAGGAAACCAAATCTGGGACATTTACATGTGTTTGGGTCCTACGCATGGGTTCACATTCCCAAGCAGCTGCGGAAGAAGGGGAGATCTGTCTCCCAGAGACTGAGGTTCTTGGGCTACGCTCCTGGCTCCAAGGCCTACCATTTCCTGGGAGAAGGGGGCAGGATTGTGACTTCTCAATTTGCCTCCTTCGAAGAGGACTCCAATTGGGCCCAGATACACTCCAATGATCTGAGCCCATATATCAACCGTCCCAACAAGGGCACACCGACTACAACATCACCTGAGACGTCCACATACCCTGCCACCGACGAAAGTGTGGAACAAGACGAAGATGTCATCCCACCTGGTTCAGATGGGGAGGATGAGCCGTCCAGTTCCCCAGCAACGCCTCAGAAACCCACGGAAGAAAAAGGTGGTGAGTGGCAGAAGGTAAGGAGGTCAAAGCGGTCCAACAAAGGCATCCCGCCAAAGAGAATTGACATTGGGCACATCGCGTCTGTTAACAGCGTTGTGGTCACCCCAAAATCCTTCTCTGACATCCAGGAGCTACCCATCGAAGAACAGGAGAAATGGCAGCTCGCGATGGAGAAGGAAATGCAGAGCTTAAAACAACTCAAGGTCTTCACCCCCCAGCAACCTCCAAAGGAGAGGAAAGTCATTGGCACAAGATGGGTTTACAAGGCAAAACCACTTGCCAATGGCCTCTACCTGTATAAGGCCCGTTTGGTAGCTCAGGGATTCGCCCAACGCTATATGGAAGACTATGGGGAGACATACTCTCCAACTGTCCGGGCAGAGAGTGTCAAGACCGCCCTCGTGACTGCAGCTGCTCTGGGGGAGGAAGTCTTCCAATTCGACATCCAGACGGCTTACCTCCACGCCAAATTGGACCGGCAGATCTACGTGAAGGCCCCTCCTGGCTACCAGCAAGAAGGGGAAAATACATGGTTACTCCACAAAGGGTTATATGGTCTCAAGCAGTCAGGGAAACTATGGTATGACTGCCTTAGAAAAAGTTTAGAACGAGTTGGTTTCACTGCATCCCGTGCAGATGAATGTGTTTTCACACGCAACTCAAAGGGTACCACAGAAAGGGTGTTAGTTTATGTGGATGACCTACTATATGTAGGACCTGACAAGGAAGGGTGTGATGAATTTGCCAAGGCCCTGGAAGAAAAGTTCACTTTGAAATCTTTGGGGCGGGTTGATAAGTACTTGGGTGTGCATATTTTGGCCACTAAGGGGCGGTTCGCTCTATCTCAAAAAGAAAAGATAGAGGAGTTATTGGCCAAATGCAAAATGGCAGAATCTAATCCCACACATAGCCCAATGCAAAGCGACTTTTACAACCATACTCACAAGGACGGTCCTGAGTTCACAGATAATACGCTTTACAGATCTGTGATTGGCTCCTTGCTATATATCAGCAATTGGAGCAGGCCTGACATAGCTTTAGCTATAAATCTATTGTCCAGGCATGTGGAACACCCAAAGGAATTCCACTGGACTGCTGTTAAGAGGGTACTTAGGTACCTCAGGGGCACGACCGATGCCCTCCTTGTGCTGGAACCAGAGAAGGGGGAGATGGCCCAGCTCTCTGCTTACTCAGACGCAGACTGGGCTGGCGACACCAAAAGTAGGCAGAGCACCTCTGGTTTCCTCATATTGCTAAATGGCTGCCCAATACATTGGCATGTTAGGCAGCAAAAATTTGTTTCTTGCTCCACGGCCGAGGCGGAATTTGCCAGCCTGTCAGACACGGCCAATGATTTGACTTGGTTCAATGATCTGATGAGCATCTGGGCAGCTCCTCCTCTGCCCATCCAAATTCTAGAGGACAACACAGCCGCCATTGCAATCTCGGAGGCTTATGCAGTAGGCTCTAGATCTAGATCGCCACATAGACATACGCTATAAAAATGTCAGACAGCTTGCCAAAGAGGGTTTTATACGTGTAGAGCACTGTAATACAGCTGACCAGATAGCTGATCTGTTCACCAAACCTGTTCCCATTGACCGGCACAACCTTCTGTGTAAGCGTTTGTGTTTGGCCTTCTGAATGTTTTTATACATGTCTTTAACACCTGCTCGCCCCCTCACACACATTCACTGGTCCCTGTCATTGGCTGGCAAGAAGGGGAATTGTTACATGTTTTGTGCCAGCCCATGGCAGTTCCCCAAATAGGTCATCAGATGGAGCAAAGAGGCTTCTTTGCTCCCCTGCAGCAGCCCCATTGGCGAGAGAGTTTTATGGCTAGGGAGGGGCCGAGAACCCCCATAAATACCTCTGCCCAGGGGCTGCTTCTTTGTTCTAGTTCTGCTTCTCTTTTTCTATCTTCTCACTTGCATGCATTCTCTATCATACAAGCATGGATGCTTCCATGCCATATAGGTCTTTTTATATAACCTATCAATGAATAAAGCTTCATAATGACTGCATTTCTGCATTCTGCCTATTTTACTTGGAAGCACCTTAACGTCCCATCGATCTCTTGTGAAAGCTGCTTCACATGCAAACTCATGCCGCCCCCTTGATCTCTCCACCAGGCAACACCCACCAGCCCCCAGATGCCTCGTGAGTCATCCTCCAGACTTGGTCCACTCAGAAACGGTGCAAACCTGCCTCCCCTCCCTCACCTGCAAACTCCCGCTGCTCCCGCTTCTCTGCCAGGCAACACCCACCAGCCCCCAGGTGCCTCGTGAGTTGCCCTCCAGACTTGGTCCACTCAGGAATGGCGCAAACCCGCCACCCCTCCCTCGGTCCCCTTTTCACTGCTCTCCTCCTGGCCATTGCTTTGGTACATGCCCAGCCTGCCCAGCTCCCTTTTCCACAGCACTCCCTTTGTTCCCCGCCAAACTTCCAACTCCTGACCATGCCTGGCTCTTGGGGCACTGCTTGCAGCAGAGCAGCAGCCTGGCACCTCTTGCTACATGGTGCCTCCTGCAGACAGCCCTCTCCACTTTCCTCCGGCCAGACAGAGCACCACTCACTGACTGAGTGGTATCCCAGGACCAGGACCTTTTGGTAGCGCACAAAAGGCATTGCCCAGTAGCAGCTCCAAGGCCAACTGAGCATGGAGGGAGAAGGGTAGTATTAGGGGGGAGAGGAAATGGTGGGTTACAGCAAGGTGGGCGGGCTGAGAGATAAAGAGCCCGCCCAAGTAGAGCTGGGGATGCTGCAACTACAAATGCCAACGTGACCAAAACACTGGCCTAGAGCTGCTGCTTTCACTAAGCTTGGCTCCTCGCATGGCATTTTTGCCCAGCAGAGCTCGCAGGGAGAAAGAGGTCAGCGGGCCTGGCAGGCACCGCAGGGGAATCTCTCAGAAGAGGCTCCAGAGATCCGACACCTGCAGGATGGCCGAAAAGCGGGGACTGAGAGGGGAAGCTACCAAGGCCCATGGTGACCATCCCCCGGGCTAGCAGAAGCAGCAGTGGAGCAGGGCAGGGTGAGGGGAGACATGCTGGGCAGGGAAGAGGTGAGCCTGGGGCACTCTGAGTCTGGCCACCCCCACTTGTGGCTCCTTACCCAGGTTCTGCCTCCAGAGGTGGCAAAGGGATGTGGCTGTCCGCACCAGCACAGGGCAGAGAGAGGCGCCATGCAGCAGGTGTAAAAAGGGCCGGATAACCCTGCTGAGAAACAGTGGGGGGGAGGGAGTCGGGCAAGACGGCAGCAGCATGGTTGGAGGAGGGAAGCCTGAGGAAGGCACAGCAGATGGAAAAAGGGCTGGACAGCCCTGCTGTGAAACAGTGGGGGGGAGGGAGTCAGGCAAGGTGGCAGTGGCGTGGTTGGAGAAGGGAGCCCGAGGAAGGCGCAGCAGGTGGAAAAAGGGCCAAATGGTCCTGCTGCGAAACTGGGGGGGGAGGGAATCAGGTGAGGTGGCAGCGGCATGGTCGGAGGAGGGGAGCCCAAGGAAGGCACAGCAGGTAGAAAAAGGGCCCATTCACCTTTCCAGCAGTCCTCCCATCTCTTCCATTTGCAGTCTGAAGAAGAAAAGAGGTTTGTGGGCAGTCCCACAAACCAAAGAAGTTCAACAAATCAATTCAAACTTTGTGAGGGGTTTTTTTTGTTTTTTTTGTGAGAAGTTTGAATTGATTGGTTGAACTTTTTTAGTCCCATTTTTTTGGGGCGGGGGGACTGCACATGGCAAAGGAGGACTGGGAGCCACAGGAAGATGGCTGAAAGAGCCGCATGCAGCTCTGGAGCTGCGGGTAGCCAACCCGTGGTATAGGCAAAGGAAAATTAACTCTAAAATCCCAAGACATCTAACTAAAGCATATAAAAATGACATTCCCAGACAAACCAAATGTCCACATAGTTCATGTAAACACCTTCTCGTTGTGTTGAAAACAATTTATGAAATAATTGGCAAGGAGACATACTGTGGTGTTCCTAACTCCTTTCCATCATGCTGTGAATTGATACATAGGGAGGAACAGAAATTGAAACATGATTATACTGTAAATGTACTAACAGAGATGTCTATCTGATGTGGCTTTCAAAAATCCAAAAACCTAGATACAGAAAGCTCTTGATTTCCCTTATTTTTAGAGGTAAAACTAATCAGAGGTAAGTGATAGTGATGATAGATGATACTTTCCTAAGAAAACATTAAATGAATTTTTTTCCATAAATCTTTACAAAGTTTGAAAAAAATGTATGACAAGCCAATTGGTTAGATCCAAGATTAAGAATCCAAGGAAATCCAGATAAATATAGAGAAGTGGGGCTAGGGGAGAGACACTGGCTAATTTATTGCTAAGGATTCAGCTTAAAATCATTTTTGATTGGATAGATTTTTATCTTAGGTATCAAAAGGGAAATTAGCTAAGTGGATCTGAGAATAGCTAAGTAAGTTTTGTATGAGTTTACAATAGCAAGGGAAATCTATGATGCCACTAATCCAGGCATGTCAAAGTCACGACATCACGTGACATCGCACAATGTATATGGACTTTTTTTCCATTGCCGGCAATTGGGTGGGCATGGTTTCGGCATGACACATCTGGCCCCGGGCTGGCCGTTTGACATGCCTGCACTAATTAAACAACTCATTGTCATTAACATAGTGCAAAATGATATCAATATTTGTTGTCCTTATTACATAGAAAGACGAGAAACAATGGATGGAAACTAACCAAGAACAGAAGTGACCTAGAACTGAGGAGAAATTTCATAACAATGAGAGCAATTAACCAAAGGAACAGCATGCATTCAGAAGTTGTATGTGCTCCATCACTAGAGCCTTTCAAAAAGAGACTGGATAACCATTAGTCTGAAATGGTATAAAGTCTCCTGCTCAATCAGGAGAATTGGAATAGAAGACCTCCAACTCTTGGACCCTTCCAACTCTATTATTCTATGTTCTAGTATTTAGTGTTAAAAATGGTAGCTCTTTCAAAAGAATTGCATATAAGGCTATACTATTATCAGGAATAAGGTTGTACTGGTCTACTTAAGCAGTATTAAGTGTTGTCCTTACTTTGTACATTTTACTAATGGGAATATGTAAACTTTAAAAACAGCAGCATTTTAAAAATTCCTCTTTATTTGAAAATGACAAGAGGCTCTTGAAAGGCTTAATAGGATGTATGTGCTTTTCATAGCACTTTCTTAAAAGCTATAATTAATAAAAGGGAAATGAATTTGAGAAATCAACATTTGCTGTTTTGGAAAAAAAGTCCATTAAAATATGTTCTGACAAGAGAAAATATAGATAAAATTTTTGTGCCTGCTGTTTGGTGGTGTGAAATTACTTTTAACATTTTGTGAGCTTCAATAAATTTGTTTTATAGAGGAAAATTATGTTGATGATGCATTACTTGTGTTAGATGTTTTGTGTCAGCCATGGCAGTTCCCCAAAAGGGTCATCAGATGGGAGCAAAGAGGCTTCTTTGCTTCCACTGATGGATCAGGGGTCCCCGGCCCCTGCAGCCCCATTGGTGAGAGAGTTTTATGGTTAGGGAGGGGCTGAGACCCCCCCATAAATACCTCTGCTCAAGGGGCTGCTCTTTGTTCTACTTCTAGTTCTGCTCTTTTCTAGTTTACTTCTGTTCTTTTGTTCTCTCTCACATGCAGGCATCCATGCCAAGTAATTCTTTCTCTCTAATCTATCTTTAAATAAAGCTTCATATGATTGCATCTCTGCGTGATGCCTTTTACTTGGAAGCACCTTAATGATCCATCGACCTCGTGAGACCACCTCACAACTTGTTCTACTGTAATCCTTAGATAACAGGTCCTTAGCTGAACTGACAACAGTCTGTGGAATTTTAGGACTGCTCGGTGCTATTTTCTTATTACATTTTCTGGCACAAACTTGCTCATTCAAATGAAGGCAGATAAAAAGCAGGAGGGGTGACAGTACCAAAAAACAAAACAAAACAAAAACCTAATATAAAAAGTGACAAATGGCTGGTTGCCTACCATTTCTTAACCATACTTTAGTACATAGGTGTCAAACTCGCCACGTCACGTGACGTGTCATGACATTTTTTGCATTGCCGGAGCTGGGGTGGGCGTGGTCTCTGTATGATGCAACTGGCCATGGGCTGGCAGTTTGACACTCCTACTTTAGGCAATAAACCAAAGTCTGGATTATGAATTATGCTTTTTACAGGTTATAAATTGTAATGGCTGGATTCACACAAGGCATGAAGTGACAACTAAAGAAATCACATTATTCCTGAGAGTTATGAATGAACCTATACATAGATAATCATATTATCTATGATTATTGGAAAGGGGACTTGGGGAGACAGTATAGCCCCAGTTAGCAATATCTTTAAAAAGCAGTGGTAAAGGTGCCAAAGCCAGTTTGGTTTAGTGATTAAAGTACCAGTCTAGAAACTGCAAAAGTGAGTTCTAATCTTGTCTTGGGCACAAAGCCAGCTGAGTAACTTTGAGCCAATCACACTCATGTTTTAGGAAGAAGACGATGGCAAACCATTTCTAAAATCATACCAAGAAAACTGCAGGGACTTGTACTGGCAGTCACCAAGAGGCAAGACTATACTTCTAAGCAGCACATTTCAGCAGAAATATCCAAAATGCATCATTTAATGATATTTTTTCACATGCAAATTTTAGATGTGGATGGGTGGATCTCCAATGGATTCAGAAAATTTAAAGTATATTTTTAGGAATTTTATTACTTATTTGTATGATAAAGACATCCCAATTGGTTTTAGAAGGTTGGGGAGCAGTGATGTGGGCAGGAAGTGTGCAATTACAGAAGATTATTGAAGTACCACTAGCTAAAGCTATAATCCCCGGGCTTCAATAGTGTTCCTGCACTGCTGAGGAATTTCTCCTGGGCTGAGTGAATTTCACTGAATAGCAATGCGAAAATGTTATGTCTTCAGGCACAAATCTCATAGCCATTATGTTGCCAATCAGAAATTCAATTCATCAAACTTTTTTTGATTTCCTGCTTACAATCTCTTTGGCAAAGAATGGTTGTCTTGCATTTATATATAATGAACGTTTAAAGCTCTGCAAAATATTTCATTTGGGTTCTTTTCTGTCAATTGTTGCCTATGATGTTTTCCTGCAAGCTGTAATCTCTTCCTTTACATGCCCAACAATTACTATGTTCAGTTGTTGGGATTTCTGGCAAGCTGAGGTTTGTTGGTAGATAATAAGTGCTGATGGCAACATATATTCTCTTGCTTTGATGAGTCATCATACTTTTTCTGACATATAATCTTTCTCTACTGGGTAGAAAATTCTAATATAACATTTGCAGAACTTTGAAGTTGTAAAATCTAGGACTGATTATACAATGCATTTGAAAGAAGCAGATCCTTTTTACTCCTTGGTTGGATGAACTAAAGCAGACATGTCAAACTTGCGACGTCACGTGACATCGCGCAACATATCGGGATGGTTTTGCCATTGCTGGAAATGGGGTGGGTGAGGCTTCCGCATGATGCATCTGGCCCACGGGCCAGCAGTTTGACACCCCTGAACTAAAGGAAGTTATTTAAACCCAGAAATGCTGCATGTTAGATTTTACAGCAGCAGCACTGGAGTTACAATTTCACAATTTTAATAAAAGTCTGCAGTCAAGAAATTGCTTCAGTTCTGTTTCTAGCTTTTTATCCTTCCTTATGATTCTTCTTAATCGGATTACTACCTTATCTCAGTGGTGGGATTCCAATATGTGAACAACTGGTTATCTGTGTGGATGCCTCTTCTGGAAGTTCATTCTGGGCCTGGGCAACAAAATATTAGCTACTGGTTCTGCCGAACTGGTGTGAACTGGCTGAATCCCACCACTGCCTTATTTGCATTTCTTCCAGCTATACTTAAAAAACAAATCAAAATACCATTTTTACACTAATTCTGCCCCCACTTCTAGATTATACATTTTATTTAAACTCAGCCAAATATACTATTGTTAGTCTGAGAACTTTGTTGTCTGAAACATCCATGAATACTCATTCAGTGCCTTCACGTAAGGTCATCTAACTCTGCCCTGCGATATGAGATAATGTTTTGGGCGATTCCCCAGACAAAGTGAATAAAACAATTGCAATGAAAGGCACGATATCATATTATACTACCTATTACCCAGAAAAGAAGACTAGGGGATACTGAGCACATATTTCATATCCAGAAGACATATCTGCCAAAATGCTTTCTTTGCATGGGCATGATTTTCTTGTAAACAAATCATGCTCAATGCACAGGTTCAGAAACCTGAAAAAGTCTCAAGGGATGGTCATGACAAGATCTATGGAGTAAATGTACATATTTTATTTTGACCCACATTGGACAAGCATGTGCTTAGTAAGCCTGGCTTTGTCCAACCAGTTGAATTGGGTCAGCATGCCTCAATTAGTTATGAATTCAGAGGAAATATCAAATTCTACCTAATCTATTGAAATTACCTTATTTATAATCTCCAAATAGAAAAAAAGCCTAGATAATTAATCTCCTATGCTTGAAATGCATAATTGCTGAAGTTCAACTGTTTTCACTTCTGGCCACTGTTACAAGGACAGAATAAATTATGCTATAAAATACATACATATATAATGCATATTATATCATATATCATATATCATATATCATATATCATATATCATATATCATAACTCAGGCTGTGAAATTCCAGCATGGCATTGAGCTAGAAACAATGTGCCCAAGATCTTAAGCGGTATCCAGCAGTTCCATATTACACAAATCTTTGGGGGATTTTTATTATTTATTTTTTGCAAAATAACCCTGTATCCCATAAAACTAAGGATAATTTTAAAAGTATTTTTAATTGTTCAAAGGAAAGAGAGGGAATCAATGAATCCACAGGCTGCTCCCAAACCCAAAGCCACACCTTCTCTCTCTCTCTTGACAATTCAATTATTTAGTCAGAATTTAGAATAAAATCTCATTCCAAGTGAGGAAAGAAAAAAAACTTTTTTTTCTTGCTTGACATGCTTAATAGAACTGTGAAGATTTATCTGAAGTGCAGTGTCATCAGCTTTTTTCAAATAACATGGCTGCATTTATCTAAAATAACTGTAGGCCTCTATGCCCAAGATAAGTAAGTTATTCAGGCCTATGAAATCATTTCCCCCATTGCCAAGATTCACAGTTGTGCTTGTAGAGAGATTCTTTATTATATGTTAGTCTCTCCCTTCAGGACACTAATCTCCATTCACCAAAGATTTAAAAGAAAAAGCCCTTTCCTTCTGTAGGGGGAGACTCTGTTTTTAATATACAAACTTAATCCTGCTATGAGTAACAGTAGTAACAATATTTTTTTTAAAAAAAGGGTCTAGAAGTGATTGTTTTTCTCCCCACCTCAATAAAACTCTACTTGTTTATGAGGTGTTTCTCCCCACAAAAAATTCTATGTCCATAAAAAAAATCAACAATAATCCCTTATAGTGTCACCCAAAACTTCCAACACCACAAAATATCTACTGTTGCTTATTTACTAGATATTTTATGCAGCCTTTAATTTGAATATTTATACAAGTTGAAAACTACGGATTAAAACTAAAGGCATATTTCCCGCTTTTCCTATGCTGAATGCTGTTATTCACAAAACTCAAAAGACATTATCTGAAATCTGAGATATCACCAAAAATACATGGATGTGGTAACACATTGGAAATCAAAATATACAAGGACAACTGCTGTTATATTTAACTGTAATTAATTTATCCCTAAAATAAACCTAAACTTTGTTTTTCCAGTAGTTTGCCTACATTTAGGAATATCAATTTCTCATATATGCTATTCAAAATTGAAGTACAGCCCTAGCTAGAATAAAGTTGCCCAGGTTTGATCAAGATGTAAAAAGTAGGAAGCCAAGTTATTTTTCCAAATGATTATCTGAAAGTCATCTGATTCTTATATATCAATGAAATACACTATAGAAACCGAAGAAAGAACTAGTGCAGGGGTGTCAAACTGCTGGCCCGCGGGCCAGATGCGTCATGCCAAAACTGCACCCACCCCATTGCTGGCCATGGAAAAAAAGTCATGCTACATCATGACATATCACATGACATTGCAAGTTTGACACCCCTGAACTAGTGGAAAGGTGAAGTGGATCAGGGTAAAAGGTGATCCTGAAATTACACAAGAAACACGGATGGATGGGATTTTAATTGCATTACACACTTTTTTTCTCTCTTAAATATAAAATTTAATCCTTGAAATCTCTTTGATTCTGCGCTCCCCTTGAGAGGTCAGGTCAATGCAAGGCATTCTTTTTTCTGGTGATGAACAATTTACCAATCACATCACAGCCTAGTAAGGCCTGATACAGGTACACCTAGTCCTTGTATTATGTCCACAATTGATCCCAAACATTCTGTTGTTAAGCAAGACAGTTAAATGAGTTTTGCCCCATTTTATGACCTCTCTTGCAAGAATTGTTAAGTGAATCAATGCAGTTGTTAATCTGGCTTCCCCATTGACTTTGCTTGTCAGAACATCGCAAAAGGGGATCACATGACCCCAGGACATTGGAAGCATCATAAATATGAGTCAGTTACCAAGTGTCCAAATTTTGAGCACGTGAGCATGGGGATTCTGCAAGCTTGTAAGTGTGAAAAATGGCCATAAGTCACTTTTTTCAGTGCCACTGCATCTTCAAATAGTCACTAAATGAACTGTTAGAAGTCGAGGACAACCTGTACTGTTCTGGTTTCCTCCTGTTTTGACTATTGTAATGCCTTGTATGTAAGAGACGATATTAAAGAATCTCAGAAATTACAGCACGTTCAGAGTCAATATTAAGCTTCTGTAGCCTTTACAGCTGAAATGAATGAATGCCTTTGAGAATCAGCTGTTGTTGAGGGAGGAACTGTTTGCTAAACCTAAAATCTAAACAGATCTTCTCTCCTTTCTTTCTTTGCCTCTTCAGTTCCACCTCCCTTCCTCTCCAGTCGGTTCAGTTGCATATCCCCTTTCCCTTCCTTTCGGTTTCAGTGCAGTTATTTCATTTTTTACAGTTCCACTTTCTTTCCTTCTTCTTATTGTTGGATGATCCTGCTAGAAGAAGGGAGGAAAAATAGTCATGTATGTGCTGTGTGTTTCCCAATGTACTTTGTGTAGGAAAAACAGAATGGTTGGGGGGTGCAGATGACGACCAATTACCTGTAGAACTGGATAACCACATTTCTAGGCAATTAATCAGCAGACACTAATCTAATAAATTTATTCTTCTGGTTGTGCTTTCCCCTCCCCTAAAGTATATAGAATGCACAAACATGCAAGTATGCACACCCAGGCACGGCACAGCCACACATAAATTGAGGAGGGAAAATATATCCAGGACTGTGAGATTTCAGCTGAAACTGGCAACGGGTGGAAATGAGGGGGAGCTGGACACTACACAGGATTTGTCTAGGTCTGTACATTTATTGGGTTTTTAGTATTCTTCCTTTGGGGCAGAGGTCATCTTAAATTTAGAGTTGTTTACCACTGGATATATATGGTATTAAATAGCTCAAAACAGTCTAAAGTATGGAATGATCCTTTAAGAAGGCTGAGCATGCAGATGTCAACACAGAATACTACATAAGGATTATGGAATTACATGGCTGGGTCTTGAATAATATCATGCTACTCTGCCACAGTCTTGTCAAAGGTCACCCTAGCAGAAAGTCCAGTTATAACAAATGAACACACAGCACTGTTTTTCAATTCCACTCAGAACGTTACGAACTATAACTTTGGTGGTATAATTTGCCTGACATTTTATGTTTACTCATGAGCAAAAGAAAAGAAAAATATATTATCCAGTTTGACTACATTCTGTCCTTACTTAGATGGTTGCTGGCCAATGAAAACTGGGAATTAAAATAAATTCATCTTATGCCTGAAAGGCAAGGAAGAATTCAGGTAGTCCTTGGTTACCTACCATTTGTTCAACTATGCAAAATTATGATGACACTGAGTGAAGAGACTTGTCACAGTTTCTTGAAACTGTAGCTGTCATGGCACCCCATAATCACATGATCATGATTGTGATTTGGGCCCTTGGCTTGCATTTACAAATATCACAGCATCCCGTAATAATTTGATTGTCATTCATAGCTGGCTTTCAACAAGCAAGGTTATTGGAGAAACTGGCAAAAAGTTGTAGTCACATGATGTCACACCTAAGCCTTGATTATTTGCTTAATGATTGCAAAATTATTATTATGTACACTTTTGTGGATTATAGTTCATTTCCTCTTATTTATAAATTTATTAAAATTTATGTCGAGCCCCGTGGGCCCAACACTACAAGGCGGGGGTAGCCACGTTCGCCGGCCCTTCTGCTTCACCTTATCTGGCATCCGGTCTCCATCCCCTCATGCCCCGCAAAGCCTCTGAGGATGTTTCCACCGCCCAGCCGACCGAACCACCGACTGACTCCTGCCTGCAGGAGGACTTGCTTGCGCCTTCCCTGGGAGGGTCTGCAGCCATCCAGTTGTCAGGAGTTGGGCCTGCACACACAGACCCCACGGCAGGCTTCGCCGATGCACAGCTGACCCGGCTAGCTGTTTCCGCCTGCCAGCTGATGGCTGCGCCTACACAGTCGCACCCTCCGGCAGGCCCCACAGACGTTCAGCTGGGCAGGCCAAGCCCCGACGCCTGCTTGTTGGCAAGGAACGGGGAGCAACCAGGGCCGATAATTGAACAGACCACTTCCTGGGTGGGCCCATCAGTGGGCCTGTTGGGGCCAAACGCCTGTAAAGGAAACCCCGGTGGAACGGCAGCCGAAGACTGGCGGAACGGGGTCTTGGTCGCTGCGGCCAATACAGGCCCCTTGCCGGCATTGCCAGACCTGCCCGGTGGTGAGGTGCAGGGGATTTCTGGACCAAGGGGTGGTGGTCCTGGAATGGGGCTTGTTCAGCACAACCATATGGGGTGAGAGGGGAATTCCAGGGGTTAGAGTTGGGACTGTCTGGGGCACTTACCATATGAGTAGCAGCATGCCGGGGAGGATGGATGAAGGAGCAAATGCGCAAGGAACAAAGGGAGAGGGGTGAGTTATGAGCACAGGATTTATGAGCACGGGAACAGATGTTGGTTTGCATTGGGGGGTGGAGCTACTGTGCGTGCAGGCCATAAAAGAGCGTTGGGAGCATGGTGCTGCCAACGCTGACTTTATCCATGTGGAAGAAGCTGAATAAAGCAATCTTTGGTTGTCACCCGTTCCTGCTGTTGGCTGTGTGTGTGTGCTTCACTCTGCAGACAGGTTGCGACAATTTATAAGGTCACCAATCAGCAACAAAACTGTATGCAATGAAAAACTGTAAAACAATAACAATCATAAAAATACCCAGGGGTCCTTATTAAAAACTCAGAGGACACCCATGCTGAAAAGCTCCTAAGGTTGGAGCTGTCCAAATATTGAAAGGGAGGTTGTTTCATAGGGTAGGTACATACATAGCCAACTTGCTGTTTCATAGGGTAGGTACAATACATAGCCAACTTGCTGTGGCCAACTTGCCATGGCCAACTCACCACAATCAACTTGCCACTAGATAACTCTCCACAGCCAACTCACCATGGCCAACTTGCTGCGGGAAATCTTGCCATAGCCAACTCGCCACAGGACAACTCATTGCTGGACAAAAGTTAACTAATAACAAAGAAATGATGGAACAGAATGATTAAAGAAAGAATGCAAAAGGAGGGACAAAATGAAATGTGATTGACAAAAAATAAAATATTTTTTATTTATTTTAAATAATTAAATAAAATTGTTAAATTGTTCCGCAGTGAGTTGTCTCATGGCAAGTTGGTTATGGCAAGTTGGCCATGATGAGTTGGCTGTGGTAATTTGTCTCTTTCCCACACAGAAAACATTTCTAAGGATCCACCAGGGGCATTGTCTCACCAAGACAATGCATAGCATGTCCATTCTGCCAGATCTGGTGGGGTAGACAGAAACTATCAAAAACAATTAGCTGGTCCTGTGATATACAGGGCTTTAAAGGTGACAATCAGCACCTTGAATTGTTTCTAAAAGGATCCTGGAAACCAATGCAACCTGGGTATACTATGCTGCATGTATTGTTGCATTCTGGACTAGCTGAAGTTTCCAAATGCATTTCAAGGGGAGCCCCATGTAGAAGGCATTGCAGTAGTCCAGTTAGAAGGTGATTGCATGATTTTATTGTTTTAAAAGCTTTCTTTGATAGCTGTGAGCCACCAAGAGTAATTGGAAGTTGACAGCCCTATAAATTTAATAAGTAACAAATAACTATAACCATGAGCAATGCCTCCCAGTGAAGAAACAGGCTCAACATTCACAATATTGTATTTATGCAAAGGCGTTCTTAGCTATGGCTGCTACTTGCTGTCAGTGAAGATCCATCCAAATCTGTCAGGAGAAGTTATTCTATTTGTTAACAATAAAAATCAGATATTCAGGGGTCCTAAAAGACACACCCATTCAGTTTTATCAGTCTTCGTGCATTTTTATTCAGATGCATGAAATATAGTCTTAACAAAGAATTTGCAAATATGCACAAACCTATTATAGGATGAACAGAAACAAGGATGTCAATGCTGCAAACATTGACATGTTTTTACACTGACAATGTAAGAGACAGCCTTTTGTTTAAACTGCTTCACTTTGAATCCTGCAGGAGGGAATTTTCTAACATCTATTTTAGAATCGGAGGAGAGACCTCATATGTGAAACTAATTGGATAATGTGATTTATGATGTGTAGATTTATGATGTGTGTGTTACGATGGGTTTGCGGGGTGGAGATTTCAGATTCTAGCATCCGTCCATGAGTGCCGATGATGACATCATGCCAGAATCTGCTTTCTTTCAAAGTGGGGTCCTGAACCCCCGCCGCTTTCTCTGGTAAGAGAGATAAGCTGGCAAAGATTCAGGGAAGAATCCTCAAGATGGAAAGAGAAGGCCTGATTGCTGGCGAAACTTCTGAAGAGGAAATAATAGTTTTCTGTGGGAAGATGAATTTGAGCCGATCTCCAAACTTCAGCAGATAACTAAGCTTATCTTGGGGTCAAGCTGGAACCACTCCAGTAGAGAATACGGGTGGCAAGAGGAGCCAGAAGCAGAATGGGGAGGAAATGTCAGCCCTTCAGCAACTGAGAATCTGGGTGAGTGGAAAATCCTGTCTGCAGATTAGACTGCTGCCAGACCCAGGAGTCCCCTGCCAAGCCTTCCAGACCCATAGTGACAGAGGACCCCAGCCTGGGGCCTCTGCAGCAATGGGAAGTTAGGAAGCCCCCACAAGTGAAAGGCCAACAACCTCTGAGCTTGCCCCAGCTAATAGAAGCCTTGAAAAAGCTGGGGGTGGTGCAGAAGCCTGGAGATCAGGAGCTGGTGCAAGGAAAAAACCAACGGTGGCAGTAGAAGGACCCAAACATGCAACCCCTGAACATACAGCTGGACCAGTGGGGCCAGCAGCAGTGGGGGCCCTGGCAGCCATTAAATCAGCAACCAGAGTGGGACCAGCAGCAACTGGAGACACAACAACAGTGGTGGCCCCAGCAACCATTTAACCAACAACCAGGATTTTTACATTCTCTTAGGGCTATATATCAACAACAATCGGCACAAATTATAATTAATGGAGGATTATCAGAGGCATTTAAAATTGAAAAAGGCACAAGACAGGGATGTCCACTATCACCATTGTTGTTTGTTTTAACATTGGAGATTTTATTGATTAAAATTCGTGAATCAACTATAATAGGGGGAATAAAAATAAAAAAGAATGATTATAGGTTAAGAGCTTTTGCGGATGACTTGGTTGTGACATTATCTCAACCAACTCAATCGGTTATAGACTTGATGGAAATTATAACTCAATATGGAAAAGTTTCTGGTTTTAAGGTAAATAATAATAAGACTAAAATATTATCTAAAATATGACTATGAATGAAAAGGAAACATTAGTAAAATTGAAAGGTTATGAAATAGTGAAACAGGTTAAATATTTGGGAGTATATATTACAGCCTCTAATGTGAAATTATATAACAATAACTATGAGACATTATGGCTAAAAGTACAAAAGGATTTAAATAATTGGAAAAAACTACAATTATCTTTGCTGGGGAAAATTGCAGCAGTGAAAATGAATGTTTTACCAAAGTTTCTCTTTTTGTTTCAAATAATACCTATATTGAAAAAGGATGCTAATTTGGATGAATGGCAGAAAGATATTAATAAATTTATCTGGGCAGGAAAAAAACCAAGAGTTAAACTTAAGATTTTAAAAGACGCACGGGAAAGAGGAGGACTTAAGGTGCCTAATTTGAAATTATATTATGATGCGGTGGTTTTGACAATGGTTAGTGATTGGCTTAACTTAACAAATAAAAGAATACTTTATCTTGAGGGATGGGACTTATTATATGGATGGCATGCATATTTAATTTATGATAAAAAAAAGTTGACAAGGCTTTTAAATCTCATATTTTAAGAAGTGCTTTATTGCGTGTCTGGAAAAAGTATTATTATAAGTTAAATTATAAAATACCAATTTGGGGGATTCCTAGACACGCGATAGAGGGTATATCTATGGGTGTGAGTTTGGATATGATTTCTTATAAGGAATTACTTAGATTGGTAGGGAATGATTGGCAATTAAAGTCGTTAGGTGAGTTAAAACAAGAAAATATTGTACAGTCCTGGTTCCAGTATACTCAATTGCAAGCTAGGTGGAAGTTAGATCAGAAGGTTGGCATTACATTAACGGATGAAAATTTGGTAAAACACATTAAAGATCAAAACCGAGCACATATAAAGCGAATTTATAATGCTTTAATAGAATTGGATTCGGAAATGTAATTAGTTAAAGATTGTATGGTAAAGTGGGCTCAAAATATTCAAGAACTGATCCCATTGAATATATGGGAGGTAATTTGGGTTAGAAATGTAAAATTTACCCAGGCCCAAAATTTAAGAGAAAATTTTTATAAAATGTTTTATAGATGGCATTTGGATCCTAAAAAGTTGTCTTGTATGCAGTGCTTTTTTTGTAAAAGAAAAAGGTGCCATAACTCACATATGTCAAACAACCCGCCTTGCCTACCCTACAAGGTTCCATCCAAAAAAGGTGCCGGAACTTCGTTCTGAGCGTTCTATGAGAAAAAAAGCCCTGCTTGTATGTATCCTAATTTACAGCCCAAATGTTGGAGATGTGGCAGTTTGGATGCTACTTATTTTCATATGTGCTGGACTTGTAGAAATTTAAAAGCTTTTTGGATTAAAATTTGGTGGAATATTCAAAAGATTTTAAAGAGAAAGATAAAGTTTACTCCACAACTGTTTTTATTGGGTGTTATTACAGATTGTGATACTAAAGAAATTAACTTGATGTTGAACTTGATAACAGCTGCAAGGTTATTGGTAGGGCAATATTGGAAGAAGGATAGTTTGCCTACTATAGAAGAATGGACGTTTAAAGTGTCAAATCTAGCAGAAATGGCTAAGATTTCTGCTTATCTGAAGGATCATTCTCAAGAAAGATACATTTTGGTCTGGAGAAGATGGATAGATTATATTCAGAATAAATATGGGACTAAAAAGTTCCATCTAGCTTATGAATAGATTTTAGATTGTTATTATTACTAGTAGATTATTATAGTGGAATTTTTATTAATTTTAATTATATTACTTTTAGTATTAGTATTGTTTAATAACTTGGATATTAACTTGTTTATGTTTTTATTATTATTATGTTTACTTTTATTTTGTGTGTATTTATGTTAATGTGGAGTTAAAGCACATTATGAACTTGGTTATCTATATAGTTTGTTAATGTTAGTTGGATTATGATTATTTTATTTGTAACCCTGTACTCAGCTCTGGAAAGTGGGGGAGGGAGAGGGGGGTGGTTTTGGGTGGGTTGGTTTTGGGGATTATATTGTAACTTTTATAAAACTTTTTAATAAAAAAAACAACCAGGGTGGGGCCAGCAGCAATGGGGGCCCCAGCAACGAATGATGAGCCCACCCTTCAGAGCAACCTTCGATGGGGACCCAGAGAAACTGATTTTCTTCCTCACCCATGTACGCTCTCATTTGAATAGGTAGGGCCATCTCTACCCGCACCCAGGTGCTATAGTCGATGTGATTGCATCCAGCCTAGAATGGTTGAACAATTTATATAACGAGCAGGCCCCTGAATTGGCGGACCCCCACCTTTTCCTCCTGGGGCTAAGGGAAAGATTTGAAGACCCATCCATCCCCCCAGAGCGGAAGAACAAATCCATAAGATAAAGCAAGCTGGCCGGCCTGTCCTGGAATACATGTGGGAATTTTGAAAACTGGCCGGTCAGATAGAGTGAGGGCCTGAGCAATCCATAATTCATCTTTTAAGAAAAGGGTTAGATGACTAACTTTCTCTGGCATGTATCTACCGAGCTGTACCAGCTGATTGGCAGAGCAATGAATGGCTGGCTTTGGTGTGTCTTCCCTGTGCTGCGCTCTGTCGGCGGCTCAAATCCAGAGTCTCAGCCTCCCACTCATTGCTCGGTGGAGCAATGAGTGGCTGGCAGGCCAGGTAGCCGGGTTGCTGCATGGATTCCCCCCCCCACAACTGGTTGATTGTTGAGCCCGGGGATTCATAGCAACCTTGCCCTGCTTGCTCTTGCCTGGCACTGAGAGTAGCTGCTGCTGCCTGCCTCACTTTTTGCAAGCAGGCTTCTGGCAGCAGAGGCTCTGGGGCGAGCTTTGGCATGTCTTCCCTACCGTGCATTCTGTCGGCAGCTCAAATCTGGAGTCTCAGCCTCCCAGCTTATCGGTGGAGCAATGAGTGGCTGACATGCCAGGTGGCTGGGTTGCTGCATGGATTCCCACCCAGCCCAGTTGATTGTCGAGCCCGGGGCTCAACAGCCGCTGCTGCTCAAATGGCAGGGTTCGGTGGCTGATGAGGTGCTCGTGCGGGGCTCTCCTGGTGGTGGCAGGCCGAATGGGGACTGGCCTCACCCTCTCTGTGCTAGACCAGCACCTGCGGAGGCAGCCAAGGGCAAGCAGGGCAAAGCCGCTCCTACTCGAAAGGCAGGGTTCGGCAGCTGGTGAGGCGCTTGTGCGGGGCTCTCCCGGGGCTGGTGGGTGATGGGGGAGGAGTGGGCCGATCATCTTACCGGTACCTGGGACTCCGACATGCCTTCCCAGTCATGTGTATCCCAAAGAAGCACCAATCAGAAGTTAATCGGGTTGCCACACAACAAGTCCCTGGGGAGGGTGTGCTCTCACTCTGCACCTGCACGCGCCCTCTGTAGGGTTCCTGCAGGCCACCGCCAAACAGCATGCTTTCTGGCAGCAAGTGAGCTGGGAAGGAGTGGAGCATGGGGGTGGGGTGGTGTGGGGAAGAGGAGGCGGGGGGAGGCAGGCAACACCGCGTACCACCAGCCAGGTTCTCACGTACCACTAGTGGTATGCATACCACCAGTTGAAAAGCCATGCCTTACAGGACTACTCAAAACGGGTAAGGGAGGGGGAAAACCGCAACCTGGCCAACCACTAGCATGGACTATGAGTTGTTAGAAAGCTTTTGAGAATTTAAAAAGACTATTTGCGGCTGAACTGGTCCTAAAGCACCACTGCCCTGGGAAGCTCTGTAATTCAAGCAAATGCCAGCGATGTGGCAGTCAGAGCTGCATTACTGCAAAAGAATAAAAGTGGAGTCCTACAACCTTGTGCCTACACCTCTAAGAAATTCACGGAAGGCGAGAGGAGATGGACAGTCTGGGAGAAAAAGGCCTTCGCAATTAGGTGGGGGCTATTAAACTGGCAACACTATTTAGAAGGGAGCAAAGTGCCTTTTGAAGTATGGACAGATCACAAAAATTTAGAGGCACTAAAAAGTCCCCGCAAATTGTCCCCAACCAAATGCGATGGGCACAGTACTTTAACCATTTTAACTTTACTTTAAAGTACATAACAGGAAGGAAAAACTTCCTAGCTGATGCGCTACCCTGACTGCCACAGTACAAAAGTGAATGCGAAGTGGTCTATGAGGCAGTTATCCCCAGTTCACAACCTGCAGCACAACTTATACCTCGCAGAACCCCTAATCCCGATGACCCAGGAGTGAAAAAGTTAAAATGAGAGCTCCTTACTGAACAATGGTTCAAAGATAAACAAACCTCCCTAACATGCAGAGATGGTTTGGTATACATGGGTGAAAAATTGTATGTACCTGAAACCCTCTGTCTCAATGCTCTCAGACACAGCCATTATGTAAAACAGGCTGGACACTTTGGATATTTAAAAACTCTACTCCTCATCCGCCAGCAATTTTGTTAGCTGGGACCAAAGTGAGATGTAGAAAACTATGTTAAGAGTTGTACCATATGTGCCACCATGAAAAGAATTCCAGGAAAAACCCCTGGGCTACTGCAGTTGGTAGCAGATCCTTCTCAACCATGGAAAGAAATAGCTATGGACTTTATTGTAGACCTACCCAACAGTAGAGGAAATACTGTCATATGGACTGTGATAAATCTGTTTTCAAAGCAGGCTCATTGCATCGCCTGCAATGGACTCCCATCTGCCCAATGACTAAATTGTTCCTGAAACATATCTACCAGCCGCATGGTGTCCCTAAGCAAATAATTTCGGACAGGGGGGTGCAGTTCACAGCGAAGTTTTGGAGGAACTTTCATAAATTAATTGGATCATCTCAAGGCCTATCATCTGCTTTTCATCCATCTACCAATGACACCATGGAATCCGCTAACAAGATGGTGGAGCAATATCTCAAATGTTATGTTTCATACCAACAAACAAACTGGGCTGACCTCCTCCCTTTCGCAGAGGTGGCTTACAATAATTCTGTTCACAGCAGCACTGGCTACATGCCTTAGATAAGCCACAGGAAAAGAGTTCAGCTCAATACCTGAATACCCTCAGGTGCCCTCCACTCCCCAGAAACTTGATCAATGGGTGAGGGGGTGGGAAGAAGTTTGGAGAAACAAGAAAACAGCTTTAAAAATACTTCTGAGACCTATAAAAAGTAAGCTGATAAAAAGAGGGTTCCCCAAAGAACATTCCAAGCTGGGGAAAAGGTGTCACTGCATGTTTTTTTTTACTTCGTCCGATGCCTGACTATCCTCAGATGCCCTCCACTTCCCAGACACTTGATCAATGGGTCAGGGGGTGGGAAGAGGTTTGGAGAAACACGAAAATGGCATTAAAGACTTCTGAGACTTATAAAAAACAGGCTGATAAAAAGAGGGCTCCCCAAAGAACATTCCAAGTGGGGGAAAAGGTTTATCTGTCAACTAAATATTTACATCTCAAATTACCCAGCAAGAAATTGGGACCGAAATTCTTGGGGCCTTTTCCCATTGTGAAAATCATCAACCCGGTCACAGTAAAATTGAAACTCCCCAGGCTTTTGGGAAAAATTCACCCGGTGTTCCATTGCAGCTTACTGAAACCTTTTCGAGCTTCCACTTTAAGACCTCCCCCTAAGAAAGCTCCAGGACCCCTCATAGTAGTGAGTCAGACCCATTATGAAGTAAAATGTATCCTTGACTCTAGAAACTTTAAGGGAAAATTGCAGTACCTAGTACAATGGAAGGGATACCCATTGTCTGAAGCCATTTGGGTGAAATCTAGCGATGTGAAAGCTGACAGACTTATCAAAACGTGTTATGAGAAACACCCCAACAAATCAAAAGTCAGCTCCTAACTTGTGTTTGTTTACATTATGGGATCTGTTCTTTTTGTAAGGGGGGGCCGGATGTCAATGCTGCAAACATTGACATGTTTTTGCACTGACTATGTTAAGAGACAGCCTTTTGTTTAAACTGCTTCACTTTGAATCTTGCAGGAGGGAATTTTCTAACGTCTGTTTGAGAAGATAAGAAGCCCACATACAGAATGGGAGGAAAGACCTCATATGTGAAACTAATTGGATAATGTGATTTTTGACATGTACATAAAGGTGGGGGTTGTGTGTGTGTTACGATGGGTTTTGGGGTAGGAGATTTCAGATTCTGGCATCCCTCCATGAGTGCCGATGTTTCATTTCATTACTAAGACTTTTTAGATAAATAATATGCCTGCAACTTGTTTGATTTGTCTTATTCATCGGAACCATGACAGAGGAATTGTGAAAGGAGAAAAAGAACTCTGAGTGACAATAAGACAGTCATTAAATATAACACAAGCATTCTTGCACTGATGACTAACATTTGAAATGTGCTAAGAGATCTTGTTGTCTAATCTGTGAAAAACTGTTTAATCTTCTGACAAATGGCTCTCATAGGGAAATTGATTTTTGTATTTTTTTTTTCTCAAGGGGAACTGAAATTTTATTTTGCTATTTTTTTAGATATTGACATTTCAGATGTCAGATCACACAGATATTGGCTAGTCTGTCCAACCATCATATCTAAAACACCTAAGTAGTTGCAACACATTTTGGTGCAGTAATATAGGTACCGAAACCAAATCCTGTGGCTGACTAAAATGACCTGAACACTTCTTGTTGCATCTGCTCTGGCTTGCTATTACAGGACCAAGCTATGTCTTTCACAATATCTGGTGAACATATGTGTTCTCATCCTTCAATTCCTTACTTCCATCTTCTAGCAGCAAGGCTTTATGGTGGACAACTACTTACTCTCAGTATAAAAGAATGAGTGGAAATTGAGAAGTTTTGTATTGGCATTCTTATGTATGTAAGTATTAGTCTAATACGTGATCTGCAATAATATAACTATCTTTTGGTTTTTTATTTTCCCTCACATTTTACTTCAGACTTTTCCATTCAGAGAATGCATATAACACTACCTAATTTTTATAGATCAACCACCTCACATGGCTGTTTTCGTGGGGAAAATAGGAGAAAGGTGTGTTGCATATGTTTGCTGCCTTGAGCTGTTTCTAAAAAATTATAAATGTGGGATATAAATAAATAAATCTGCAAAAATGTTATTAGGGAAAATACCAGTGAGATACACACAAATGCATCTATTAGGGGCTAGAAGTTGCAAAGGGAAAAAAGAATTCCTTAAAAAGGTTAGATACCAAAATATACCTAGCTTTGTGATATGTATGAAAATATTTCCCAATTTCTCATTTCCCAGTTTGCCATTTAAATAAAAATCTGAATACAAAGAACTGAAAAATGTTGCATAAGGCAAAATAGGTTAATTCTTCTATTTTAGCAAGAAAGTTAAATGAATTTTGATGAAAATAGTGTTTTCATATAAAGATGATGCATTTATCTGCCTCCAGAAGTGGTGAATGCTCCAACACTGGAAATTTTAAAGAAGAGACTGGACAGCCATTTGTCTGAAATGGTATAGGGTTTCCTGCCTGAGCAGGGGGTTGGACTAGATGACTTCCAAAGTATCTTCCAACATTATTATTATTATTATTATTATTATTATTATTATTATTATTATTATTATTATTATTATTATTATTATTATTATTCATCGCACAGTCAGTCAGATGTTCAGACTGGATTTGGCATTTTTGTCTACCTATCGAGTTCTTACCAAGAACCTGGGATAGGCAGATGTGGATGTTTGATGGTACTATAAGAGCCTTGGTGGAGCAGTGGGCTAATGCCTCCTTAAGTAACACCAGCTGCCTGCAATTAGTGCAGGTTCGCATCCCACCAGGCTCAAGGTTGACTCAGCCTTCCATCCTTCCGAGGTAGGTAAAATGAGGACCCAGATTGTTGGGGGCAATAAGCTGACTTTGTAAAAATGCCGCTTGGGGTGTGTGTGAAAGCCCTAATAAGCAGGCATATACATAGAATGAAGGCTACTGCTAAGCTTGTAAGCCGCTCTGAGTCTTTGGAGAAGGGCGGGATATAAATGGAATAAAAATAAAATAAAAATAAAAATACTATAAATATCATCGCAGGATGGAAGCAGTTCCAAGTAAGGCCCTCTTTTGCAATTGACTAATGGTGAATTTGTCAATGCCAATGGTGTTCAAGTGGTGCTCCAATTGTTGTTGTTGTTGTTGTTGTTGTTGTTGTTGTTGTTATTATTATTATTATTATTATTATTATTATTATCTGTAGTTACTTCTCTTTAAGAACAGCAACTTTGAAATCTTCTTTGTTTTATAATATATTAGGAAAGAATCACATGTCTTTTGAGCCGTAATTTCAGTTGTTTTCAATAGGTAGAAGGATATAGACGTAGTGTCTCCACCAAATATTTAATACTATCATTCACTGGAATTTAATCATTACTTTAATAGATGTCTGAACTGTATGGATACTTTTTAAAGACAATGTGCTGATGAAAGTAATCTAAGCTCAAACATATGGCATACTTTCATCTTAAATTTAGAAATTCATCAGTTTTATGTTCATTTCTTTTAACAAAAAGAAAGGCTTGGATGACAAAATAACTTTCACCATTAATTAAGGTTATGTTATTTTTCTTGCATTATGCTGAGATACAGAAGCAGTTATTTCAACTCTTTATGCTAAATAATCTTATTTAATTTGGGGGCAGATTGTTTAAAATAATACTGGTAGCATAAGTAGCAAAATATCAATCATAAGAGAAGTGACCCTTTTCAAGCTTGAAGCAAGCTATGGTTTACTTCCAACATATTATAAAAAGCAAGTTATAAGGAATTCTAAACAGTTGTCGCTAATACCAAAGTTTCATATAGTTTTCAACCTCTTCCATACCCTGTGAAACCCAGAAAGCCAGTTTGTTCTAGTGGTTAAGGCAACAGGCTAGAAAGAGAGAATTCAGGTCCCGTCACAGCCACAAAAGCCAGTTGGAAGACCTTGGCCCTCTCAGCCCAACTCATTTCAGGGAGTTGTTGCTGTGAGGAAAACAGAAAGTGAAAGGAGTCTTACCTATGTTTGTCGTTTGAGTTATTTATAAAAACTATAAGGCAGGATAAACAAACAACGTTTAACACTTCAGCCCCAACTAGCCTTTCCTTTCCCTTCCCTTCCCTTTCCTTTTTTTTGGGGGGGGGATACTGGCTCACTGCATGCACGCACACACACACATACAGAGAGAGAGAGAGAGAAAGACAGACAGACACAGATGCAGAGGTTTTCATTGAAATGTATTGGTGTCATCTTTTGTTTCTAAAGTGGCCCAGTTTTCTATTTGAAGATTCCCCCCCCCAAAAAAAGAACTAAATATTTCAAAATCTCCTTGCATTTTTTTCCTATAATGTTAAATAGTACAAAATTAAAGTATCTAATATAACATTGACATAAAAAGCATCTCTATATTTTACTCCATCTCCAGGTCCAGATTATACGGCATAAAACTTTACTACAGACTAGTAACACTGCTGCAATGTCACTTTACTTTATTAGATATTTCTCATAAAATGGCAAAGCAGAATTGTAGGCCTGCAAGTGAAGCATTAATAGATCTTCCTCAGCATCTGTTTGCAGCCTAAGACATTTTTGTGAATTGCTGAATAAGAGAACTGGAAATATGCAATTCACCTGAATTTTATTTGCCTGCTGAAAGGATTAGAACAGGGGTCTTCAAACTTGGTCTTTTTATGACTTGTGGACTTCAACTCCCAGAATTCCTCAGCCAGGCATGCTGGCTGAGGAATTTTGGGATTTGAAGTCTACAAGTCATAAAAGGGCCAAGTTTGAAGACCCCTGGATTAGGAGCTGGGGTGCTGAAAACTGGATGAAGTTTTGATTGAGAGAATGAATGAAAAGTAAGCTTGAAAATACATTGGTGGAGCAGTGGGCTAATGCCTCCTTAAGTAACACCAGCTGCCTGCAATTAGTGCAGGTTCGCATCCCACCAGGCTCAAGGTTGACTCAGCCTTCCATCCTTCCGAGGTAGGTAAAATGAGGACCCAGATTGTTGGGGGCAATAAGATGACTTTGTAAAAATGCCGCTTGGGGTGTGTGTGAAAGCCCTAATAAGCAGGCATATACATAGAATGAAGGCTACTGCTAAGTTTGTAAGCCACCCTGAGTCTTCGGAGAAGGGCGGGATATAAATGGAATTAAAATAAATAAATAAATAAATAAATAAATAAATAAATAAATAAATAAATAAATAAATTATAAAATGTAAGAGAGAGAAAAAAAGGATATCCCTATAATCATACTGGCTGAAACAATGATAGGCAATAAAGGCACCTTTTTGCAAAAGCTGTTGCAATCAATTGGACTATGGAAATAGAAATCAATTGATAAAATAATAAAGCTGGAAAAAGATTTACTTCCGTCTTGAATTAAGTGAATTTTTGGATAGCAGTTCTAACATACTGCACAACAAGCTCTGTATTCAAATGCTACATTTATCACGAAAATTTTTAGAATTATTTTTGACTTCTTAGCTAGAGAAAAAGATTGCCTATCATGATTAGAAATAGCAAAGACATAATGTGATGGATACCTCAGGAACTTTCACATTTTTAAAAATATGTTAAATATTGAGGCATGTTCAAAACAGAGAAATGACAGAAATAAATAACCCGTTTTTTAGAACATGTCCAAAGGCTGTTTTCCATCAGCCCAAGGGTTCAGAATATAGAATAATATATTTAAATAACAGCAAATTCCAATTGAATGCTTGGAAAAATCTTCCTTATAATAAAAGCAAGTTGAGAGTAAAAACAATTAACAAATTTCCCCTTTAAAGATAGTCTTGACTTACAATTGGTTATAGAATAGAATAGAATAGAATAGAATAGAATAGAATAGAATAGAATAGAATAGAATAGAATAGAATAGAATAGAATAGAATAGAATAGAATAGAATGACAGAGTTGGGAGGCACCTTGGAGGCCTTCTAGTCCCTTTTGGGCACCAGGGATCAGTTCTGTGGAGAGAGGTTTTTCTGTGTACTGGAGGGGACAGCTTCATGTGCTACCTGTATCCTGCAGATGCGGCTTCACTTGTTAGCACAGCCCAGTTTCTGGCATGCTGCAGCCTGGTGCTAGTCCATGGACTGGGATTGGGGACCCCTATTCTAATGCAACCCCTGCTCAGATAAGAAACCCTATACCATTACAGACGAATGGCAGTCTAATCTATTCACAACTGTTCCAATGATTAATTGTTCTAATTGTCAGGAAATTTCTCCTTAGTTCTAGGTTGCTTCTCTCCTTGATTAGTTTCCATGATGTCAAAACCCATTCCTATTTTATTTCATTTTATTTCTATTTTATTCCTTTTCTTGGGTTTTGCCATACTTCCAAGGGGGAGGGGGATGTGCCTGCAGGGATATTACTTCACTTCCTCCATTCACTACAATGTAATCCTTAATTTTGTTTATTGGGTCTGTATCCTGTTTCCTGCATTATCTCTCTCTCTGAAGTGAGCTGGAGCATGAGCAGGAGATGGCCCGATGTTATCTCCCTGATTCCCACAATGGACTTAACACTTGGGGATTGGCTATCCCACATTGGGTGGTCGCTTTATTGGGTGGGGTCTTGCTTGGGGACACTATAATCTACTGCGTTGCATGGGAAATCACAGGTCTTGTCTATTATGCCTACTATCACCTACTCTTAAGAAAAGTTCAAGCTTGGAAGAAATTGTTTCCAAGATTTCTGCTTTTGTTAAGATGTGGGCTTGAAGTTGGTCCTGACATTAGACAGGATCTGCAGTAATAGTCAACCTGGAAGGAAAACCCTTACCAGGGGACTTTGCAAAAACTACAATGTCAGACACAGAAGCAGGAAAAAGAAGAACCCACCGCAAAGGGGGATCCCTTCATCCAGCCGGCACCCTTCCAGCTGTCAGGATCCGAGACATTCTACTCCTCGGAAGAAGTGGGAGATACACGTAGCCATAAACCTCGGTGGTTGATGGGCATTGGGAAGAAAGGTGAGTGGGAGAAAGGATCAAGGAAGGTGACCCTGAGACGTGGCAGCCACCACCTGGATGGAAGCAAGAAATGAAGAGATCCCTTCACCTTAGCGAAGACGAAGGAGATCACACACAGCACTCAAATTGGATCCTAGAGAAAGCTATTAACCTGATGAGGTGTTCTTGGGGATGAGAAACCTTGGCCTTGGTGTTCTTGGGGATGAGAAACCTGAACCCCGCAGCCACTCCACTACCTTGGACTGCAGCCAGAGAGACACTGAGAGGGAATCGGATGCTGAAGTCCTGGGGGCATCTGCTGAGGCAGCAGCCACTGTTTCGGCAGCCCCCACTCCATGCTGACCCATAACTGCCAATCGGGATGGGAGACAAAACTGTTGGTGGTGAAGGTACCAGTCCATCCATAGATTCCTGCCACTGGACACAAAATTCAGGGGGGAAATCACAGCGCTTGGGGTTCTTCCTAACCCAAGTCCTGAGCTACATGGAAGAGTATAGATGAGACATTCCCCAGCAACAAAGCCCATATCCATATCATGCAATCCACTCTGGACAGGGCGGCCACAGACTGGATGCTGAAACTGCATGATTCCGATGCCCCAGAGCTCCACAACTTCAACCACTTCATGTCCTCTCTGACAAAGTAATTCGAGGACCCCCTGGCTCACCAGAAAGCCCATGAGAGAAGCAAAAAGGTGAGGTAGGGCACATGCCCAGTAGCCAAATACATACAAGAATTCTGGGACATCACCAACAAGCTGAACTGGCCAGAAGACACCCTCCTTAGCCATTTCAAATATGGTCTAAACTATGACCTGTATGACACTTGCCTGCCTAGAAAAGACCCACATTGACTCAACGAATGGTATGTCCTAGAAGAGGAAGCAGAGATCGATCTACTGAAGAGACACTGCTGAGGAAAACCATGGGGCCGCTTTCCTCCTGAGCCATCACATGAACCAGCAAAACCACCAGTCACAGCCAAGAAATCAACAGGCTGTTTCAAATGCGGGAGAGAGGGGCATCGCACCTTAGAGTGACGCTCAAAAGTCCTTCCATGCAACCGAGACAAATCACCAGCCAGAAAGTCAGGGAAGTCCCCAGCCAAGCCCTGAGAACCTGCCATGAGGGCAACAGAGGCTGTAGAGTCCCCACTGTCTGCCACACATGGGCATGGAACTCCAGCCTACACCACAGGAGTGCCAGATACCTCAGACAACAACTCAGAAGGTGAGTCCTTGTTAAGTGGACCCATCGTACCCATCCTCAAGACAGTGACTATATTAGCCACCTCCATGCCCTAAGCTGTCAAAGTAAAAGCCTTGATAGACTCCAGCTGTACCCGCTACTTCTTTAGCCCAATGCTAGTGGGGAACTTGGACATCCCGGTGAGGAGGCTGAGACAGCCGATCTCATTTGGCCAGTTAGATGGGTCCATAGCAGCTACCCTAGCCACTTTACCAATCCATCTATCCATGGAAGACCATAAAGAAGACATAATATTTGTAGTGCAATGCCCAATGATCCTTGCAGAGGCTAAAGAGATGGAACCCCTGGGTAAATTGGAGGACAGCAGAGCTCAATTTCCCACAGGGGGATCGTGCAAACTTAACACCCCAAAGGGCCCCACATATTCTAGGAGCAGAGAAAGTGTCAGTATGAGAAGAGAAGGGGTTACCAAAAATACCAGAAGAATACCGAGACCTTGCTGAAGTCTTCTCCCTCCTCACTGACCCACGGACTGTGCCATAGAAATCAAACCTGGGGCAAAACTCCCAAAGCCCAGACTGTACTCCATGAGCCCTAAAGAGATGGAGGAGATGGAAAGATTCATAAATAAAAACTTAGAAAGGGGATTTATTGAGCCTGCCAAGCACAAAGTGGCCACCTCGGTCCTATTTAGGGAGAAGAAAGATTGCACTTCGCATTTGTGGGTGGATTACAATGCCCTGAATCCAATCAGTGAAAGTAACCTGTATCCCCTACTCCTCATGAAAAACAAGTTATTCCACCTATTGAAAAGGAAGGATTTTTACCAAACTAGACCTAAGAGAAATGTACTACCACATTAGGATTAAGGAAGGGGACGAATGGAAGACCGCATTTAATTGTCCAATGAGATGCTACCAATTCAAAGTTTTCCCATTCGGATTACAAGGGCCCCCTGCATATTTATGCAATTAATCAATGAAGTCCTAAGGGAGGACTTATTTAAAGGGGTCCTGGTTTATTTACATGACATCCTTATCTTCACCGAGTCCAAAGAGGAGCATGTTGACCTAGTCAGAGTGGTTTTTTTTAAAAAACTGTGAGCTGCCTACCTATATGCAGAGTTATTGAAATGTGAATTCCACCAGGAAAGAACAGACTACCTGGGGTATCGCATATCCCCACAGGGCATCAAAATGGACCCAGAGAAGTTCAGGGCAGTACTAGAATAGGCACCACCCCACACAAGAAAGCAATTGCAAAGTTTCCTGGGTTTCGCAAACTTTTACTGCCAGTTCATCCCTTCGTTCGCTCAAATAGCCCTGCCCCTCACAAACATGTTAAAAATGAAGGGGGCCCCCTCAGTGAAACCCAGCCAGCCACTGAATTGGACAATGGAATGCCAAGTGGCATTCGAGAGGTTAAAGAGACAATTTTATGCTGAACCCATACTAAGGCACCCTGCACCCAGATAAATCCTTCGTAATACAGGTGGACGCAAGCGATGTGGTGGTGGTGGGGCTGTATTATTACAAGAAAACAATGATGGGCCACTCCAACCATGTGTGTATACATCCAGGAAACTCACTGAGATAGAACAACACTGGGCTGTGTGGGAGAAGGAAGTGTACATTGTGAGGTGATCATTACGTACATGGCGCCATTTCCTTGAAGTGAATAAAATCCCCTTTCAGGTCTGGATGGACCCCAGAAACATGGAAGCACTAAAAACACACAGGAAGCTCACTCCTAAGCAAGCCCGGTGATCTCGGCACTTTCACCAATTCCGTTTCATGCTCAAACACTTGCCCGGGGAAAAGAACTTTCTGGCAGATACACTGTCTCACATACCCCAATATAACAGCATGTGAGCCACCGATTCTAAATCAGTAACCACCAGGGCCCAAGCCAAAATAAAGCTGCAGCTGAATAGCCAAACTGGAATCGAATTCTGGAAAACTTCAGAAACAGATGAATGGTTCCAGAAAAATAGACACGTGTGCACGATCAAGGACAGGCTGCTATGGGTGTGGGAGAAGTTATATATACCAGCCACCCAGAGGGTCAATTTCATGCAGCTGTGCCATGATACAAAATCAGCAGGTCATTTTGGATTTGTAAAAACTTTACATTAATTCAAAGGCAATTTTGGTGGCTATCCATAAAAAAGGACAAAGTTACATGGCCAGCTGCCCAACTTGTGCAGCTACCAGGAGGTTGCAAGGGAAATCGCCTGGACTGCTAAAACCTGTGGCGAATCCCTCAGCCCCATGGAAGGAAATATCCATGGATTTTATAGTGGAATTACAGAAAGCAACGGAAACACTGTCATCTGGATGGTTACAGACCTGTTCTCAAAACAAGTACATTTTATCCCTTGCCAAAAGATCCCCACCGCAAAAACTTTAGCGAAACTATTTGTGCAGCACATCGACAGACTGCATGGGACACCACAACACATCATGTCAGATAGGGGCATGCAGTTTACATCAGAATTCTGGAATGAGTTTTTATCCCTCTTAGGAACCACTCAGGGACTGTCATCTAATCATCATCCTCAAGGTAATAGCCAGACCAAAAGTTCAAACTCAGTACTCGAACAATACTTAAGAAGCTTTATTAATTTCCAGCAAACGAACTGGACAGACCTACTCCCTTTTGCAAAAGTTGCTTACAATAACACAGTCCACTCTAGCAAAGGCTACACTCCCTTTCAAGTAGCCACTGGTCAAAGTTTCAACCCTATGCCACAACTAACCCCAAATGAACTGGCAATCCCATCGCTGAAAGAATGGATAGCACAATTATAAAACACCTGACCAGTGGTTAGGAATGCCCTGGATGAAGCTAGACAAGCATGCAAAGCACAAACGGATAAAAGGAGAGTCAAACCTAAACCATTCATTGTAGGAGAAATGGTATATGTGTCTACAAAATATGTAAAATCCCTATAGGACCTTTTCCAATTAAAAGAATCATAAACCCAGTAACAGTAGAATTAGAATTACCCCAAACCCTCAAGCAAATACACCCAATTTTTCACTGCAGTTTGCTGAAAAGAAAACAACAGTCACCCTTACAGCCAAAATGTCCCCCCACCACCTCCAATCATGGTTGGAGAACAACACTTTGAGATAAAAGAAATCTTAGATTCTAGGAAGTATCATGGGGCAACTCAAAACCTAGTAGCCTGGGAACACCTTCCCTCCTCACAAAATGAGGGGGTCCTCAAAAGTCACGTCAGAGCACCCAAACTGCTAAAGATTTTTTATACAGAATATCCCAACAAGCCAGACTAACCTCTATACCTGTTTTGTTTTCTCTACAGATGGATCTCTCCTATTTTTAAGGGGGGCAGGATGTAAAAACCCATTCCTATTTTATTTCATTTCATTTCTATTTCATTCCACCTTTTTCCTGGATTTGCATTCATCTCTGGTCACTTTTGAGAGCAGCTTCATCACCTCTGCATAGCGTAATGCATTACTGTTTTTTTTCCTTGTGAACTAAGGAGATGGGGGTGAATCCAAAGAAGTGGGGGGAGTGATAGGTAAATGCTTTTTTAATGCATTCATATCAGTAAAGTTAAGAGATTTTGGGTTTTGCTCTAAGAAGGGAAAGTGAGGACCTTTGCTCAATGTTTCACACAGTAGTGCACTTTGTAAATAAATTCTATTGAATTCCACAGAGAATTTATTTCATGATAAATGGAGGGGATCTGCATTGAAATGGGGATTAATATCAACCTATATCAACCAATCCAATTTCAGTTGATATTGCTGTTTCTCGTTGCACACAGTGAAGACATGACGAGGTTGAAATATTTGTTTAGGAAGGTTCTATCAATTCAGTTCAAGGTGGTTCACACACTTTGCCTTGGCTACAGCACAGAGTCAGCTTTAACAATCTGAAACATCATGCCTCTCCTCAACTGTTATGAGCTAGCTAACAAATAACTATAGTTATTTGACCTTGGAAAGCATTTAATGTAATTGGAAGAATCACTAATGGATTACGAATAAATTAAGCTTCAAAATCTTGCATGTAGATAAGTGCTGTGTCCATGTGAATTGTTTAAATGTTGGGTTTTTTTTAAAAAAAATCATTTTATACTTTACATGAAAATGCTTAATTGAGCTAACATAATGAACGGCCTGCCAAATTAAAAATGCTATGGTGTATGTGTCTGCAAGAGATTATTTAGGCATATATTTAATTTTTATGGAACAAGGGGAAACAGTCTCATGTCCTATGGATTAATAAGGCTGCTGTATCGGATTTCACAGGGAGCAGCAGCTGTCTGCCTCTCCTGTGCTCAAAACCTAAGTAGGATCAAACATGGCTAGTATTTAGATGGGAGATCAACATACTATGCCTATATTGGAGGGAAAAAAACTCAGAAAAAGGTGGCAGCACACTATTTTGGTGTTGTTGACAAGAGAACTGGATAGATATGAGGACGAAATAACCACATATCAAACTTAATTTGAAGACTTGCTACACCTGAAGTGCAAAAATCTGAAGTATCAGCAGATGGTTGCAAAGAGGTCCATCTGGTACCATCTAATAAGTTGCTGAATATTTATATTTCTATGATATATTAGTTCTGTTTTAATGGTATTTCTTATTAACATGATTGAAATTTGAGCAAGCACAATCAACAACAACTTCCATTCTCTGTCTTTAAAATTACAGAACTCTTAGCAGCACATTGATAAAGTGCCATGCCAGCTGTTTCTCTGAGTAAACACAATGCTGTGAAAATAATTTGTCCTAATATCTCCAGTCAACAAACAAAAGAGTGCATTCATATATGATGGATGGGCCTCAGAGCAGATGTTCAATATATCTGTCTAAAAATATAGATAGTTAAATATTGGAAGTGTCAGATTAGATCAAATTATTTGTGCATTGCTTTAATTTACATTGTGTCTGGCCTGAAAGTGAGCTCTCTAAAGTGCCTCTGGTTTTTAGTGTAATTAAAAATATACAGTAGCCTTGAACTTCTTATTCTTCATCCTTCCCATCTTTGATTGTTTTACACGTAAGTCCTTTCAATGTTAAAGAGAGTAACCCCAGTGGAACTGACCTTTACTTTTCCTGTAATTCTTTTATCTTATCAACATTCCTTTGGGTAGGAACTGGCTTCCTGGTGTGTACCTGATCTGTGAAATTAAACTCTCTGATTTATAATTGAGGATGCTTGTTTGCATTTCAACCTAAAAATCCATGCTAAGCTCCCACATGCAACTGCATGATGAAAGCCAATTTTAAAACAAAACCAAGTCAACATTATAAAGTGTGATTCAAAGTACTGAACATCTGAACTTTCTTTGTTCACTACTGCTGTGCCAGTTTGTAGATAGTAAATGATTATATGGTGACACCTCACAAAAATGATGTCACGTTTTATTTGGCTTAATATTTTGCACATAGTGGCAGTGAAAGGTGCAAAGTTAAGTTGCACAAATTGTCTGCCTTTGACCCAAGCTTCGGACATCCGTTTTTTTTAATAGGGGGTAATAATAATCAACCCATCCACTTTCAATTGATGTTTTAGTGAATTTAATATTTTAAAATTAAAATTTTGATGAATTAACTAGCAATCCACATTGCTAGAGTTGAATTGCAGCCCATTTCTCCCCCATGCAGATCATTATAGCTTCTGGGCACTGAGCCAGTTTCTCAACATCATCACTTGCCCTGCATGGGGTAGAGATGCATGATTAGGGATCAACAGCACACTGATACTAAACCTCATGCTGGGACACAAACTCTCCCAGTGGCATCAATAGATATTAAATAGGAGGGGAGAGAGAGCTGATCCCTAATGCATCCCATATAATAGAGGTCTAGGATGAACTTCTCCCCAATTAAGCATTGATTGGAGCTAGCCATGGAGAAAGGAGTTTATTGTAAAACATTGCCTCCCACTCCCAATCCCAGGAGCCTGTCTAGCAAGATACCATAGTCAGTGGTGTCAAAAGCCATGGAGGGATCCAGAAAAGCCAGGATGGACACTCCACCCCTATCCTTCAATAGGCAATACACAAGTGTGACTAATGTTGCCTTGGTACTTTAGCCCAGTCTGAATCCTGACCTTATCAGCATTCTTCCTTACATGCTTAATTTTAAATAACATTGACCTTCCTAACACAGAGAAAGCCAATATCTGAATATATAGACACACAGATAGAGAGTGCATACTATGATAATGAGTCTACTACCTGCTTTGAAGAACTTGCTCTGAACAGTTACTCTTAAAATATTGAATTTATATTCAAAACTAAGCCCCAGTGATTCCATAGGAGGGTTACTTGCAAGCAAGACTTTACGTTCTGCATGCCTATCTACAGTATAAGGTTGCAAACTATAATATTCAGGGAATAGTCATATGGGGAAAACAAAGAAATTGTTCTCATACTTTTTGCTTCATTGAGAGAGGATAAAAATGACTAATCTATTATCACCTAAAATCAAAGATATTTCTAAAAGCATTTCCTTTAGCAGAGAGCCAATGAATCTCCAAAGTGTTTTGCTTTGAGTGTATTTATACACCCAAATATTGGCATTTGCTGAACCGAACATGGCTTGTCTACAAACTTTATTTATCAAACATTACTCCTTTTTATTCACTTCTTTGGAATTATATTCACTTGTTTTGAATAATTGGATTTGCAGTTATTTGCCAAGATGGTGCCATTTAGCAAATGTGCCGAGGAAAATACAATTTGCCCCAGTATTCCATTATAATGTTTACATTGTCTCTTTTCAAAATGAATTTTATTGGCTTTTTATTTTGCTTATCCGCAAATTGTGCTGCCTAGACTTGGTACCAACTGACGTCCCTTATTGCAAGCTGTTTCAACTGCATAGTGATGAGCTTATGCAGATTATTTTCCAGAGATGGCACACTGAATTCAGCAGTGGACCAAACTCATCCTGCTAATCATTAGAATATTCACAGAATAGGCTTATTAAGCATGGTAAACCATTTAAAAATGCTACATATTTAAATATCATAAATGCTGAGGTTGTCTTTTAATTCTCTACTACATTTAGATGTGCAAATGGTATCAGTAGGTAGGATTGCATTTTATTAGCTTAGGATAGCATTCCTTTCTTAGAGAGGAATGACCCAGTTGTGATGACATGAGCTGTACATTTATCTATTCTTAATAAATTCTTCTGCTTAAAATAAATTGTAGCTGGCTTAAAATATATTTTTATTTTCACTTCAATGTGGTCTTCAGACAGCACTGAACTTAAAAATAACAACAAAGCTTGAAACCCTAAGATAAAAACAAGCAATCCTTCTACACTGAAGACACACATTCCTTTCTCTGATTCCTGGTAGCCGGAAACAAGTTGGGTAGGACCAATTTTTCTATTTAAAAAAAAAACCCAGGAAACTCTTGGTTTTGCTTTCTTTTGTTTTTGCAAATTTAGATATGCTGAATATATGCAAATTCACAGCACAATTCAAAGTGCACTGAAGATATCCCCCCAAATGGAGACATAACGTTTGCAGCCAAATCGCCAAGCTCAGAGATCAAATCAACAGACTCAACTACCATCCCGAGCTACTAATATTCAAACACATTTCAATATGCAAATTAATTTTATTTGATCCCCACTAAAAATCAGCAGGAAATTTCACCACCAATGTCATTTATAGTTGAATTTTCATAGCATGATTCACAAGGTTAATGGCTGATGCACTAATTCAACCTGTGCTTTGGTATTGGCCCTAAATAATAAATTCTGATTGACTGGCAATTCTCTGCAAGCTCTATAAACTCTCAAGCATTCAACCATGTCCATATACTGTATGAACAGATAGTTAATAGTCAAAACAGCATGAGCCACTCATAGAAGGAAAAGCAGAGCCTTAGGGGTGGGGTCAGAAGATGGATAAGCCTAAAACACCTACATAACCACAAACATACTAAGTCCAACCCACCATGAATTCAGTTGACCCTTATCTAATTTCTAGCAGGTTCTAACCATTAGTTGAAAATATCCCTGTGCATAGATGTGAGTCTTCAATCTATTTAATTAGAACTTCACATGTGGCCCTGCATGACTTTGTGTTAAAAGAGTCGGAAGACAGGAAGGCTGTTATAATGGTAACTTACTGAAACTGTACCTTTTTGGTTCATCTTCTAATATATATGATTTCCTCTGGATATTCTGTAGTATGTATGTATGTATACCCAGCCTTTATTATTTTCATACATAACTCAAAATGGTGAACATATCTAACACTTCTTCCGATTTTTCCTAACAGCTCTGTGAGGTGAATTGGGTTAAGAGAGAGTGACTGGCACAAGGTCACCCAGTTGGCTTCCATGGCTAAGATAGGACTAGAACACACAGCTTTCTAGCCTGATGCCTTAACCACTAAACCAAACCAGCTATGACCTTCTCGTGGCGTAAGATGCATATTAGTCTGGATAGCACAGTTATCTCATCATCTTTCATACAAAGAATAAGAAGAAAATATTTTGTTTGACTCTCACATTGACAGACTTAACTAAGTCACCTTTTTGTTTTTTTCTTCCACTTCACTGTCCATAATGTTCTATTTTACAGAACTATTCTAAGATAAAGCAAACCATGATTGTTAGATCATTGGCTCAGGACTGCATGGCCAAGATGGATGATGCAGGACAACAGGGTTCACCTGGATGCTGGCTGCGATGGTTGAATTTATGCCGCCAATATATTGGAGCTCTCGCTGGCATGAAATGCTCCTCCAGCTTCTTTTTTAAATCAGCATAAGAGACATTTTCAATGGGTGTCAGCGAGCACAGACCAACAGCCACATCATACACGTCCTGACTGCTAAAGCACAGAAGCGCCGCTGCTTTCATTTTATCTTCTGTAATCTTGTTGATCATCAGGTACCCTTCGACTCATCTCAGATGTGCTCCCCATCACTCTGGCTTGAAACGAAATTTTCTGGTCACTCCAAATTTAGCCATGTTGCACCGGTCCTAGAATGCTGCTTCGTTAGGAAGGTCTCAGAATTTTTTTCTGCCTTTCCCGCTTTAGAGTGACTTCAGCTCTGATTGAAACAGCATCCCACCTTCGTCGCCACTGTTAGATCATGGGCTAAGGACCACATGGCCAAGATGGATGATGCAGGACAACAGGGTTCAGCATAACTTCCTTTATTGATGTAGCACAGACTTGGCAAACAAAGGGGCAACTGCCCCTCTTATATACCTAGTCAGGTATACTTGGAACCAATCCCATTATCTGGATTTCCCACCAAAGACTGCCCTGCCAATCCTGACAGGGCACCCTGCCACCTGGTGGTGTCAGTGGCTATCTCTGTGAACATCTCCTATATACATATATACATAACAATGATAGTGTTGCTAATTGTGACTTGTTTCATTAGATATTTTTTAAAATGTTTAAACTATAGATTCCTAAAATTCCTTCTTTCTACTTTTATTATTATTATTATTATTATTATTATTCCTGGGTTGATAAACAGATTTAAAAAAAAAACCCTTCATGTTAATATCCATTCTTGGATAGAGTATGATAGATAAGATTAAATAAATAAAATGGCTTCCCCTCTTCACCATCCCTACAGGACGGCTCTGATCTGTCTGGAACTCAGACAGACCCCCCCAAACAGCTGAAAAGCAGCAGTTCTTTGGGAGCTCCCAAAGGATGTGTCTTCCCGCCGCAGCATGGTTGGAAGCACATTACTCTGATACCAAAGAAAGAAACGGAAATACAGAAAATAAAGAACTATAGACCAATTTCCCTGCTGAATGTGGACTACAAAATATTCGCATCAATCATGGCCGAAAGACTTTAAAAGTTCCTAAACAAATTTATACATCTGGATCAAAATGGGTTCCTGCCCAAAAGATAGATTTGAGACAATATGTGAATTATATTAAACACATTAGAATACTATGAAACACATCCCGAAAAACAGATGGCATTGATATTTTTGTATACGCAGAAAGCATTCGATAATGTGAATTGGCAATTTATGATAAGACAACTACAGATTATGGATTTTGGGGAGAAATTTATAAATGTAATTAAAGCAATCTACAATAAGCAAATGGCCAAAATAATGATTAATGGAGATATGACTGAAAAGATTAATATTATGAAGGGAACAAGGCAGGGATGCCCTTTATCCCCATTATTGTTTGTATTGACACTAAAGATACTAAATAGAACTATAAGACAGAATAAGGATATAAAAGGTATGAAAGTTAAGAGAGAAGAATATAAGCTACAAGCTTTCACAGATGATTTGGGATTTATCTTGGAGGAGCCACAAGAGACAGGACCTGTATTAATAGAAGAAATAGAAAAATATGGTGAGGTAGCAGGTTTGAAGATTAATAAAGATAAAACAAAAATGTTAGTGAAAAATATTACTGAAAAACAGAAAAGAATTGATGGGAAAGTTAGAGATACAGATTGTAAAAAAGGCAAAATATCTGGGGATTCACCTGACAGCAAGATGTATAACAATTAAAGAAGATAACTATTATAAATTGAAAAGACAAATCAAAGTAGATTTGGATAAATGGAAAAAGGTACAACTATCATTAATGGCTAGGATTGCAATAATCAAAATGAATATATTACCACGATTGTTGTTTTTGTTCTCAACAATACCAATAAGATTGGAAAAGAAATATTTTGAGGGGCTAAATAAAATAAGTTTGAAATATATTTGGCAGGGGAAAAAGGCAAGGATTAATCTAAAAATGTTACAGGATGCAAGACTCTGAGGTGGGTTTGGCTTACCTAATTGGGAATTATATTACCAGTTTGCAGCATTGTCATGGATGAGAGAATGGATTTTACCGAGGAATACTAGATTATTGACATTAGAGTGACATGACTTACAGTTGGGATGGCATGCGTTCATATGGTATGGGAAAAATAGAATATACAGCTATTTCCAGAGACATCATATCAGGAATTCTTTATTGTAAAGAGGAAATGTACTAAAATAATTGTGAAACAAATGTATCCTTGTCGTTAGAACAGACGCTGATCAAGGAAGCCATAATCCTGTTAGCATAACTGCACGTATTCCCCAGTGACTGTCTTAAAGAGGAATGTACTAAAGTCCCTGTTTAAACAAACATAGTCTTGTCCTTAAGGCAGATGATGATTGGGATAACCATATCCTGTCTGTGAAACTACACGTACTTCATGTAATTTTCTTTTGTAAACTGTTGTCTGATAAGAATGTGCAGGATGTAACCTTATAAGTAACAATGTAGCACAATGTATAACTAGGAATTAGAGGTGTATAAATATGTCTGCTCATGAGCCCTTCGGGGTTCAGACCTTTTGCTTTGTTTAAGCCTTCTGAACCTGCGCATTAAACCTTTCCTTTCCTGAAGAGCTGGTGTGAGTCTCTTATTTCTACAACAATTGATGGTTTGGAAGAAAATAAAGAGAAAGCATTACTTGAGGATTCCAGATTGGCTCTCAACTCTGAAAGCGTTAATACACGCCAAAATGTTTAACATGGGAAACATTATAATATATAAAGACCTACTAACAGACACGGGGAAGCTGAAAACCAAACAACAATTGGAGGAACAAGGAATAAAGATGGATTGGTACATGAGAACGCAAATACAATCTAGATATGAAAAAGATGCTAAAATAGATGGTTTTAATTTGGGGAGAACAGAGTTAGATGAAATACCTATGGGAACTAAAGAAAAATGGATTAAAAAATGTATAGCTACTTACTATATAGGGAATTAGAGGAGGAACAAGTTAAGGAGTCAATGATAAAATGGTCAAGAAACTTTGGAAACACGATTGAATTAGATAGATAGCAGCAATTATGGGAAAGAAACTATTAATTGACAATGACAACAGCGTATAAAGAAAATATGTACAAGATTTTTCTACAGATGACATATGTCTCCAGAAAGACTAGCTAAAATGTTTAAGGACAGATCTATGAAATGTTGGAAATGCCATCATATACCAGGCTCTTTCTATCATATGTGGTGGACGTGTACAGAAGCAAAAACCTATTGGAATATAATCAGATCATGGATAGAAAAGATAATACAACTACGTATAGAACTAAGACCAGAAATATTCCTGTTGGGTATTTTACCAGAGAAATATAGCAAAGAGAACACAAATCATATAACCACTGCAGCTAGGATTGTGTTTGCACAAAACTGGAAGGCACTGAAAGCTCCTCCAGAAGAAGACGTGGTCGGGAAAATAATGGAATGTGCAGAAATGAATAGATTAACAATGATAATTAAAGATAAGACAGAGTCAGAGTATTATGAAATTTGGGGAAAATTTTATGAGTGGGTGAAAAAGAGAATATGCTTAAAAGACGGCTAACACTAATTTAGATGGAAGAAAAATGAGGAGATAAGGAGGGAGAGCCAGGCAACACAGTATTGCATAACCAGAGGTAGTATAAACATTTATAGAAGTATATACCAAGAAGGCCAGATTTATAGAAATATTGACGTAATAGAAAATTAATGTTATCATACCTAATGTAGATATTGAAAATCTAAGGAAAGGATCTGCTCGGACATTATCTCTGAATTGTATCGGAAGAGGAATGGGAGGGAAGAAAGGAGAGGAGAGAGGGAAGAGAGTAGAGAAGGGGGAAGGAAGTAGGAAGGTTAGAGGAAAAGAGGAGGAGAAGTGGGGAGAAACGGGAGGGGAGTGGTGAGGGAAAGAGGAGAGGAGAGGAAGAAGAGGGAAGTAGGAAAGAAAGGAGAAAGGGAGAAAGAAAGTAGAGAAGAGGAAAGAGAGAGGAGTGTGGATATGGTGAAAGGGGAAATGGACGAGCAGCACCCAAACTTACGAGTATGTATTTATGTATTGCAGTATATGTGTTGATTTGTTTGTGGAAGAAATGGGAAAATAAAAATGAATATAAAAAAATAAAATAAAATAAAATAAAATAAAATAAAATAAAATAAAATAATAAAATAAAATAATAAAATAAAATAAAATAAAATAAAATAAAATAAAATAAAATAAAATAAAATAGTGTCTTTTGGAAAACACACATCCCTGTGTTCAAATTATTAATAATTTAGTGGCTACATTTAATGAGCTTAGCAAATATACAGTAGTTCTTATTTAACAGAATTAATCACAAAATACTTGGGATAATTATAGATTAAATATGATATTTACTTCTGCATGCACACATATCTAGCGTTACTTTGCTGTCCATTAAAGGAAAATGGATTTTATACTTCTCTATATTATTTTATTTATTTATTTTTATTTTAATTCCATTTATATCCCGCCCTTCTCCGAAGACTCAGGGCGGCTTACAAGCTCAGCATTATGATATTTGTTGGTAATTATGTGAAATAATTACAGTGACCTAAAACTCCATCCAAATTTGCAGCATTGTTCACATTGGATACACAGTACTGTCATGTCACAGTAAGTATTCTCAAATTCCCTAGATACTTTCTCAGATGTCAACTCAGGGGAGGATGAGCCAATTCCTGGCATGTCAGGAACTGAAATGATTGATGGTTCTGAATGGCTGACTGGAGGGGAGTTGGCTGAGATTCCAACTAGGGAAAGCTTACAGTGGCAGATGGCCAGCAAAGAGGAAGAGCAACTGCCTTCTGCACCTGATCCAAGAACACATAGGGAAGAGAAAAGGCAGGAGTAGAGAAGGTCAGCCAGACTACTCAAGAGAAGAGGGGCCCGCCTGTCTGGATGGGCTGCACCAAAAGCTGGCTATTTATCTCAGCAAACAGATGGAGGTGTTGCTGGGAACAACATGTTTGTTTTCTACCTGTGTTTAGTCGGGATTCCTGCTTCACTCTGGATTGACACTGTGTTTGGAATTGAATTCTGCCTTGGAGACTCTGAACTTTTCTTGCCGTATGAGCTCTCTTATGTTTCGCCTGGTGGATTTAACTTTGTCTGATGAAGTTATTTTGTTTGAGCAACTTTCCAATGCATTGTGGGCTATTGAGCCATTTCTCTGTGAACTAACCTTGGTTTGCTTGTGGTGAACTTGATTAGGAGAGTTCAAGATTTTTGGAGAAGCAAATTTCTGGGGAATATTAATGGACTCACTAGACCACAGTTACATGTATTTGTGTGTGAGTGAGTGAGTGAGGAGGGCAGCACAATCCTTGCTAAACCATTTGAAAAGTGAAAAGTGAACTTCATGCCATATGTGACTGCTATGAAATGCTGCAAGACCTTTTAATCAGTGAAGTTAGTACTGATCATTTTTTTTTCACATTTTAGTCTGAAATTCAAAATATAATAAAATTCTCCCTACAATATGAAGCCAAAAGGAGGATATTACAGCTAGTCCCCAACTTGCAACCATGTTAGCAATGATTCAAAGTTACAACAACATTAACATAAGTGACTTATGACTGGATCCATCACTTATGACTATTGCAGCATCCCAATGGTCACACAATCAAAATCCAACCATTTTGGAGACTTCCGGGTGGCAACGCTCTGTCGATGGTGGTCATTTCTGACCATCAGCCCCGTTATTCCGTTCGAATTGCGAAAACAGTGACAATCAGCTGTTTCGTGGTTTGGGAATCCTCCCCATGAGAGAAGAGGGGAGGGTGAGCATTCAGGTAGAGGTAGAGCTCCCCTAGACCCCCAGAATTATCAATCTGGGGGTCGAAGGGTGAGAGCTCCCTCGGAGCCTGAATTAACTCCGGACTTGGGGACTCCTCTGTTTTAAGGCTTTAAAACAAAGCAGGACACTGCAACCATCCCTGCACTCAATATTGTACTCTGGATTTCTTGGATGCAGGCAGAGCTGAGCAGGAGAATATTGAAATAGCAAGAATATGATCTTTAAATCCGGTTTAACTTAAAAGAAGGGGAGGAAGATGGCACCAGAATAAATTTTTTGGAGAAAGCAGGAAGAACAAAAGAATAAGGAAAATAATATAAAAGATCAAGGAGGAAGACAGAAAGTGGATTTTTAAAGCTGTAAAAGACTCTGTTAAAATATTTGAAGTTGGTTTAAAAGAGATTTAAAAGATTTGGAAATTCAACAGTAAAGCAACAAAGTTGCAATTTGGGTGGAAAAGTGAAAGTGATAAATGAAAGTTAATTGGGTGTTAAAATGGCTTCCAAACCACCTAGATTTACCATTTCTAAAAGTGCGGGGGCATCACCAGTTCAACAATCTGGACTTCAGACATTGATGCCACCCCCTGCAGCACCTACACCCACATTAACACTAAAAGATTTTAAAGATGCTTTAAAACTTCAATCTGAACAAATATCTGAGCAAATGGCAGAGCTCATTAATGAGAAAAATAAGGAAATACGAGAGGATATTTTGCTGGCATTTCAGGGACTGACAGTTTGTATTGAGAGTCTGGATGAACACGTGGAAGAAGTTAAGCAAAATAATTTGATATTGGAGGCTAAAATGTGTGAAGCTGAGAATAAAATGGATAAAATTGATGATGAGGTGGTAATGATACAATATAGAGAAATGGAGTTTCCTTTGAGGATACGAGGTTTGAAAGAAAATCCACAAGAAAATTTGGAAGAGATATTGGCAAAAGCTGTGGCACCTATTTTGGGTTGGCGAGCTGAAGATTTTATATTGGAAATAGATAAAATATTTCGTGTCAACTCCTGGATTGCTAGGCAAAGAAAATTACCAAGAGATGCGGTTGTTTATTTTACAAAGAGAATGATTAGAAATGCGATTATTCAAGCCTTTTATAATAACAGATTTAAAGTGGCTGATCAAGAGGTCTTAATTTTGAAAGAAATTCCACCAAGAATTTTAAGGAAAAGGAAAGAGTTTGTTTTCCTGACAGATGAATTAAAAAAACGACAGATCCAGTTTAGATGGGAGATTTAATTTAATTTTAATTTTAATTTTATTAGATTTATATACCGCCCTTTCCTGAAGGACTCAGGGCAGTTTACAGGGCATTTTAAAATCACACCAATACAAAATACAAAAATTAAAAGATAATTAAAAAGATTAAATTATCCCTGAAAATAAAAACCCCAGTTAAAAATTCTCAGCCTGGGCCGGAGAGCTCAAAGAGCCAAGTCTTCAGGTCCCGGCGGAATGAACGCAGGTCAGGGGCAGTCCTGAGCTCCACGGGCAGCTGGTTCCAGAGGGCAGGCGCACCCACAGAGAAGGCCCTCCCCCTGGGTGTTATCTGCCGGCAATCTTTTACCGCCGGCACCCTGAGAAGACCCTCCCTGTGTGAGCGCACTGGACAAAGGGAACTTGATGCTGGCAGCAGGTGTTCCCTCAAATACCTCAGATACCAACTGGGATAGTGGTGAATTATGCTGGTACAAGATATCATCTTAATACAGTTCTGAAGGCACGAGATTTTTGAAAGCAGACCCACCACCATCCCCAGAATTTAAAAGAGAGAAGGAAGAAGGAATGCGACAGATACAATCGGAAGATATACAGCGAGGTGAAGAAACCACCTCACTGATTCCAAAAGAAGCACAGCAAACTCTGGAAATTGTACAGCCCTTGGTCCCATTAGAAGAATCAAAGGCTCAAAGAGTGACACAGGCTGCAACCAGACAAAAGGAACAACAACAAAAGCAACAGAAACAGTACTCTACAATTACAACTCAAGAATCTAATAGTGAAGCAGTGGGAGGAGCGAGACCAAAGAGGCAGATGCTTGTGGATCTGCAAGATACGCTCCAAAAGCTTCAAGTCACAAAAGATGGCAACAAAGTTTCTAACATGGAATGTTAATGGTTTAAACTCACTGCAAAAAAGAAAGAAAATATTTCAGTATTTGAAACAATTTAAAAATGATGTTATATGTTTGCAGGAAACACATATCTGTGTATCTGATCAAAAATATTTGATAAATTCCAGACTAGGTATACAGTTTATAGCATCTGCTCCGGAAAAGAAATTTTTTTTTATTTTAATTCCATTTATATCCCGCCCTTCTCCGAAGACTCAGGGCGGCTTACAAGCTTAGCAGTAGCCTTCTTTATATGTATATGCCTGCTTATTAGGGCTTTCACACAAACCCCAAGCGGCATTATTACAAAGTCAGCTTAATTGCCCTCAACAATCTGGGTCCTCATTTTACCTACCTCGGAAGGATGGAAGGCTGAGTCAACCTTGAGCCTGGTGGGATGCGAACCTGCACTAATTGCAGGCAGCTGGTGTTATTTAAGGAGGCATTAGCCCACTGCTCCACCAAGGCTCTTTCAAAATGGTGTAGTTATTTATGTGAAGAAGACTTTAAGAGCTAACCTAATTGAAGCAGATAAACAAGAAAGATATATTATAATTGAACTTTTAATAGAAGGGAAGAAAATACTTTTAATCGGATTATATGCACCTAATCAACAACAAAGGGAATTTTACAAACTTTTACATAATAAAATAATTAAATGGGATTATAAATCGTGTATTTTAATGGGAGATTGGAATGGAGTGCTGGACACACAGAAAGATAAAAAGGACCTTTTAAAAGTACTACAAATCATGCTAGATTGCCTAAATCCTTTTTTGATATGAAAGATGATTTGGAACTGAGAGATGTCTGGAGAGAACAAAATGTGGAAGAAAGCGATTTTACTTTTTTTTCTGATAGACATCAATCTTTTTCCAGGATCGACTTTGTATTAACTACTAATGATTTTTTTTCTAAGGTTAAGAAGATTAGGATATGTCCAAGAAATTTATCAGATCACAGTCCAGTATGGATGGAATTGGACAAGGGGAAGGGAGATAGGAGATCTTGGAGGTTAAATGAAAATTTATTTAGATATGAAGAAAATGTGGAAGAATGTAAAAAACAAATGAAAGAATATTTATTATAAATATGCATAAGGGTACAACCATTGAAATGGTTTGGGATGCAAGTAAAGCTTATATGAGAGGAGTGTTAATATATCTGAATAATATATATAGACGTAGATTGGAATATAAGCGTAAAGAATTAGAGGAGGAAATAAAGATGAAAGAGAAGGCTTTTATTTTGAACTCATCTAATAAGAGGCTGAAAGAAGCAATTAATTTGTTAAGAGGGCAGTTTGATATGTTGATGGCAGATCAAGTGGCAACCAATTTATGATATGTCAAACATAATACTTTTTACAATGCTAATAAGCCAGGTAGATGGTTAGCTTATCTGTTAAGGAAAAAACAAAAATCATGTAATATAGATAACATAGAATATAAGGATAAAGAGGTGTTTCAGCAAAATCTTATTAAAAAGGCTTTTGTTGAATTTTATTCAAAATTATATGCTACGGATATAACTCAAGGTTTAGATATAGATAGGTATTTACAAGAAGTGAATATGCCTATACTTTGTTGTTGTTAGTTGCGAAGTCGTGTCCGACCCATCGCGACCAAATGGACAATGTTCCTCCAGGCCTTCCTGTCCTCTACCATCTTCTGGAGTCCATTTAAGCTCACGCCTACTGCTTCAGTGACTCCATCCAGCCACCTCATTCTCTGTTGTACCCTTCTTCTATTGCCCTCAATCTTTCCCAGCATTAGGCTCTTCTCCAGTGAGTCCTTCCTTCTCATTAGGTGGCAAAGGTATTTGAGTTTCAACTTCAGGATCTGGCGTTCTAAAGAGCAGTCAGGGTTGATCTCCTCTAGGACTGACCGGTTTGATCGCCTTGCAGTCCAAGGGACTCGCAGGAGTCTTCTCCAGCACCATAGTTCAAAGGCTTCAATTCTTTGGTGCTCAGCCTTTCTTATGGTCCAGCTTTCACTGCCATACATTGCAACTGGGAAGACCATAGCCTTGACTATACGGACTTTTGTTGACAGGGTGATGTCTCTGCTTTTTAGTGTGAATTCACTCAATTTAGTGAATTGAGAGGGCTGGATGCCATGATCTTGGTTTTCTTAATGTTTAGTTTCAAACCAAGTTTTGCACTCTTCTTCTTCACTCGTAACAAGAGGCTCTTTAGTTCCTCTTCACTTTCTGCCATTAGAGTGGTATCATCTGTATATCTTAGGTTGTTGATGTTTCTTCCGGCCATCTTAATTCGAACTTTTGATTCATCTAGCCATGCCTTTCTCATGATGTGCTCTGCATATAAGTTAAATAGAACCAATCAGTGGTTCCGTGTCCAGTTCTCACTGTTGCTTCTTGGCCCGCATATAGGTTTCTCAAGAGACAAATAAGATGGTCTGGTACTCCCATCTCTTTAAGGACTTGCCACAGTTTGTTATGATCCACACAATCAAAGGCTTTAGCATAGTCAATGAAGCAGAAGTAGATGTTTTTCTGGAACTATCTAGCTTTTTCCATGAACCAGCGTATGTTGGCAATTTGATCTCTAGTTCCTCTGCCTCTTCGAAATCCTGCCTGTACTTCTGGTAGTTCTCGATCCACATACAACTGAAGTCTAGCCTGTAGGATTTTAAGCATAACTTTACTAGCATGAGAAATGAGTGCAATGGTGCTATAGTTTGAACATTCTTTGGCACTGTCTTTCTTTGGAATTGGAATGTAAACTGATCTTTTCCAATCCTGTGGGCACTGTTGAGTTTTCCAAATTTGCTGGCAAATTGAGTGTAGCACTTTTACTGCATCGTCTTTTAAGATTTTGAATAGCTCAGCTCGAATACTGTCACCTCCACTAGCTTTGTTGTTGCTCAGCTTTTCTAAGGCCCACTTCCCTTCACATTCTAGGATGTCTGGCTCGAGGTCAGTGACCACCTCATTGTGATTATCAGGGACGTTAAGCTCATTCTTGTATAGTTCTTCTGTGTAATTTTGCCATCTCTTCTTAATCTCTTCTGCCTCTGTTAGGTCCCTGCCATTTTGGTCCTTTATCATGCCCATTTTTGCATTGAACATTCCCTTCATCTCTCCAATTTTCTTGAAAAGATCTCTGGTCCTCCCTATTCTATTGTTTTCTTCTATTTCTTTGCACTGTTCATTTAAGAAGGCATTCTTATCTCTTCTAGCTATTCTCTGGAATTCTGCATTCAATTGGGCGTATCTTTCTTTTTCTCCCTTGCCTTTCGCTTCCCTCCTTTCCTCAGCTATTTGCAAAGCTTCCTCAGACAGCCATTTTGCTTTCTTGCATTTCTTTTTCTTTGGGATGGTTTTGGTTGCTACCTCTTGTACAATGTTGCGAACCTCTGTCCATAGTTCTTCAGGCACCCTGTCTATCAGATCTAATTCCTTAAGCTGACTTTGTAATAATGCCGCTTGGGGTGTGTGTGAAAGCCCCAATAAGCAGGCATATACATAGAATGAAGGCTACTGCTAAGCTTGTAAGCCGCCCTGAGTCTTCGGAGAAGGGCGGGATATAAATGGAATAAAAATAAAATAAATAAAAATAAATCTATTTGTCACCTCTACTGTATATTGAACAGGGATATGATTTAATTCATACCTGACTGGCCTAGCGCTTTTCCCTACTTTCTTTAATTTAAGCCTAAACTTTGCAACAAGAAGCTCATGGTCTGAGCCACAGTCAGCTCCTGGTCTTGTTTTTACTGACTGTATGGAGCTTCTGCATCTTTGGCTGCAGAGCATATAGTCAATCTGATTTCTGTGTTGACCGTCTGGTGATGTCCATGTGTAGAGCCATCTCTTGGGTTGTTGGAAAAGAGTGTTTGTTATGACCATTGTATTCTCTTGACAAAATTCCATCAGCCTGTGCCCTGCTTCATTTTGTACTCCAAGACCAAACTTGCCTGTTATTCCAGTTATCTTTTGGCTTCCTACTTTAGCATTCCAATCCCCCGTGATGATAAGGACATCATTTTTGGGTGTTAGTTCTATAAGGTGCTGTAGGGCTTCATAGAACCGGTCAATTTCATCCTCTTCAGCACCGGTGGTTGGGACATAGACTTGGACTACTGTGATATTGAATGGTTTGCCTTGGATTCAAACTGAGATCATTCTGTCATTTTGAGGATTGCATCCCAGTATTGCTTTTCCTACTTTTTTATTGACTATGAAGGCTACTCCATTTCTTCTGAGGGATTTTTGCCTGCAGTAGTATACCTGATGGTCATCTGAATTAAATTCACCCATTCCTGTCCATTTTAGTTCGCTGATACCTAAGATGTCGATGTTTAGTCTTGTCATCTCTTATTTGACCACGTCCAGCTTTCCTTGATTCATGGATCTTACATTCCAGGTTCCTATGGAGAAAAAATCTTTACAGCATCGGACTTTCCTTTCACCACCAGACATATCCACAGCTGAGCATCCTTTCGGCTTTGGCCCAGTCACTTCATTCTTTCTGGCGCTACTATTACTAGCCCTCTGCTGTTCCTGTTCTGTACCTGCCTGCTACTGGCCCTGCAGAAAAGGCAGGGACAACCCCTTTTTCAAGAAGGCAAGAGGCTGGAATTACACCTGCCAAATTTATTACCACAAAAACAAACGGAACAAGACAAACCAAGAAACAGGAGCTTTAAAAAACATGAAGTATCCAAGCGGTTACCTTCAGCAAACCAGCCCTCCCAGACATTCCCCTTATATAGAGTTCAGGGCGTGGCTTCTCTCTGCCTCCTTCCGAGAAGCCCCATTGCCTTCCTCTGTTTACTCCTAATTGACTGCCTCCTGCGTTGGGCGTCCTTGAACAGGGCCAGCTGTGGGTCATCTTCATCCACGCTGTCAGGCTCACACAGCTGGGTCTCTGTGGTGACCAAGTGGGAGGGGCCTGGCTGAGGGCTCTCATCAGCAAAATCTTCAACCCCCTCAGCAAGGTATTCAACACCCCCCTCCTCCTCCTCTGAGTCGTCCGACCCAACTGCCGTACCCACAGGCTGACCCTGAATCACAACAGTTACCCAGTAGCATATTGGACACCTTCCAACCTGAGGGGCTCATCTTCCAGCGTCATATCGTTTTGCCTTTTGGTACTGTCCATAGGGTTTTTTTGGCAAAGATACTGGAGTGGTTTGCCATTTCCTTCTCCAGTGGATCATGTTTTGTCTGAACTCTCTGCTATAACCTTTCCGTCTTGAGTGGCCCTGCACGGCATAGCTCATAGCTTCATTGAATTACGCAAGCCCCTTTACCACGACAAGGCAGTAATCCATGAAGGGGATGCCTATACTTACACAAGAGCAAAGGGAAGGGATGAATCAACTGATAACTGCTGAAGAAATTATTTTAGCAATTAAACAACTAAAAGTGGGTAAGGCACCTGGAACAGATGGTTTGAAAAGTCATTTATTATAAAAACTTACAATTAGAGTTGGTGGAACCTTTAAAAGAATTGTTTAGAACAATTCAATCTGGAGGAGAAGTGCCTCCATCGTGGAAAACAGCATTGATAACATTGATTCCAAAGGAAGATCAAGATCTTACCCAATCTAAAAATTACAGACCTATATTGCTTTTAAATACTGATTATAAGATATTTGCAAAGATTTTAGCAAATAGATTAATGCAGGTTATGCAGCACATGATTTATAGTGATCAAACAGGATTTATAAGTGGTAGACAAATGAAAAATAATGTGAGACATATTGTAAACTTATTAGAATATTTGGAAAGAAATAATCAAGTCCCTGCAGTGCTGATTTTTCTGGATGCTGAAAAGGCGTTCGATCAATTGAATTGGCAATTTTTATTTAAAGTCTTAGAGAATATGGAGTTTGGTGATAAGTTTTTACAACCAATTAGGTCAATATATCAGAAACAAACAGCTCACATAATAATTAATGGTAGTTTAACAGAAGCTTGCAAAATTGAAAAGGGTACAAGACAGGGATGTCCGTTGTCACCATTGCTGTTTTTTAAAACATTGAAAATATTATTGATTAAGATACGTGACTCAAATAAAATAAAGGGATTTAAAATTAAAGATCAAGATTATAGATTGAGAGCGTTTGCAGATGACTTGGTTATTACATTAAGTCAACCAATTCAATCGGTTATAGATTTAATGGAAATAATTTTGCAATATGGACAAGTTTCTGGATTTAAGGTAAGCAGGCAAAAAACTAAAATATTGTCTAAAAATATGACTACAGAACAAAAGGTAGTTCTAGAAAAATTAACAGGATTTGAAATAGTTAAAAAGATTAAATATTTGGGGGTATATCTTTCAGCTTCAAATGCGAAATTATATAAAAATAATTATGAATTGTTATGGTTAAAAATACAAAAAGAGTTAGATAGTTGGAGAAAATTACAATTGTCTTTATTGGGAAGAATTGCAGCAGTGAAAATGAATGTTTTACCAAAATTTTTATTTTTGTTTCAAATGATAGGTAAAGGTTCCCCTGCACATGCGTGCTAGTTGTTTCCGACTCTAGGGGCTGGTGCTCATCTCCGTTTCAAAGCCGAAGAGCCAGCACTTGTCTGAGGACGTCTCCGTGGTCATGTGGCCGGCATGATTAGACAGCAAAGACGCACAGAACGCTGTTACCTTCCCACCGTAGTGGTCCCTATTTTTCTACTGGCATTTTTACATGCTTTCGAACTGCTAGGTTGGCAGAAGCTGGGATGAGTAACAGATGCTCACTCTGTTACACGGCACTCGGGATTCGACCCGCCAAACTGCCGACCTTCCAATCGACAAGCTCAGCATCCTAACCTACTGAGCCACTGCGTCCCTGTTTCAAATGATACCTATACTTAAAAGAGATTCACATTTGGAGGAATGGCAGAAAGGTATTAATAAATTTATTTGGGCAGGGAAAAGACCGACAGTAAAACTTAAGATAATACAAGATATACGTGAAAGAGGTGGTCTTAAAATGCCCAAATTTAAATTATATTTTGAGGCTGTGGCTTTATCGTCAATTAGTAAATAGTTTAATTTAACAGAAGGAAGATTATTGAATATTGAGGGATGTGATTTATTATATGGCTGGCATGCATATTTATTGTATGATAAAAAGGTGGATTTTTTTTAAGACACATATATTAAGGTACACCCTGTTACGAGTTTGGAAAAAATATCGATACAAGTTAAATTATAAAATACCACTTTGGGCAATACCTAAACATGCAATAGAAAATATAAGTTTGGGATTTAAACATGATGTGATTACATATAAAGATATTCTTAGACTGGAAAGGAATGTATGGCAATTAAAGCCATTTAATATTTTAAAAGAAGGAAAAATAGTACAAACTTGGTTTCAGTATGGCCAGATACAAGCTAGATGGAAAGAAGATCAGAAAATTGGCATTTCGACAACAGATGAAAATTTGGTAAAACAAATTAGAGATCAAAGTCAAGCACATATAAGAAGGATATATAATGCATTGATAGAAATAGATTCAGAAACGGAACTTGTTAAAGATTGTATGATAAAATGGGCCCAGAATATTCAGGAGCCAATAACGATGGATGCCTGGGAAAACATTTGGGTCAGGAATGTAAAATTTACTCAGGCACAAAATTTAAGAGAGAATTTTTATAAAATGTTTTACAGATGGCATTTAGATCCTAAAAAATTAGCATGCATGTATCCAAATTATCAGCCTAAATGTTGGAGGTGTGGTTGTCAGGATGCAACATACTACCATATATGGTGGACTTGTAAAAAAGTTAAAGCTTTTTGGATTAAAATTTGGTGGAATATGCAGAAGATATTTAAGAAAAAGATAAGGTTTTCTCCACAGTTATTTCTGTTGGGTATTATTACAGATTGTACCATTATAGAAACTAAATTGATGTTGAATTTAATAACGGCAGCAAGACTTTTGGTTTCGCAATACTGGAAGAAGGAGGAACTGCCTACTATAGAAGAGTGGACTTTAAAAGTTTCAAACTTGGCAGAAATGGCAAAAATTTCAGCATATTTGAAAGAACAATTGCAACAGAGATATATTTCGGAATGGAGAAGATGGATCGATTATATTCAGAATAAATATGGGACTAAAAAATTTCATTTACCATATGAATGAGTATTAGAATTATAAGATGTATTATTATTTAGTTATGATTAAGTGGAGTTAAAGTGTGATAGGATTTAAAGTGTAATTATAGATGGTTAGCATATTTTAGTTCAAGTTTGTTAGAGGCAATACCCTGTATTCAGCTCTGGGAAGTCGGGGGGGGGGAGGGGGAAGGAGGGGAAGTTTGAGGGGGAGGGGGAGGGAGGGGAAGCTGGGGGGAGGGGGAGGGAAGGAGTTTATGCTTAAAATGTATTGTAAAACTTTTTAATTAAAAAAAATCCAACCATTTTGCAACCAGCATGTATTTACAATGGTTGCAGTGTCTCACGTGATCACCATTTGCGACTTCCCAGCCAAATCATGGAGGAAGCTGGATTTGCTTAACAATTGCATGATTCACTTAACAATTTCAATAATTTGCTTAATATCCATGGCAAAAAAGATTGTAAAATTGGGCAACACACACTTAACAGTGGCCTTGTTTAGCAACAGAAATTCTGATCCTAATTGTGGTCATAAATTGAGGGCTACATGTAAAACTTCAAACAATCTGGGTTAACTCTTTGGGGAAAAAATGCATGCACTTCCATATACCCATTTCATATTACAGAAATAAACTGCAAATCTATTTTGTATTATGCAAATCAGCCAAGAAACACAGTCCAGATACTGGTAGTAAGAATCATTAAGTTTAAAGGGTCCACTCATTTGCACATTACACTTTTCTGTAATATAGGACATGATATCAGTCTAGATATTGTGGTTTTAAGTAAGAAGGAAATTGTGAAGAATTCTGAATTTTCTTTCTCTTCCTTTCCAAGAGCTAATTTGATGATCAAATCTTGAGGGATGATTTTCCTTTTCCCAGGTACCACCCTAACCTATTTCTGAATTCCTTTGTTGTAATTAAAAAACAAACAAACAATTTCTTCCATGTTGGATTACAATCTCTTTGCAGATTTGAGCTAAACCTGTCATTGGCTTCTTCCACTAAATATAGAGTAGTTATTTAAGCACAAAGATAAAAGATGTAAGGGCGGTGATGTGGATCAGTGACACCCCATCTCTTCCCAAGGATATTTTATATAAGTTTACATTCTTTCTACACACTGAGACTGAAGTTTCAGAGAAGATTCTGGATTCATGTAAGAAAGGTCCCTGTTCTGGCTGATGGCTTCCCTGATTCCCCAAGATTTTGCTTTCAGCCCAGCCTGCATTCATCAAGCTACTGCCACCAAATGTGTTGTACTTGAGTGTCCATTGTCTCCACCCTGCATGTAGCTGCATAATTAGAACAACAACAGTCTAATCTATTTTTTTTAATCCCATTTATATTCCACCCTTCTCCGAAGACTCAGGGCGCTTACAATCTAAAGCACAATTAAAGAAGGCTGAGCTAATGGCAGTAAGAATGAAAGTTAAATTATGGAGTATAGGAAAGATATCTGAGAGACAAAGGAACATGTTTTGTTCCTTTCCCTCTCTCCTTCATCACCATCTGCAAATAATATACAATGAACCAAAAAGCAGAGTCAAAAGGACTAGGGGTGATATCATAGCAGTGTTACAATATCTCAGGGGGTGACACAAAGAAGAGGGAGTCAAGCTATTCTCCAAAGCATCTGAGGGCAAGACAAGAAGGAAGGGATGGAAACTAATCAAGGAGAGAAGCAACCTAGAAATAAGGAGAAATTTCATGAGAGTTAGAACAATTAATCTGTGGAACAACCTGTCTCCACAAGTTGTGAATGCTCCAACACTGGAAGTTTTTAAGAAGAGACTGGACAACCATTTGTCTGAAATGATATAGGATTTCCTGCCTGAGCAGGGGGTTGGACTAGAAGACCTCCAAGGTCCCTTCCAACTACTACTACTACTACTACTACTACTACTACTACTACTACTATAATTATTATTAGTATTATATTATATATCAAAGCCAAAAAACCCCCAAAAAACCCAAGAATGCACCTCAATATATTTTACTATCCCCAAATAATGTTCTGCTCTTTAAATGGCAGTTGAAGAAGGATCTGTGGTAGCCATAGAATGGATTTTCTACTTCTAGTATAGGTAATAAGGCTATATTTTTTGGAAACTCCAAAATAAAGTTCATTATCCATCCAGTAAGGTCCAAAGAAAGTAAATGTAAAATAAAGGTCTGTTCACTGTTGATGAGCTGAATGATATTTTAGCTTGACATAGTTTCAAGGAATATTCTTTTTACTATTGCTGTGAACAGATTCAGTGGACATTGGCTGGAATCATAATAGATGGACCATGATTATAAAGAGAGCAATCATTTCCTTTTCTCTCTTCTTTCTTGGAAAGTGGCTAGCTGAATCTGGGAAATCAGCACTAAGGATAATTTAAGGGAAATGAAGCATCAATGATTTAGGGACTTCTATCAAGTATAAAACACTTTTAAAATAGACCTTTCACTTTATCATAACATATTTAAAGTCACCCACCAGAACTTAAAAGCTATCATTGTTCTTTTCTTTGGGGATCCAGCATCATTAGAAAATCCATGTGGGATATACTGTAGCCTGAAGTTACATGAAGGAGAACCTAAAGTGTATTGCACCTAGTTCCCAAATGCTGTGTTGTATTTTGAATCCAGAGAGACACACAGTCTGATGTCATGAAAGCAATGCTATTTCTGATTAGACACTAAACATCTTCTTAATTTCTTTAACTTCTTCTTAAATTCAGATCAAATGTTAAATTAATATGAAAACTTTCCATAGAAGTATGCCTTTGTTTTGCTTTAAAAATATTCATCTTAATTTATCATTCATTTGAATTCATTTAATCATTTTGAAAAGCTCTGATTCCACTTTTAAGATCATAGGATTATCTCACCTCCATTCATAAGTAAAAAGTGCAAGCTCTCCCAATCCTGGGCAGTTTAATTTGGGTGTAGCATTGCCATAATGGCAATTAATCCAATTATTGGTTCATACAAATTGCACATACTAGTTTTTTCAGGTTGAAGAGGAAAGACATTTATTTCAAGAGATCTTAGTGCTGCAGTTTGTTCCTCTTTTTCTAGCAGTACTGATTCTCCCCTTCCCACTTAACACTAGAGCAGGGCTTTTCAACCTTTTCACCCATTGTACCACTTTTAGGATATGGCAACATTCGAGTACCACCAGTCACCTAGCAAGGTGTCAAAAACTTGATGACCAAAAAAAAAAAAAGGAAAAAAGTGATGAAGTACAGGTAGTCCTCGACTTACAACAGTTTGTTTAGTGACTGTTCGATGTTACAATGGCACTGAAAAAAGTGCCCCCCAAGCCACAGCCGAGCAAGACAACTGCCTGCCTGCCCAGCAGTGATTTTCCTCCTGTCCGAGGTTTTCATTGTTGTCAGCATTTCTGTTGAGGATTGGTAGCGGGGGTGGGGTGGGTGGTTTGGCTTTTATTCCCCCCATCTGCTGGGTGGTTGCAGCAGGTTTTGATCACTTCACATGACCCTGGGACACTGTGACCGTCATAAATATGAATCAGTTGCCAAGCATCTGAATGTAAATCACAAGACCCTGGAGATGCTGCAACATTCCAGCTGATCAGCACTTCTTCTGGGTTCAGCAGAAGCACCAGGATCAGCACTGAGCTCCAGCTGGAGCCTGGTGCTGATCCCGGTGTTTCCACTGCGCCCTGACAGCCCCAAAGAAGCGCTGATCCTGGTGCTTCCACTGAGCTCTGACAGCCCTGCAGCTCCAGCCATCTCTCGCTCAGGCTTGTGCGGTGCTGCCCTGGGTTCAGCTCATTCCTCTCCCCCGCTACCACTTTTCTAGGATGGTCGCGTACCACCTGCCAGGTGCCAATGTACAGGTGGTAACCATACCACTGGTTGAAAAGCCCTGTACTAGAGGTATAAGCATATACTGGCCATAAACTGAATGGATGTTTGATTTTTTCCCCTTCTTCAAGCTGACTGGATATTTCTTAAGGTCACATACTGATTCTAGGTTTGATCTAGCATGGGATTAAAGGAACAAATATAGCTTCTTTAACTAATTAATTAGTTGTTGTAATTAAATGGGAGAACATAGTGGAATTGCAATTGGCAGGAGTTTGCTTGTGGTTGCTATCAGTCTTCATTAGATTGGCTGCCTAAACATTTGCAAATATGGTAGACCTAGAATTGATGCCTGTGAAATATATCATCATTTGTCCCACTGAAATCACCTACCTTGGATTTGGCAGATGGAAAGAAACAAACTGGTATCCTGTATACAGTGCTTTGTGCTTTGGAATCAGAAAAGCAGTGTGAGAGTGATGGTTGCCTTCCTGGTATTAAATATTAATTCCAATCAAAAGAATTTTGAAAGGGCATTATGTATCAACAATGTGTCTATCTATTTGTCTGTGAGTAGTTAACTTTCTAAGAATGGAATATAGTGGGACTCAGAAATGGCTATGTTTAGAGTCATGATGGTGCAGCAGTTACAATGTAGTATTGAAGGCTAATTCTGCTGACTGCTGACAATTTATTTAGGAAGGCAGCTCATTTATGTCATTGAGGAAACTACTAAAGATCTATTACCACCCTAACACACACACCCCATGATTTGGGATACAGTGACCATTTTGTCCTTTTGCTTCTTTCTCTTACTCTTTCTCTTTCTCACACACACACACACACACACACACACACACACACACACACAATCACAACATTAGAGAATAGTAGAAACACAGAGACACACAATCTTGTTCTTTCATCACTCAGAACAAATACAGAAATACAGACATGTTCTATGGGAACTGTCAGGAAATGGATTGGAAATAATTCCAGAATAATGCCATGATAAAGAAGAGAGACAGGAACACAACCCTTAATCTGTTGAATGAAATCTATTGGGAAAAACCAAGTAGGAGACAGTTTTCCCCAAACAGATAGGGTGCCTTAAAATAGCAGTCCTATGGGTCATGCTTCATCTTATGGCCTGGCTGATATTGTTTGGCCCAGGAAGGCCAATCAAAAAATTATACAGCTTTGTTTTATTCAGTCTTCACAAATTTAGTTATTATGTTTTTCATGGCAATACTCGAAAAGGAAATAAATGGCTTTTTAAATGAAATGGTACATTCTGATCAGATGTGATTTGTTTAAAAGAGTTACACAAGAAACAACATTAGACACAACTGGATGTTACCAAAAAGATTAACAACAACAACAACAATAATTAATGTGATTATGATCTTTCTTGATGCAGAAAAAGCCTCTTCATAGTGAGAATGGACTTTTATTCTTGAAGTTTGGAAAAAGATGAGTTGTTGCCCCTTTTCCCCCCACATGAATACAGAATATTTATAGCTAACAAAATGCCAAGTGAATAGTAAGCAGATCTCTATAACACCAGTGCATCTTACAGAAGGAGGCAAGATAAAGGTTGGCCCATCTCATCTTATTTCTATTGGCACTAGAGCCATTCATGCTGAAAACATGTCAAGGAAATAATATCTCAGGGGTTAAATTAACAAATCAAAGTTACAAATTAAAAACTATGCTGTTCCTGTACTCATTTACCCAACTAGAAGTGGATAGTATTAATGGAATATATGGAATACTGTATATATAGCAATATAAGTAGGCTTGCTTCATGTAAACAAGCTGACATGGAATTTAACAGAGAAAGCAAAGCAATACCGACATCTCATAACAGGGCTTAACAAAAAGAACAGAAAAGAGTGAAATAGTTAGAAATCCACCTGTCAAAAAATAATAAGGATTTATTTAGAAATAATTATTGCTGAAAATTTGTTGTGGTTGGGAAGAACTGCAGCTATAAAAAATATTTTACCAAGACTTTACTTCCTTTTCAAAATGATTCCAATACATATTCATAATAGGTTTTTAAGTGATTGGCATTAGACAAGTAAGGAACCACATGTGATCCAACAAAACCCCAAGGATTAAATTCAGATTTGACAGATTTGAAAGAGCGTGGAGATTTGGCAGCTCCAAACTTTATCTTTTATTATTATGCCAACTGCTTAATACAATTGCACAGTGGATTATCTTATGGCCTAGCTACTTCTTTTAAGGCTGTTAGTTCACAATGATTCAGTTCACTTGACTTGTTTTAGTGTCTTCAAATCAGTAGGATAGAATTAAAATAGTTGCAGAAACAAGGGGGAACACACATATACAAAGATACACACACACACACACACATACATGGAAGGGGTAGGGGGTAGGAGGTATGTTATTCTAGGCCTGATTGCTAAAATTCATTCTTTTAAAAAGTGTCTGAAATGTAATGAGCAGTGTAGCAAAGTTCAACAGTTTTGGAAAATGATTCATACCAAAATGTAACAAATCCTAACAGTTCAGTTCCCATTTCAACCTGTAATGTTTTTATTAAAATTTGCTAAACCATATGTTCCCTTAAAACATATTAAATTGGCTTTGTAAATGTTAAAACTGGTGTAGGGATGCTGTATACTGTTTATTAGAAGGAATCTTTAGTCCCCTCTATAAAAGAATGGCTAATTGAGTTGGGGTGTACACTATGGCATTCAAAATAACTTAATTACAAAAAATTTAATTCAAATTTGAAACCATTTCTAGATTATAATTTAATAGCACACTTAAAGTTGGCATTTCTCTATGAGTAAGATCTACATTTTAATTTTAAAATATTTCTATATCAGATCAGAAATTTACAGATGTGGATAGAATTTACTGTAGTTCATAATTTTATTCTGTGACAAATACTTAGTCTGCTGACCATGGTTCTTGATATTCATGCTTTGTTTATAGTTTAATAACAATGTTCATGCTTTTCAAACCATATAATATTCAGTTATTCACAATCAATTAATGATATCTTGGAAAATGTTAACCTCTATGATGTCCGTAAACCTCTTGTTTACTCATATGCATTTTAGTCTTTTATTCCTTTTCTTTGCCTATTTATATACTTTCTTTGAACTGAATGTATATAGGTGTATTTGTGAGTCTGTGTGTTCACATGTGTGTATGTGTACACATAATTCTAACACATAATGTATAGGAATTCTAACACATAATATATAGGAATAATAATCAAATGTGCCACCATAACTTTGATACTTGACTGAAGACTTGGATCAGGGTTACAATAATATCCCTGCACAGTAATTCCTAATCCTTTTAAACTTCCTCTAAATTTTGTCCCTTTTATGTGATGCCATTATTAGTTTTATTTTGGAAATGTTACCCCAATATATATCAAACCCCACAATATACCCTAGTAAGGTTAATTGTATTCCCCCCCACACACACACACACACTTTGTTTTCTTACCTTTGCCTTGGCAAGCTGATAAATGGCTGTTTATGACACCTCTTACTGAGGCTAAAGAGCTTATGAACAATTTTCTGTGCCTTAAGGAATAGTTGTTTCATGCTGGATTCCAGTTGCTCATAGCGATGCTGGAAGTTTGAATCCATTGTCCACAAGTGCATAATGGCAGATGTGTTGAGGAAATAGTTCACGGGCAGCCTTTTCATAAAGAACTTGAATTCATCTGCAAAATGGCAAAATTTAGTATTTTTTTTAATGTTATACTTCCATGATCATTTGCACAGCAAAAAAATAAAAATAAACACCTCCAAATTATGCACATTTTTATCCCTTTCATTCATCTCTATCATGGATGGCAGAAGATGCATGAGAAAATACGATACTGTTAATTTTGTCTGTATTAAGTTTTAATATGGCATGAATCTTCCAGACGTACAAGAGTCAAATTTTCACTGTTGCACATCTGATATATTGAAAATTAGCTCATTGACAGAATCTCTCAAGTTATTGTAATCCCATGTATATTTACATTTGATAACATATAGTCAGTAAAACCAGGAAGCTTTTCTTCAGAGTAAAAAATTTCCAAGACTTTTTAAGAAGAGACTGGACAACCATTTGTCTGAAATGATATAGGATTTCCTGCCTGAGCAGGGGGTTGGACTAGAAGACCTCCAAGGTCCCTTCCAACTACTACTACTACTACTACTACTACTACTACTATAATTATTATTAGTATTATATTATATATCAAAGCCAAAAAACCCCCAAAAAACCCAAGAATGCACCTCAATATATTTTAATATCCCCAAATAATGTTCTGCTCTTTAAATGGCAGTTGAAGAAGGATCTGTGGTAGCCATAGAATGGATTTTCTACTTCTAGTATAGGTAATAAGGCTATATTTTTTGGAAACTCCAAAATAAAGTTCATTATCCATCCAGTAAGTCTTCCTGTGGCGACGCGACGCCGCAGACAGCCGTCTCCGGGCTGTCCGCTCCGCAGCTGTGTTTATTCCATCGAAAACAGCGCCGATCAGTTGTTTAGGTGGATCTGAAGCCCCCTCCTCGGGAGAAGAGGAGGGGGTGAGGCCCCAGGTAGGGGTTGAGCTCTCCGGGGCCGCCTGAGCTGAAAGTTTGGGCGGCTGAAGGATCGAGCCCCCCCGAAGCCTGGGTTAGCTCCGAGCTGCGCAGCGTCTCTGCTCTGTGATTTTTGGAGCAGAGCCAGGTGTTAGCAACCACCCCTGCCAGAAGGAAAGACTCTTGAGCATCAAGGTGCAGGCAGAGCGGTACAGGAGGTCAAGGTGAAGTGGACTTTTATCTTTACTCTCTAGCTCAATGGATTTTATAGCTTTAAAGTGAAAGTGCGCAACAAGTGAAAGTGGGGAAAGATGGCGGCTAAAACTTCCAAAGCTCTTCGGAGTGCGGGGGCTTCCCCGGTGCAACAGACTTCGTTGCAAGCTTTGCTTCCTTCTGCACCTCCTCCGGCATTGACGCTTAAGGATTTACAAGATGCCTTTGAAAAGCATTCGCAATTAATGTCAGATATGATGGATGAAAAGATGGAAAAGCTGGAGGAAAAGCTGGAGGAGAAATTGGAGAAACTGGAGGAGAAGATGGAAGAGAAGTTTAGTGCAATGAGGGTAGACATTTTGTCTACAATTGAAAGTGTGGCTGAATGTGTGCAACGTTTGGATGAAAAAGTGGAGGATCTTAGTCAAAAGAATTCTATATTGGAAGTAAAGGTATTAGAGAATGAAAATATAAGGGACAAAATGGACGGAGAATTGAGCCTTGTCCAGTACCATCAGATGCAGTATGCTATTATTATTTTTTTTTATTTTAATTCCATTTATATCCCGCCCTTCTCCAAAGACTCAGGGCGGCTTACAAGCTTAGCAGTAGCCTTCATTCTATGTATATGCCTGCTTATTAGGGCTTTCACACCCCTCCCAAGCGGCATTATTACAAAGTCAGCTTAATTGCCCCCAACAATCTGGGTCCTCATTTTACCTACCTACCTACCTCGGAAGGATGGAAGGCTGAGTCAACCTTGAGCCTGGTGGGATGCGAACCTGCACTAACTGCAGGCAGCTGGTGTTACTTAAGGAGGCATTAGCCTACTGCTCCACCAAGGCTGTTAGAATCAGGGGCTTAAAAGAGAATCCTAAAGAAGATTTAAAGCAGCTGATCTCTGAGGTTTTGGAAGCGGTATTGGGCCAGCCAGCATCTGAAATTGAGGGAAGTATGGATAAAATCTTTCGCGTAAATTCATGGATTGCAAGACAGAGGAAGCTACCTAGAGATGTGGTGGTTTACTTTACAAAGAGAGCAATTAGAGATGAAGTTATTCAAGCTGCTTACGATACTAAATTTGTGGTTGCTGAGCAAGAAGTCCTGGTTTTAAAAGAGATTCCTCCAAAGATTTTAAGGAGAAGGAAAGATTTTGCATTCCTTGCACAGGAACTCAAGAAATGTGATATCAAGTTTAGATGGGAGATTCCAGCCGGAATGGTGGTGATGCACTAAGGTAAAAGACATCGTCTGGCTACGGTGACTCAGGCATGTGATTTTTACAGCAATGTGTTAAAAGCAACCCCCCTATCACTTCTGGAAGCTGCAAAGGGATATGGCGAGGGAAAGCCTCAAGACGCTGAAGGTAGACAGACAGAGGAGAATGGTGCTGGAGGGGATCAAGTTACAGTTTCATCGGCTGCTGCTGGAGAGCAGAGGATGACGCGTGCCGCCTTAAGACGAGCGAGACAAGAGCAAGAGCAAGACCAGCAGAAAGTTATGGAACCTCCAAAGCGTACTTACAGTGAAGCTGTGGGAGGGGCATGGCCCAAAGAAGTCACAGGGGTCATTGCAGACGTGCTCCAAAAGCTTTGGGACGCCAAGAATGGCAACTAAATTTCTAACTTGGAATGTTAATGGATTAAACTCACCACAGAAGAGAAAGAAAGTTTTTCAATATTTAAAACAATTTAAGATTGATGTTATTTGTTTGCAAGAAACGCATATTAGGGTTATGGATCAAAAGTACTTATCGAACTCAAGGTTGGGTATGCAATTTGTTGCTTCTGCGATGAACAAGAAAAATGGAGTGGTTGTCTACGTTAAAAGTACTCTAACAGCGGAACTAATTGAAGTAGATAAGCAAGGAAGATATGTTATGATAGATTTGCTGTTAGAAGGTAAAAAAACGCTTTTAGTTGGATTGTATGCTCCTAATCAACAACAAGCTGACTTTTTTAACTTACTACATACAAAGGTTAGCCAATTGGATTATAAATCTTTTATTTTTATGGGAGATTGGAATGGTGTCCTAGATGTACAGATGGACAAAGCTGGTTTTTTTAAGCGTGTCCCGAGTCATGCTAGATTGCCTAAATCTTTTTTTGAAATGAAAGATGATTTGGAATTGCGAGACATTTGGCGTGATAAACATCTACATGAAAAGGATTATACTTTTTTTTCTGATAGACATCAATCTTTTTCTAGGATTGACTTTATTTTACTGACTAATGACTTTTTTTCTAGGATTAAGAAGGTAAAGATCTGTGCAAGAACTATCTCTGACCATAGTCCAGTCTGGTTAGAGATCAACAAGGACAATAGGGATAGGCGCTCTTGGCGCGTAAATGAGAATTTGTTTAGAAATCAGAGAAATGTGGAAGAATGTAAACAGCAGATGATAGATTTCTTTGAAATTAATATGAATAAGGATACCTCTATGGACATGGTTTGGGATGCTAGCAAGGCCTACATGAGAGGGGTGTTGATATATATGAACAATAAATACAGACGTACTATGGAAGTTAGAAGGAAAGAACTGGAGAATGAAATTAGGGAAAAAGAAAAGACCCTAATTTTGAACCCATTGGATGTGAAGATTAAGGAGGTCATTAACCTATTAAGAGGAAAATTTGATAAGTTGATGGCTGACCAAGTGGCAACTAATTTACGGTTTGCTAGGCACAATACTTTTTGCAATGCTAATAAGCCAGGTAGCCTACAGGTTAAGGAAAAAGCAAAGGGCTTCTAATATAGATAAAATTGAATATAAGGGAAAGGTTGTGTTTCAACAGGATCTTATTAAGGAAGCCTTTGTGGATTTTTATTCTAAACTATATGCTAAGGAGAAGATTAATGAAACAGACATTGATGTATATTTGAAGAATGCTAGCATCCCAGTTCTTACGCAAGAACAAAAGGAGGAGATTAATCAATTGATAACAGAAGAAATTCTTACAGCAATTAAGGAACTGAAGGTGGATAAAGCGCCAGGTACGGATGGTCTGACTGCGGCTTATTACAAAAATCTACAATTGGAGCTGATAAAACTGTTAAAGGAATTGTTTCAGACAATTCAGAGGGGGGGAAAGGTGCCTCCGTCTTGGAGAACTGCTTTTATTTCTTTGATTCCGAAGGAAGATCAAGATGCTACTCAAGTTAAAAACTACAGACCAATATCGCTTTTAAATACAGACTACAAGATATTTGCCAAGGTGTTAGCTAATAGACTGATGAGGGTTCTGCAACAGGTGATTCATGGGGATCAAACTGGGTTTATTAGTGGTAGACAAATGAAAAATAATGTGAGGCATATAGTTGATGTGGTGGAGTTTTTGGAAAGGAACAACCAGATCCCTGCGGCGCTAATTTTTCTAGATGCTGAAAAAGCTTTTGATCAATTGAATTGGCAATTTTTGATGAAAGTTTTAGATAAAATGAATTTTGGGGATAAATTTTTGCAACCAATTAGGGCATTATATCAAAAACAAACTGCCCGAATAATAGTTAACAATAGTTTGACTGAAGTATGCAATATTGAGAAGGGCACAAGACAAGGGTGTCCGTTATCACCTTTATTATTTGTTTTAACATTGGAGATATTATTGGTAAAAATACGGAACTCGGAAAAAATTAAGGGTATTCAAATTAGAGATCAGAATTATAGACTGAGAGCGTTTGCAGACGATCTGGTTGTTACGGTGACACAGCCAGAAAACTCTGTTGTGGACCTGATGGAGATAATAATGCAATATGGGAAGGTTTCTGGATTTAAGGTTAATGCACAAAAAACTAAAATTTTGGCCAAAAATATGACAGTATCGCAAAAGGCCCTTTTAGAAGGATTAACTGGATTTGAAATTGTTAAAAGGGTCAAATATTTGGGGGTGTATTTGTCACCCTCTAATACAAAGTTATATAAAAATAACTATGAAAAGTTATGGGGAAAAATTCAAAAAGAATTGGAGAGTTGGGAAAAACTGCAATTGTCTTTGCTGGGAAGAATTGCAGCAGTGAAAATGAATGTCCTGCCTAAATTTTTATTTTTATTTCAAATGATACCGGTCCTTAAAAAAGATTCTAATTTGGAAGAATGGCAACGGGGTATCGATAAATTTGTCTGGGCAGGGAAAAGGCCACGAGTTAAATTTTAGATTATGCAGGATACTCGTGAAAGAGGTGGTCTTAAAATGCCTAATCTTAAATTATATTATGAAGCTGCTGCGTTATCAGGGATAAGTGATTGGATTAATTTGACACAAGAGAGATTATTAAATCTTGAGGGCCATGACTTGTTATTTGGCTGGCATGCATATTTGTTGTATGATAAGAAGGTAGATAATGTGTTTAAAGTGCATATTTTAAGACAGGCATTGTTGAGAGTTTGGAAGAAGTATAGACATAAGTTGGACTACAAGATGCCGTTGTGGGCAATTCCAAAACACGCAATAGAAAACATAAATGTTGGCTTCAAACATGATGTGACTAAATATAAGGAGATTTTAAGCTTCGAAAGAAATGTTTGGTGTTTGAAGCCGTACAATCTCTTGCGAGATGAGAAGATCGTTCAAACTTGGTTTCAATATACTCAGTTACAGGCCAGGTGGAAAGAAGATCAGAAAATTGGTTTTTCAATGACCGATGAAAAATTGATAAAGCAAATTAGAAACCAGGGTCCAGCACATATCAAACGGGTATATCTTGCATTGATAGAAATTGACTCAGAAACAGAACTTGTTAAAGATTGTATGATAAAATGGGCCCAGAACATCCAAGAAGTTATTACAATGGACACGTGGGAAAAGATCTGGGTGAGGAACGTAAAATTTACGCAAGCCCAAAATCTAAGAGAGAACTTTTATAAAATGTTTTATAGATGGCATCTAGACCCTAAAAAGCTTGCAAGTATGTATCCGAATTATCAGCCTAAATGTTGGAGGTGTGGAGGCGAAGATGCAACGTATTTTCATATATGGTGGACCTGCAAAAAGGTTAAGGCTTTTTGGATAAAAAATTGGTGGAATATGCAGAAGATCTTTAAGCAAAGGATAAAGTTTTGTCCGCAACTGTTTTTGTTGGGCATAATTACAGAAGCTACTGTTGTGGACGTTAAGTTGATGCTGAATTTAATCACAGCAGCAAGACTTTTAATAGGTCAATATTGGAAAAAGGAGGAACTGCCGACTATAGAAGAATGGACTCTAAAAGTCTCTGACCTGGCGGAAATGGCAAAGATTTCGGCTTACCTGAAAGATCATTCGCAAGAACGTTATATTATGGAGTGGAAAAAGTGGATTGATTATATTCAGAACAAATATGGGACTAAGAAATTTCATTTAGCATTTGAGTAAGTTTCCTTTTTTGTTTTCTTTTCTTTTTATATGTAATATTAATATTGTTTGTAATCATTTTATATGAGCTAGAGGGTGATAGAATTAATAGTTTATTGTTGTTAGCATATGGATGCTTATGTTTGTTCTTTGTTTTTATACCCTGTATTTAGCTCTGGGAAGTCGGGGGGGAGGGGGGAATGGGTGGGAGGGATAGGGAGGGTTAGGTAGGGGTGGGGGGAGGGGGGATTGTTAAAGTAAAAATGTACTGTAAAACTTTTCAATAAAAAAAAAATTCCAAGACTTAATTCTGATGCATCACAGCAGTTAAGAAAGACATGGGTGATGTTGGGAATGGTATTAGGTCCATACAACATACATTCTTATTGTTCAAGGACTGTTAAATTTACTGTAATCTAACAAAATGCACATGGATTCTTGGAATAATGTTATAACTTTTGAATAAGAGAGTAAGTTTTTTTTATTTTTTATTTTGTTTTTGTTTATTTTTCAGTTAAAGCAGGGATGGCAATGTTTCTTCAGATGAAAGTGTGGAAAGTCAGCCCTCCTCTCAGAGAAATAAATATTTTGGGGAATATTAAAAAGGGAGAATATTATATTTCTCCAAAGGATCTTAAAGGCAGAAAAGCAGGCCCAGTTTTCTTATTAGCCCCAGGCAGAGACCAGCTCTGTAGAAATGTATATTTGGTGATTCATTCAGGAAGACTAGAGCCAGGAAACTTGGAGCTGATGAGATTAGAAAGACAAAGACCTCTAAAATCTACATCTCCCACCCAAACTCTAAAAACATGACATAATAGGATTAACCCACCACCATCAGAATACCAAAAGGACATGCCCCAAAGCTCAGGTCAAAGTTCAAGCCACAGGAACAGGAAACAACCTCAAACACAAAAGCCCAAGAAAGTTTAAAAACCCACCACTCCCAGCTACATGTGGTCATCTTTCCTAGAGCCAGTCTTCTGTCTGACTCTGCTCATCAATAAAGTACAACATTCTTTCTAAAGCAGTCTCCATTTTGTTTATTCCCGGCTTGGACTGGACCCTGATAAAGATTTTTCTTTCAATAATAGAGAGTTTCATGAAGTTCCTCCTTTAATGAATCCATCTAACAATTTCAAAGGTAACACAAACAATTTGAAGTAATGCTTCTGATTTTTCAATTAACTGCCAGAGTTATAAATACTCATCTGGGTTTTGACAGATAAAGTGGAAGTTATTTACAGACTGAGAGCAGGAGCTTTTATACTTCCTCTTTCTCTCAATACAAGTACAGCAGAAGTGGTTGAGGCTTGCAGGAGGTTCGCTCCATGCTTCTTTTTGAACTCTTAAGTTTACAATCCTCTTTAGAAAAACCCGTGTTTAAATTATTTGAACAGCAGAAGATTGTATGCAGCAGAGATGCCAGAATGAATCACCCTAGGGAGCAAAGACTGTGTGCAGTGCTGAATTTTCTGAGAGCAGTAAGCAGGAGGAAGCAATTGTTAGCAACTGTTTCTATGAGAAATAAAAATGAAAAATAACTGGCCCATCACTCAAGCACATAATGTAGCAAGACCTGAGCTGCCCTAGACATAAACCATAAATTAAGCAATATAATTTCCATTTGCACTAGAAATATTGGAAGTAGATATTTTGTAGTTAGAAGAATTTACTTAATGCAGGTAAAATGGGAAAGACTGTCTTGGGTTTAACAATTGATAGTAAATTCAGCTCTCTATAGAATATATTTTACATTGCCCTAGCAAAAAATAAACATTTAAAAGACTGCCTAGGCAGCATGTTAAATGGCCCTTATTTGTCAGTTCTGACAACACTTAGAATGCTCCAGTGACATTTTTCTGCCTTATTAGGACCCAGATTGTTGGGGGCAATTAAGCTGACTTTGTAATAATGCCGCTTGGAGGGTGTGTGAAAGCCTAAGCAGGCATATACATAGAATGAAGGCTACTGCTAAGCTTGTAAGCCACCCTGAGTCTTCGGAGAAGGGCAGGATATAAATGGAATTAAAATAAAAAATTAAAAAAATATTAAAGCCTCTTGCTGATTACACACAATGTACATGAATTGATGAATAAACACAGAGAGAGAGAAAAAAATCCATTATAATTGTTATTTTTCTTCCCACACTGTCTCTCAGGGCAACAAACTCCACTAAATGTTTAACTTTATACAACAAAGTGCAGTAAAATGTAGCACATATGTTCCCATTCAGGACTCCAGTCAGTTACTAATGACCTTTGACAAGTTACATAATATTTTTTTTCCTTTCTCTGTTTTCCATTTACTTCCCCCCCCTCAGAAATCCATTAAGAAAATGTTTCTTATGTAGCTCTTCAAGTTCTTAAGCAAATACCATCTAAATCCCTATTGTTTTTCATTAATGCCATTTTGTCATTGACTTCTCTCTGCGATCTCTTCCAGCATGTTGTTAGAGGAGAATGGTATATAGACAACATATTTTAAGTGCAAAGCTGAAGGGAAAAGTTTAACTTAATTTATAAGGGCATACCTAAAAAAAAGAATATTATTGCCACCAAGATAGTTAGTGCATATTCAGCATTTTTCCTGGATGTTACTGATTTGGCCATTATCCAGTGGTATATTTGAGTATAAATACCTACACACAAATCATAGTCACACATGCCATAAACAGTTTCTGTTTCTCTCTCTCTTAAACCATATTCACACAATCTGTCTGCATAGATACTGGTGGGAAAGTGAGTGGGGTCATCTGTATATTTTTGTATGTTGAGGATAAAGGTTGCAAAAGTTTTTTTTTCAAATGGATGCATTTATAAACTATCCTGTTATGAGGAATCCTGACTAGTGCGTGTGTGTGTGGAGGTTGTTTTATCTTTTGGGGGGGTAGGGGGGGTGGGAGTGGCTTCAAATCAATATGGATTCCTGTTGACTGCATGAATAAGTCCCTGCTGGTTTTGTCCCGAAGACAGGACTAGAACTAACCTGAACCACTGTACCAAAATGGGTCTCAGTTTTGAAGATAATATTTTGTAAACGTAGATACATCTGTAGAGGTATTAATAAGAATATTAAGGATGAGATTCACAGACATTCCTTTATTTTTCCTGTTTAACATATGTGAAACCTGGCCAGTTCTTTGACATCCAACGTAGTAGATCAGAGAGACGATTGCTAAATGGTTCCAAATAGTAAGATTAAAGGCATACATTTTAATTGAATTTTGTATTTAGAACAAAAGATTAAATATTAAAGCAACTGGGAAGTAACTAGATTTATTGGAAGTAAAACTTAAAAATTCTGCAATACACTATAAGACTTTCTAAGAAATTCTGGTTAAACTTTTACTTTGACTACTGAATGAGATTCCAGCATTCAAAGAATTCACTTTGTCATGGAAAGAAGCCTTTATCTTTTTGATTTTCTCTATAAAGAAGGAAAAGATGCAACATGCCTAGAGTCATATAGGTCTATTTCTTTAATGACTGTAGATCAGTTTTTCATGGCAATACTTGCACAGGGAATAATTGTTTTTTTTAATCCAAATGATATATTCTGATCAAACTGCATTCATTTTGAAGAGATATAAGAGAAAACATTTGACACATATTGAATATAATCAATAAGATGTATCAAAACAACAATAAAATGACTGAACTTTCTTGATGCGGAAAAAGACTTTGAGATTTTCAAATGGACCTGTACACTTGAAAAAGAAATAATGCAGGTCATTTTTTCACAAAGTATTTTTTTACTGCATGAATATGTTTATGAAGAACAAAAAGCCAAAATAATAGCAAACAGTTCTAAAAGAATAACAAAGATGGAAGGGACCTTGGAGGTATTCTAGTTCAACTCCCTGCTCAAGCAGGAAAGCCTATACCATTTCAGAAAATGGTTATGTCAGGACCCACTTCAATTCCACATCTTAAGAAAGCAGAACTATTGGAAACAATTTCTTCCAACAGGAACTTTTATTAAGAGTAGTTGATAGCAGGTATAATGACACGATCTGAGATTTCCTGTGCAGAGTGATAGGCTAAAGCATCCCCAAGCAGGACCCCACCCCATAGTTCATCCAGCATGGGACAGGCAATCGCCAGGTGTTAGGTCCATCATGGGAAAAGAGGAGATAACATCGGCCCCTTTCTGGTTCACACAGCGATGGTCAGGCGGCTCTTCACACCTTCCTCTCAGAGCATAGAAATAAACTGGGCACGGAGGTTACATTCCTTATTCCCTCCCTTGTTCTAGCTGACAGTTTAGGGAGAGAAAGTTCAGAGAGATATATAACGCAGGAAAGCAAAATGTTGCATTGTAGCGGATAGAGGAAGCAGAGGCAATAAACAAATGCAAAATGTTACATTGTAGTAGATAAAGGAAGCAGAGGCAAGAAACCCATGGGCACATACCCCCTCCCCCCTTGGGAGTATGGCAGAACCCAGGGAAAAATGAGACTTGATTTTGGGTCAGAGGAGATAGATAGAAATGAAATAAGAATGGGTTCTGACATCCTGCCCCCTTAAAAATAGGAAAGATCCACCTGTAGAGAAACAAAACAGGTATAGAGGTTAGTTGGGTTTGTTGGGATATTCTGTATGAAACTTTTTTAACAGTCTGGGTGTGCTAATGTCATGTTTGAGGACCAACTCATTCTGTGAGGAGGGAAGGTGTTTCCACGCTACTAGGTATTGGGTTGCCCCATGGTATTTTCTAGAATCTAGGATTTCTTTTATTTCAAAGTGTTGTTCTCCTTCAACCATGATTGGAGCTGGTGGTGGGGATTTTTGGCATAAGGGCAACTGCTGTTCTCATTTCAGCAGACTGCAGTGAAAAATTAGGTGTATTTGTCTAAGGTTCTTTGGTAATTCTAATTCTACTGTTACTGGCTTTGTGATTCTTTTAATTGGAAAAGTTCCTATATATTTTAGACCAGGTTTTTTAGATGGTTGTAGGGATTTTAGATATTTTGTAGACACATATACCATTTCTCCTACAGTGAATGGTTTAGGTTTGACTCTTTTTTTATCTGCTTGTGTTTTGTGTGCTTGTCTAGCTTCATCTAAGGTTTTCCTAACCACTGCCCACGTGTTTTGTAATTGGGATATACATTCTTTCAGTGATGGGATTGCCGGATCATTTGGGGTTAGTTCTGGCATAGGGTTTAAACTTTGGCCAGTGGCTACTTGAAAGAGTGTAGCCTGTGCTGGAGTTGACTACATTGTCGTAGGCAACTTCTGGGAAAAGAAGTAGGTCCATCCAATTCGTTTGCTGGAATTTAATAAAGCACTTTAAATATTGCTCAAGTACTGAGTTCAAACGTTCAGTTAATCCATTAGTCTGAAGATGATGACTAGATTTATTTATTTATTTATTTATTTATTTATTTATTTATTTATTTATTTATTTATTTATTTTATTGAATTTGTATACTGCCCTATTCCCGTAGGACTCAGGGAGGTTTACAGGGCAGTTAAAACTATGAAATACAAAAATTAAAATCAATTAAAACAATTAAATTAAATTCAAGCCCCAAGAGTAAATCTAAAACTCAGTTAAATTAACAACCCCACAGTCTGGACCAAACAGATCAAAGAGCCAAGTTTTCAGGTCCTGGCGAAATGAGCGAAGGTCGGGGGCAGTCCTAAGTTCCGTGGGTAGTTGGTTCCATAGGGCAGGCGCACCCACAGAGAATGCCCTTCCCCTGGGAATAACCCGCCGGCATTCATTAACCGGCGGTACCCTGAGAAGGCCCTCCCTGTGGGGGTGCACAGGACGATGGGAAGATGATGCCAGCAGCAGGTGTTCCCTTAGATAGTCCAGACCCAAGCCATTTAGGGCTTTATAGGTCATTACCAGCACCTTGAATCTCACCCAGAGGGCAACCAGAATCCAATGTAGCTCACGGACAAGAGATGTTACACGGGAGTATTGGGAAGCTCCCATTAAAACTTGCGCGGCTGAATTCTGCAACAGTTGAAGCCTTCGGGTGGTCCTCAAGGGCAGCCCCATGTAGAGGGCATTGCAGTAGTATAACCGGGAGGTCACGAGCGTATGGGTGACTGTACGTAGAGCATCTCGGACCAGATAGGGATGCAACTGGCACACCAGGCGAATCTGGGCAAAAGCCCCCCTGGTCACGGCTCCTATATGATCTTCCAAACTGAGCCGTAAATCCAGGAGGATGCCCAAGTTACGAGCCCTATCAACGGGGGGTAATACCTCATCCCCTATTGTTAATGATGGAGAAGGCTGGTCAGCCCGAGATGCCAGTATAAACAGCCACTCAGTCTTGATATGAAGCCTGTTTCTCCCCATCCAAACCCGGACCGCCTCCAGGCAATGGGACATCACGGCGAGGGCATCACTGGGTTGATTCGGGGTGGAAAGAAAAAGTTGGGTATCATCAGGTTACTGGTGATACCGCACCCCAAAACCACGAATGAACTCACCCAGCGGCTTCATGTAGATGTTGAACAGGAGGGGAGAGAGGACCGACCCCTGAGGGACTCCACAAACGAGAGATCTTGGGGTGGACCTCTGTCCTCCCATCAACACCGACTGTGAGCGGCTCAGGAGGTAGGAGGAGAACCACTGTAAAACAGTGCCCCCCACTCCCAGCCCCCTGAGACACCGCAGTAGGATACCATGGTCGATGGTATCAAAAGCTGCTGAGAGGTCTAATAGGACTAGGACAGAGGAACAACCCCTGTTCTGAGCCGGCAAAGATCATTCACCAGTGTGACAAATGCCGTCTCCGTGGTATGCCCGGGTCTGAAACCCGATTGGTACAGGTCGAGATAATCAGTTTCCTCCAGGAACAGAGGGAGCTGATGCGCTACCACACTCTCAACAACCTTCACCAAAAAGAGAAGGTTGGAGACAGGATGATAGTTATTCAAAATCGCCGAGTCCAGGGTGGGCTTCTTGAGGAGGGGCCTCACCACTGCCTCTTTCAAGGTGGCAGGGAAAACACCCTCACTCAAAGAAGAAGTTATTACTGCCTGGAACCAGCCTCGTGTCTTCTCCTGGTCTGCATAAACCAGCCAGGAGGGGCACGGGTCCAATAAACAGGTGGTAGAGCTCAGCCTCCCCATGATCCTGTCCACCTCATCGGGGGTCATAGGATCGAACTCAGTCCAAATAACACTCTCAAGACCGCTCGATTCCTCCCTGTCAGACTCTGTCCAGTCAGGGTCCAAGCCGGCCCGAATCTGAGCAATTTTATCTGCAAGATGACGAGTGAACTCCTCGGCCGGCCCCTGCAATGGGTCCTCCCTCTCCTCCTCATGAAGGAGGGAGCGAGTAACCCAAAACTTGGCGGCCAGGCGATTATCTGCAGACGCGATGAGGGTAGTGAAGTAATTAGACTTCGCCGTCCTCATTGCAGTGAGATAAGACCTTGTAAAGGCTCTTAGTCGCAATCGGTCAAGTTCAGATCGGCTGGATCTCCAACAGCACTCTAGACCCCGTCTCCGACGTTTCATCTCCCAGAGCTCTGAAGAAAACCATGGAGCCCACCAGGATCTGTGTCAGGTTAGGGGTCGCAAGGGGACAACACAGTCGAGCACCTCAGTGGCAGCCCTTTCCCAGGCATCCACTAAGGCGTCGTGCGAGCTGTGAGTGAGGGAGATAGGAACAGACCTAAGTGCCATCTGGAACCGATCAGGGTCCATTAGGTGCCTGGGGCGGAACCACCTGGTCGGTTCCGCACCCCAGTGGCGGGGGGTGACATAGCGGAAGACCAGCCGCAGGAGATAATGATCGGACCATGACAGGGGGTCAATAGTTGGTAAGCCCCCTCCCAGATCATCCAACCATTGTCTAGATAAGAAAACCAGGTCAAGAGTGTGACTCCCCTGTGAGTCGGACCCTGAATTACTTGAGTCAGGTCCATGGCCATCATGGAGGCCATGAACTCTCAAGCTAATTCTGACAATACTCCCAGAGAAGGCAGGTTGAAGTCACCCAGAACAATGAGTCTAGGGAACTCCACTGTCAACCCTGAGAGGGTGTTGAGCAGCTCGGGCAGGGCTGTTGCCACACAGCTGGGCACCAGGCATGTTAGCAACAGGCCCAACTGAGCCCGAGGGCCACATCTCAAGAGGAGGGACTCACTCCCGCCTATCTGTACAGTGGTGGTCTCCCTCGGACATAAGGTCTCCCGAATAACCACCACCACCCCACCGCCCCTGCCCTGAGCCCGCGGCCGGTGTAGTACACAGAAACCAGGAGGGCACAACTCAATCAGAGGGACACTGCCCTCTGGGCCCAACCAGGTCTCTGTAATGCATGCCAGATCCACATGTTCCTCCTCGATCAGATTACGGACAAGGGGAGCCATGTTCGCAACGGATCTGGCATTAAAATACACAAGCCTGTGCCCAGGGTCCTGATCCCCATCAATCCCGGATAAAAGGGGGCCAACCAGAGGGTCGGAGCACGCCACCGCTCAAGGACAGCGGGGGTGCGATCCCAGATGTTGATACGGCTCTCCGTGTAACCGCCTGCTACCATTCCCCATCATCGTGGGGACAGTCCTTGGGTGGTTCCTAAGAGGCACAGAAATTCTTTCCAAAACTCTGATGTGAATTGCACCCCACTATCTGATATGATGCATTGGGGTGCCCCATGCAGTCTGTAGATGTGCTGGAAGAATAGTTTCTCTAAGGCTTTCACGGTGGGGATTTTTTGGCAAGGGATAAAGTGCACTTGTTTTGAAAACAGTTCCATAACCACTCAGATGACAGTGTTTCCATTGCTTTCTGGTAACTCCACTATAAAATCCATAGATGTTTCTTTCCAGGGGACTGAGGGATTCACCACTGGTTGTAGCAGTCCAAGTGATTTCCCTTGCAACCTCTTAGCAGCTGCGCAACTTGGGCAGCTGGCCATGTAGCTTTCTATGTCATTTTTCATGGATGGCCACCAAAATTGTCTTTTGATTAAATGTAGTGTTTTTACAAATCCAAAGTGCCCTGCTGATTTTGTATCATGGCACAGCTGCATAAAAGTGACTTTCTGGGTGGTTGTTATATATAGCTTCTCCCCCATCCATGGCAATCCATCTTTAATTGTGCACACGTGTTTATTCTTCTGGAACCATTCATCTGTTTCTAAGGTTTTTCAGAATTCAATTTGGTTACTGAGTTGCGGCTTTACCTTAGCTTGGGCCCTGGTGGTTACTGGTGCTGCTAATTGTGGTTCAGGCATGAGTGCTTTAGAACCGGTGGCTTGCATGCTCTTATATTGGGGCATGTGAGACAGGGCATCTGCCAGAAAGTCCCCCCCACCCCAGCAAGTGTTTGAGTGTAAAATGGAATTGGTGAAAGTGCTGGGACCAGTGGGCTTGCTTAGGAGTAAGTTTCCTGGGTGTTTTTAGTGCTTCCAAATTTTTGTAATCCGTCCAAACCTGAAAAGGGATTTTGTTCCCTTCAAGGAAGTGGTGCCAGGTGAGCAACGACCATCTCACAGCATACACTTCTTTTTCCCACACTGCCCAGCGTTGCTCCATTTCAGAGAGTTTTCTGGATGTGTACGCGCACTGTTGCAGTGCCCCTTCATCATTTTCTTGTAATAGTATAGCTCCCGCCATCACATTGCTTGCATCCGCCTGTATTCCGAAAGGTTTATCCAGGTCCGGGTGCTTCAGTACGGGTTTAATCTTTCAAACGCTGATTGGCATTCCATTGTCCATTTCAGTAGCTGGCTGGGTTTCACTGACTTTTTCCCCATTTTTAACAAGTTCGTGATGGGAAGGGCTATCTGGGCAAATGAAGGGATGAATTGGCGGTAAAAATTTGTGAAGCCCAGGAAGCTTTGCAATTGCTTCCTTGTGTGGGGTGCTGCCCATTCTAATACTGTCCTGACCTTCTCAGGGTCCATTCCGATGCCCTTTGTGGATCTTCGATAACCCAGATAGTCTATTTTTTCCTGGTGGAATTCGCATTTTGATAGTTTGGCATATAGGCAGGCAGCTTGCAGCTTCTTTAAAATCACTCTGACCAGTTTGACATGCTCCTCTTTGGTCTTGGTGAAGATAAGGATGTCATCTAAATAAACCAGAACCCCCTTGAATAAGTGCTCCCTCAGCACCTCATTGTTTAATTGCATAAATACTGCAGGGGCCCCTTGCAGTCCAAATGGCAAAACTTTGAATTGGTAGCATCCCATTGGGCAATTGAATCCAGTTTTCCATTTGTCCCCTTCCTTAATCCTAACGCAGTAGTACATTTCCCTTAGGTCTAGTTTGGTGAAAATTTCCCCTTTCAATAGGTGGGATAACATGTCCTTCATGAGGGGTAGGGGGTACAGGTTGTTTTCACTGATTGCACTCAAGGCATAGTAATTCATGCACAAGCACAAACTGCCATCCTTCTTTTCTCTGAAAAGGACCAGGGCAGCTACTTTGGGCTTGGCAGTTTCGATAAATCCTCTTTCCAGGTTTTTGTTTATGATTTTTTTCATCTCCTCCTGCTCTTTAGGGCTCATGGAGTACAATCTGGGCTTTGTGAGTTTTGCCCTGGGTTTGATTTCTATGGTACAGTCCGTGGATCGGTCAGGAGGGAGCTCATCCAACCGTTCCTCACTGAAGACTTCAGCAAGGTCTTGGTATTCTTCTGGTATTTCTGGTATCCCGTTTTCCTCTCCTATCGACACTTTCTCCACTCCTGGGTTTGGTAGGGGTCCTTGGGGTGTCGAGTTCACATGATCCCATTTTGGGAATCTAAGCTCTGCTGTTCTCCAATCTACCCAGCAGTTCCACTTCTTTTGCCACACCAGCCCTAGGATCACTGGGCATTCCATCCCTGGGGTTACTACAAACGTTATGTCTTCTTCATGGTCACCCAGAGATAGGTGAATTGGTAAAGTGGCTAGGGTGGCTGGCACCCCCCTGCTATGGACCCATCTAGCTGGCCAAACTAGATTGGCTGTTTCAGCCTCCTCACTGGGATGCCCAAGTTTCCCACTAGGCTAATGAGGCAGCGGGTGCAGCCAGAGTCTATTAGGGCTTTCACTTCAACAGCTTCGGGCATGGAGAGGACTAATGTAGTCACTGTCTTGAGGATGGGCGTGATGGGTCCACTTACCAGGGGTTTCTCTTCGGAGTTGTCATCCTTGGAATCCGGCACCCCTGTGGTATAGGCCAGAGTTCCCTGCCCACACTTGGCAGAGGGTGGGGATTCTATAGCCTCTGTTACCTTCATGGTGGGTTCTCGTGGCTTGGCTGGGGACTTCCCTGATTTTCTGGCTGGTGATGGATCTGGGTTGTGTTGAGGAGCTTTTAAGTGGCACTCTACAGCACAATGTCCCTCTCTCCCACATTTGAAATAGCCTGTTGACTGCTTGGCCATGGCCGGTGGTTTTTCTGGTTTGAGCGAAGATTCAGGGGGTGAGCAGCCCCACAGTTTTCCTCAGCGGTGCCTCTTCAGTAGGTCGATCTCTGCTTCCTCTGCCAGGATGTACCATTTGTGTAGTCAGTGTGGGTCCCCTCGGGGTAGGCAAGTATAGTACCTTAACCTATCACTTTGTCTGGGAAAGCTTGGATCCTATCTATTATGCCTGCTATCAACTACTCTTAATAGTTTAGCCTGTCCTTGAAGTGGCTAAGGCCAGTTCATTTTGCTGGCAATGGCCTGGAATTCTTGCATACATTTGGCTACCGGGCATCTGCCTTGCTTCACTGTTTTGACCTCAAAGACTTTTCAGTCAGCCAGGGAGCCCTCAAATCGCCTTCTCAGTGAGGACATGAATTGGTTGAAGTTGTGGAGCTCTGAGGCACTGGAATCATGTAAGTCCACTATCCAGTCTGCAGCCACCCCGTCCAGAGAGGATTGAACAATACGGATATGGGCTTTGTTGCTGGGGATGTCTCGTCCGTATTCTTCCATGTAGTTAGGAAGAACTCCAAGCATCATGATTCTGCCCCAAATTTCATGTCCAGTGGTGGGAATTTTTGGATGGATCTGTGCCTTCATCATTGTCAGTGATGTCTCCCATCTCAATCAGCAGCTGCAGGTTGGTGGGGAGTGGGGGCTTCCGAAGCAGTGGCTGCTGTCTCGGCAGTCTCGGTGGAGGTCCTTGGGACTTCAGCTTCAGATTCCCTCTCAGTTTCTTTCTGGCTGCAGCCCAAGGTAATGGTGCAGCTGCGGGGTTCAGGTTTCTCATCCCTGAGAGAGCTGAGGGTTCTTTTCATCAGGTCAATAGCTTTCTCCAAGATCCAATTCAAGTGCCGCGCATGATCTCCTTCCTCTTCACTAAGGTGAAGGGATCTCTCCATTTCTTGCTTCCATCTGGGTTGGTGGCTGCCTCATCTCAGGGTTACTTTTCTTGACCTCATCTCCCACTCATTTTTCTTTCCAATGCCCATCTACCACTTAGGTTCATGGCTGCACTTCTCCACCACTTCTTCCGAGGAGTAGGATGTCTTGGATCCCCACAGCTGGCAGGGTCCTGGCTGGAAGGAGGGCTCTCTTCGTGGTGAGTTCTTCCTTCCCTGCATCGTTGTCCGACATTGTGGATTTTGCAAAGTCCCCTGTAAGGGTCTTCCTTCTACATTGACTATTACTGCAGATCTTGTCTAATGTCAGGACCCACTTCAAATCCCCATCTTAAGAAAGCAGAACTCTTGGAAACAATTTCTTCCAACAGGAACTTTTATTAAGAGTAGTTGATAGCAGGCATAATAGATAGGATCCAAGCTTTCCCAGACAAAGTGATAGGTTAAGGTATCCCCAAGCAAGACCCCACCCCATAGTTCATCCACCCAGTGTGGGACAGCCAATCCCCAGGTGTTAGGTCCATCATGGGGAAAGGGGAGATAACATTGGCCCATCTCCGGTTCACACAGTGATGGTTGGGCAGCTCTTCACACCTTCCTCTGAGAGCATAGAAATAAGCCAGGCACAGAGGCTACATTTCTTATTCTCTCCCTTGTTCTAGCTGACAGTTAAGGGAGAGAAAGTTCAGAGAGAGATATAATGCAGGAAAGCAAAATGTTACATTGTAGTGGATAGAGGAAGGATAGGCAATAAACAAAAGCAAAACAAAAGCAAATTGTAGCAGATAGAGGAAGCAGAGGCAATAAACCCATGGGTACATCCCCCCTTCCCCTTGGGAGTATGGCATAACCCAGGGAAAAGTGAGATTTGATTTTGGGTCAGAGGGGATAGATAGAAGTGAAATAGGAATGGGTTCTTACAGGTTGTCCAATCTCTTCTTAAAAACGTTTAATGTTGGTTGATTCTCTCCTTGATTAGTTTCTATCCATTGCATTTTGTCCTGCCTTCAGGCATTTTGGAGAACAGTCTGACCCCTCTTCTATGTGGCAGCTCCTTAGGTATTGAAACACTGCTATCATATCACCCTTAGCCTTTTTTTATTAAGTTAGATATAAACAGTTCCTGCAACCGTTCTTCATATGTTTCATCCTACAGTCCCCTAATTATCATCATTGCTCTTCTCTCTGCAGTCTTTTAAGAGTCTCAACATCTTTTGTATATTGTGGTGACCAAAAAAATATTCCAAATATGGTCTTACCAAGGCATTATCAAGAATATTAACACTTCATGTGATTTTGATTCTTGTTGTTGTTAGCTGCGAAGTCATGTCTGACCCATCGTGACCCTATGGACAAGGTTCCTCCAGGCCTTCTTGTCCTCTACCATCTTCTGGAGTCCATTTAAGCTCATGCCTACTGCTTCAGTGACTCCATCCAGCCACCTCATTCTCTGTCATCCACTTCTTCTATTGCCCTCAATCTTTCCCAGCATTAGGCTCTTCTCCAGTGAGTCCTTCCTTCTCTCTCTTTTTAAATTATATATTTTATTAGAATTTTTTTTCTTTAACATAACATAGATCATTGTAAAACAGAATGTTGTCTGGGTGACATTTATAAAACAATCTTTAACAATTAATTTCTATAGTCTATATTCCATCTGTCAATTTCATTTGATTTCCCCTATCTCAAACGAATCATTCTTTGCAAGACATTAAATTAAAACAGTTTTGTTTAACAACAGTTAAATGTAAAGTTTCAATAATCTTATAAATCGTTTTAGTTGCCTTATCGTAGGTCCTGGCACTATATTTATTTCAGCTTATTTCCACCCCAAAAAAAGAATATTTACAAATAACAATCTTTTTTTAACAGTCAACTGTATTTTCGTTGGTGAATTTCATTTTTTCCCCTCCCTTCATACAAACCCTCTCATACTTTATATTTCCCAGTCAATAAGTAAATGTAAAAAGGAGAAAAAAAACAATAAAGAACAAGAACAACTTATTTCTCCCTTAACATTCTAAATATTCTTACAGATAACAATCAATTCAACATTCAACTATATTAACATTTATGAATTTAATTCTGTTTTTTTCCCATATAGATCCTCTATACTTTTATATTTCTTAATAAAAATACTAAGGATAAACAGATATAAAGTTAAAGAGCAAAAGAGTATACGAAATCCCATGCACCACCTGCCCCACCACATACATCGGACAGACCAACAGAAGAATAAGTGCACGCATTGAAGAGCACAAAAACTCACTCAGAAAGGGAGAACAAACTTCATCCCTGGTCCAACACTTTGAAGCCACGGGACATGAAATTGATTTTAAAAAAACCAAAACTATCACCAAAATTGAACATTTTAAAAACAGAATAATCAGAGAAGCCATTGAGATAGAAAAAAGCCCCCACAGCATGAACAAACGAGATGATACCTCTCGCCTACCAGCCATTTGGAAACCCGCCTTGATTGACAGATGAGTCCCAACCACCAAGAATAATACCAGACCCAAACTCATGATAACATCACATGACATCACCACCACACAACCATTCAAAAAGCAAATCCGAACCCACAATGACAATGACACACAACCACAAAACAGAAACCTAACTACAGCTGCAACATCAGCCACTTTAAACCCCTCCAAACCACACAATAAGCAAACTGACACCCACTATAAAAACATGGCACCACCACAAACACGAAGCCGAACAAAAGCAGCACAACTCACCAGCTCAGGTCTAAGGCTGGCAGCTGAGACCAGCCCATCCACTCAAAACACACACACACCCAATCAGAACACCCCCACCATTCAAAACACACTCCCACCCAATCAGAACACACCTAATCCCCCACCCAATCAGAGCACACCTCCACACACAGAACACACCCCCTCTGGCAGTTTAAAAAAGAGGAACAAACAGCCACTACCACATGCTTCTCCCAGAAGAAGGAAGCTGAAGCCACCAGCCTGAGGATGACGGATGGGATTCCGTCAAAACGTTGCTCCTACACCTTCAATTCTAAGCGGGAAAAAACCCGAATGACCAAAGATCCACATACAAACACCCGTAAAAACCTCAGAAAACATATATATATATATATATAAAGAGGAGGAAAAGATATATATTTCTTCCAATTCAAAATATATCCATTCCTTCAATTTCCACTCTTCTCAACATATACTGAAAATATATTTAATCTATTTAAGCTTTAAACATTCCCTTCAATATTTCTAATCATCTAGTCCTCTAAAGCTCATTTAAAACATATCTTTTATGTTTTATTCCTATTTAAATCATTCCAACTTAAAAGATTAAAGCAAAAGAGCAAAAGAAAAAGGGAAGAAGGAAGAGATTTTTTTTCTCTGAGAATAATATATTTCAAAATTTTCCCATTGTTTAGCCAAATTCAAATAGATGGCTCTTCTTTCCCCTATTCTTCAAATTGTTTAGAAGTACTAAAATATTTCCCATTTGAATTAAATCATAGTTTTTTTTGTTTTATATAGTTCCATCTTCCAATCTCTTTTCTCAAAGTTGCATTTAATCATCTCCGGTATGTTTTCCTGAAAGAATTCTTGAAGTGAAATTACATTGAGAATAAGTTGATTCATCCTTTCAAAATTATTCTGCATCTCTGTGATTTAAAATCATTGTCCTTTGGGAGTTTTGCTGCTTAATGTATAATTCCTTCTGTAAAGCAAGTATTTCAATTTTTTGTTCTATATTTTCAGAGATTTCTTGAAGTGAAATTACATTGAGAATAAGTTGATTCATCCTTTCAAAATTATTCTGCATCTCTATGTGATTTAAAATCATTGTCCTTTGAAAGTATTGTTGCTCATCACATATTTCTTTTTGTAGTATATTCATTGTTTCAGCCATATATTGTTAACACAGGTGCAGTCCAAGAGCTTAGAAGTTCAAAAACAAAGGAAAAAGAAGGAAAAGAAATCCTCATCCACCAGCAGGTGTCAGCATTTAATCAACAACAACAACGTTATTGATTAGCCCTTGGGCCATATCAAAGTACAAAGTTCCAGCAACAAACCGTCACCGAAACTAGATAAAAACAATCCGAAATGGAATTTGATAAAATACAATTTAAAATGGAATTAAAATACAATTTAAGTTAAAATAGTAATAAAATACAAATTTAAGATATAGATAAAATATGGTAACATTATATTTTGGAGTCGCCCTTACAATCTACCCCAATCAGTCCCACATATGCAGATCTTAACTGGATAATTTTGTTTAAATACTGTGCTACGTTGAATGTTCTTTTCAAGTTCTGGCCGGACATAAGGTAAGTTATTTTGATATGGGGATCCCAATGGGTCATTTGTTTGGTATATAGACCAAGATACCTGTCTCTCACCCTCTTATACAAACAACAGTCAAATAGGATGTGAGCCAGGTCCTCTACCTCTGCCGCTCCACAAATGCAGACGCTCATTGTACGGTATAGCATGAAATCTCCCATATCTGACCATTGTATCAAGCTGTTCGAATCTCGCTCTCGTAAATATCTCCCTAAGATGTTTTGGGAGTTGTAACTTCAAATAACTGTCCACTTGAAAAGTACATTTGTATTTACTCAGCCATTTCAAGTTACCCACCTTACTAAGGATAGCTATATCAGTTTGTGCTTCTATATCCTTAATTCTTTGGGCAACTCTTTTTTTAGATTGTTCTCCTGTTACGCAAGAAACAGGAAGGCCACAGCTTCTTACAAAATTTGTTAGTTTGGTGATCCAGGAGATTTGTGATTGCAGTTTTATTTGCTCTAGTAGGCATAATTTGGGGAGTCTATCAGTCTCCATTTCATTAACTTTGCACCAGTAGTTATAAGCTCTAATTTTAGATAATGCCTGAATTGTATGAATTCCCAATTCAGCTCTAACTGCTGCAGCAGAAGTTCTTGGGTCTACACCCAAAATACATCTCAGATGCTGGGACTGTGTTCGTTCTAAAGCTGTGGTTGAATAAAGACCCCAAATTTCTGCTCCATACAAGAGCATTGTCGTAACCTTAGCCTTATAAACTTTGAGTAGTGGAGCTAGGGACCCTGGGTAACTATGGTTCTTTAGTTTGAGCAATAAATTCAAATGGGCTTTTGCTCTAAATGTACTTCGTTGATGATGGCAGGCCCAAGATCCAGTCTTGGAAAAAGTTACTCCCAAATATACAAAGGTATTAACCTGCTCAATTGGTTCACCATCTAATTGCCCCTTATGTCTCTGATGGTTTCTTCCAAACACCATTATTTTCGATTTGGATTTGCTAATAATTAGGGAGTTATCCTGGCAATAAGAGCTGAATCTTCTTAATAGCCTACGTAATCTTACTTGTGAGTATGATAATAAAATCATATCATCAGCATAAAGCAAGCTGTTACAGTAAGTATTTAGGATCATCGGCATGTGTACCATGGTATCCTTCATTAACCCTGGCAAGTCATTGATGTATAAATTAAATAATAATGGGGCCAGGATACACCCTTGCCTTATCCCTTTATTTGTGTGAATCCTGTTAGTCAGGGCCCCATTAACCCCATACCGCACCCTCAAACAGGTACTTGTGTAAAGGGCTTTAATCAAAGCCAGAAGTCTGAGTTCTATTTTAAGAGATGTCAATTTACTCCATAGTACGTCTCTATTTACCATATCAAATGCTGCTGTAAGGTCTATAAAAGCAGCAAACAGGGGTCTCCTCTTATAGGCATATTTGGCAATCAGATGGTTCAAAACAAAGCAGTTATCAATAGTAGATCTGTTCTGTCTAAAACCTGCTTGTTCTTCTGTGAGGATGTTGTTTTCCTCTACCCAGATTTCAATTCTGTTCAAAAGGTACCTAGCATATATTTTTGCTACAATGTCAATCAGGCTGATGGGCCTATAATTACTAGGATCCTTTTTATTCCCTTTTTTATATATGGGGACAACTATTGCCATCTTCCACCCATCTGGTATATGGCAGGTGTTATTTATGTGTGTAAAAAGACCTGCTAATACAGGGACCCACTAGTTGGGAAATTTCTTAAATAATTCTGCTGGTAAAAAATCCTCGCCTGGGGCTTTATTGCTCTTTAAGCTTTTAATGATGGACTGTATCTCCTTTTCTGAGACTGGTGGCCAAGGGGGGAGAGTTCTAGGATTTACCAAATCACTGTTTAAAAATAATTTCTTTACCGGTTCGGTGGGGGCAAACAAGCACTGATAATAATTCTCCCAGTCCGCAGCAGAGATTGGTATGTCAAATGCAAATCTCCGTTCCTTCAGAATACCTGCTACAGAGTGCCAAAATAATACTGAATTATGACTTCTGGCAGCCAACTCAAGTTCTGACCAGATTGAAATGGCAAAACGTTTTTTCTTTAATGTTATAATTTTTTTATATTCCCTTCTTGTGTGCAGCATCTTAGCTTGTATATGGGCAGTAGGATTCCTCTGGGAAAGCCTCATGGCTGCCTTCAATTTCTTTTTCTGTCGCTGACAATCAGGATCAAACCAGCAAGGTCTACCCACTTGGGCTCTTTTTGTAGTAGGTTTAGCTGTTAGGTGTTTCTTCAGTATGTTACAAAGATTGGAGAATGCATTGAAGGCTGACATCCAGTCAGTAGTAGATGATGTTATTGTTCTAGCCCACTTAGTAGCATTCTCTGTTTTAAGGCATTCTAATATTGCCTTAGTATCAACTTTGGCCCAAATTAACCTTTTATTTTGGGTCACCTCTACCTTTTTGGTGAGCCCTCTGTCAGCCATGTTATATGGTCTTAAATCTGAGCGGCTTCGCAATGTCACACTTACAGGCTGATGGTCGCTATTGTCGCTAAGGTTTACTGTGACCTCTGAGAAGAGGTCAGCCTTATCTCTAGACACACAAAAGAGATCCAGTACACTACTTGAATTGGCTGAGTGGTATGTATAAGGGTATGTATAATTCTTGTCCTTACCTCCCAAAATTTGGAGATTACCCTTAAAAATTAAGGAGACTAGGAGCAGGCCAGCGGCATTACTTTTACAGTCTCTCGAGAGCCACTGAGGATGGTTATCAAAGAACTCCCCTGGGATTCCCTTCTTCTGGGCAAGCTCATACAGAGAGGGACCCAGTCTAGCATTCAGATCTCCTAATAATACCACTATGGACTGAGGGTACAATATAAATATATCTTCTAAGATAACTTCCAAGCCCATCCAATATTCAAAATTATAGTGCTGGGATGTGCTTGGAGGAATGTACACATTTACCAATATTAACTCAAACTGGTCATATTCAAATTTGACAGCTAGAAAGTATGGATACTTATCTTCGTTATATAATTTCTCTCCCTGCCATTGCAACTCTTCCTTTATAAGAATGCATAGCCCACCAGAGGGTCTCCCTTTGTTCTTTGTTTTTAGGGCTGGGGAGGCCCATCCCTGAAAGCCTGGCAATTGTACTGGTTCATCCACTTCGGTTAGCCAGGTTTCTTGAGAGGCTATTACATCAAATCTAGAGAGAAAGCTCATTAGTCCACTATCAACCATCCCTTTCCAGCCAGCTATGTTCCAGGTCATCAACTGTATGGGGTTCTCAGAGGCAAGGTGGTCTGACTTGGTTGATTGGCTAGATGGTGGAAATGCCAGATGTCAACTTGACAATGGAGCTGGGTCAATATCATCTAAGATTCCCATATAAACACAGTTGTTGTGAGGTTCGATATTTCTTCTCGTGGGTTGCAGAACTTGTTGTTGCTCCTCTATATCTCGGTTGCCAGTGTGCCTCTGCTCTTGCTCCAAGAATGATTTTTTTTCCAAAGAGCAGGTACTCTGGCTTAAGTCTATGAATGTAGATTTATGTCCATTTTTGGAGGGGCTTGGCTGAGGGTTAATCTTGTGAAAAGATGTTGTGGGAACTTCTAAATCAAATGAGGATGGAAGCTGGATTATGTCCTTAGTGTTTGTCAGCTTAGGGGGCACTGTGTGATGAAGCCCTTTGTCTTTCAGTTGTTTCTCAGAGGCTGGGTCAGTCAGTGCAGTTACTCCACTCTCAGCCTGTGTGACAACACCTTTTTTTACTGTTGAGGTAAAGGCAGATTGTTGATTAAATATCTTGTCACAAGGTTGCGTGTTTAGTGGAGCCAAATTAAATAGAGGCTTCGCTGTAGATTGGGTTATTGTCAGTGCCTCTTTTAGGTCGTCCAATCTTTGAATGATGTTAACTTGCTCAGGTTCTGGCAATGCACTGAATAGGTCAATCAACATTTCCTCTGGCACATCCTCAGCAGTTCCTGCAGCTGTGGGTAACACAGTTCGTATATTGCTTCTTTGCTTTCTCAGGGTCAGTTCAGTTGCAGCAGCCTCAGGCTTAGTAGTGTGAGGGCTGTTGCAGCCTAGATTTACAGCGACAGTTCCCTCTTGGTGACGCTGTTTCAGGAGTGGGCACACTTTTTCTGAGCAAAAGACCCTTATTGGAAATATAGAGAAAAAGCTCAGAAAGGGCTTCATTCTGAAGAGCATGGAGGGAATTGTAGGCTGCTTGAATGATAGGAGAATTCTCATACATTGTGTTCTTGCTGGCAGCCACTCTGCATGTAGTAGATCTATCAGAGTGAATTCACAGCGGAGCAGCTGGCTCAGGGACAGCCTAATAGCTTTTCTGTTGCTCCAACGCCCTCTATTTACTCTCTTGTCATAAATTTGCAAAGTAACCTGGTTAGTTTGCAGACTGTAGTTATATTGGTCATCTCTTAGACCTTTGCCTGATTGAGTGTTTTCTCTGTAGGTGTTCAAATTTTTGGGAGGAGAACAAGGTCCTTCTCTACTTTCACCTTCTGAGTTAGCCATCCCATGTCTGTCCATGGTTATCCTCCCAAGTCCTTCCACAGTATTTGGGTGGCTCCTAACAAACTCTGCAAAAGACTCTTTCAGACAATCAACCTTATCCATGACAATTGACAAGAGATTATATATTGAGTTTACAGTTTGAGCTGTAAGCAAACATTGTCTAGAAAGGAAGTCTGTCACATTTTCCCCCTTCAAATTTGCCACATCTCCCTCCTGTGTAAAAGAGGCTGTTGCCAGATTCCAAGGAGGAGAGCCATTCTCCAAGAGGGAGGAAGACAACTCCACATGCTGTCTGCTCTCCACTTTGGTTTGTAAGTCCCATTCCAATGAGTCACATAAATTAACTTTATCTGATAAGGTGCCTGAGAATGAGTTACTTACTGGAGCAGACTGTCTCTTTGCAATATAATCCTCCATTTTCTGCTGCTTCAAAGGCTTGGATATACTTTCTGCTGCAGAGTGCTGTCTCTTCCTTCTTTTCCCCATTCAGGTTTGTTAAAACAGGTTTAAAAATAAGTTTTAAACTATGGTTTAAAAGGTTGAAATGGGTTAAAAATGGGTTTAAAAAGTTTAAAAGAGGTAGGTTAAAATACAATATTAAAAGAGATTAAAAAGTTAAAATAAAAATAAAGTAAAATAAAATAAAACTTTTATTTTTGGAGGAGCTCTTTACAGCCTTTGCTGCCTCTCCACCATCTTGGCTCCCTGCATTTACTCATTTATCATGTCTTTGTACTTGTTTTCCGGACTGTGACAAAGACGCCGCCCAAACAAAAGAGAAAGAACAAATCTTCCTCCCCCTCTCTCTTTGGAGATATTATCTTGGGGATTTCTTCTTCAGGAAAAGTAAATAAGATAGAGAAAATCAATATTCTTACCCAGATTCAAACATGCTGTTTATTATTCGCTTTTTTTCATCGCTTTTGACTTCTCTTGGTATTCAGCTGTGACTGGACACGATGTTAGCCAGCCTTTTCTTCTCTTGGTTTTTTGGGAAGGTTCTCCAGGGCTATTTGGAGAGATTGCCATCTCTTCTAGGTCCCTGGAATTTCCTTCCTTCAGTCCACCTTTCTAGGGTGGAATCTGGCCCCTTAGGGTCCCCAACAAAAAGAAATTTCAGCCGGAGGATCAAGTCCTCTGGCTTTCTCTTGCTGAAACCAGAACAGGAAGTCTCTAGTGAGTCCTTCCTTCTCATTAGGTGGCCAAAGTATTTGAGTTTTAGCTTCAGGATGTGGCCTTCTAAAGAGCAGTCAGGGTTGATCTCCTCTAGGACTGACAGGTTTGATCGCCTTGTAGTCCAAAGAACTCACAGGAGTCTTCTCCAGCACCATAGTTCAAAGGCCTCAATTCTTTGGTGCTCAGCCTTTTTTATGGTCCAACTTTCACAGCCATACATTGCAACTGGGAGGACCATAGCCTTGACTATACACACTTTTGTTGACAGGGTGATGTCTCTGCTTTTTAGTGTGCTGTCTAGATTTGCCATGGCTTTCCTCCCGAGGAGCAAGCGTCTTTTAATTTCTTGGCTACAGTCCCTATCTGCAGTGATCTTGGAACCGAGGAAAATAAAATCTGTCACTACCTCCATTTCTTCCCCATCTATTTGCCAGGAATTGAGAGGGCCGGATGCCATGATCTTGGTTTTCTTAATGTTAAGTTTCAACCCAAGTTTTGCACTCTCCTTTTTCACCTGCAACAAGAGGCTCTTTAGTTCTTCTTCGCTTTCTGCCATTAGAGTGGTATCATCTGCATATCTTAGGTTGTTGATATTTCTTCCAGCAATCTTAATTCCAACTTTTGATTCATCTAGCCCTGCCTTTCTCATGATGTGCTCTGCATATAAGTTAAATAGGCAGGGCGACAGGATACAGCCTTGCCGGACTCCTTTCCCAATTTTGAACCAATCAGTGGTTCCGTGTCCAGTTCTCACTGTTGCTTCTTGGCCCACATATAGGTTTCTCAAGAGACAAATAAGATGGTCTGGTACACTCATCTCTTTAAGAACTTGCCACAGTTTGTTATGATCCACACAATCAAAGGCTTTAGCATAGTCAATGAAGCAGAAGTAGATCTTTTTCTGGAACTCTCTAGCTTTCTCCATGATCCAGCGTATGTTGGCAATTTGATCTCTAGTTCCTCTGCCTCTTTGAAATCCTGCCTGTACTTCTGGTAGTTCTCGATCCACATACTGCTGGAGTCTAGCTTGTAGGATTTTAAGCATAACTTTACTAGCATGAGAAATGAGTGCAATGGTGCGATAGTTTGAACATTCTTTGGCACTGCCTTTCTTTGGAATTGGAATGTAAACTGATCTTTTCCAAGCCTGTGGCCACTGTTGAGTTTTCCAAATTTGCTGGCAAATTGAGTGTAGCACTTTTACTGCATCATCTTTTAAGATTTTGAATAGCTCAGCTGGAATACTGTCACCTCCACTAGCTTTGTTGTTGCTCAGCTTTTCTAAGGCCCACTTCACTTCACATTCTATGATGTCTGGCTTGAGGTCAGTGACCATCTCATTGTGATTATCAGGGACGTTAAGCTCATTCTTGTATAGTTCTTCTGTATAATTTTGCCACCTCTTCTTAATCTCTTCTGCCTCTGTTAGGTCCATGCCATTTTGGTCCTTTATCATGACCATTTTTGCATTAAACATTCCCTCATCTCTCCAATTTTCTTGAAAAGATCTCCGGTCCTCCCTATTCTATTTTTTTCTTCTATTTCTTTGCACTGTTCATTTAAGAAGGCATTCTTATCTCTTTTAGCTATTCTCTGGAATTCTGCATTCAATTGGGCGTATCTTTCTTTTTCTCCCTTGCCTTTCGCTTCCCTCCTTTCCTCAGCTATTTGCAAAGCTTCCTCAGACAGCCATTTTGCTTTCTTCCATTACTTTTTCTTTGGGATGGTTTTGGTTGCTACCTCTTGTACAATGTTGCGAACCTCTGTCCATAGTTCTTCAGGCACTGTCTATCAGATCTAATTCCTTAAATCTATTTGACACCTCTACCATATATTGAACAGGGATATGATTTAATTCATACCTGAGTGGCCTAGTCCTTTTCCCTACTTTCTTCAGTTTAAGCCTAAACTTTGTAATGAAAAGCTCATGGTCCGAGCCACGTGATTTTGATTCTATCCCTCTATTAATGCAGCCTAGGATTGCATTGGCTTTTCCCTTTTTCTTTTGGCAGCTGCAATAAAGTTCTGGCTCATATTTCAATGATTATCCACTAGGACTCCAAGATCTCTCTCACTGTTATTACTGTTGAGACAAGTACCACCTATTCTATACCTGTGCATTTGGGTTTAAATTTTGTTAGATAGGGCCCAGTATTCGAGTCTGTTAATATTATTCTGAATTTTGAGCCTATATTCTGGAGTATTGGCTATTTTTGCCACTTAGTGTTGTCTGCAAATTTAATGAGTTTCCCTTCTATCCCCTCATCTAAGTCAGAGATGAATATATTTTAGAGTACTGGGCCTAAGACAGGGCCTTGGGGTACCCAACTGCATACTTCCCTCCATGTAGATGAAGTTCCCTTAAAGACTACATGTTGAGTGCTGTACTGTTAATTAAAACAGAGCACTAAACTGGAGGGGATGAGATGACATTGTCCCCTTCCTCTTTCTTTACTTTTAATGACATCAGGATCACTGGAACAGGAAATGCTTCAAGAAAATTAAATTTCAGGGTGACTTCCAGTGAGCATCATGATAACCTGACATTCTGCTGGCAGAAGGACTGTGTATACAGTACAAAGTGAATGATGCTGGATTAGTGAAATGTCTCCAGAGAAAGAAGAGCTCATGGAGAGAATCCATGTGACTTTGGGGAGCTACGCCTCATGATTAGACCACAGGAACTGTGGAGCTTATCAGTTGAGAAGCTTTGAATCAAGAATGCCATCAAATGTATACCTCAAATGTTGACATGGAATCTAGTAGACAAAGAAAAGCTATATACCTGCATCTAATAACAGGATTCAATACTTCTGCAAAATAAGGCTTTTTTTGGTAATTTACTTGATTAAAATAATAAAGTTTTAGTTAGAATTGAACATAAACTTTTCTTTCACAAAAACTTTGTTCACCAAAGACTTTCTTTGTTTAAAAAAATAATATCAAATCAAAATCAAAGCAAATCATGGATATATCTAGCCATACATGTATGCATGCTTCAAAGATACTCTATGCTTTTATATATACACTTTTAAAAACTAGTGTGTGTGTATATATATATGTATATTTGTGTGTGTATACATACATACACACACACATACACACACACATTCCTTCCTCCCTCCCTTCCTCCCTCCCTTCCTTCCTGGTATAAGTTGCATCACTATGATTTTTGCATCAGAAACCCAAACAGTTTATATTTCCATGAGTATTTGGGGCTAATAAAGAGAGCCAGCTTGGTCTAGTGGTTAAGGCATGAAACTAGAAACTGGAAGACCATGAGTTCTAATTCTGCCTTAGCAATAAAGATCAACTTGGCCCAACTATTTTGTCTCAGCCCAATTCACTTCACAGGGTTGTTGTGAGGAAAATAGGAAGAAGGAGGAGTATTAGATATGTTTACCACTTTGATTTATTTATTAAAAATATAAAGGTAGGAAATATATATATATATATATATATAAATAGAATGGAATAGAACTACTAAATGGAACTAAAACCAAAAGATATCCAGACTCAGCTTTGTTCAAAGTCAAGGGAAACATCACAGAGAATTGCTGCTTTTTCATTTTTTTCTCAATAAAACATGCACATAAAACATTTTTTTTTCAGAACAAATTTTAATCTGAATATCTGGCAGCCTAAAAGTCTTTTCTTCTGAAAGCTGAAACTGTATATCCTGTTCCTGCATTTCCTATTTTCCAGGCTTTGACTAGAAATCCCTCAAGCCAAATGTTACCCAAGTAAGGCAGCCAAGTCAAATCTTTATGAATATTCTTGTTTTGGTAATGGCAAAAGCAGTGGGACTAATCTATAGCTGGCAAGCCCAAGGATATGATTTGGGGACTGTATTTTGGCCTTCCTATCATAAGATTGCAGGACTGTTCTTCCCTGATTAAAGCAGGATTTATTCCTTCCTTTTTTAAACAATGTCTGTAACTGCAACTGGAGAAATAATGGTTACAGAAATCAAGCACTAGTCTTACTGGGAAATTCCTAAATCCAGAGTTACTGAAACTTTAACTGCGACAAAAATAGCTTTTTTTCAAATCAGTCTTCATATATTTTTTATACATGCAAAGATTTAGAAATAAATATGAACAGATTCAAGAAGTGCAGATTTCCATACTCCCAAAAGTGTATGAGAAAAGCAAAACACAATATAATAAAAAGATTGGATATTATTTTTCATCTTCCACTGAGATTTTTCTTTGCATTATTGAATTCATCAAATGACATCTGAGAGATACACATTTTGAAAACAGTGAAAAGGTATCTAAGATGAGCTTGCATCTCTCTCTCTCTCTCTCTCTCTCTCTCTCTCTCTCTCCCTCCCTCCCTCCCTCCCTCTCTCTGTGTGTGTGTGTGTGTGTGTGTGTGTGTGTGTGTGAGAGAGAGAGAGAGAGAGAATGCTGTATATAAATGAAATTGCACATTAATTTTTAATTTTATAAATTCCATTTAATTTTACTACCTGATTATCTGATTATTTGTAGAAGGCTGTATATCAGATTTGATGGAGCAAAATATGTTGATTAGATACACAGAATTCTATTTATTATATAGCGATTTTCAAAATGCAATAGTTAATGTTGCACTATACCATGACTCAAGTTGACTTGACTTCATTAGGTTGTGCACCAAAGGAAAAATAGATAGAAGTGACTTTATGTTACATAAACATAAATGGCTGTGTGTGTGATTACCTTAAGTAATCACTATTGACAGGAAGAAGCAGAATTAGAGGGAGAAACTGGATTATGTTACATGGTAAACAAACACTTTAACCTAAATATACAGTAGCTTGAACACAAAACACTATTATGTGGCATGATTTAAGAAAAAAGAACATGATTTTGTGGAGAAGAGGAATGTTATTTATAGCCATTCCTTTTATGCTTATCTAATGTGATAAGCTTATCCTGTCAATTCACAATCCTTTATACTTTTATACACTGGTGTAATTCAGTGAACCTTTTTTTTCCAGCGATTCCATAAGATAACTGTTCAGCAGATTTTATTTCACAATGAAAGTATAACAAAAACTAAAGAGATGCAATAGGAATGGAATATACATGAGCAGGACCCTATTAGACCCAACCATTTTTTAATCTCTTCTACTTTATTACAGTGTCATTGCAATAATGAAGCATAACACTCTACAATTTGTGTGACTTTCAGAAGCAGATTTGTCAGGTGTGGTGCTAGCAGGTGGAATCCAATGTTTTTAGTACTGAAAATGAGGTGATTGGATTATAGAACATGGATGGGTTTTGCCTTCACATTGAAGATATTTAAATATTAGCTTGATGAAGGAATTACATATTTCACACCTGTTCACTTCCATAAAATAAAAACACCTCTATTGGATGGCAGGGGGATTGGAATAATAATCCAAAAAGTGATGGTTTAGTGATATTTTTAATTGTTTACATTTCTTGTCAACACATAGAAGAAATAATTACTGGAAAGCAAATTAACAATCCTGTAAGAAAATAGGGGGAAAAGAAGGTTATGATTTCAGATGATGTATTTGTTCTTCCCTCCTTTGATCCAGGAAGAAATGGCATGAATCATTCCTCTTAGTGATTAAAAGGTACCTTGAGAACTATTGAATCTTCCTTAGATTTCTCAAGAGGAACTTCTGAAATTAGACCGTGAAGAAAACTTGCTGTGCATAGGAATAAGAAGTTGCTCCTTTGTGAATCAAATGATCTGTTCTGCTTAGAATGTCATAGAACCTAGTAAACAAACCATAAAAATTATTGAATAGGAACAGGAACAGAAATGTTCTCTACCTTCCAGTCTCTTGTGCTCAGCTCTGGTGCCAATTTCATGGATACTTGGTAGCTCTGATTTTCAGTTGGTGATGCTGAATGCCAGATGGATCTATAATGAAACTGCTCTCATCTCTGAACGCATTAGGAATGAAACAGAATTATTCTAATATGGCATGCATTAGTAAGATCTGGATCTGCCCAGAGGGTTTTCAATTTTCTTGGACAAGTGCTATTGAATGAGACAGTAGCTGTAAAGCAGGGTAGAGGAAGTGTAGCTGAAATCTGGGAGGTCCTACCAGCTTCCATGGGCACTGTACCACAGATAAATGGATGTCAGACTCTATTGATGTTTGGAGTCTAAGGATTAGTTGCTTTATTATTTAACTCTCAAGTGTCCAAAAAGTGTACATAACATCCTTGCTGGAGCTGCTGGATTTCATACTATTTTGATGGTGGAATATCCAAGACTGTTCTTGTATATTTCTTGTATATTTCATATTCTTGACCCTGGAACAGGAGTTCATGGCTATCAATGGCAACTTAGATTATCAAGGGCCCAGTTTTTCACTGCAGGGCACATATTAGATTTTATGTTTATTTCAGGACAATTGTAATGTAATTTAAAGAAAGAGAACATTACCATCAGCCTTTTACTGTAGCACTTGTGGGTACTGTCTTCCATCAGAAAATTGGGCCTATTAAACTGGTATGCCCAAATACTAATGAACACTGGTGGATTTCAAAGGGTTCTTGTTTTTTATCCTGTCAGGGATCGGATGCAGAGTTAAGCCAATCACTGTCTTTCATCTACAGATGTTGAATCAGATTGCTCATATCTAGTCTTTCACTGTTCATTGATTTCAGAGGTTTTCCACAGGAATTCTGGAAGATTAAATGACAGAAGATATGACTACAATGCCTAATAGGAGAAAGACAGAGTGAATCTGACTAAATTCATTTAAGAACCTGCATTTAAGAATTACAATGTGGTCAAAGAGTGACAAAATATGCTTATTTTTCCATGTGTAGTATATCCATAAGTACTGTAGCTGCCAATGGCCTCATACAAAATGACAGACACTCTGTTGATCGCAGAAATATCCTCAGGGGTACTATAAGGAATATTCTAGATACTTGCCAAATAAAGTTGCTCAGACTGGGCAAATCCATGCAAATTGCTGAAGCACCATCTTCTCCTGTTATTTGGGAGGTGAAAGTTGACAGGATCTTTCAAACTAATAAGGTTGCCACTTGTACCTTAGATCCAGATCTAACCTAGTTACTTAAGTCTTCCGGGAGAGTATGTGTAGTTATAGGACTCTCCATACTATATTATAAACCCTCATGAAGTAGAGGGAAGTTAGCTTGTGATTGTCATCACTTTAGCTCATCTCAAAATGCTAAAAACATCCAGGGGATTCCCTTTCAGTGTTTATCCTCCAGATGATTTATGCTGGTTGTTAGGAAAGTGCGAAAATAGTCCACCAAACAGTGTACAGCCTCCTTATCTACTGCAATTCATGGAACAACTAAAGCCATCTCACTCTATGTAAAATTGAAACAAAGTGCTACTCATTCCACACCCATGCTGTTTTCAGCATGTATGCTGTCTGGTCTTATGGGAAGGAAGGGAGGTTGAAAAGAAGGAAGATATTTCAGTTATGATGAGAAGCAAGATACAATTCCTTATTCTAAAAGTTCCTGAAAACTTTAATAATGCAACAATAGCATGTCAGCATTCTGCAGTCAGATGGTTTCTTCAATAGCTATAAAAGTGTTTGCAAGTTGAGCAGAATAGAGGGGATGGGGGGACATATGTCTGTATAATATGTACAGATGGGTAGAAGGAATAGGACATTGCATCAAGAAGAAAGTAAGAGTTGCCTGAAATGCAGGGGACAAAAAAAATAAGAATAAAGTAAGCAGTGCTACCAATGGAGAACAAAATGCCTAGATCAGCAGAACAGCAGCATTAAAAGGAGAAAGGGGGAGAGAGAGGGGATGTATCTCTCCAAACCAGACAATGTCAGCTGTTTCTGAATTCCTCAAAACCTTCATGCATCCTATGGTTAGCAAAAAAACACCAGAACAAAAATAAAACTATTATGTGACTACAAAACGTCCTTATACGTTTCCCTTAAAACCATTTTTATTAAACTATCAATCTTAGAACCTTATTCTAAAATGCCTGGACATATCAAAATCATCCTTGTGCACTGAGGAATATGAAGTCTTTAATGAAAAAGTCTGATAAAATACAAATGTGCTATAAAAAGTCAGAGGAATGCAAAAACCATTCTATAACTAAATCCTTTTGATAAAACATTCCATCAATGATAGTAGCAAACTGTCTTTCCTAGAAGACCTTCCTTTGAATTTTTTTTATTGCCTTAAATCTCCTCAGCTTAGTCAAGTGGTTTTCAGCAAGAGTGTTAATAATTCAATCTATGGGAAGGAAGGAAGGAAGGAAGGAAGGAAGGAAGGAAGGAAGGAAGGAAGGAAGGAAGGAAGGAAGGAAGGAAGGAAAGAAGGAAGGAAGGAAGGATATACTGTAGCCATAAAAATACAGATTCCCAGCTGAATACATTAATGCAGATACACTGAATTAAGTATGGGATTTAAAACAGTATTTTTTTTAAGTTTGGAGCTGAGTTTTAGAAGAACTTCCCAATACCTATATTAATCTGACTGAAAGCCAAATTTGCAGAAAAGTGAATGGCAGGACAGCCATCAGATATTAATTAAATGTTGTACAGGGTGAAAAGTTGGGTTTCAAGAGTACATGGAAAGTCAATGTCAACTCAGTTAATATATATTGATAATAGGTCTGAGCAAAAGTAATGTATTATTATTTATTTAGCACATACAGGGCCAGGGAGCCTACAATGTTTATACAAGGTAGAAGTTCTGGCAGCTGACAATCATTAGTCCCTTTCTTGCCCTGGTGTTCCACCAGAGGGCGAACTAGCACCACACTAGCTGGGCAGCAATGCTCTAGAGCAGGGGTGTCAAACTCAATTTCATTGAGGGCCACATCAGCATTGTGGTTGCCCTTGGGGGGCCGGGTGGGTGTGGCTGGGTGTGGCCTATGGGTGAGCATGGCCAGCTCAAGGGTCTCTGGCAGAGTGGTGGGTGGGACCGAGGTGAGCGCCAGGGCATGGTCCACTGGAGGAGCCTCACTGTCCCTTTCAGCCTGTTCAGGAGGGCCCCTGGATGGTGGCAAGGAGTGCCTGGAGCCCTGGGCAGCAAAGGTCAAGTGCTCAGCCCAACCCTTGAGCTCCCACATCACCAGGACCTCACAGCCTTGCCTAGGCCAGCTGCACTTCCTTGAGGGGAAGCCCAGCTGCGCTTACCTCCTTGAGTTTGCTGGTGCTGTGTTCGCTTTCCTTGTCCAGGTTACTCATGGTGGGTGCAGAAGGGAAAAGTGCATGGGTCAGAGGGAGGTCCACTCCCTCTCCATGAGAGGAGACCTGGCTTTGTAACCAAAGCATCCTCAGCAATAGGATGGGAGACCACCACCAGGTGATGGTGAAAGGGCAACAGGGCTGCTGATGGCCAAGTGCTTCCCTCAGACCCTCCCTCCTCTCATTCCAATCTCCCTCCCTCCCCTCCTTCCCTGCCTCCATCCTTTTCATTCCCATCTCCTTCCTTCTTTCCTTCCCTTTCTTTTTTCCTGTTTCCCTCCCCTCCTTCCTTCCCTCCCTCCCTCTGTGCCCAGGAAGGGACGAGGGGAGGGGGAGAGGTTGGCAGTGCTTCTCTCAAAGAATAAGAGAGTTGGAAGAGTCCTTTGAGGTCTTTAGTCCAACCCCTGCTCAAGCAGGGGACCTTTATCATTCCAGACAATGGAATATCCAATCTCTTCTTAAAAGCCTCCAGTGATGGAGCATCTACAACTTCTAAAGGCAGGCCTTTTCACTAGTTAGTTGTTTTCACAATCCTTAGTTCTAGGCTGGTTTTCTTCTTGATTAGTTTCCATCTATTATTGCCTTCTGATGCTTTGGAAACTAGGTTGACCCCTTCTTCTCTGTGGCAGCCCATAAAATATTGGAACACTGCTATCATGTCACCACCCTTAGTCCTTTTCACTAAGTTAAAGGTAAAGGTTCCCCCGCACATGTGTGCTAGTCGTTTCCAACTCTAGGGGCTCATCTACGTTTCAAAGCCGAAGAGCCAGCACTTGTCCGAGGACATCTCTGTGGTCATGTGGCCGGCATGACTAGATGCCAAAGGTGCATGGAATGCTGTTACTTTCCCACTGAAGTGGTCCCTATTTTTCTACTTGCATTTTTATGTGCTTTCGAACTGCTAGGTTGGCAGAAGCTGGGATGAGTAACAGGCGCTCATTCTGTTACGCGGCACTCAGGATTCGACCCGCCAAACTGCCGACCATCTGATACCTCCAGACCACTAATCATCTTTGTTTACCATCCATTAAGACCAGATGGTCCCCCTTGTTTGGTTTATAGAACAGTGGTCATGAGCAGAGCCTTCTCCGAGAGAGCACCCCAATTATAGAGCTTTCTCCCAAGCAAAATATGAATAGTGCATCCCTCACCTGTTTAGAGGCAACTCCAAACACACTATTCAGCCAGGCATATGTAGAACAACACCACATTTTATGGTCAAACAGCACTAAGAAAATTACTACTAATATTTTTCTTTCTTAAAATACACTTTTAATATTGTTTTTAAGCAGTGCTGGTGTTGCTTTGCAATAGCTGTCTTTGACAGTTTTCTTGTAAACCACCCTGGATTTCTCTGAAACATTTAATTTTGAATTACACGTTGAATAAATTAGGCAGAAAAAACAAATGTTTAAATACATCTAAATCCCACAGACCTACTGCCTCCTAGGCACATACTGCAGAGAAAATAAGGCATTGCATTTCTAGCCAGCATAGCCACAGGATGATGGGAACTGTGGTCCATGACACCCAAAAGACATTATTTTTTTATTTTATTTTTTTATTTTAATTCCATTTATATCCCGCCCTTCTCCGAAGACTCAGGGTGGCTTACAAGCTTAGCGGTAGCCTTCATTCTATGTATATGCCAGCTTATTAGGGCTTTCACCCCCCCCAAGCGGCATTATTACAAAGTCAGCTTGATTGCCCCCAACAATCTGGGTCCTCATTTTACTTACCTCGGAAGGATGGAAGGCTGAGTCAACCTTGAGCCTGGTGGGATGCGAACCTGCACTAATTGCAGGCAGCTGGTGTTACTTAAGGAGGCATTAGCCCACTACTCCACCAAGGCTCATTAGTTTGGGTAAGTCTGGATTAAATTATAAAAGAGCAGATGAGGGAAAGTAGAAGCGAGAAACACTTTCCACATCTCCAACAAAATAATGTGGGGAGGGGGGGCAGATGATTTGGCCTTTTAATTTCAACTCATGCCAATACCTCTTAACTTCCCATTCAATCCAAAAAGTTCTATTATTGGCTGGATTTTAGGGAGGGGAGGCGGCAAGAATAGACCACAAAGCCAATCTGTGAGTTTGCTCTCTCACCTGCCTGCACACCACCTCCCCGACACAGCACATGGCTCCAAGGCATCTCCCCAGAAGTCCTTTGCAGATAATTCCATATATTTCTTTTGGGCCTCTCACTTTTCTGAGAATTGAAATGCGACTAACCCGACCCCCCAAATGGCCTCACCTTCTTGCTGGCCTTCTGCAAACTGCCTGGCATCTAGTCTTGTCATCTTGCTTCTCTTTGCTGCCAGTGGCTGTGGCTTTCCCATGTAGGGGCGGGGAAAGAGAAGCGCTCACAGGCTGCGATGCCAGGCAGTGGGCATGGAGGTGCTGGTGGCGGGGGCAGCACTGATCTAAACTTTGTGTTGGCCATCCAGAATGTCCCCGGAGGGGGACTGAAAGAAGGGGCCCAGCCCATCTGTCACCTGGCCTGTGGGATGAAAGGCAGGGAGATGGGAGAGCATGAAGGCACAAGTCGAGCACCGCCTCTCTGCCACATGGTAGGGATGGAAAGGGGAACAGAGCATTCACACTGGATAAAGAGATGCAGCCTGGAACTGCCAGCAGCTGGCAAAGTGTGAGGCTCTGTGGCAGCTGGAGAGAAAGGGTGAGAAGGAGAGAAAGCAGGAAGGGTTCCTGTGTGTGTGTGTGTGTGTGTGTGTGTGTGTGTGTGTGTGTGAGAGAGAGAGAGAGAGAGAGAGAGAGAGAGAGAGAGAGAGACAGAGACAGAGACAGAGACAGAGACAGAGACAGAGAGACAGAGAGACAGAGAGAGAGATCCCCTTTTTGTAAGTTTGCTTACTCTGCAATGCTTTCCATTCCCCACACTTTCGCTTCCCTGCTGGCTCAATCTCTCTCTCTCTCTCTCCCTCTCTCTCTCTCTCTCTCTCTCTCTCTCTCTCTCTCTCTCTCTCTCTCTCTCTCTCTCTCACACACACACACACACACACACACACACACACACACACACACACAGAGAGAGAGAGAGAGAGACCCTTCCTGCATTCCCCTCCTTCTTGCCCTTTCCAGCCACCACAGAGCCTCACACATTGCTGGCAGTTCCAGGCTGCAGCTCTGCATTCGACCCTACCACATGGTGGAGATGGCAACTGGAAGCCGGCCGATGCTCAGCTTGTGCCACTGCATACTCCCATCTCCAGGCCTTTCTTCCCACAGGCCAGCATGCCCTGGGGTGCTCGGCTTATAGAACTTCATGGCCCCAGCGAGGTGAGGCTAAGCCCTGCAAAGTGGGGCTGGGCATGGTGAGGCATGGCCCAGCAAAGCAGAGCCAGACGAGGAGAGGCCTGACAAAGTGGGGTGTTTCTGGGCGTGATGGACTGAGGCCAGGCTGGGTGGGGCAGGGTGAGGCAAATAAGCTGCAGCTACTGCTGCTCACCACCAGCTCCAAAATGCTCGCTGTTTCCTTTGCATGTGCTGGGAGGGTGCCACCCAGGTTGGGGTGGGCCAGAGCTGGGGCAATGGGGGCCAGTCCCTTATCATTTCTGGAACAGCTCTGGGGGGCAAATCTGGGCCCCTCCCGGGCTGGATCTGGCATGCAGGCCTTGTGTTTGACATGTCTGCTCTAGAGAAAATCAGATCATCCCAGGCTTTCCTCTGCTGCTCTTCTTCCGATTATGTCCAGGCAGACAACTTCTGATCCAGCATCATTAAGCCACTACATCCCCAGCAAAAATAATGAAAAATGCTTTCAACATATATATGTTTGAAATGGCTATATCAGTTTCCCTTTAATTCTTTGTTAGCAATCCAAAGATTTACACACACAAACACACACACATACATACACACATGAATATGACTTTAAAGAAAAGCCACAAAAGAAAAATTGTAAAAATGGAAATACTCATCCATATGCTATCTTCATTTAGCAGTTAAAAAAAATGAAATTCTCCACATAGAGAGAAGTGACCTGCTGTTTAAATTGATTTGCATACAGTATCTTCTTGAAATAGAAGCATTCCTATAACTTTTCCAGAGCTGCTTGTTGAATTCTTCAAAAATGCAAGACCTTTCCTAATGCTGTAACATTTATTTATTTATTTATTTTATTTATTTATTTGTTTTTATATACCGCCCTTCTCCCGAGGGACTCGGGGCGGTGTGCAGAGTAAGGTAGGTATACAGTTGAACAATAGTGAAAACAATAGTAAAAACAACTGAGACCCCAAGAGCTATCAGGCCAGGCCGGACTGCTGGAACAGGAAAGTTTTTAAATCGCGCCGGAAGGTGCGGAGGTCGGGGGCCATCCGGATTTAGGTAGGCAAGCAGTTCCAGAGGGTTGGCACACCCACTGAGAATGCCCTCCCCCTGGGGGCCACCAGCCGACATTCCTTAAGCGGTGGCACCCTGAGGAGGCCCTCTCTGTGGGAGCGCACAGGACGGAGGGGTGTTGACGTTGGCAGAAGGTGCTCCCGTAGGTAGTCCGACCCCATGCCATGTAGGGCTTTGTATGTCATTGTTAGCACCTTGAATTTCACTCGGAAGGCAACCGGAAGCCAGTGCAGCTCACGGAGGAGAGGTGTGATATGGGAGTATCGGGAGGCCCCCAAAAGTGTCCATGCAGCTGCACTCTGCACCAGTTGAAGCTTCCGAGTGGCTCTCAAGGGCAGCCCCATGTAGAGAGCGTTACAGTAGTCAAGGCGAGAGGTCACAAGTGCATGGGTGACTGTACGTAAGGCATCCAGGTCCAGATAAGGTCGTAGTTGGCGCACCCGTCGAACCCGGGAGAAGGCCCCCTTGGTCACAGCTCCTATGTGATCTTCCAAGGATAGCTGTGAGTCTAGGAGGACACCCAGGTTGCGGGCCCTATCAACAGGGGGTAATAACTCATCCCCGATGTTAAGGGATGGAATGTTCTGAGTATCCTGGCTTGCCGGTATGTACAGCCATTCAGTCTTGTCCGGGTTGAGTTGAAGCCTGTTCCTCCCCATCCATTCCCGGACCGCTTTCAGGCAGCGGGACATCACGTCGAGGGCATCACTGATGCTGTTTGGAGTTGAGATGAAAAGCTGGGTGTCATCAGCATACTGACGGTACCCTACTCCAAAACCACGAATGATCTCACCCAGCGGTTTCATGTAGATGTTGAACAGGAGAGGCGAGAGAACCGACCCCTGAGGGACTCCGCAAATGAGAGGCCTCGGAGTCGACCTCTGTCCTCCTGCCAGCACCGACTGCGAGCGACCCAGGAGAAAGGAGGAGAACCACCGCAGAACCGTGCCTCCCACTCCCAGTCCCCTGAGGCGCTGCAGCAAGATACCATGGTCGATGGTATCGAAAGCCGCCGAAATGTCTAATAAGACTAGGACAGAGGAATGGCCCCTGTCCCGGGCCCCCCAGAGTTCATTCATCAGAGCGACCAATGCCGTCTCCGTGCTGTAGCCCGGCCTGAAGCCCGATTGGCACGGGTCTAGATAAACCGCTTCATCCAGGACCTGAGGAAGTTGATGCGCCACCACACTCTCAACAACCTTCGCAAGGAAGCGAAGGTTGGAGACTGGACGAAAGTTATTCAATGAGGTTGGGTCCAAGGTGGGCTTCTTGAGGAGAGGTCTCACCACCGCCTCCTTCAAGGAGGTGGGGAAGTGACCCTCACTCAGAGAAGCAGAGATGACCGCCTGAAACCAGCCTCGTGTCCCCTCTCGAGCTGCATAAGCCAGCCAGGAAGGGCACGGGTCCAGTAAGCATGTGGAGGAGCTCAACCTCCTCATAATCCTGTCCACTTCCTTCGGAGTCACAGGATCAAATTCCTCCCAGATGACGTCGACAAGACTGTCCATGTCCTGCTCCTCCAACTCTGCCCAGTTGGAGTCCAGGCCGGTTCGAATCCGAGCGATTTTATCCAACAGATATTGACCGAATTCCTCGGCTCGACCCTGTAAGGGTTCCTCCCTCACCTCTTGGTTCAGTAGGGAGCGAGTCACTCTGAACAAGGCAGCCGGGCAATTATCTGCGGACGCGATGAGGGTGGAAAAGTAATTGGATTTCGCCACCCTTATCGCTGCGAGATAAGACCTGGTGAGGATTCTTAGTCACAATCGGTCGGATTCAGATCGACTGGATCTCCAACGGCTCTCTAGGCCCCGTCTCCGACGCTTCATCTCCTGGAGCTCTGCGGTGAACCATGGGGCTCGCTGGGATCTGCGCCGGGTCAGGGGCCGCAGGGGTACAACTCGGTCCAGAGCCTCCGTGGCTGCCCTTTCCCAGGCTTCCACTAAGGCATCCACCGAGCTGTGAGCAGGGAGTGCAGGTGGGTTCCCAAGTGCTGCCTGGAACCTATCAGGGTCCATTAGGCGCCTGGGGCGGTACCATCTGGTTGGCACCATGCACCCACGGCGGGGGGGTGGCAAAGGGGAAGTCTAGCCATAGGAGGTGATGATCGGTCCATGACAGGGGCGTAACGGTCGTGGAGCCCCCACCGATATCATCACGCCACCGTCCAGACAAGAACACCAAGTCGGGGGTGTGGCCTCCCTCGTGAGTCGGTCCAGAAATTATTTGCGACAGGTCCATGGCCGCCATGGAAGCCATGAACTCCCGAGCTAGTTCGGACGATCCTCCCAGGGACAGTAGGTTAAAGTCGCCCAAGACCATGAGTTTGGGGAATTCAACCACCAACCCTGAGAGGACATCGAGTAGCTTAGGCAGGGCTGCCGCTGCACGATTAGGTGGTAGGTACGCCAGCAGCAGGCCCAACTGCGCCCCCGGACCGTATCTCAGAAAGAGAGACTCACACCCGACTATCTGAGGGACGGTGGTCTCCCACGGGCTAAGGGTCTCCCTGATGATTACTGCCACTCCTCCGCCCCTCCCATGGGCCCGAGGCTGGTGCAGCACCTGGAAACCAGGCGGGCAGAGGTCAACCAGAGGGACACCACCACTACAGGTATTCAGATAATGCATTACTTAGAACAGACTGGGATCCAACTAAAAAAATGTCAATGTAAAAAATGTGTTTAATATTTAAAAAGGCATAAGACAAGGATGTTCATTATCCCCATTATTATTTATATTAACACTGGAAGTATTGAATAGAAATATTAGGCAAGATTCAGAAATCAAAGGAATGAAGATAAAAGATGAAAAATACAAACTACGTGCATTCATGGATAACTTGGTTTTTATGCTAGAAGAACCACTTGAGACAAGCCTCAAGCTTCTGAAAAAGATAGAAGAATGTGGAGAAGTGGCATAACTGAAAATAGAGAAAAGACCATAGTGATAACTAAAAACCTTACAGATAAACAAGAAAATGGAGGACTTGGGCTGCCAGATTGGGCTTTATACTATCAAGCATCTGTATTAACATGGTTAAAAGAATAGATAACCCTTAGGCATAGAAGATTACTATACCTAGAAAAGCATGACCTACAACTTGGATGGCATGCCTTCCTATGGTATGGGAAGAATAAAAAACATAGATACTTTCAAAACCACTATATAAGAGCCTTGGTGGAGCAGTGGGCTAATGCCTCCTTAAGTAACACCAGCTGCCTGCAATTAGTGCAGGTTCGCATCCCACCAGGCTCAAGGTTGACTCAGCCTTCCATCCTTCCGAGGTAGGTAAAATGAGGACCCAGATTGTTGGGGGCAATTAAGCTGACTTTGTAATAATGCCGTTTGTGGGGTGTGTGAAAGCCCTAATAAGCAGGCATATACATAGAATGAAGGCTACTGCTAAGCTTGTAAGCCGCCCTGAGTCTTCGGAGAAGGGCGGGATATAAATGGAATTAAAATAAAATAAAATAAATAAATAAATAAGAAACATACTTCTTCTAGAATGGGAAAAGGTAAAAATGAAAATTTATATGAAAATACCTGGATGGCTTTCAACAATGGAAGGACTTGTTCACCCAAACCTAATTAACTATGAGAAAATTGTGATTTATAAAGACATTTTGAATATTGAAGGGAAACTAAAATCTAGACAAGAACTGGAAGAACAGGGAATTGATCTATCATGGTGGCCACACCTGAAAATTCAAACAAGATATGAAAAAGATGCTAAAACATCTGGATTTTATAAAGAATAGACAGAATTTGACCAGATACTATTGACATCAGATGAAAAATTGATTAAGAAACTGTATATGTTAGGTTTAAAGATGGAAGAGCACCAAGTCAAAGAAACAATGAAAATATGGGCAAAAAAAATTGGGCATAACATAGAGTTAGAAAACTGGCAAAGTCTTTGGGAAAGAAACTCTAAAGTAACAAAGGTGGTGGCTTACAAAGAAAACCTATATAAAATGTTTCATAGATGGCATTTACCACCTGTGAGGTTAGCAAAAATGTTTAAAAATATGTCTACCAATTGTTGGAAATGTAGACAGAAACCATGATACAAAAAATATGCAGATTTTAAGCCAGAATTATTTTTGTTAGATATAATTGCAGGTAATTATGAGAAAGAATGTGTATATTTAATGTTACATGTACTAACTGCAGTGAGAATTGTATTTGCTCAGCATTGGAAAGATGAAGAATTATTAGCAGAGGAAGAGATAATCAAGAAAATTTTGGACTGTGCAGAAATGGACAGACTTACATTGAAAATGAAAGACAAAGAAGAGCTAGAATACTTCAGAACATGGGATACATTTTATCAATGGCTAGAAAAACGAGGTAGAAAGAAAGGAGTTTAACATGTATTAGTAAGCTACATATTGGAACCCAGACAACATGTTGCTTATAAAATATTAAGGATTTGTGATTATAAAAAAATAATAAAAAATATTTAAAAAAATGTGTTTTTTGCCTCTTGCCACATTAGAATAATTGGATATCTTAGACCACAATCTACTTCTTGGTAAGCTAGAAAATGTTGGATAGACAACATCACCACCAGATGTATTTATTACTGGCTGAAAATCATACTCAACGAGTCCTCCTTAATGGTACTACATCTACAGGAAGAGAAATAAGCAGTAGGGTACCACAAAGTTCTGTCTTAGGCCCAGTACTCTTCAATATCTTCATAAATGACTTAGATGAGGAAATAGAAGGTGAACTCATCAAATTTACAGATGACACTAAGCTGGAAGGAATAGTTAACACTCCAGAAGACAAGCTCAGGATCCAAAAAATCTTGACAGACTTGAACAATGAGCCTTATACAATAAAATGGAATTAAATGTGGAAAAAGCAAGGTTTTACACTTATTCAGGAAACAAAAGGTATAAGTATAGATTAGGCAAAAACTGGCTCCAAAACAGTAACTGTGAGAAGAATCTTGGAGGCCTAGTGAACAATCAGTTAAATATGAGCCAGTAGTATGCAGTATCAGCCAAAAAAAAACTAATACAATCTTTGGTTGTATAAACAGAGGCATAGAATCAAAATCATGTGAAGTCTGGTACGATCACACCTGGAATACTGCATCCAGTTTTGATCACATTACAAAAAAATATATATGTTGCGACTTTGGGGGAAAAAAGTGCAGAGAAGAGCAACTAAGATGATTAAAGGCCTGGAGACTAAAACATATGAAGAAAGATTGGAGGATTTGGGTTTGGCTAGTCTTGAGAAAAGAAGGACTAGTGGGACATGATAGCAATATTCCAATATTTCAGAGGTTGCCACAAAGAGAAGGGGATCAAATTATTTTCCAAAGCACCTGTAGGGAGAACAAGAAACAATGGATGGAAACTGATCAAGGGGAGAATCAACCTGCAATTAAGAAAAAAAAATTTTTATATATATATTTATATATTTTATATTAATAGTGTTTGTAGTTATCCTATATGAGCTAGAGAGTGATAGATTTTAGAGTTTATGGTTGTTAGCATATGGTTGTTTATGATTCTTTTTTTTTTGTTTTTTATACCTTGTACTTAGCTCTGGGAAGTCCGGGGGGGGAGGGGGGGAGGGGTAAGGAGGGAGGGATAGGGGAGGGGTAGGGGGGGTTTGTTAAAGATAAAATGTATGATAAAACTTTTCAATAAAAAAAAAAGAAAAAAAGAAAAAAAATTCCTGACAGTGAGAACAATTAACCAATGGAACAGCTTTCCATCAGAGTTTGTGGGTACTTCATCACTGGAAGTTAGAGAATGGACAGTTACTTATCTGAAATGGCATAGGGCAGGGGTAGGCAGCCTTGGCTCTTTTATGACTCATGGACTTCAACTCCCAGAATTGGCTCAGGAATTCTGAAAGTTGAAGTCCATGAGTCATAAAAGAGCCGAGGTTGCCTATCCCTGGCATAAGGTCTCCTGCTTGAGTAGGAGGTTAGACTAGAAGACCTTGAATATCTCTTCCAGCTGTTTCTGATTGATTGAGTGATTGAGAATGTCTTACTGAAGAGTATTATTTGATACTAGTAGAACAATTCAGTATTAAGGAGATATAGGGCTAGTTCGGAACCTTGGCCAATGTCTACAGGATGCCCATGATAGCAATCTACTTAATCCTACCTCAAACGTTATGTTGCAATTCTCTTCAGAAATAAATAAAAAAAGATATGTAAAATGTGAATATTGTAATGTTAAAGTGGGAATTTCTTATTCAGAATTCCAATCACTCAATACCATTACCCTTGCTAACTTCTATTGCCTTTAGCATTCCAGTCCCACTGTGATGCTTCATTATTTTACTTTGCAGGGGGATCTCAAAGGATAGTTTTTAAAAATGGCTTCCTCAAATTCGCTGACATTTCTGTCTTGCATAAGTGCTGCTGTTTGTCTACCTAAGCAGCTACACTAAAAAAACAACTCATATTATGTCTATTAAAATGTATAAAACTTAAATGTACAGAGAAAAAGATATTAAATGTGACAGTTTTCAAATACCTGAGAGTGTTTTTATCAAGTAGTATTTGGATAATATGGTTCACTCCTACCCCACACTCTATTGCCCTTTTTATTATTAGTTCCTTTCTAGAAAATTAAGAGCTTTAATTCATCCAGAATCCTTGAGATGTTAATGAGGCATGCTAATTTACGGTGAGCAGCATTAGTACAAATTTTTGATCAACAGCTGTTAATTTTGCAAGGGAAGTTACTAAATCCAAAGGCTACAAGATATGGTTGTATGTAGAAGATAACAATAAGAAGCAAGCAGATGGATCTGTGCAAACATTCTAAAAGAGCTCAGATTTCAGTTCACTGAAGTGGGAAAGAATAATTTGCATTTTTCAAAGGAATAGGGAAGACAGGGATTTAATTATACTAGAAAATGAGTTCCTGGTGAGAATGGGAGTAAAGAAGGCCAAACTAATTTGAAATTTATTATCTGGCTTTTTCAGAGTTGGTTGTTGATTTCCATTTTTGTTATGCATATGGGTATGAAGTGATCAATGTTTGGAGAAATAGTTTGTGTTTCCAACATATAAACTCTTTGGGTTTTTTCCTCTCCTCCCTTTAGAAGCCCAAATGCATCTCTTTCTTCCTCCAGCTAATATTGGAAATCTTAGCTGTATTTTCTACCTTTTAGTTTAACTTCAAAAACCCTCAGCAAGCAAGCAATTCTAACTTCTGGGAAGGGCAGTCACTATTTTTTTCCCCTTGGCAATGGATTAGATGACAAGGAAAACAAAAGGGAAGAAAAAATGGAGAGTGTTGCTCCCCTTTTTTTCTTTTAACATATTCATCTATGATTTTGCTCTGCCTGTGTGTGAGACATCAGGAGAGAGGGAGAGGGAGAGGGAGAGGCAAGGAAGGAAGGAAGGAAGGAAGGAAGGAAGGAAGGAAGGAAGGAAGGAAGGAAGGAAGGAAGGAAGGAAGGAAGGAAGGAAGGAAGGAATTTTATCTTTCTTTACTAGAGCATAATTAAAAAAACAGGTGTTTGTTACTGTATGCTTCCAGTCTTATGCACAAATGATCATGTGGTTCATGCTTATTATCTACCACCCTCTCAAACCACTTTCAAAGTATAGTAATAGTCAGCACCAATTCAAGCAAAACTATCCAATCCAAGCAGCCTGGCAGCATATGTGAGGAAGTTCTTATAGTGCAGCAACACTCATACGAATGTGCTATTTTTGGAAACTGCTCCTTCCAAGTGATGGCCTTTCATGTTATTGCTCAAATCATAACCATGACTTAAACTTTCCTTACCGATCCATCCATCTCTAGGAACTGATACAAAAATAAAGCAAAATAAATCATATGTAAATCAGCAGAGTTCCAGCATCATACATAGTTTTCCACAGTGGCCCTGACCTTTACCAACCAATTTTAAACTATTTTTATTTCACTTATCAGAAATCTGATGTACCTGTGACATATCACATCTAGGAAAAATATAGAATATAGAATGTCACATAAATTACTTTCAGAATATTTATCTCCAAAACATATACTTAGATAAGACTTACCAAATTTGGAACCATCCAGATAAGTTCAGTTACAATTCTCATCATTTCCAAATAAGATGGTCATTGGCCTATTGATTGGGGATGATGGAATTGTAATCTATTCCATCTGGTTGGTATGTGCAAGAGAAAGACTGATTTAAATTCCTCTCATTTATGCAAACGATATTGCCTGGAGAAGACTTGATCTTTCTGTTCTAAATATTTGATAACTTTTCTTACACATTTGTTTAGAAACCCTGATTTACAGCAACAAAACACAAATCTCCTCAGTATAATTGATCTAGCAAAATCTCTCTTGGTCTGTCAACTTCCCTTTGAATCCTTGATGAGAGTGTAAAACAGGCTATGGAAAGTTTGATTTCAAAATATATCTCATAATCATAAAGGTCAGAATAGCTGAGTGCAATTAAGCTTTCATGATATTTAAAGGTTTGCTTCCCTCAAGATACCTAGTCTGAAAAGGGCAAAATGGCAATAGCAGGTATAGACCTCCTTCAGGAGATAACTGGTATGGATTAGTCAGTCATAAGTGATAACTGAAGGCAGTTAAATCCTCATCTGGATGTTTGCTGACATCAGGCTGTACTTCTGCAAGATGTTTACATCTGTCTTTACTACATTCTGATAGGATTCTGATAGTAGAGTCACTTTTCTTTTTATAGGCAAAAGGGTCATCAACACAACAGTGGCATCCTGGTAAAAAGTGAATATGGGATGAAGGCTATTTCATGCTAAATTGGAAATGGTGTGGGTTGGAGTTTCCTGCAAACTTCTAACTGATCATATGATACAAAAGTCATCACTATTGTGCAGGAATTATGAACATAGCCAGCAATCTACTTGTTTAATTTTTTTTAAATCAAGGAGGGATATGAACACATGTAGACTCAAATACATTCCCTAATGCACAGAGCTTTTATATAGAGCTTCTCAAACCTCTGTGCTAATTATCTCTATTTCTGTTGCACAGTCATTTCTTCTTTCACTTGTCATTCCTCAATTTACCAGTATTGCTTTTACCCAAGAATGCAACTTTGCTCAAGGTAGCAGAAAGTCCATTTAAGTCATACTTGGGATTTTTTCCCCCTATGATTCTTGCTCTGAGAAATAGACGCTTGTGGAAGTCATGGAAGTTGAATGTATTGAGATTCAATCTCCTAAATCTGCTCCCATAGAAGTTTAAGGAGTAATGTAATACTTCGATAGACTTTAAAGGGGAGCTCATATGCTCTCCTTGGTCTGTCTTTGAAAGCCTCATTCTCCCTACAACTTTCAAAATTATTTACTTATTTCCATCTGCTATAAACATTTTTTTATGAAAGAATGAGTGATGCTAATGGACTCTGCATTATAGTCCAAATTATAGTCAAATCCATGGAAATGCCTAACAAAATAGTATGACAACCCCCACATCAAATCAAGGCAGATTTGGCCAGCCAAAGATCTCCTGAAAATGGAACCAAATAAGATAAAGGTCTTACACACAAGCTCAACTTAGATTTGCTGCATCCTTATTCATTACTACTAATGAATGCAGTGCACAGAATCCACCATTCCATACATCATTTCTGGTGGCAGAGTAATGATGTCATTATAGAATCACAAGACAATGATGAAAATGATATACTATGTGAAAACATCACACCTGAATCTTCGAAATCACTATTGTAAGTATTCCATGTCTCACTGATGCGTAGCAGGCTCTCTTCCATAGCTTGAATATCCATATATGGACAGTTGCATTCTGGGAATTTGGACCCACACTGACACCAACAATCGTTGTCCTTGCAGATGAATTCTCCCTCTGAATTGCATGCAATGTAGCTCAGAGCTGCCTGTACAAACCTTTCTTGCAAATATTTGGGCAGGATAAGCTGAAGACCTTAATGGAGGAGGAAGAGAAGGAGAATAAGAAACAATTTATCTTAATAAGTGAGATAGTTTCCTCAGAGCTTAACCAATCCTTTAGATTTAGTTCTATCTACAATCAATATGTCCACAGAAGATGTTAGGTCACAGATTTAAAAGCAATCAAACAGCTCACGTATATCATTTTTTATGACTTGTGACAGTCAAAAGCCTTCTGGGGAAGGGAAATATTTTTGCAATTGATTGCTAGAGGGTGATTTTTCACATGCCAAGGGGAACCTGGCAACTGGTTTTTAGGGAATCTGTTGACAAATGGCTCTACTAGGGAGAAAAACATAATGTTTTTAATTGTCCACTTTTAAACACATTAAACCTATAGAGATTCTTTTAAACAACATCAAACCAAGAAAAACCTCCTTGAGTAGCTTTATGTTACAGATTACTGACAATAATGCAACTATCACTTCAAATCATTGTTCTTGAAGTGTGAATTCCACCGATGTTTGTTGATAAAACTACTTTTTTTAATCTGCATAATCATTTTTTAAGGAATTATGCTCTTTTATTCATATTCATCTTGTTAATTCAAATCTATCCTTTGATCATGTGTGTTGAAAATCATTTCTGATCCACAGCATGGAAGATTTCTCAGAATAATACTATGATGCTGGAGAGTTTATAGACAAATAATAATTAATAAATTTCAAAACCAATACATCATGAATTCTACTGTTTATAGCATGAGAGTAGACCCAAGGAATCTCTTCCCACAAAAAATGATCTGATGCCTGTGTGAAGTAGCATCCCTAATCCCAAGACTAAAATGAGGAAAAGAATGATCAAATCATTTTTTCTAGCGTTGTTGTAGCCATATATGTTTCACTTATCTATCCAATTTTATGAAAGACTCACTAGAGAACTTCTTTTTCGTGAAGACTGTCAAAAAAGAAATAGATTTTTGATATTGCTTTGGCTATGATAATTTTTTTTTCTCCATCGGCTTTGCCATATAAGTGCTTGCAGCAAAACTGATCAATGCAGTTAATAAACATTTTGGAACACTGTGAGAAGGCATCAAACTAATTGCCAGGTATGTAGTCTATGCCAGGGATTTTATTTTTTATATCCCACCTTTATCATTTTGATAAATAACTCAAGGCAACATGCACATACACAAAAGCCAACTGGATTGGGCCAGTCACTCTCCTTCAGTCCATCCACTTCACTAGTTTGTTGTGTGGAAAATTGGATGAGGAAGAATCATTAGGTATTTTACCACCTTGAATTACTTACCATGTAATAAAGGAAGGATACAAAGAATCTAATAAATTCATAGTGATTAAGAAATGTAGCTTATGCCAGACAGTTTCAAAATAGAGCCAGAATATTCCTTGGCATAATATTATACTAGGACATTATTCAAAATCCAGGGGGGGATGCTGTTGTATATATTCTTATGGATTGCACCACATATTTTGTTGTCTCTACATATTTCAATTGAAAAAGAAAGTCTGGCAAACATGGGCTTAGGATTTTTGTCCTATTCTTATATTTCTCTGAATGTTGAGGTCATTCACACAGTTTTGGCTTTATTTTCAAGGATTTTCCACCCCTGCCTGCTCTGTGCAAGCATTACACAGAAATCAGGTAAAAAAAGCTCTGTTGACAATTGTTGAATGATAAGTTGGTCAATAAATCAATTCACTTGGACATGAGTACTATGCTTTATTGAAGACTGACCCATCCAAAGAGACAGCACACCTGCCTGCCAAGACAACAAAAAGCTAGAAATACTTTGCTGATTTGAAAAATAGAGTTTTAAAAACTTGTCATGTTTAATGGCTTCTGAACACAATATTCTTTATTTGTTGTCTGGATGTAGTTTTGTTGTCTTTGGAGAACTAGTACATCAATATATTTTGGACCCTAAACAGAATCATATTCTTATTCTTTTAAGTCCTTGAAAACCATTATTTCTAATTAAAATAGTGTAATTTAGCTGAGTGGGTAGAAATAACTATATATGTTTTTTTTCTCAAATACAGTATATCTCTCAGTTTTCAGGTCAAACAACAAGAAGGACTGGTTGGACACTATTTGACCGAATCCAATGTAAATTGCATAATAATTAATCATAGTAAAGTGTTTTAAACTTTTTTTCTAAAACTGGAACAAGCCAGTCTACTTATTTTCAGTGGATTGAGAGTGACATAAAAAAGCAAACATTATTTATGTTTCCATGATTATTACATTCTTGTTTCTGTTGACATATTTTGCAAATGTTTGTAGCACATCTTGACCAAAGACCAAACAAATTAATGCATGAATTTTGGAAAAAGATTCCTTGCTGAAAGATGTATAATAAATATGTAATACTACACAGTACAAAAAAATATTTTAGAAGTGCAGTATAATAGTTTTACATTATATATCTCTCTGTGTGCATATGTCTATTTAAAGATATTGCAGGAAAAATATGAAAATAAACTTTGCCATATGTTAAACTTTTTGTTTGTCAAGACAATGACTATGATGTGAATTTTAAAAGACTGTTGTATATGTGACCATTTTGACATTAGAATTACAGTACAATATGTAACAAAACAAGTCTACAATTGACATAATAGTCTTCTAAGCATTTTACTGATAAATATTATGTCAAGCATAGTGAAAACAGCATCTGAGCAGCAAATAAGTTCAATAAACGCAATGAGCCCGAAAGAAAATAACAGATAAACCATGCTCGGAATTCAGTAAAAGTTCAACTACCAACCCATCTCTATTAGAGGTTTTTATGCTATTGCTGCATTCTGGAGAAAGCATAACATTATTCCATGTTTCACAGAAAGATACTAAGCAGACCTCAAATGGCAGTAACTGATTGGGAGTGGTCTTCTTAACATCTTTTGTACACATTAAATAAAGTTTTTTTCCAACCCCCTCCCGCTCCCCCCCCCCCGTTCTGACTATGGACAACCTTAATGGATTTTCTTAGCCAAGAGATGATGTTGATATATACCATTGTATGAATCAATCTTTTTCCAAGATACATAGTTAATGTTATTCTCATTTCTCAGAATTCTAGTCCTCCCCCATTTTCTCTTCTCAAATATATTTTAGGTGGAATTCACTGAGAATCTGAAGAATAATGGGATTTTTTTCTACTCTTATTGGAATCCTTTAATTTTCCTTGAAACTTTTCTATATTTGCCTTGAAGTTGGAGACAATTCTACTGCCAAACTTCTATAAACCCCCTGAAGGAAACTCAAAGAATGTTAATAAGATTAAAAACAAAGTCTCTGGATTTTTAATATCATCATTGCTTCCCTAAGCACCAGACAAGCAAAACTGTATTAAAAGTAAGAGACAAACAATGATTCCCCAACCCAACTTTTATTGTAATATGCTGGAGGATTTTTCTTCTTCTAATTATATACTGTGTTAGCTTGATGAAATTTCTAGCAGTGAATTCCATTGCAGGACTATATATTGCTGAATTAGCAACACTAGCACTGTCCTTGAATATAGATATGCATACCACTCAATCGCTACTGGTATTTTTCTTTTTGATGCGTAGTTAAGATTTTTAGTCAGATTGAACAACACCTTGTTTTACAAGGAACTTTAGCCATTTTAAGTAGATTGCCATATATAACAAAGAAATAGTCCAGCTCAATATGTTGGAACTCCATTTAATAATCTGAATAAAATTCTCTTTTTACAATCCTGTTGGCCAAATGCCCTTCTTGACCCCATTAGGAGTTTGCAGCAGATATTTGTTCTTAGTGCCCTAGGCAAGAGAAACATCTGCTGTTACCTAGGATTGAACTCTCAATCTTCCAAGTCGAAGGTGAGCATCTTTACCACTAGGCCACCATACCACTGATATCCAACACTCTGAATGTTTAGAATAATTCTGTATATGAATTGGGATACTATCAGATAATATCCAAACTGTATATTAAAGTAAAGAAAATGGCCACAACAAATTTTTTGGATCTGATTTTTTTTCCATATTTTGAACACAACCTTGATTTTTATATACCCACTGAAACCTTAGGGAAATGGAACATTTGAAATGATTCTTCATATGTACTCTTCAGGCATACTGTAAGTTTAATAACAATAGTCCTATAAAAATCTTCCTGTAAGAAGTTAACAAAATTCCACCCACGTACCTTGCAACTGAATCTTATTTTCTGGACTCTGTACCAAAACAGAACTGACAGAATCTAGGTTGTCATAGTTACTGCAGCCAAGAGGACCAGTCCGGGTTTCTGTCACCTAGTGAATAAAGAAATGGAAAACCATTTGCTGTATTATATAGAAAAGGCTAATTTTCCTTCCCAAAACATCTGGAACTTGAAGAAGTAGTGGTCATTGTAACCAACACACACAACATTACATTTTACCATGCAAACTTTTTTTTTAGTATAGCATTTCATCAATAGCAGAGTATTTCTTGATAGTAGTGCTCAGTTTTCTACAGATTAGAAATCAGCGAAACCTTGGGAAGTCAATTTTCATAAACCTGGGAGAAGAAACAACCCTTCGCAATTTTTGTGGAAGTAGTAATGTGAGTCAGAAAAAAGAATATTTATGCAATCATTTGTGCACAGATGAAAAAGATAGTTATCAGAAAAACTCTTGACAACATTCTGCTTAAAATTATATTGTTGGTTTTCAGTTATACAAATTACCTTTGAAGAAAGAATGGAAGCAAAGAGAGGGTCAAACCTCTGGATATAATATTAAACTGGATTCAAACTGGAAGCACAGTTCTATGACTACTTTTTAAAAAACCTCATTCATAGGTTATGCTGTGAGTCCTCGCCAGCCAGTGGACCCGGCAGCTCAGTCAGAGGAATCAGAGGAGGAAGAGGGGCCTGGAGTGACATCAGAGTCAGGGGAAGGCTTTGAGGAGCTCCAAGACTTACAATCTGACAAGGAGCCTGCCCCCTCTACTCATGCTCAGGCTGAGACACAGCTATGCTGGAAGTCTGAGTTGGACAATGATGACTCACAGCTGGAAGATATCCAGGATGCATGTAAACGCTGACAAGAAAAGAGAGTTGGACAGAGGAATGCAATGGGGTGGCTCCAAAGGCAAAGGAGAAGGCATTAGAAAGCCACAGCTTGGCTGCATCATAAAAGGGAAGGTGTGGGAGGTACTGGCTGCCAAAGGCAACCATTTGTGTTAAGGAACCAAGTTTCTGTGAACTGTGTTTTGTTTGACTTGGACATTTACTCAGGTCTGTAAATAATAAAAGGACTCACGTAGGCTGGGACAGAACAGGTTAATAACACATCAATTACTATTCTTAAAGATGTGTGTAACAAAATTTCTAGCATACCAGAAGAAACTGAAAACTAAAATGCTGCAGTATGATTTGATGTTTTTAAAGAAAATCATTGAATTGACTGAAAAAATGGCTCTAATTTCTATTGTGTATATTTTTAAAACTCTTTTTTTTTGAAATTTGATAATAATCTTACTGGAAGGCTTTAAGTATGTATTATAGACGTTATTTCAGCTCATGCTGAAATTGGTGAGATAAAGGTTAACCATGAATAATTTGGCTCAAACAACTTTGATAGGACCCAAATTTTAATTCAAGTTTTGGATACGATGGAGAATTCAAGTTTTGGATACAATGGAGAATGAGTTAAACTAGGAAAAAATAATATATTTCAAATTTGGCATAGCTTCTGCATCCTATTGTTTTGGAAAGTCTGAATTTGATAATTTTGTATTTGACCAATGTTTCCCCAACTGGTTAGATAAACAATCTTTTAAATCATTTGCCATTTATACTGAAAAGTGAATTTACTTGCAAACATCTGTCTTCTCCCCATCCCTGCACTTTTGGGAAAATCTGTATTTTATTTATTTATTTATTTATTTTATTACATTTATATACTGCCCTTTCCTGAAGTCCTCAGGGCAGTTTACAGGGTAATTAAAAACCAAGATACAAAAGTTAAAACAAGTTTTAAAAAATTATATTTGTCCCTGTATAAATAAAACCCCAGTTAAAATAAGATTAATCCTCAGCCTGGGCCAGAGAGCTCGAAGAGCCAGGTCTTCAGGTCCCGGCGGAATGAATGGAGGTCGGGGGCAGTCCTCAGCTCCACTGGCAGCTGGTTCCAAAGGGCAGGCGCCCCCACTGAGAAGGCCCTATCCCTGGGTGTCGTCCACTGGCAATCTCTTACCGGTGGCACCCTGAGAAGACCCTCCCTGTGGGAGCGCACTGGACGAAGGGAACTTGATGCCGGCAGCAGGTGTTCCCTCAGATATCCCGGACCCAAGCCATGTAGGGCTTTATAGGTCATCACCAGCACCTTGAATCTCACCCGGAGGGCAACCGGAAGCCAATGCAGCTCGCGGAGTAGAGGTGTTACATGGGAGTATCGGGAGACGCCCATCACAACTCGCACGGCCACATTCTGCACCAGCTGAAGCCTCCGATTGGTCCTCAAGGGCAGCCCCATGTAGAGAGCGTTGCAGTAGTCTAAACGGGAGGTCACGAGCGCATGAGTGACTGTGCGTAGGGCATCTCAGTCCAGATAGGGTCGCAACTGGTGCACCAGGCGAACCTGGGCAAAAGCCCCCCTGGTCACGGCTCCTATATGGTCTTCAAAATTGAGTCATGAATCCAGGAGGACGCCCAAGTTGCGAGCCCTATCAACGGGGCGTAACACCTCACCCCCCATCGTTAGAGATGGAATAGTCTGGTTGACCCGAGATGCCGATATGCACAGCCACTCAGTCTTGGTGGGATTGAGATGAAGCCTGTTTTTCCCCATCCAGACCTGGACCACCTCCAGGCACCGGGACATCACGGCGAGGGCATCGCTGGGTTGGTTCGGGGTGGAAAGAAAAAGTTGGGTATCATCAGCGTACTGATGATACCCCACCCCGAAACCACGAATGATCTCACCCAGCGGCTTCATATAGATGTTGAACAGGAGGGGCGAGAGAACTGACCCCAGAGGAACTCCACAAATGAGAGGCCTCAGGGCGGATCTCTGCCCTCCCATCAACACCGACTGCGAATGGCCCAGGAGATAGGAGGAGAACCACCATGAAACGGTGCCTCCCACTCCCAACCCCCTGAGACGCCGCAGTAGGATACCATGGTCGATGGTATCAAAAGCCGCTGAGAGATCTAATAGGACCAGGACAGAGGAGCAACCCCTGTCCCGAGCCCTCCAGAGATCATTCACCAGCACGACCAATGCCGTCTCCGTGCTGTATCCGGGCCTGAAACCCGATTGGTACGGGTCCAGATAATCAGTTTCCTCCAGGAACAGAGGAAGCTGATGCGCCACCACATTCTCAACAACCTTTGCCAAAAAGCGAAGGTTGGAGACTGGACGATAGTTATTTAAAACAGCCGGGTCCAGGGCAGGCTTCTTGAGGAGGGGTCTCACATAATACACATAATACAATTTCTTTTGGCTAAGATCATGTACAGTGCCTAGTAATAAAGGTTAAGATGTGTTTATAAATTTTGAACAATGATGTTAGTGATCCTTATCACATAGTAGGCCCCAAATACATTTTTGTATACTTGTTTCAAAATATTTTAAAAGTATGCAAGTCAAAGTATAATGGTAAAACCACAAAGTACCGGTACACAGAAATTTTAATACATAAGACAATTAAAAGTTTAGATTGAGCAAGTTGAGCATACTTTTTTTGTGTGTAAGTCTGTTTTGAATTTATAGGTTCTCCTTTAAATTTATCTTTAACACTTGTTATTAATCTGGGGGGGGGTGCTGTACAGCAGACTGACAGATTTTTTTCAACATGAAATACTACTCTAAAAAGCAGAACAATTTAATTATACACAGGTGGCATCAAACATGTCAAAGAAAATAACTTTTCTCCACCCCACTTTTCTTCTTCTTTGATTGTTTTGGAAGTTTCTAAATGAAAAGAGTCTAATGACTTTTAGACAAGCAGATTTAGATAAACAGATTAAAAAAATAGAAGATACTGTTGAAATAGTCTGTCTTTTTAAGGAGCTATATCAAATTGCCAGCTGAAAAATAATGACACCTGCAACTTTCAAAGAAACATGATGAATATTCATTATACATTTCATGTCTCTTTATTAAATATGTGCAGCTAAAGGTGATTACCTCCATTAACATATTTCAAATAAACAGTGGTAAGGCTAAAGAGGATTATCAACAGCTCATATAAACTAAAAGGTTCTCTAAAGCAGTGTGCCATTCTTCCTCTGATCACACCAAGGAGAAAGATGGCATCTGGGAACAAAGTCATTTCAATTTGGTTATTCTTAATATGTTTGAGAAAGTTATTTCTCATCAAAACTAACAAATGAACACTTAAGCTAGTTGCTAGAACATTCCTAGGTTTTTATGAAAAACCTTGAAAATTATTACATAAGAATAAGCAGCAATTCATTATTAGCTTTTTTTTCATTAAAACAAAGGCATTTTGCTTATATATGTCTGAGAAAAATAACATTTATGGTGCATAGCTATCCAACGTGGTTTCCCCAACTTGGTATCTACCATTATGATGTACAGAACTCTACAAACTAACAAATCAAAAGGCAGTGCTGAAATAAGATAACATTTTGTGCATATAGCTACTCTTTTTTGTCTTCAATCTTCTTATAAAGGAGACTGAAAACATTTGTGTCAAGCCCCGTGGGCTCGACATCATGAGGGGAGCAGGGGAAACGCCGCGCAAACCACCCGTCCGAACCTTCTTGCTGGAGCCACCCGGGAACAGCACATCCAGCAGTCAAACGGCCACCAGCTACCACGGGCAGCTGCACAAGTCCCACGGCCATGCCACCGATGGGCAGCTGTTCCGGGGCTTTCCGGCGCGTCTGCGTCAACGGAGCTGCCGAAAGGACCCACAGGCAGTCAGACCGGCAGCCGCAACTCGTCCTGGGATTATCCAGCCGCCTGTTCCTCAACGGGGGCGTCGGGTGGCTCAGAACCAAGTCCGGACAGCGGGGAGCTGTTAGGGGGGCTGTAAAAGTGACACGCTGGACGGTGGAGGGGAGCACGGAGGAGGGGTGGGGGAGCACAAAAGGGGGGATAAGGGCATACACTCACCTGGAGTCTGTGTGGGAGCTCAGGCACAAAGGGCGGGGTGACGTGCAGAGAACTGGGAAGGGGGCGGGTTTTGAGCGGACTCAGCCGGATGCTGGTTTGCATGGGGAGGGGTGGGGCTAATCACCCCCAATGTATAAAAGATGCGTTGGGACGGCTAGCTCCCAATGCTGACTTTGTATCTGCTAGGATTTTTCTGAAGTAAAGAAAACTTCGTCGTCACCCATACCATGTTGTCGTCATTCTTTCAGCGTGGATGGCTGTGACAGTAAGTCAGCGTTGCTTACAGCATTTCCTCGTTGCTGTGTTCTGCTCTGGACTTCGAGGCAACTGACATGGCCGAGGGAACCCAGGGGGCTGTGCTTGCTGTGGAGGGAGAGGAGCCGGCTGGGGCTACAGCACCTCTGGACATGGGGGAGTTGGCAGAGGCCCCACCTGTAGTTCGGCCCAAGGTCCAGGACCCTTGCCCAGCGGCTGAAGGCATTGGGACCCAGGGGCTGACTGCTCAAGCAAAGACTGGGGAATGGTGGCTCAGTTCTGTACTGGGACAAATGGAGATTGGGCAGAAGCGGCCACACAGGCAGAGGGGGCCATTGTTGGAGTGGAGGGAGTGTCGTGTTACTGATGAAGAAGGGGAGGAGTGGAGCTACTCCACGGCTCCAGGGAATTATACCACGGACGTCCTGAGGGACAGGTTCGGGGAGCCTCGGCCATGGACCCCCATTGAACCCGAACCGGACTCTGGCTGTTGGTCTCAGGACAGGGCTGGCCCTGTGCAGCAGAGCCAGGCCCGTTTCCGCCTGGCTAGCCCCCATTTTCGGGCTCCGCAGGGTTCCGGCACCCCGCAGGGGACTGCACCTTCGTTGCCGGGCCCCGCGGCCGCACCAGGTCAAGGGCCCGTAGGAGTGGGTGCTACAGGGGGCGGTGGTGCTGTGCTACGCCTGGGGCCACCGGCAGGAGTGCTGGGTTGGCAACAACCAGGGCCCATAGCGCAAGGACCGGGTGCTCCGGCAGGACTCTGGGGAGCACCAGCAGCGTGGGGCCCGCCACCGTTGCCCATGACTTTTGATGGCCACCCTGACTGCCTGGCCCTCTTCCTTGGTCATGTGATCCATCATCTGGATAAGTACGGCCCCGTGTATGCCTCTCAGTGGGCGATGGTGATGGCAATCACAACAGCGCTGCAGGGGGAGGCTGCGGCGTGGGTCGCTAACCTGTACAGCGACCGTGCCAGAGAGCTGGGGGATGTCGGGTTGTTCCTCGAGACATTGCGAGTCCACTTTGAAGACGTTACCCGGGTACAGCGGGCTGAAGCCGAGATAGTTGGGCTCCGACAAAACGGCCGGCCAGTAACGGAGTTTGTCTAGGAGTTCAGGGAGGTGGCAGGCAAACTTAGCTCATGGCCGGAGTGGAGGTTGATCCATTATTTCCGGGCTGGGCTGGACGACCACCTCCAGAGGGCCTGTATCGTCTGCGGAATCCCTCCCAGACTCCAGGAATGGTTCCGGGTCATGGTTGAGCTGGACGTTGGCCTACAGGGCTGCCAGTGGCATGCAAAACCTCCAGCAGACCCCCGACAGGCTCTGCAGAAGCCGCAAGGGGAGGGGCAAAAACCGGCGTCTCCAATGCAGAAACCCACAGTACCACCGCCCCGGGCCGCTTTCCGCTGTTTCCAGTGTGACCAGCCGGGGCACCGTGTAGCTGACTGTCCAATGCCGGTGCCCCAGGCGGTGGCAGGAGCAACCCCAGCATGGGGAGTAACTCCCCCACGGTTTGTGGAGCGCTCTCGAGCCACCCGTCAGGCTTTGGACGCAACGCCCAGGAGAAACAACCAAGCGGAGACTGAGAGGCCAACGGACGTGGACCTAGAGGTTTACGGGAACGGTGACGGACAGGAGGAAGACCCAATGGTAAGTGCACCAATCTGCCCTTTCACGATCCCAGTAACACTGACGAACCCCAACATGGGTGAGGCACTGGGATTCAGGGCCTTAATTGACTCGGGTAGCACACGGTGTCTTGTCAGTCAAGAGGTGGTGGCCAAGGTGGGTGTTGGGGTGGTGCGACTGGAAATCCCTATACGCTTCCAACAGGTGGATGGCTCCCTCTTGGGGGGAGCGCCCATCACGCATGTAACAAAACCCATACGCCTGGGCATGGGGGAGCACTGGGAGAGGTTACGGTTCATTGTGGTACCCTCCATGACCGAGGAGGTGATCCTGGGTCTCGCGTGGCTGGACAACCCCCTGTCCACGAACCCGTGGGGAAAGACAGACAGCCAGGAAGGACAGAAGAAGGGCCAGATCGGAGGTGCAGGTTCCGCCAGAATATGCCGACCTCCTGGAGGTCTTCGGTGAACAAGAGTATGACCTTCTACCACCCCATCGGGCCACGGATTGCGCGATTGAGCTGGAGCCGGGGGTCAGGTTGCCCAAGCCATGAATGCACGCCATGGCACTGTGAGAGATGCTGGAGCTGCGGTGTTACATAGACAAGAACCTGGCACAGGGCTTTATCCAGCCCGCTCGCTCACGTATGGCAGCACCTGTTCTCTTCAGAGAAAAGAAGGACGGTGGGCTACGACTATGTGTGGATTATCGTGGGGTCAACGCGGTGTGCGTTGAGCACCTGTACCCACTGCCTCTGATGAAGGACATGTTATCCCATCTGGTCAGTGGGAGGGTGTTTACTCGCTTGGACCTGCGGGAGGCGTACTATCGAGTGCGCATCAAAGAAGGCGACAAATGGAAAACAGCATTTAACTGCCCACTCGGCAGTTTTCAGTTTCGTGTGATGCCGTTCGGGCTCCAAGGGGCTCCCGCGGTCTTCATGCAGTTGATAAATCAGGTACTGCATGAGCATCTGTACAGGGGGGTCCTCATGTATCTCAACGACATACTAATTTACATGGAATCCATGGACGAGCACGTCACTTTAGTGCGGCAGGTATTACAAAAACTCCTAGAAGCTCGACTCTATGTAAAACTCACGAAATGCGAGTTCCATACCTCCCGTTTGGACTATCTGGGCTACTGGATATCCGCGGCTGGAATCGCGATGGACCCCAAGAAAGTGGAGGCGGTACAACAGTGGCAAGCCCCAGGAACCCGACGGCAGCTGCAGAGCTTCTTGGGATTTGCCAACTTCTATAGGTAGTTCATACCGTCCTTCGCCACGATCGCACTGCCCTTAACGGATCTGCTGCAGACCAAACAGCTGACAGTGAAGCCGCGTCCAGGCTTACGGGTGGCATGGACCGCCGAATGTCAAAGGGCTTTTGAGACGCTAAAGGAGTTGTTCACCAAAGAGCCCGTTTTGTTGCACCCCGACCCTACCGTACCATTCATTGTTCAAGCAGACGCCAGCGACGTGGCGGTGGGGGCCGTTCTCTTGCAGTGAAATAGTGATGGGGTGCTACAACCATGTGCCTATGCTTCCAAGAAGCTGTCAGCCACCGAACGGGCCTGGGCCATCTGGGAATAGGAATCCTTCGCCATTTGGTGGGCGTTGGAAACGTGGCGACATCACTTGGAAGGGGCGGAGAAGCCCTTTGAGGTATGGACGGACCACAAAAACCTGGAGGCTTTGCAGTCACCCAGGAATCTGGCTCCAAAGCATGTTCAGTGGGCGCTGTACTTCAGGCATTTCAAGTTCACCCTGAAATATGTCCCAGGGGGGAAGAACTTTCTAGCGGATGTGCTCTCGTGCCTCCCTCAATACGATAGCCGGCGGGAGGAGGTGGTGCAGGCTATTCTTCCCCCGTGTGAATCGGAGGTGATACAAGCCGTAAAATCCAGGGCCGTCAACGACCTGTTGCAACTCTTAAAGGATGCTCTAAAAGAGGATATCTGGTTGCAACAACACCCGCACCTCCTGACCCTTTGGGAGGGGCTGGCCTGGTACCGGGACAGGATGTACGTGCCGCAAGCTCTTCAAGCGGATGTCCTGTTTAGGTGCCATGATGCCAAACAAGCTGGCCACTTCAGGTTCGTTAAGACTCTGCACCTCTCTCGGCGACAGTTCTGGTGGCCGGGTATGAGATGTCACGTTGAGGAATATGTGTGCCAGTGTCATACGTGTGCTACCGCTAAACCCCAGCCTGGTAAACCAATGGGTCTTTTACAAGCAGTGGCAGACCCCTGTCGGCCATGGCAGGACATAGCCATGGATTTTATTGTGGAGCTGCCGGAAAGCCGAGGGTATACCGTGATATGGACAGTGGTAGACCTATTCTCCAAGCAGGCCCACTTTATACCATGCAAAGGATTGCCAACAGCCCAGCGACTGGCATGGATGTTTATAACGCACATCTACCGCCTACATGGCATGCCCAGGCATATCATCTCGGACCGGGGGTTGCAATTGTCTCCTATCAACCCGACGGACTGGGCAGACCTGCTGGCATTTGCTGAGGTAGCCCACAATAATGCAGTGCACAGCAGCATTGGCTACCCTCCCTTCACGGTGGTGTCAAGGTATGACTTCTCCCCCATCCCGGAGTATGGCCAGGGGTCGGCATCTCCCTGCCAACCCAGGGAGTGGATATCGCAATTGGAAGGGGTGTGGAAAGCAACCAGAGAGGCGCTACAGAAAACGGCCGGTGTTATGAAGGAACAGGCAGACAAGAAGCGCCAACCCTTTCACACCCCTGGGGTCGGGGACTGGGTGTATCTGTCCACCAAATATTTACATCTACAGATACCAAGTAAGAAACTGGGTCCCAAATTCATAGGGCCGTTCCAGGTCACCTAGGTCATCAACCCGGTAATGGTACGACTCAGGTTACCCAAATTCCTTGGCAAGGTACACCCGGTGTTTCATGGCAGCCTGTTGAAACCGGCATCCGTTCCTGTGGGGTTGGGGAAGGGGGCCCCCAGTCCTGTTTGTAATGGGCACTATGAAGTGCAGGACATCCTTGACTCCAGGGTGCGGAGGGGAAGGGTACAGTACCTGCTATTGTGGAGGGGATATCCGGCATCCGAGGCATCATGGGTGGCGGAGCGGGATGTCCAAGCACCATGGCTGCGTAGGGCATTGCACCGTAGGCACCCAGACAAACCTGGGGGGGTCGGATGGAACCCGTCGCCCATATTGGTGCCTGTGTAACATCTTCCTCTTGCCTTCCAGGTGGTGCCCTGGTAGGAGGGGCCGCCTGTCAAGCCCTGTGGGCTCGACATCACGAGGGGAGCAGGGGAAACGCCGCGCAAACCGCCTGCCCGAACCTTCTTGCTGGAGCCACCCAGGAACAGCACATCCAGCAGTCAAACGGCCGCCAGCTACCACGGGCAGCCTCACAAATCCCACGGCCATGCCACCGACGGGCAGCTGTTCCGGGGCTTTCCGGCGCGTCTGCGTCAACGGAGCTGCCGAAAGGACCCACAGGCAGTCAGACCGGCAGCCGCAACTCGTCCTGGGATTATCCAGCCGCCTGTTCCTCAACGGGGGCGTTGGGCAGCTCAGAACGAAGTCCGGACAGCAGGGCATTGTGGAGAGCTGTTAGGGGGGCTGTAACACTGACGTGCTGGACGGTGGAGAGGAGCAGGGAGGAGGGGTGGGGGAGCACAAAAGGGGGGATAAGGGCATACACTCACCTGGAGTCTGTGTGGGAGCTCAGGCACAAAGGGCGGGGTGACGTGCAGAGAGCTGGGAAGGGGGCTGGTTTCGAGCGGACTCAGCCGGATGCTGGTTTGCATGGGGAGGGGTGGGGCTAATCACCCCCAATGTATAAAAGACGCGTTGGGACGGCTAGCTCCCAATGCTGACTTTGTATCTGCTAAGATTTTTCTGAAGTAAAGAAAACCTCGTCGTCACCCGTACCACGTTGTCGTTGTTCTTTCAGCGTGGACGGCTGTGACAATTTGCTTTCTTTTGCAACTAGCTGCAATTTGTCAATAATGCCCTACATGCGAATTATGATTAATTTTAATACTGATATATTATTTCTCCAAGCCAAGATCACAAGCTGAAATGAGCCAAACTGAAGACTAAGCATGTCTTTATTTATTTATTTTTAGATTAACACAGATAACAATTTGTTTATTGAGGAGAAGTAAACAGTGGAAAGAGGACACAGAAAAGCATGAGTTGAATCTCATTAATTTTGTACTAAATCTATATAATCATAAGTCCAAATTCAGTCAAAGTCTGATGGTTCTTCTTGCATATCTTACAATAAATCAGTATTTAACGTATCAGTGAATGTCTTGATACTTAGCTGTCACAGAAAAAGAATTGATATCACTCATGCAAACACAATTAAAAATTTGATATTTCTCTCTTTTGACAAAAGAAACAAATCACATATCACAGTCTTGACCCAGCCAATGAATTTGCTTTGCTGGTTAAAGCCAAATATATATTTTTTTTAATTGAAAAGTTTTAACATACAGTTTATCTTTAACAGTCCCCCCTCCCCCTCCCTTCTCCCTCCCCCCCAGGCAAACTTGGCTTGACCCAGCCAATGAATTTGCTTTGCTGGTTAAAGCCAAATATTCATATAAAACATTGCTTAGTATTTAACAGAGTCAAATACTTCTGGAATGATGGCAATCATCACTTTTGATTATGTTGGATTAATTGAAACTTTAGTTTGATCCTGCAAAATGGGTCATGGAGATATCCCTCACACATTTTCATACAAGAGTCATTTAGCTTTTAATGCACTGTGAATGCATATTGTTGCTTTATAATGAGGAAGTATGGGAGCATATTTACATTTTCCATTTATTCTCATTATATCTTGTAACTTCTGATGTAACCAAAGAATGATAAATAGAATAACCATTAAATGCTATGTTTTTGCATTTTATATTTGTCCTTCAATGGAGGAGGAGGAGGAGGAGGGGGACTGAATCAGAGAAGAGAAAAATGACTCTGAACCATGTTTGAGAGAGTGTGTCTTGTTTATCCCAGCAATCTACTATTGTGCTGTTTAGTTCCATTCTTTGAAATGTTTGGGAGTTTTCAAGAACATGTCTATTTGTCAGCCCTCATGGGTAAACTACAAAGAAAGCATGACCTTTATTATAAGGCTACAATGAAGTCTGTAAGTCTGAAAGTACAAACTCTCTCTCTCTCTCTCTCTCTCTCTCTCTCTCTCTCTCTCTCTCTCTCTCTCTCTCTCTCTCTCTCTTTCTCTCTCTCTTTTCCTTGATTTACAACCATTTGTTTCATGACCATTCATTTAAAAATATACAGAGTAAAATAAAGCAATATAAATACAAAAAATATATACAAAGTAAAAATATATACAGGTAATTCTCTACTTGCAACTATTTGTTTAATGAGCATTCAAAGTTACAATGGCATTGAAAAGCAAAATAAAAACTGGACCCATTGTCAGAATCCATTTATATTTCATTTCTAACTCTCTTTTCTGTGCAAACCCAAATCTCACCCCCCCTTGCATTCTGCCATTCCCAAGGAGGAGAGGGAATAAACATGGGTGTTTATTGCTTTCACTTCCTTTCTTTAGATGTAACTTTTTGTTTATTCCACCTGCCTGCTTTCCATCACAATAAGATCAATGAGGGGCATTTCCCCTTTCATCTTACAGGCAACTAAGAAACGGGGTGGGGGAAAAAAACCCCTCTGGAATCTGGTTTGTTTCTCCGGATGGAATGTGAGGGGGTGGTAATGATTCTGCTATGAATGGACTGATGTTCTCCTTTTCTCACGAGGGGCTTACCACATGGAACCTGGCTGATCCAGAACTGACTGAATAAACTGTGGGGTGGGGCTTGCTTGGGGACATTTAAAAATATTGATGTGTGAAGGGATTTCTCAGATCCTGTCTTTTATACCCTCTATCATCTATATCTTAGTAAAAGTTCCTGCTTGGATAATCTTGTCTCCAAGAGTCTTCCTTTCTTAAGATGTGGATTGAAGTGGGTTCTGACATTAGACAGGATCAAAGAAGAACCCTACCAGGGGACTTTGCAAAAAATACAATGTCTAACGACGAGGCAGGGAAGTAGGGAAACCCCATGGAAAGCAAACTTTCCCCCCGACTGAAATTCCACCAACTATCGGAAGCTGAAGTGTCATATTCCTCCAGGGAAGAGGTGGTGGAGATGCACAACCATAAACCGCGGTGGTCGATGGATGTTGGAAGGAAAAGCAAGTGGGAAAAGGCATCGAGGAAAGTGAACCTGATACGGGGCAGCCACCAAACTGAATGGAAGCAAGAGATTGAGAGCGCCCTGCATGTCAGCAAAGAGGACAGGAGTTATGCACCATATGCATACTGGATCCTAGAGAAAGCTATTAACCTGATGAAAAAACCCTTGGTTCGCTAAGGGAGGAGAAACCTGAGTATTGCAGCCACACCAGCACCTGGAGCTGCAGCTGGAGAGACAGTGTGGGGGATCTGGAACCTGTAGCACTGGGGGTGTCAACTGTACCTGGAGCTACCACCTCAGCAGCATGCACCTCCCTGCTGACCCACAGACGGGGATCAGGATGGGGAACAATACTGCCAGCAGCGTAGGCACTGATCCATTCAAAAACTCCCGCCTCTGGAAATGAACTTCAAGGGGGAGCCGCCATGCTTGGGTTTTTTCCTAACTCAAGTCCTCAGTATGGAAGAATACAGACAAGACATCCCCAGGGACAAAGCCCACATCCGCATTGTGCAATCCACCCTGGACAGACTGGCTGCAGACTGGGTGGTGAACCTGCATGACTCCAACGTCCCAGAACTCTGTGCATTATCCCATTAACCATCTCAAAGTGAACTCACATTTGAATTGCTACATTGCAGCTGATAATAATTTAATAACTTATTCTTTTGCTCCTTTTCGATTGCTAAGCCAAGAGGGAACTCTCTGATGGCTTTCATTTCAGAAACCACCCAACCTTTATCCTTAAATTTGTCCTTCTATCTGTGACATTTTATGTATTAATTTTTCTTGCAATTTCTCATATACTGAAGCACCACACTCTTTTATATAAGGTACTGATCTATTCATTTTCTATGCTACACATTGCTTATCCAAGTCATCTTTTTCTTTGTTAACTGCTTTCTTTGAATAAAAAAGAAAGATATTTTCTTAAATATTAACTCAGTGCCAAAATGCACTGGGTTATACACTAATATATGAGGGACATGAATCTTTCCCAGTTCCATCTGTTGTTATGAAAAGTGATTCTTATATTACTACTAACAATTCTACATACTTGTGCAGATCTGTGTTTTCATTAGAAGAACTGTGTGCATATACAAGTCAAGTGTAGGAGGTAAACTGAATTATTATCTTTCTTTTGAGTCTAATAAAGCATATTCTGAAATAATATATGCTTATGTTGCAAGAATCAGAAGGCAATTATTCCATGCAGATAGTTAAATATGGCATTTCTCCAAAATATGGTTTTACAACAATAAAGGTTAGATTTTGTTTTTGCCTACTCATCTCAAAAATATCATTGCATGTCACTTCAGTCAGAATAGAGCTGGAAGGGACCTTGAAGGATTCCTAGTGCAACCCCCTGTTCAAGCAGGAAACCGTATATTATTTCAGACAGGTTTCTGTCCAGTCTCTTCTTAAAACCTCCTGTGATGAAGCACCTACAACTTCTGATGGCAAGCTGTTCCACTGGTTAATTGTCCTCACTATTAGAAGTTTCTCCTTAATTCCAGATTGCTTCTCTCCTTGATTAGTTTCCATCCATTGTTTCTTGTCCTGCTTACAGGTGCTTTGGTAAATGTTGACCTCCTCCTCTTTGTGGCAACGTCTCAAATATTGGAATACTGCTATCATGTCACCCCTAGTCCTTCTTTTCTTTAAACTAGTCAAACCCAAATCCTGCAACAGTTCTTCATATGTTTTAGCCTACAGGCCTTTAATTATCTTAGTTCTTAGTTCTTTGCACTTTCCCCCTAATCTCAACATATTGAAGAAGTCCAAACTTCTTCATTTCTGCTTCTTAATTATGAGCAGAAAAAGGTTATTTCTAAAATATGTGGCTCAAATGAAATAACTGCATATCTTTTTATTCTCATTACCTAGGAATGAATGAATTAGTGTGCCTTACATATGAATATAAAAATGTATTTATAGGTAACTGCATTTTTCTATCGGTCTGTCTGTCTGTCTGTCTGTCTGTCTGTCTGTCTGTCTATCTATCTATCTATCTATCTATCTATCTATCTATCTATCTATCTATCTATCTATCTATCTATCTATCTATCTATCTCCAAGCTTTTAATTTCCCTCTAATGCCAACTCTATCAAATATACACAGAATGTGAATGAGTGGATATAATTTATATCTCATGTGAATATTTTTTTTAGCTCTACTCCATTTATTTGACAAATAACAAACATCAATTATTTGCCACATAATAGATAAGTACCTGAAACCTGAATCATTATAAGGTATTTACAGAAAGGCACAGAAAGATGATTCAGAAGAACTTAAAATTCATGTAACACAATCTGCAATCTAAAGGCTTTCTATATTATGGTAAGGTGATTTGTCCTTGTAAAGAAGCAAGAATTTGGATTCTTCACTGCAAAAAGATAACTGCAATCAGATGAAACATCACATTCTGTGCATGTAATTACACTGGTAAGTAAGGGCGAGAGGTCATATCTGTAACATTCACTGACAAAAAATGTATCCTAGAATGTATTTAGTAACACAAAAATCTAGGCTTTACAGAATAGGACTAATCAGGTAGATTATTCAACACAGAAAAAGAAAACAAATAATATTTTTATTATATTTCAGGGAATATGTGTCCTTCCTTGTGAAGAAAACAATAGTAATACCAGTGGATTATGAATTCTGCTAGATACACAGGGATGTAAATAAGCTTGAGATACTTCTTTATGCTCACCTCAAGAAGAAATGAGCTGCAGATACTCTAAATTCTGTCTGGAAAATGACTCAACTGTTTCCTGATATAGGTTTTACTAGGTTGACATGGATAGAAATTGAATGAGTTCTAAGTGAGTCTGGAACAAGAAAGCAATGCTTATTCTGAATCATGGAATTAGTACCCATGGAAAGAATTCATTCTTTGTGAATACAATGAAAACTAATAGCTATTACAAGAAATAAAAATATTGGGAGGAATAGATGAATGAATTTGAACCCAAGGAATCAAGTACGTAAATATGATAGAGTAAAACAAGAAAGCTATCAGACTATGTCTGGCTATCAGCTACCAGAAATAGGAATCAAACAAATCCAAAACAACAGCTATGAAGATTAAGATATTATATGTATTGCACACTCCTTTCTATATCATATCAGCCTTTCAGGTTTTCCACAATTTTCAAAATGCATTTATAAATTTTGTAAATTAACAAAGATACTCTGTATATTTCCTTGAGCATTTCATTGTTTAGCAAGATTCTGAATCTCCACTGAAAATCTTTTGACTATATCCACTAATAAATTCCTCCCCTCTCTCTAAGCCTCTGACACTCCTATGTAGCCTCAGTTGGATTAGAATAGATCACAATGAAGTGACCTGCATGTGTGTCATAATGCAAAGCTTGATAAAGGAAAATAATGAGTGAATCATACACAGAGGAATTTGTGTATGTGAATTATGTGTAACCCTGGTGCATGCCTTAGAACAGGCTCTGAAAACAGGCTATGAAAGTCTATTTGGAAAAAAAAACACACCAGTTCAGATAGTTCAAAATAGTGAAATGCTTCCTTTTGTGTCTCAAGGTTGGTGCAAGCAATTTCATGAACTTGAAATGAATAGATATACACTGTAAACCTTATAGATAAAATTAAGAGCTCTGTAACAGTTTTGTTGCAGATTTTCCACAAGTAAAAAAAAAGGTAATTTCAAAGGAGGCAGTATCTATCACTCTAAACCCAAACTGATTCAAATTAATCTTTGATTCAACAGACTGTGAATTATACACAGATGAATTTGTAACAGGTCAGGGTTATGTGTAATATACTTTGCTTTGGAAGATGCATGAATAGCATGCATATTTTTTGTAACTTAGAGAGTAAGACTTCGCTGGAATGTCCCTCCCTGCTTCATTCTGCAGAAGGCATAAAATAGAGTTAACATGTATCAAGGGGAAATGAGGGCAGAAATAAAGAGATGTATAAAGAATAGGATTCTTCTGTTTCATATAGTACACAGAAAAACTCGCTAGTAGAATGTGAGTAGAAATTAGTCAAAAAATATTTTGGGAGGAAGAGTTCAGCCTGTAATTGGCCTCCAATCTAAAACATTCCATAATGAAGCTGGTTTCAGAGCAGGGCTAATAAATTCTGATAGTCTGGTATGATCATCATGATCAGCCTTGTTTTGCTATTGGTATTAGAAAGGCAGAAGGCAATTGAGAATAAGGTAAAAATAAATTTTTAAAAATCGCATATAAGCAAATGTACAATAATAATCATTAGTTATTATTTAGAATGAGGAACAAATCAATGTTGAATTCCCTCTTTCTGTCTTCCACACACAAAACAGATATCAAATTATATCAAAAATGTTACATAAAATTCTATAAGCACTCTTTCATTTCTAGAATGCTCTAGTTGTTTAAAGATAAATAAAATTCTTCAGCTTTAATGCCTTGGTTTTATAATAAAGTGCTTTACATTCCTAGCTATTTAGGTTGCAAGAGGCATTTTAAAGAGAACAAAAGTTACTGCATAGATCAATGACAACTGAATCAAATTCATAGTTCAGTTGACTTTGCCCATAAAAAAAATAAAGATTTACACATCATTTACAGATTGTGTACCAAGGACTGTACAATTCTATATAATAGGATAACTAACTCCCACAACTATTAAATCAATGAGCTCATTCTGTTGAAAATCAGTGGCTCAGGATGGGAAAAGATACCCAACTTTTTCCCCCACAACACAAAGCAGAAAAGCAAGCCAGTCTACTTTTAACAAATAGCAATGTCAAGAAAAAAGAAAGCAATCATCACTTGGAGGAGAATTTAGGAAAGCAAAACAAGTTGTTTGGCACTTTAATGGAGATCATGAAAAGCAATACCATCAAGTCTTTGGAAAGGGAATGAATCTCAGTTAAACTGTGCTACAAATGTGCAAAGACTATCCTATTTACTCTATTTAAAAATTCACAGATAGATATTTATATAGTCAACACATGATGGAGTTGCATATAGAAAGTCTATCACAAACAGACTATAAGATATTTTAGCAGTGTAGCAGAGCTCTGAAACAACAGCATGATGGACCTGCTTTCAATCATAGCCTTTTGTTGGGTCTAAACAAAGACATTATATACAGGTAGGTTCTATATAAACAAAATAATTTATGCTTTGTTGTAGTGCTAACAAATGACAATAACACTGAGACTTATTTTCTATTCCCTTTGGAGGAGGATAGGCAGATAGAGAATAGTATAAAGAGACAAAATATCCAGAATGACATAATCATATCAGAGAGGATTCTGGGAAGAAGCTGAATAATGGAGGTTCTCATTAGTAACTAAAGGTTAAAATGACTTAGACACCTTTGATAGCAATTGAAAGTAGACTTTATTCTATCTAAAGTAAATCTGGTTGGTAAATTTGACCTGGACTGAGAGTGTGCAATTGGTAGAGTGCTTGATAAAACTCCTAGAGGACAAAACCTGGAGGAGAAGAAGAATGGTGAAGGGGAATAGCATTGTGAGGCACTGTTTCTCAATCTTTGCAACTTTAAAATGTGTGGACTTTCAGAATTCCCGAAGAAAAATCAAAAGTTTATCTGCCACCAGCTAATTGCTAATCAGCTCTTTATTTTGAGAGTGATAGTAAAATGTCAACTAACTTTGTTAAGACATTTCCTTAGACCTAAAATGATAAAATTAGGAACTGAGGAGAAGAATGCAGAGGAATGCTCATATGTTAGGCTTTAGTCATATGGTGTGAAGAAGTAGTATAAGTACATACAAACTTTTAATGGATCTTATCAGTAGTTTTGATCAGTGACGTCATCAAAGTAAACAAAGCCACGTGCTGATTACGTCACCAGGCCATGCCCATAAATGGAAGTGACGTTCGCACCCCTCCTCCCCGGAAGTGACGTGCATAATCCACACCCCACCCCTCATGGTACAGGACTCACAAGGCCATAACCCTAGCCGGATATGACGTGTCTGCCCAACCCCATCAAAATAAGCATGGGTAACCCTAGCAGATAAGGTGTGATATAAGGTGATAGCCCTATTTCCAGATGGTGCTTGCCAAACCTAATCCCATCAACAAACATGTGGCGGTCAAGCTTCTGTGTACTTGATTACATTAGCCCTAGACTAATTCCATGGACGTGCAAATCCAAAAGAAACACAGAGACCTGTGTTTTTGGGAAACAAAACCCTGCTTTTGGGGGGGTGATAATTAAAAAAAGCTTTTTATTTCTAATCATTCTAGCCTAATAATGCTTTTAATTTTTGTGGAGTTTTAAAAATCAATACCTCAAAAGCTGGGGGTGGGGGGGAAAAAGGATCACCTAAAAGGCTTCCAGGGTTTGCATTTAAACCAGGCAATTTTAAAAACATTTTCCCTGAATGTAGGGGGGAAAAACCACAGGCCTTTTAAAGCCCACAGCTGGTTTTTTACCTTTGTAAAAATCTAAAGACTTATATTTTGGCATTTGCAACTCCCTCGAATTCATATGTACGCGTAACCGTTCATAGCAGAGATTTAATAAAATTTATTCTAACCTTACAGCAAAAGCGAAGCGTTTCTGAATGGCCAGAACAGATTGATGTATTAGGTATGTGTATTGTGGGCATGTCTGGACATGTCATTCCCCGTGATTCTGGACAGGCACAAGGCTCAAGGACGTGTCATAGCATGCGTGAGGATGTTGTACAGGCAGGTCTGAACAGCTAGCAAATTAATTCCAGCAGTCTTTTGAAGATGGCAAATATTGATGGTGATTTGTTTGATGTAAATTTGACCCCCAAACCTCCCAAGCGTAGACGTAGAATAAGAAAAGGACCTGACCTACGCGGCGTCGTGGAAGACAACAAATTTATAAAACCTTGTTGTTGCAGATTCTGCAAAACATCAAACGGTAAGTAAATATAAAAATTAAGAAAACAGTATTTTGATTAGTTGAAACAGCTAGACTAATTCTACCTTATTTCCTGTTTTAGAAACGCCGGAATCTCAAAATGCCAGCATGCCTCAGATTCTGAAAGCGTGTATCATTAAAATATTACACCATTGTTTAATGGGCTGCCTACAATCAGATGAAGACCATACGGATGGAACCAGTGAAACAGAGCTTATTAGCAGCTTATGCTTTAGACTTTCTATGCCTCATGTTCTCTGGGTCATCATCAGTATTTCTGACAAAGTGAATAACTTATATTTCACCAGGGATTCCCTTGGGGAGCTCAAGAAATTTATATATCGTATAGCTCTTATGCGTGAACCACTGTCATTAATGTCAAAGATTGAAGCCAAATTGCCATTGTCTCTGAAGAGGATCATATGTCAGAATGTAACAGAAATAGATTACAAGAAACTGTTAACGCTATGAAATTTATAATAAAAGGTGCTTTACAAATCACATGAAAGTTGTATTATATTTTTTTCTTGATATGAGGGTGTACTGGTCAAAAGGGGTGAAAAACTCAGCAGAATTAATTACAAGAAACTATTAACACTATGAAGTTTACATTTGCTGGTCTCATGTTTAAGCCTATCAGGTGCTAGACACAGATGTATAATCTAATCATTTGGCGGGGGGTTACCTGATTGGTGGGCGATGTGATTTTTGAGATAGCCAGAGTGTACAAAAAGTAGGATTCATACTGACCCCAGACACGTTTGTCAGTTTCTGACATATTCATACCTCTGGACCCCTGTTATCTGCTAAGAAGACCTTCTTTACAGAATGGATGCTACAAATGTAAGTAATTTTATTGCTAATTTTTGAAACATTGTTCCTCTTAGCTATAAAAAATGTATTTATAATATTCATGGCCTGTTTGTTTTCTTTTACTAGATGGAATTAACTGATTCTGAATGTGTAAGGGGCACAGATCTTGTAAGTAGTTTTGTTGCTAAAATTTTGAAACACGGCCCCTCTTAGATATAAAAAAAAGAATGTATTTATAATATTCATGGCCTGTTTGTTTTCTTTTACTAGATGGAATTAACTGATTCTGAATGTGTAAGGGGCGCAGATCTTGTAAGTAGTTTTATTGCTAAAATTTTGAAACACTGTCCATCTTAGATATAAAAAAAGAATGTGATTATAATATTCTTGGCATGTTTGTTTTCTTTTACTAGATGGAACTGACTGATTCCGAATGTCTGAGGTTTTATAATGGTATTTGTTTTTCATACCTTCATACATTCAGATTCTTACAAAAATTTCTGCAACATTTCTGACCATTGGGTTTTTCTTTTCCTTCAGAATGGGAAGATGATCAACCATTTGTGGATCTCACTATACCCACAGAGCAGGAAGGACCCCGGCATGGCATGACCCCTCAACCATGCACAAGCCACACAGCACAAGAGTTAGTAGGTATAACATCTAGCATTTTATCCAACTACAAATCCAATCGTATTATTTTATAATCTAAAAAAGGGGTGTGTTTGTATTACATTATTAGGAATGTAGGTGACAACATTTTGTTTGTTTGATTAACCAGGGCCGCCCTGCAAAAAAGCAAAAATGCATGGAGGCGAACTCCCCGCACCCCCAGCAGTCAGTGATAGTAGTGAACCTACACCTGAATCTCAACAAGAAGAGGAGATAAATCATTCTATGCCCCAGCTACAAAGCACTAACTCTGCAAACTCTCAGAATTCGAACAATGTTTATCTGGATTTGGTGCAAGAGTGGGAGCATCCTATCCGAAATTTCATGGCTGTGGAATACTACCGGCGATATAGATTCGTTAATGTTGACCAAATACAGTCTTTTGTACATGCTATAGATGCTATTCATAATGCTATACAGCATATATTGAATAATGTTGCTAGAGACATAGGTGCAAATGATTTTGTTCAACTCCGGTTGGATGCAGATGGGTTAAATCATCCACTCTTTTCTCTGAGGAGGAATATGGATGGTTTAAATGCTGATGAATTTCTGACCAGTATTGAAAATCTGCTTCAAAGTAAAGCAGAGATATTGTGGGGGGGAGATTTACAATTAGTGGTTACCATTGTGAGGAACAATGAGGGGGGAGGGCTTAGGAAGTTAAGCACTGTACTGCTCACCAAAGTACTGGAGAAAAAAAGACGTCACCTAGTAGATTTCAATGTGGAAGGCGCATTTCTGTGTTTTGCTAGCTGCTTGCTCTGGCTCATTGGCGGGGGTGTTAGTAATGAAGAAATTATTACCAGGGCCAGGGAACTTCACATCAGACTGGGTATTTCCACAGAAAACATGGTTAACTTTTCACAGATACACCTCTTTGAAAAAGCTCTAGGGGTTACTATAAAGATATTGTTTTATCTGCAGGACGGATGGAGATTTTTTGTTACAGGCCTCCCACAGCAAGAAAAAATAGTGTTTATATTGTTACACGACAATCATTACTATGCCATCAAAAATATAAAGGGTTTCCTGGGCGAACGCTATTTCTGTAAATTTTGCCACACTCACTATCTCCATAAATTTAGTCATGGTTGTCAATATATCTGCAGAGCATGTCTCAACCAGGAATGCAAGCAGGTAGAGAAGGAAAAGATGCGCTGCTATAGGTGCAAAGTGGTTTGTCATTCTAAGGTATGTTTTGAAACTCACGCACAGCTAGCTACGGAGGGAAAAGTTGACTGTAAGAGTAAAGAATATTGTGAAAAGTGTGGGGTTTACGTCTTTACTCCCCACATGAAATGCAAGGAACCCAAGTGTGGGCAGTGTTCCGAGAAGGTTGAAAGTTTGGAATATCATTTATGTTTTCTAAAAGAGCTGGTCCGGCCACGAATTGGCCAAAGGTACATTATTTATGATTTTGAATGCTGCCAAGAAACTGGCACACATATACCTAATTATGCATGCGCCAGGGATATGTTGAAGGATGATGATGACGAAGATGTTGTGATGTGGGATTGTTACGGTGTTAGATGTCTGGATCAGTTTGTAAAGACATTTATAAATGATAAGTTTAAAGGATGCACTTTTATCGCTCACAATGCCAAAGGTTATGATGGGTACCTAGTACTGAGGCAGTTGATCCGGGAAAAGGTTAGGGTTCAGCTTATAAGCCTGGGAGGGAAACTTCTGTGTATAACCCTGCCAGCTTACAAGATCCGTTTTATTGATAGCCTCTCATTTTTGCCCCTTAAATTAAGTAAATTACCCAAAGCTATGGGGTTTCAAGGCTGCAAAGGATATTTCCCCCATTTGTTTAATACAATGGCCAATCAGGACTACGTTGGGCCGCTCCCTGAAGCCAAGTATTATAGTCCTGAAACCATGATGCCCGGTGAGAGAGAAGAATTCCTGAAATGGCACGCTGCTAATAGAGGTACTGTATTTAAACTAAAGAAGGCTCTGGCTTACTATTGCAGGCAGGATGTTGATATACTAAGAGAAGCATGTATTCGATTTAGGGAACAGGTAATGGAAATGACTGAGCGTGAGTTCGTCAAGAGGGGCGGTGGGGATATTGTTGAGGAGATAGTGATTCGTTGCATTGACCCCTTCCAATATATCACACTGGCGTCTGTCTGTATGGCACAGTACCGGTTCATGTATTTGAAAAACAACTCCATTGCTTTGGCTCCTATGGATAATTATCACAAGACCCAGAAAAGGTATTCAGCACCTGCGATACAATGGTTGATGTACATAGAGCACACTGAGAACGTCAATATCCAGCATGCCCTGAAGGGGGGTGAAAAACAAGTAGGCAAATATTTTTTGGATGGTTTTGCTGTCATAAATGACACCCCCACAGCTTTTGAATTTTATGGTTGTTTTTTTCATGGGTGCCCTGTCTGCTACTCTGAAAGAGACTTCAACAACTTACTTGGTTCAACATATGGCACCCTGCACAGCCGTACTAGGATTAAAGAAAAGGACCTCAGGAGCCAGGGTTATGCTGTGCGCTGCATCTGGGAACACGAATGGAGGGCCTTGGTGGAGGCTGACACCTCTTTGAAGCAGTTTCTGGTTGAGAATAAGCTCCCAATACCTTTGATACCTCGAGATGCCTTTTTTGGTGGTAGAACAAATGCTACATGTCTTTACTACAAACCAAAACCTGGTGAACAAATCTTATATTACGATTTCACCAGTTTGTACCCCTTTGTGAATAAGACCAAGGAGTACCCAATTGGCCATCCACAAATTATCTACCAAGATTTTGGGGACATAAAACAATATTTTGGGTTAGCCAAAGTCAAAGTGTACCCGCCAAGGAATCTCTATTTTCCTGTACTACCCCACAAATCAGGGGGCAAATTAATGTTTAGTTTGTGTGCAACCTGCACAGAAAAACTGCAAACTACCCCCTGTAAACACAGTGATGAGGAAAGAGCTCTGACTGGAACATGGTGTACTGTTGAATTGAATGTAGCTTTAGAAAAAGGTTACAGAATTGTTGAAATCTATGAGATCTGGCATTTTGAAAGTACATCAAAGGGGCTATTTTCAGATTATATTAACGCACATCTCAGACAGAAACAGGAGGCCAGCGGTTACCCTGACTGGTGCAAAACAGAACAGGATAAAAAGCAATATATTCGTGATTATGAAAAGATGGAAGGCGTCCGCTTACGCCGTGAACACAATTCTGCAAAAAGGCAAATTGCCAAACTTTTTTTAAACTCGCTGTGGGGCAAGTTTGGTCAGAGCACCAATCACCTGACAACATCTGTGGTGACAAACCCTGAAGAATTATTCAAATACCTTTTTGTGCCCTATTATGATGTTTCCTCCTGTGAGTTTGTGGATAGTGAGACAGCCGTTGTGACGTGGAAAACTGCCAAGAACCATCCCACCAAAGCCTCATGTACTAACGTATTCATTGCCAGCTTTACAACAGCGTATGCACGACTGGAATTATACAGGCTGCTGGATGGGCTGGGCGATAGATGCCTGTATCATGACACCGATTCAGTCATTTTTGTAAGTAGAGAGGGGGCGTGGACTCCACCTTTGGGTGATTATTTAGGACAGCTGACAAGTGAGATTCCTCCAAACACTACGATAACAGAGTTTGTTGCGGCTGGCCCCAAAACGTATGCCTATGCTTTGTCCAACGGTGAAGCGGTGCTAAAGGTGAAGGGAATCACACTGAACTGCGGTAACAGCAAAAAGGTTAATTTTGACAGCTTGAAAGATTTGGTAGATGATTATTGTCTGTCTGGTGCAGAGAGAAAAAAAGAGATCAGGGTAGAACAGTTGGGGATTGTTAGGGTTAAGAAACAGTGGTCCCTTGAAACGCGGGTCCTCCGAAAAACTCTAAAAGTAGTGTATAATAAAAGGTTATTAAAGAGCGAAGATTACTGTACGCTACCTTACGGTTATTAAGGATGGCAGAAAATATTGCACAATTTGTACACCCTTTCTCGTGTATTATAAGCGGTCCGTCCAATTCTGGCAAATCTTTTTTTTATCAAACAAATGTTAGAACATGGTGATGTTGTGTTGTCTCAATTGCCTCAAAATATTGTATGGTTTTATAGCTGTTGGCAACCTCTGTACAAAGAACTGCTTAATAAATTCCCTTATATTAAGTTTATTGAGGGGCTTCCGTCTTCTTTTGAAGATGATGATTTGTTTCCGCCAAATCAAATTACTCTAGCTGTGATAGATGATCTCATGACATCGGCCAGTGAGAGCGATCAAATAGAGAAGGCATTTACACAGTACGTTCATCACAGAAACCTGAGCATTATTCTCATACTACAAAACCTGTTCTTTCAAGGCAAGAAAATGAGAACAATAGCTCTGAATTCCAAATATTTGGTTTTATTCAGCAACCCCCGTGATCAGATGCAAATTGTCACACTGGCCAGGCAGATGTACCCCACTAACACAAAGTATTTTTTAGAAGTATTCCAAGATGCCACTCACAAACCACACGGGTACCTTTTGGTAGATTTGGCAGCCACCACTCCAGAATCCTACAGGTTGAGAACAGGTCTCTTTCCACCTGATTGGCCTGCTGTTTACACAATGAAAAAGAAGTGTAAAAAGCAGTAGCCCGGCTGCCTTAGCACTAGTTCATTTAAGATGTCAGAGAGGGTACGTAGAAATTGGGGGCTTTTAAAAATCTTAGTAAAGGCCAGACCAAGACAGAGAAAAGCCATCTTATGCAATGCTAATAATGACCTGGTGGGGGCTATAGCAGAAATAGCTTTGAACACCCTAAAAGGAAACCTTCCTCTGAAACCTTCACAATTCCGGTCTCTGAAGAGAAAGAAAGGTGTCATTAAAAAGTTGAGCGATAGAAAGGTCTCACTCAAAAAGAAGAAGCAGGCCATACTTCAGTCGGGTGGTTTTATTGGTCCCTTACTAGGGGCAGCTATTCTGCTGTTGACTAGCCTGTTAGCTGGATAAACCATGGATCATGCTGAGAAAATGTATCTGGTATCGCGTCATCAGATGGAGCAACTACAGGGCAGGCCCCCTACTATGGGGGCTACAGTCACTAACCGGTTGGATGCTGAGATGCGTTCCATTCTTCAGAGAGCTGATTTGTCTGAGGATGACAAGATTAAGCTCTACAGTTCTGCATTGCAGAGGTATCTAAGACTAACCAGGCAAAATGAGTCTGAAAAGGACAGACTGAATCTCATTTACCCACCGGAAGAACCTCGGCCACTTCCAACATTACCAGAGCAGCCACCACAGCCATCTCCGCAGGATGCAGCGATGGACGAAATCCTAAGCGGTGTGAGCACCCGTTACAGGAAAAATGCGGAACTTTTGCTGAACAAAATGAAACAGCATCAGGACGTCTCAACCTGGGATGATCGCGGTACCTTTTTATACAAAGGGGTCCCTATTCCTGGGACTAATATTTTAGACTTGGTGAAAGGAGCTTCGCAGCACCGAGCCCCTACTGAGAAGCGGAAACCTAAAGGCTGGGATGACTTTATGAATGCTATGGCTGAGGTGAATGTCCCGACCTCTGTGTTGGGGTCTACAGCTGTTAAAGAGCAAGTAGAAAAGTTGAAAGATTCTCTGGTTGTTAAGGATGAAACTGCTACTAGCCCCGACTCTGTTATGACAGCCCCTTTTGGGGTTCAGAAGCCTCTGTATTCCAGTGCCCTTTCTAGCCCTTGGACATTAAACCCTAGAAGTAGGTTCAGGTTTGGTGACTGGCTCAATTTGTAAAATGAATAAAAACACAGTGAAACAAGTAAAAACTTTTAAATATTTTTCTTTATTTTACAGTAAGGCAGGCATGTCTGCATGCACTGGTGACGGTTACAGGTTCCAAGTCCCCTTCCCACCTTTATAGTTTTTACAAACAGCTTTACCATTTGATCATTTTTAATATCAACATTGGAGTACATCTTTAAAATATTTTCATAGTCTACTCCTTTAGTCCGGTTCAGTAGAAAAAATGCACAGTGTTGCCCGCAGGTCACAGCACTGGGGTGCTGCAGTTGGCGTTGGTGAAATGTGTACTTCTCAGCTTGCTGCTCTAAAAACGTCGCTATGGAGCCAGGAAAGTCAGGGCTATCCGGCGGTCTTCCATAAGAATCAAAAAATTCGCCATATCCGGGAGATGGGAAGTAGAGGGCCAGCCAGTGTTCACCAGGCAGAGTGTGAGGGTGGGTATTTACAATTAATCCAAAAGGTCTTTTGGAGATCTGTCTCTGGGGTAACAGGTCGCAAGGGTAGACCCCTAGAAAGGCTTTATTTCCAGAGAACAAGTGGCGGAGTTGCAGTGTGTCCATACTCACATATAATCAAAGAGCACATTCCTTGTGTGACTTATTTCAATAAGGTTTTCGAAGATTGCATAGAGAATCATGTTGACGGTGTTGGGGAGGGGTTGCGCAAATCTAATTTCGGCTCTGAGGTTACCGTTCCTGATCAAAGAATAGTGCTCAGAGCACCCCTGATCAGGACTCAAGTCAAAACAATACAAAGTATACCCTCGGTTAAACTCTTCCCTACTGATTAACAGCGGTCTGTCTTTCATGCCTTTGCCTGTGACCTGCACCATCTGCATGTACTCTCTCACAAAAAGACCGTGCTCATAATCAGGCTGAAGAGGCTTTGCAGGGATCTGCTCGCCATCACAATGCAAGGCGCAAAAATTGACATTGCAGTGTAGAAAATTGAACGGATTTCTTTCATAATCCCCACTAAAAGATGCATTGTCCACAAACCCAATCACTAATTGTTTAGGTAGCTGCCCCAGAAATAGATTTTCCTGATTACACACAAGGCTACCTGCAGGAATGCTGTAAACCTTCATTCCCACTCGATCAATGGGGTATTTAGCATTGGAGGAGAGCAAAGCTTCTGCATGACCGAGGCGCACTCCCGGGGCTACTTTTACACGCTTTACAAAGAGAGATGCCTCCAAGAGTTGTACTTTGTAATTCTCGTTGCCATCCTTCATCATGCAAAATTCATTTCTGCTTCTTGTGAGTTTGACTTTCACATCGACACCGTTAATTAGTAGTCTGTCTTGAAAAAACAGATCGCTATGCAGAGGCCCTAGCAGGTCCCATTTACGGCTACCGGCCGTCTGTCTTGCTCTCGCTTTGAAACCGGAGTTCCCAGCGGCTGTCAGTAGAGTACTCTCCATGAGGTCCGAGTCATCTTTGTAAAAACCGCCAGCTGTAAATTGAGTACCCAGCGCATCACCACCAAAGTTCAGAATCAGTTCAATCATGGCCCGGTAAGAATAGCAATGATGGCTCTGTGTAATGAGCCGATCTCCCAAGGTAACATCCAGCTGATTAAACAGTGATGCTATGGGGTAGTTGGTCAGGGCCACCCTAGCCCCGTCATCAATATCCGTACCGTCAGCCTTTACAATCTTGCAACTCACATACAGCAGGGTGTTGTTTAAATCCGTGTAATGTTCACCATGCCCCGTGATAAAAAATTCCAGGGGAGCATTGGGTGTCAGCGCTGATAAAGGTGGGATCTCGACATAAGTACTGCTTTCAATACTGGTCTGTGTAGGTGCCAGTTGAAAAAGATCCAGTTCTGATTTAACACATTCCTCTGAAGCAGAATGAATAAATGCCATATCGTATTAGAATATGTCTTCCTTGTCACAGGGCTTCCTCTTCTGTGCACGTCTCCTCTTGGTATGGCGGGTCTTTTTCACAAGTCTTCTCTTTTTAAACAGAATAGGCGGGCCCAATGCGTAATTCTTCTTGGTTATGATCATCCCTGATCCATCCTGCCCCCTCTCAACAACACGGGATACAAGATGACCCGCGACATCTCTGGCAATGTTTTTGGCAGCAGAGTTCACATGCGGCTTAATGATTTCTAATCCTCGCCTCAAAAACGGCATTGCTTTTCGAAAAAGCCCACGGAACAGGCCCCCTAAACCTGTCCCGTACATAATGGGGGCTCCTCGAAAGCCTGGAAGGCCCCCGCCAGCTTGTGCCCTGTAGTAAGCCACGTAGTCTTGAGGGTTCCCGTGCTCCTTGATTACAACCATCCTTCACTTTTCCGAGGCCTAAAATGAAGCTTGACAATCACCTTCCCGTGATAAAAATGCACATTTTTGTCCTGATCGGTTTTGATTTCTATGGTAATGGTATCGATGTGATGTTTGCTGACCGGTACATAATGCGGGCGGTCATAGGTAATTGTGATGACGTCATTGTCTTGCCCTCGCACAGGCACACAGCGCAGTAATGGCACATAGAAGTCGCCCACTATCTGGAGCTCTACAATGTCTGTGTAAACATATAATGTACTGAATCCAGGGAACATCCCTAACAAATGTCCGAGATCTCCGCTAACTAGAATGGTGTGCGGTTCGTCTCCTTTAAGATTAATTTTTCGTCCCACTGAATCATAATGTAGGGTTGTCTTAGGTCCATCCTTGGCGTTTGATATAAGCTTGTTCATATTTTCTAACAGGTGACGGATGCTGTTATAGTACCCGCTTCTCAAAGAAAAATGCCATCTCTTTCTCTCGTTAGCAATTTCAAAATATCCAGGTGAAGTTAATGTGTACCAACTATGCGGATACTGTATCTCTGCTAGCGCTACTTCCCACGCTCCTGGAAGATCCAGCGCTCTCGCTAATTGTATGGTAAAATTAGAATTTTTGTTTTGGGGGAAAATTGCTGCTGATGCATTGCTGGGTAGGGTGATGTAAAACTCCTCCATATCAAAGATGTTGTACTTCAGACTCCTTAATCCAACTGTTGAACTTTTCTGGCCACCCCTGCCATTTATCCAGGAATTCTCTTTGTTTACCCCTCCCTCTTTTCCGTAATATTTTTTCAATTCTGTAGACGCGTTCTTGATCACTAAGAATTTTTTGCAGCTCTTCTGGGTAAAAAGACCCTTGTACTGGCTCTTCTGCATAATCCATTAATCTATATACATCCCTTTCTCTCCGCCTAACCCTTTCTTTGACGATAAATATTTCATCTGTAAAGGTTTGCTGATACCCCTTTTCAAACTTCCCCTTTAGCCTGGATATCCTAACGTGATCCCCCACATTAAAGTTTTCTGCCTTTCTGTCCGATTTTAAAATATTCCCATATAGACGCATCCACACATCTTTTTCATTAGAGTGTTTCACCATGTTGGGGGCTGTCCGGATACTGCGATGGTAAGCGCTATTGTAACTCCGCATGAGGGCTGGTAATACATCCACATACCTGTGCGTATTTTTAGCTGTGAAAAATCTCCACAGCTTGTTTTTCAGAGTTCTATTAAACCTCTCTATAACCGCTGCTTTAGTTTCACTATGTGTGACAAAGTGATGTATGCCATAGCGTTCAAAAAGCTTCTTTACAGGCTTGTTTAAAAACTCTTTCCCAGCATCTGACTGCAGCTTTCTGGGCGCCCTTCCTGATTGGAATATACTTTGGAAAGCACCGGCAACCCCTCGTCCAGACTTATCGGTTAAACAGACTGCCCAAGCATATTTGGAAAGTACATCGATTACCGTTAAAATAAATTTTGTGCCGCTGTATTCAGAGGCAAATCCTGATAAATCCACAAGGTCAGCCTGCCATTGGCAATCTATGCAGGAAACTATTGTAGCGTTCCTGGAGAATTTTATTCTTGCAGGCTTATGCAGGGTATAAGCTTCTTGACTGGAAAGCCATGTCTTGACTTGCCTCAAGGTTAAGTTTTTAAAGCGTTTCCTCCCAGCCTCAAATAGGGGTTTTACTCCATCATAGCTACCTGGACCTTCCGGCGTATAATACAGTTCCTTTAGTACATTTTCACACTTCATTCTGCACCGTTCAAACCTTACAATAAACACACTGCGCTTTAGCACAAACCTTTTATTTGTAATTTAGACGCAATTATCATCACATTCATTTACAGAATAATATCCTTCATCATTACTATCATTACCGGGGTCATCTGTATCATCAGTATCTTCATTCTCTGTAGGCATTGTACATATACAATTCGATGCGCCACAATCATATTCTATATAGCAGTCATTTGGAGTATCTCTTTTGAGATCAATCTGTAGACAGCATGGACAATCAGACAGAGACGGGGCTAGGTAATATCCGGGGTACCCACCTGTTTAAAAATGCAAAAATAATCCATTAGTAAAACCCTCTTTAACTCTCCTTTTATTATATAATATTAATGGTAGTAAAAAGACAATTCATTTACCTAGATCGACCTCTGCATCCTCTTCATCACTTGAGACGTTTGTTATTAAGGAGGCGCCGGCATTATAGCTATACCCCGGAACAGAACCTGGAAAATGTATTTAGCCATTAGCAATCACATTGTTAACGGTGGGGTTATTGCGCTTTACACATTTGAACACATAACAGGTTTTTACTTACGCGGTATGGCCTCATCTTCACGACACGCCATCTCCCGCACGTTACAACAGGGCAAGCGACATTCAGACAAGGTAGACCAGGAGTAGTCTGGGGTTTCATCACGAACATCACAGCTCATCTTATGGAAATCTTTCCAAAGAGATTGTGTCGCCAACCAAGATGCAGCAGGTTCTACACCCTTTTTATTATTTCCTTCACAAGTTCCCATGACGCTGTTAAAATAGATCTATGCTTTAAAGTTTCCGAGTTGTCTGTGGCCACGCGCATGCTCTATAGCACGAGCTTACAGGTCATGTCCAGACATGCCCACAATACACATACCTAATACATCAATCTGTTCTGGCCATTCAGAAACGCTTCGCTTTTGCTGTAAGGTTAGAATAAATTTTATTAAATCTCTGCTATGAACGGTTACGCGTACATATGAATTCGAGGGAGTTGCAAATGCCAAAATATAAGTCTTTAGATTTTTACAAAGGTAAAAAACCAGCTGTGGGCTTTAAAAGGCCTGTGGTTTTTCCCCCCTACATTCAGGGAAAATGTTTTTAAAATTGCCTGGTTTAAATGCAAACCCTGGAAGCCTTTTAGGTGATCCTTTTCCCCCCCCACCCCCAGCTTTTGAGGTATTGATTTTTAAAACTCCACAAAAATTAAAAGCATCATTAGGCTAGAATGATTAGAAATAAAAAGCTTTTTTTAATTATCACCCCCCCAAAAGCAGGGTTTTGTTTCCCAAAAACACAGGTCTCTGTGTTTCTTTTGGATTTGCACGTCCATGGAATTAGTCTAGGGCTAATGTAATCAAGTACACAGAAGCTTGACCGCCACATGTTTGTTGATGGGATTAGGTTTGGCAAGCACCATCTGGAAATAGGGCTATCACCTTATATCACACCTTATCTGCTAGGGTTACCCATGCTTATTTTGATGGGGTTGGGCAGACACGTCATATCCGGCTAGGGTTATGGCCTTGTGAGTCCTGTACCATGAGGGGTGGGGTGTGGATTATGCACGTCACTTCCGGGGAGGAGGGGTGCGAACGTCACTTCCATTTATGGGCATGGCCTGGTGACGTAATCAGCACGTGGCTTTGTTTACTTTGATGACGTCACTGATCAAAACTACTGATAAGATCCATTAAAAGTTTGTATGTACTTATACTACTTCTTCACACCATATGACTAAAGCCTAACATATGAGCATTCCTCTGCATTCTTCTCCTCAGTTCCTAATTTTATCATTTTAGGTCTAAGGAAATGTCTTAACAAAGTTAGTTGACATTTTACTATCACTCTCAAAATAAAGAGCTGATTAGCAATTAGCTGGTGGCAGATAAACTTTTGATTTTTCTTCGGGAATTCTGAAAGTCCACACATTTTAAAGTTGCAAAGATTGAGAAACAGTGCCTCACAATGCTATTCCCCTTCACCATTCTTCTTCTCCTCCAGGTTTTGTCCTCTAGGAGTTTTATCAAGCACTCTACCAATTGCACACTCTCAGTCCAGGTCAAATTTACCAACCAGATTTACTTTAGATAGAATAAAGTCTACTTTCAATTGCTATCAAAGGTGTCTAAGTCATTTTAACCTTTAGTTACTAATGAGAACCTCCATTATTCAGCTTCTTCCCAGAATCCATTAAAAGTTTGTATGTACTTATACTACTTGAAGATTTGTTTACCTTGAATGCTTTTGAGAACAAATGCAGGTATGGAGGAAAAAATAGATAAAACGCAAGAAAGGCTTTGCACTCACTGAAGAGGGTTTTTTTTTTGTTTTTTTTTAAAAAAGTTAGCCAGGAAAAATGAAAGTGCTTGAATCTTCTTGTAATGTCTATGGAGATTCCCAGTCATCCAGGTCATGGCTGTCCCGAAGGTGTTTTTTCACGAGGCAACTGGACTTCCTTGTTTTTCTTTGAAGACATTTCACCAAGAAGCTTCTTCAGCTCTGACTGAACAGTGGTGAATGGAAAGATTTATATTCCTTGATTTATATTCCAAGGAATATAAATCCTTCCATTCACCACCGTCCAGTCATAGCTGAAGAAGATTCTTGGATGAGAAGCTAAATGTCTTCAAAGGAAAAACAAAAAAGTCCAGTTGCCTCTTGAAAAAACACCTTTGGAATCTTCTTATAATCTTTGCCTTTCTTACTATTTCTAAATAAAATTAAAATTAAAAAACAAACAAACAGAAATTTCGGTGGTTTGAGCTGTTTCACTCAGAAAATGCCCCCACTGGACTTCCGCTGGCGGCGCGGCGCCGAAGACAGCCTCTCCTGGCTGCCCGCGGCTCAGCTGTTTGTTTTTTCGCCCGAAACAGCGCCGATCAGCTGTTCGGGCGAAATTGAAGCCCCCTCCTCGGGAGAAGAGGAGGGGGTGAGGCCCCAGGTAGGGGTAGAGTTCTCCGAGGCCGCCTGAGCTTCGAGCTTGGGCGGCTGAAGGATCGAACTCCCCCGAAGCCTGGGCTGCTCCCAGCTGGCCGTCGTCTCTGCTCCGAACTTCCTGGAGCAGAGCCAGGCGTCTGCGAACCATCCCTGCCTGAAGAAAGGACTATGATTTAAAGGAGCAGGCAGAGCGGTACAGGAGGAAAAGGTGAAGAGATGAAGAGGATTATTTTATTTCACTCTCAAGCTTGATGGACTATGCTTAAAACTTAAAGTGAAAGTGCGTCACAATTGTAAGTAAAAGATGGCGGCTAAACCTCCCCCTAGAACTTTTCGGAGTGCTGGAAATTCTCCGGTGCAACAACAATCATTACTGCAGGCGTTGCATTCTCCTGATGTATTGACATCGAAGGATCTTGAAAAACATACCCAGTTAATTTTGGAGTCAATGGGTGTTAAATTTGCACAGATGGAGGAGAAATTGGAGAAATTGGAGCAGAGAATGGAAGAAAGGATGGAGCAGAAACTTAGAGAGATGAAGGTAGACATTTTGTCCTCAGTGCATAAAGTAGCTAAATGTGTGGAGGTGCTGGATGATCAAGTGGAAGACTTGACTCAAAAGAATGCTATATTAGAAGCAAAAGTATTGGAAATTGAAGATTTAAAAGACAAAATGGATAGCGAACAGAGTTTGGCTCAATTTTACCAGATGCAGTTTGCTGTTAGAATTAGAGGCCTAAAAGAGAATATTAAGGAAGATTTAAAGCAGCTGGTTTCTGAGGCTTTTGAGGGGGTATTGAACCATCCAGCATCTGAAATAAAACAAGGCATGGACAAAGTGTTTCGTGTAAATTCGTGGATTGCTAAGCAGAGAAAGTTGCCTAGAGATGTGGTGGTCTATTTTGTAAAAAGGGAAATTAGAGATGAAGTTATACAAGCTGCCTATGATACTAAAGTTGTGATTGCTGGTCAAGAAGTTTTGGTTCTAAAAGAAATTCCTCCAAAGATTTTAAAGAGAAGGAAGGACTTTATATTTCTTGTGCAAGAGCTCAAGCAAAGAGATATAAGGTTCAGATGGGAGATCCCAGCTGGGTTGAGCTTCATGTATGATGGCAAAAGGTACTGTTTGGGTACTGTGAAGCAAGCGCATGATTTTTACAACAATGTTTTAAAAGCAACCCCATCAACACTTCTGGAAGCTGCAGAGGGATCTGGAGAAGGAGAACATCAAGAGGATGAAGATGGACAGATAGACGAGAAGGGTACAGGAGGAGATCAAGCTGCAACTCTTTTGGATGATCCTAGAGAACAGAGGGTGACGCGTGCTGCCTTAAAATGCTCAAAAAAGATTAAAAAATAAGACCAGTAGAAATCTATGGAACTTCCACAATATACTTATAGTCAAGTGGTAGTTGTGTTTTTAAGAGTTTTGGGATGATATGTATGGTAACAGAATGTTCAATTTGGAATTAATGGACAATTTACTACAGAGGAAGAGGAAGAAAGTTTTGTGGGTTAATGCGGGTTAATTTGTGTAAGAACTATCTATTATAGCCTATTTTGGCTAGAGAGGTTAATAGGGATAGGTGCTTGTGATGTGTAAGTGAGAATATGTCTAGGTAATAGTGAATTGTGGAAGAACATAGATGGGAATGATGCTAGTTTTCTTTTATTTTAGTTCTTTATACACATTTAGTATTGTTAAGGATTGGTTTACTCTATATAAGCTAGAGAGTGATGGATTTTAGAGTTTATAATTGTTAGTATATGATTGTTTATGATTGCTTTTTAGATATATACCTTGTACTTTGCTCTGGGAAGTCGGGGGGGGGAGGGGGGGAGGAGGGGAAGTAGAGGGGTGGGAGGCAGGGGAGGGAGGAGGGAGAGGGGGAGGGGGGGAGATAGGGGGGAGGTAGGGAGGGGAGGAGGGAGGGGGAAGGGGGGTTTTTCAAAGGAAAATTGTATTTTAAAACTTTTCAATAAAAAAAAAAAAGAAAAGAAAATGCCCCCACTGAGAGAGTTTTAGGAAGGTCCAAAATGGGAATCAAATAGGTTCAGATCTACATGAATAGCATTTCCTATCTACTTCATGTTAAATTCATGAAAACTTATTCAGTTATCCTTTTCTACATTGGGAAATGGACTTTGGCTAACACACACCCATACTACAAATCAGCCATTCAGGAAATTGTATTCTGACAACAACATATCCATTTTTGCTGATAAATATTTGAAACCTGCAAAAATATCATTTTTTTGAACATTTCCAAATAAAGTTTACCATTCCCTTATTGTTAATGACTGACATGTCATTAATATAAATGAGTTTTGTTGAAAGGTGTAAAGAAGATAGAAAAGGAAATTCTACTCAGCAAGAAGAAGGAAGGGAGAGAAAGAAGAATAAAACAATTTGTAGAAGTTATTAAAATATTAATCAATAATTCACAATATGTTTTAAAATAATAATTCAATTATTCCACAGTAACCACACAGCAGCCTTTGCAATTTGTTTCTCTGTGCCTATGATAAAGAACATATAATGTCCTTCAATAATATAATAGTCAATACAGAATTGGAATTTCTTTTAAAATGACAAAGCCACCTACTTATAAGTAAATGTATTTAGCTTCTTTTGCAGAGCTTCAGGGCTTCCAATTTCATGGTGACTGAAGATATAAATTATGGGGTTTGTATTAATATGCTTTATTTATTTCTTATAATAAGTTCAATATAATTTCCAATCTCATATTCCAGTTTACAATTTTAGTTTGAATACATTCCTCATAAGTATACTAACATACAGTATAAGGTCTAGAGATGGCAAGAGAATAATCATATACAAAAGTTTTATAATTGTTTATTTATTTTCTTGTTCATTGGTTATTTGCAATGGTAGCATAATCTTTTATTGTTACAAATTAACTCCATGTCTGTGTATTTGAGCCAGCCTTGACTAATGAATTAGTTCCTGTAGTTTTCTTGGCAAACTATCAGAAGTGGTTTGCCATTACTTCTTTCCTAGGGCTAAGAGAGAACAGCTGGCCCAAGACCACTTCCCAGGCTTCATGCTTTAAATTGAACTAGAACTCATTGTCTCTTGATTTCTAGCCTATTGCCTTAGAATTCATGCTATATCTTATGATGTCTTCAAAAATCCAGCAGGAAGAAAACATCAGATATTAATCCTGTCAAATCTGCAAGTGTTCAGTCAGCATATCTCATTCAGAAGTTGTAATCTTCCATCCATACCCAATAACTGAAATAGTTTTCCATTTGTTCCATTTCAGAGGAACAACTCAAAAACCTTACATTGGAACCTGAAGTATATGCAAATAATTCTCCATTTACAAACGTTTTTGTTTTGTTTTGTGGAGAAAAGCTTGAGAGAGATATTGCCACTCTAGTTTTTCTTAATCGGCACTTGAGTTTCTAAACTTATTTCATATGGGTTCAGGCATGGTTTATGATAGGCAAAAAATAGCAATAGCATTTAGGCTTATCTAGTGCTTCACAGCACTTTACATCACTGTCTGTGCAGCTTACAGTATATTTGTATATTGCCACCAACAATCTGCGTGCTCATTTTACCAACCTCAGAAGGATGGAAGGCTGAGTCAACCTTGAGCCCCATCAGGATCAGACTCCAGGCTATGGGCAGAATTTGTCTGCAAAACTCCATTCTAACCACTCTGTACCAGGGGTCCTACTAAAAGGACCTTTATCAGAAGAAGAAAGTTATGTGTATTTCTCCTTGGTTTCTCACTTTTGTCAACTTTGATATCCTCTTGGAATCATTCAATCATTCAAGATTGAGAAAGACAATGTTGTCATATTAAGCCTATTCTCAGAGAATAATACTACAATAGTGTGTCTTAGACTCTGGCAGTTATATTATGTAATATCTCAGGACACAATTTTCTCCTCAAAATTGTGGAGGAGTAGCTCATGGATTGTAAACTAAATGCACTCCATGAAGTATTTTACAGCCCCCAGAATTGTCTCCTGACTTACAACTACTTTAAGCCATGTACTACAAACTGTGGTTTACTAAAGAATTGTGGTAGCAAACCATTAATATATGTGTTGACACAAGCATTAATCACTTAAATGAATGAAGTTTTTAAATATGCATTTTTATACACATAAGCACATTTTGTACACTAATACATATATTTTGTAAACACATTTCTTGAGACATAGTATTTTTCCAAAGCAACATATTATCCTTTGAATATTATTTCTACCATGGATAGATTTTATGTGCACTTATCTCCAATGTTCACATTTATTTCATGCAATTTTATCTATTATGCGGGTTTTAGTATGCATTAATTTTCTGGAAAACTGCATTGCAAAACTCAGAAAAAGAATGAATATGTAAAAATAATTGTGCTTCAGGTCATATATTGTTTCAGGAGCTAGTACTGGGTAGTATGTTTACATTAAAATTCAACACCAGAAAGATTTTCTTCCATTCCTGTTAATCATAAACAATCTAAAGATTAATCTTTAGATAATAGTTTCTCTGGTAGGTTTATAAAATTTCATTATGTCAATTTCAATCATTCTTTTTATTATTTATATTTTTAATATGAAAAATTGCTATGGAAGGCTGCCAGTATAAGTAGAGGAGCTGGCTTATTATTGTATGTATTTCTTTTTGTAATAAGAAATGTCCTTTTACACATTTTTTTTTAACTTTATGGAGTTTTTTTTTAATCTGAAAAAGAAGCTGGGGAGTCTGCTAAGTCTTTTTTCCCCTTTTTTTCTTTCTTTCTTTTTTTGAATATCTGTGCAGGAGATCTGTGAAATTCAGAAGGGCTGCATATTATCGAAAGTTGTTCGGTTTTTGGAAGAAAAGTTTGACTTAGAAGATAGAAATATACTGTACTTGACAGGTAAAATAGAACAACAGGAGGAACAGAGATAGCTGAGAATAAAAGAAGAGATGAAAAACAGTTGATCAAATCCCTATGTGTCTTTGCCAACAGAAAAAAGGGACAGCAAGAGGAATGGATAGAAACATTTAAAATAAGAGTTCATTTCAACAAAGAAAGGAAGGTTTTTCAAGAATCTGGGGATCTATCTTATTTTTGCTGCAAAGGAATAGGCCCATGGTCTTGTGATATAGACAGACTGAAATTTGTCGCAATGGGATTGTCCCAGTTTTCTTTTGTTGGCAACTATTCTGACCTAGCTAGGAAGGTTAGCAAGGATATAGTCTCTTTGTCCTCACCCCAAACAAGGAAGTCCTATGCCTGTAGAGATCACATTCCAAAAATGTGATGTGAATAACTGAAGCTACAGTTGTCATATGGCAGCTACTGTATGTATATGTAAAAGCATGCAAATCTATATGATCCATATTCTGTTCTGCAAAAGAAGAAGATTGAACGTAATGAATTTCATATTGAAGCAAGAGTATTTCAGAAAATGTGCAGACAAAATGGTTTAATCTAATTCATAGGAAGAATGATAAAGCACTTAGAAAAGAAGATGTAATCCCTCTGAAGAATGTTGTCAGAAACTCACAGAGATGATCTTGGGGAGATAAGAGCTGGAAAACATACATTATGCCTGTGAAACAGAGAAAGCTTGAGAGAAAATATCAAGGTTCTCTTACTATATCCATAAAGTAATCCTTTGGTCAGACTGGCAGATTTCATTGTTAATGTGGATAGTGATAGGAGGGTTTGAAGTATAAAGTAGAGTTGCTGCAGTCCCCATTTTTGAACTGCTAGACAAAGCTTTTAAACCCTGTCCAGAATGCAATGGATTTTATTGCTACATAATCCGTTCTCAAAAATGAAGTCCTTAATTCTAGCCTTAACCTCCAGTGTCAATCCAGTAGGGCAGAGCTAGGCATGACAATATAGGGCATGGGGTAGGCAACCTTGGCTCTTTTATGACTCGTGGACTTCAACTCCCAAAATTCCTCAGTCAGCCATGCTGGCTCAGGAATTCTGGGAGTTGAAGTCCATGAGTCATAAAAGAGCCAAGGTTGCCTACCCCTGATATAGGGCAATAACCCTTGTGGCTGAATCAGTTGTATAATGAGATGTGCTTCTTTCCAGCTAAGCAGAATGGGCTTCTACTGCTTCAAAGTCCAGGACTATTGCTTCTTGACTTTTGGGAAAGAAAGCAAGAAAGCAAGAAAGCAAGAAAGCAAGAAAGCAAGCAAGCAAGCAAGCAAGCAAGAAAGAAAGAAAGAAAGAAAGAAAGAAAGAAAGAAAGAAAGAAAGAAAGAAAGAAAGAAAGAAAGAAAGAAAGAAAGAAATATATTTCACTGTAGATGCTTTATAGTCTGCAACACAAAGGGTTAGAGCCTAGGGAGTGTAACATGTCCCAGACTGTCTGATTTTCTACTGTCCTTGTCCATGAGTAATGATCTTTTAAATGGTTCCTTTTAAAAATAATTACGCTGCTTCAGTAATTTGTATTGGGTTTCTAGCTCACCATACTGCTAAGTATGCTCTCATAAGGCTGAAGGGACTGTACTTCCAGACAAAAAGTTTGTCCTTGACAACAAGTGTAAGAATTCTTAGAGTTGGTATGAAAAGCAAACTCTTTCTTTAAATCAAATTTGAGTGAAATATTTCTACTATCCTTGTTCCTGAGTACAATAATGAGAGTCTGATGTTGATGCCTCTTGTATAATAGATTTGGGTTGGGGGATGTTTGAATTACTTTAAAACTTCATAAAGCATCACTTTTCCTTTACTCTATAAAGATTCTGAGCATGGTGAGAAGTTAGTGGTATTGAAGTTGCCCTGAAGTCTTTTGCTGTCTTCACCAAGACGGAAAACACTGGGGTTAAAACTGAAAAGCATGGACCAGTTGGTATATCAAATTCTCTATTGCTTAAGAAAGCCATGCCATCTACATAGTTGAGGCCATTCAAACTAGCTGGCTTCCAAACAAAGCATGAATAGGGATAGGTATCATGGGTTAATGGTAGTGCACAAAATCTGAGGCCAAATGGCTTCAGCAGATAGGGACTTAGTGGACTGAGAATAATACAGTGATTTTTGGGAAACAAGGCATGCCAGAATGAAATTCAATTGAAAGATCTTCACTAGGAAAAAAAGGACAGTTTTACTCCCAGGATGCTGAAATAGGCTCATGATGGCAATACATCCAAAAGCTGGATGCTGTAATAGCAGGGAAGATCTTCTGATAATATAATTATGCAGGGAAGGGGAAAATAATGAAAAAACAAGAAGAAAAAGAAATAAGAAAGGCAATCATCTCAGTGAAAAATGAACTAACATTGTCATGGCAATAAATAAATAAAAGGATTCCAAAGCAGCCACAACTAGCTACATGGGAAAATGTGGGAGTCCTGACAAAACTTGTCTATGTGACAGAATGTTCCAAACATGGCTGTATGCAAGCATATAACCGTGATAAAGAATTGATGGATGTGTAACAATTTCAATGATTGAATTGACTTTAAATGCCTAAAACAAACCAAGTAAGATGACAGAAAACAGCAGATTATATCACAACAGCAAGGCTGAATCAATGGACAAGATAATCGGCATTGGTGGATAAAGAAAGTCAACAAAACCTGAAGGGTTGTCAACAAGATGATGGTCCCTGATTGTGGCTGACACTGATTACAAAGAAGTTCACAAGTAAACTCCCTCAGTATATTATGAGAATACATTACAAAAAAAATCCAACAACAGATCATGCTCTCAAAATAAAGAGATGCTTTGTCAGAAATGAGCTTATCTAGGGCAACAATAACAGAGATAGTTTTCTCACAACAAGAGTAAGGTTCTCATACATTGCACAGAAATAGTATGGTCCCAAACTGCCAAGAAGATAACACGATCTTTTCCAGCTGCAAATGTTCAAAGGATATTGTCTCAGAGTGTAAACAATGGACCCCTCCAATTAAAAACGCCACTGAAGTAACTATACTCAGCTAAACTTCTGCTAATTGTGAATATGAGTCATGTTAGAGATATGATTGTGCAAGCATGAGACGAACATATCAGTACTACATAGAATATTATTCATAATTTATATTTTAATACTATAGTTTTGCAGTAAATGAGGTCTTGTCCTTATAACTGGATTTCAGATCCAATCTCTGTGGATCCTTGATTATTCTATCTATTTAGCAAATTAAAATTGCATGTAACAGCATTTCCTCAGTGTGAATTCTGGATTAATTTCCCCATTACTGTTATATTAAGGAAATTGTGTCCTTATTTAGTATTGCATCCTCCCATGATCTCATTAGGATGGGGTAAATAAAAAGAGAAAGTAAAAGAAGAACTTTTTTTTTTTATAAAACTGAAGTACAAAAATGATGATAAATTATTCCAGACTTCAATGTTTCAAGCATGATAGCTAACTCTAGTGGTACAACAGGCTTTTGAGTAGTTGTATTTATGATTCAACTGTGGTGATTTTTTCTTTGTTAATCTATTTTATTCTTTTTCCCCGTCCTTGTATTTTATAGAAAACATTCACATAATTTTATACATAAAGGTATTATGTATTTATAGGTTTAGTGATGTAAATAAAATGTGCAGTATTTATGTAAATATTTTGGAACTATTTAATTTTTTGTTTAGCTTAGTTTTGTTTTTTTAACTTTAGTCATTTACCTTGCAGTTTGCACACATTGCTAGAGATTCTGAAGTGAATATTTTGGGTACCACATAGGACATATTTACTGCTGCTTGCCATTACCTCATGTGGATGGAAGAGTATACTGCAGGAACTTTAAAAATGTCTAAGAATCTGTGAATTACAGGGATAAGTAAATAGCAACCAACAAGTGTTGTTTAAAAGTATCCTGGTTGACCTTTATGATATTCTCATTTCAGTTATCCTTAATCTCAGAGGGTTCCCAACATTTTCTGAAATGTAGACTAAATGTAGACAAAATTAAGTTATCTAAGATTCCTTCACTTGTTTCCATATGACACAATTATGTAGTGCAAAGGCTGTTTGCTGTTAAGAATGCACCAAGATAGCTAGTATCCCATAATTCTTTGGAAACATGGAGGTGACTGCATATGTGACATCTTCTTGTAGGCTATAAATGCACAGCTTTGTTTCCCAGGAGTAAGTAGTGTTGATGCTATAATACAGGTCTTTATATTTTCAAAACTAATTTTCAATATTGTTTCACAGAACTATAGGTAATTCTTGACTTATGACCACAACTGAGTCCAAAATTTATGTTAAGTGAGACATTTGTTAAGTGAGTTTTGACCCATTTTACGATTTTTCTTGCCACAGTTGCTAAGTGAATCACTGCAATTGATAGGTTAGTAACCTGGTTGTTAAGTAAATCTGGCTTCCACATTGACTTTGCTTTTCAGAACATCACAAAAGATCATATGACCTTGGGATACAGCAAAGGTAATAAATATGAACCAGTTGCCAAGCATCTGAATTTTTAACACATGATCATTGGGATGCTGCAAATGTCATAACTATGAAAAACAGTCATAAGTCACATGTTTCAGTGCCATTGTAACTTTGAATGGTCACTAAACAAACTGTACCTGTATTGAGCATCTATCAATATATATATACAGTATATATATATATATATATATATATATATATATATATATATATATATATATATATATATATATATATATATATATATATATATATACAGTATATATATATATATATATATACTATATATATATATATATATATATATACAGTATATATATATATATATATATATATATATAATGTTTTCTGAGGTTTCCGCGGGTGTTTGTATGTGGATCTTTGGTCATTCGGGTTTTTCCCTGCGTAGAATTGAAGGTGTAGGAGCAACGTTTCGGTTTTTAGGTGTTGTTCGTCAGCTAGGTGTTTTGTTCTTACAGCCCTGTGACCTACTTGTGAGCTTCGATGTCGTATCCCTCTTCACCCAAGTGCCAATCAAAGAAGCCTTGACAGCTATCCTAAATAAATACAACCCCCCAAAACACATCCTAGATCTGACCAACCACTGCCTATCCAACACATACTTCATCTACAATGGACAAAGATACAAACAAATGGAAGGAGCACCCATGGGATCATCCCTTTCGCCTGTCATCGCAAACCTCTACATGGAACATTTTGAAACCCTCGCTCTAGAAAAATCCAACCACAAACCCAAACTCTGGCTCAGATACGTAGATGACACCTTCGTAATCTGGCCACATGGCAAAGAAAAACTGGATGACTTCCTCACACACCTACACCTCAATAGCCTACACCCCAAAATACAATTCACCATGGAAACAGAAGCTAACAATTCAACTTCCCTTCCTGATGTCTTAGTCTACAAGAAATCCAACGGCTCCCTAGGACACACTATCTACCATAAAAAAAACACACACAAACCACTATCTGAACGCACTCTCACACCACCACCCAGCACAGATCAACTCCGTAGCCAAGACACTCATCTCCAGAACAAAACACCTAGCTGACGAACAACACCTAAAAACCGAACTACACACTCTCACTAATGTACTAACAGCCAATGGATTCCAAAGAAACACGATTACCAACTTAATCCGAAGAGAGACACCCACAAAAAACCCAAGACAGAGAACAAGAAAATGGCAAAGCCCTCCTCCATACTTAAAAGGGACCACAGACAGAATCAGCAAGATCCTCCAAAAACACAACATCAAAACAGCATTCTACACAGACAGAAAAATATCCTCCATCCTAAGAAACCCCAAAGACATAATTGGGTTAGAAAACCAAGGAGTATACGAAATCCCATGCACCACCTGCCCCACCACATACATCGGACAGACCAACAGAAGAATAAGTGCACGCATTGAAGAGC